>NC_133389.1:167972972-168597972 GCF_047511655.1 Castor canadensis | reverse complement strand
AAGTTTTAAAATTTCATAAAAGGAAAGAGTAAAATAATGACTACCAGAGGCTAAGAAGGGAGACTGGATAATGGGTACCCAAATACAGTTACATAGGAGAAATTAGTTCCACTCTGTTACAACATGGTAAAGTTACTATAGTTTACAAAAACTTTTTGTATATTTTATAAAGAACTAGAGGAGTAAATCTGAGGACTTCTTATACAAAGAAATGATAAATATTAAAGGTGTAGGAAATGCTGATTATTTTAACTTGATAATTGAAATATGGAGTAGGCAGGCAGAAAGGGTGCAATGAAGGAACCAGAGAGGAGCTTTCCCACTGTATCTTGGTACATTTGGCCAACCATCCTCTCCACCATTGCCCTGGTGTGAGGATTGACTACAGCTGAGGCTGCTTCTTAGTATAGTGGTTAACTGTCCCCATCCCCAACAAAGACTTTTTGAACCCTAAAGTTTAGCTAGAGGCCTCATCTACATCTCATTATAGCTGTGATTTTAATCATGCACCTCCCCTCAACTTGCCATCTTGGCTCTGAGGAAACCTTAATTAGGTAGGCCATTCCCCATCCACTGGTTCTTGGGAAATCCCTCTATTTCTATAATTTACCATAATTATTAAACCCTGCCCATAAAAGCACCTAAGACTCTTGAGCTCAGTGCACGTGGCTTCTCGATGGTGAAGTAATTGCCTCTATCTCCTTGCTTTTGCTGTAATAAATTTCGTTTTTGCATTTGCTTTGTTTCAGATAAGTCTTGGTCTGTGAAAACTTGTCTCTGTATCTGCCCTGAATTCTTTCTCTGGTGAGACTAAGAACCTGGCATTCATCTCCACCGTGCATTATATTTGTGTATTGAATTATCACACTGTACCCCATAAATAAATACAATTTTATGTGTCAAGTAAACATACACTTTTTAAAAAGCAAAGAAAGAAAAGAAAAGAGCTGGTGAGGCAAAGGGTTATAGCTGAACCAGGCAAGATGAAGCTCTGGGGATCTTCTGAGTGAGCATTTTAAACCAAATATCCTTTCATTTTCGAGACAGAGAAAGTGAGGCTCATAGACACTGAGTTGCCTAGTTTCATAGCTTGTAACTGAAAGCAAAAGTTTTCTGATCTAAGTTCATCCCACCTGTTGCTGCCCTCTGGAGCTCCTGGGTGAGCCACCTAGGTATAGGTTAATGACCAGATTTTCACTATTGAAAAGGTTTCTTAACAGTCAGGAAATTCAAGAACACTGGATGCCTGAGGAAAAGAAAGGCAAGGGCTGTTAAAGAGTTGAAGAAAAGCGATGAAAGACAGAAAGGGCACTGCAGGTAAATGCGGCAGACTTCACAATGTTGCCTTGGGCATCTTTGAGTGAGTGCATCAGGAAAGAAAAAAAGTACTAATGGAGACCAGTGTCTGAACTTGCAGCACAGAAAGATGGGACTGAAGCATTTTTGATTTGACAAGTCTAAAACATAAGTTTAAAAACCAGATATGTTGGTGAGGCTAAGGAAGCAATGAAAAAATGTTGTTGTTTTCAATGGATTAAATTAAACCTCAAGCCTATATCAGATATGCTATTTCTGTTGTCATTATTTAATGAAAATGAGATTATTTTAATGAAATTTCATAAATGTAAGCTATCTTGAGCTTTTGTCTCAAGTTCAGCAACTTGAGGTGAAAAATAATCTGAAACAAATCACAGCTTTTCCTTCGTTGAGGGCCAAAGGACATACTTGTCTGTCTCAGAGCTGTGAGAGACAAGCTGTGGGAAGGAAGACCTGCACCATTTTGAAAAGAGCATTGCTCTGTAGACACCTGCCAACTGGTCTTTTGGGAACATTGCTGCCATTAGAGATATTTGGGGATATTAAAGCGCTCCCATTACAGGATAAAACAAAAGGCTTCTTAGGGCCTTGATAGAGTCCCTTGAAAGTGTAGCCTCCAGAATCATACCTGGCAGACAGCCGAGCATAGTACTCAGAGAGCACGCTATTTTTAGTTTTACCAGAACTTAAGTTCATTTATTTAACCTTCTTCCTCCCCACCCTTTTGCCTGAAGTTTAAAAATGACATGCAATAGTTTCCCTCTTTCTCTTTCTCTCTTTCTTTTTTCTCTCACAATATCTGTTTCTCTTAATCTCTCTCTCTCTCTCTCTCTCTCTCTCTCTCCTTTTGCATTGGTATTGTGCCTGTGATAAATCCACACCCTGAGAGTGTCTTTGTTGTCCACTAAGGACCTGATGCTGCCTACTTTCCTCCAAGCAGCCCTCATCACCAGCCTTATGACAATGCTGTCCCTTTCACACAGTGGCCCAGATTACTAAAACTCTCTTTGTGTGAGCTTCCACCCCAAGATGACATGACATTCGGGCCACACTGGAGTGACCAGGCAGTACTGGCACAATGTTAAAATTGGCTGGCTTTTTTGGCACTGGTTGTGTTGTTTGCTTATCCTTTTTCAGCAAGTGAGTAATTCACTGATTCCTGTTTCTGGGACTACAGAATATCCTTACAATTACCAACACACAACAGGATCTGCCGTCTCACAAATATATTCAAGCATCGCTGCAAAGTGATGAAGGGAAAATGACCCTCCCTTTTCTTCTCTGCTTAGATAGGATAAGAATCAGCTGTCACTATGGCTCCCAGAAGTGTCCCCTGATGCAAGTGAGTTTTAAAGACAAGCTTGAGGGTCCCATCATCACACAGGTAAAGAATGTACATAGGGGGATATTTTTCCAATGTGTTGTCTTATGGGTCAGAGTATGCTGTCAAACTGTTGGAGTGTGAGTGTGGGTGGGGTGGTTGCACTTGAGGAGAAGGAAGCACATCTTTTCTCTGCATGGAGCATGGTGGCTTTTCTGTGTTTTCTTTGCCTTGTCTTCCATGAAGGAAGGCAGAAAGGAGTTATGACAGGTTCAATTATCATAATACCTGTGAACAGGACCATTTACCAGCTGTTTATGTCTTGCCTGGTCCCATAGCATTATATAGTAATACTATTACCTTTCTTCAAAGTTTATTGCAAATGACAAAATTCAAGAAAAAATTTTTAAAGAATTTTGAAATATCAACTCTGCAAACATCAGATATGATTTGTATAAACTGCTCCAATGCCTCTGTGCATTTTTTATAAATAGTCAAGAGAAGGGGACTTGGAATGGTACCATTACAATCTAGAAAGCACCCAGGAGGTGTGCAAGAATGAGCACATCCTCCAGAAGCGTTGAAAGTCCAGTTCAGGATTCTATCTTGTGCATGCTGGCCTCCACAGTTGTTTTGTCTTTGAAGAATAGCTGCCCAGAAGTATATAGCCCATTTCAAAGACTAGAAACTCTGGGTCCTAAAGATTAAATCTTTTGGCCAAGTTCAAAAATTAAATAATTTCTCTCTAAATATGGAACAAAAATGGACAGTATTGCTAGCTCGATTATTTTGAACTGTAAGCTTTTCAGTATTTCCTCTGCTTCCTGCTTTTCCTTGTGAATTAAAATGATTAGCTCTTTTGTGAGAGTGATTTGGCTACATTTCTATATTTGTAGAACTTAGTAGCACCTGCTTCTCCCCAGAATTCAGATCTTATGCTCTCTTTACACTCAACTGCACAGTCCTATTGTAGTCAGGATAGAAGAGGAAATACCTATTGTTTTTACCTGTTCAGCTTTTCTTTCTGTGGTAACCAAATATGTCCTTTTTTCTTTTTGGAAAATGCCTCTCCATCTCCTAGGGGAGCTGTCAGTTATGTCTCATGGGTGGCTAAAAACTGTGTCTCAGACCCAAGGATTCAGTTATTGGTTCAGGGTTAGCAGGTGTCCCCATTAAGGCCATTCAGCATCTTTCATCTAATCATTTTGGATGCTCAAATACAATAGAGGTTTTCTCCTTCTAACATGTGGGCATGGAGGAATTTGAGTCTATTTTTGCTTCCATGTAGAAGGAACTGGCTTTGACGATAAAGCCAAATCATAGAAAGTGGGATAATAAACAGAAAGAGAGAAAGAGGGTTGGGGAAGAGGAGGATGAAGAAGAAGAGGGAGGCTTTAATAGCATGTTTTGTACTCCTGAACCCAAATACATTTGAAACTACTTTATCTATCTATCTATCTATCTATCTATCAACTATCTACCCATCCATCATTTATACTTACCTATCTATCAATCATCTATTACCAATCTACCTATCTCATTTTTAGGATAGTTTGAGTTGGATTTTGTTCCTGAAATAAGAAAGTGTCCTAACTAGCTGGCAGAGTAGCTCAAGTGGTAGAGTGCCTGGGTAAAAAGTGTCCTAATTAATATAGATAAGCCCAACATAACAAATAGATACATTGATTCTGAGTAAAAATGTTAATATTAAATGCAATTGTTCCTAATACATATATGGTAGTTACTGAATAAAGATGTTGAATGAATGAATGAATACAGAACAGTCAGTGCAGAGGTGGTCGTGAGCTTCTTCACACTCACAGGCTAAGGATGGAACTGAGAAAGATGGTCCTCTGAAATGGAAATTGCTGAAAGCCAGTCCATTACAGACTGAGTAAACTGAGTTATGTTTTCAAAGTGTCGCTGATGAGGGGAGATCATCTACTGAATCCAATTAAGAAGACAGGGTGTTTTACAAAAAGCTGTTAGCAGCTCCACCAGATTGTAACATGATGGAGGGAGCCACTGCCTTGTTACAGCAGAAGGGCAGAGAACTGAACAAAATGGATAAACAGTGAGAGGTGCAAATGTTTTTCCTCACACTCTAACACAGGAGAGAGTAACTCAGCCATTGTTCCCAGGAATTCAGGTATGCATGCAAAACTCTCTATTTCCATACTTACAAGCCACCTTTGACAGACATGTGAGTTTAATCAGGGCCAGCTTCACAAATATGTGATCTATGCAGTTGTACAAGGCCCCCACTCTTAGAATGGCTTGGTTTAATATACTTCTATTGCTGTCTTGAAATTCTTGATAATTTTAAACAAGGGGCTGCACATTTTTATTTTTCATTGGACTCTATAATCATATAGCTGGTAAGTTCTTAGTATAATTTGTCATTATGTTTCTTTTAAGAAATTAGTGGGAGAAATTACCCAAACATTGTATGCACATATGAATAAAATAAAAATTAAAAAAAAAGAAATTAGTAAATGGGGATTTTGCATTATCAAATAATCTTCAATGGGTTTGGCCAGTTTGTCATAAAACATGTAAAATCACAAGGTAGACTAATAAAAGTCAAGTCGCTGAGCATTCAAACCTCAGCCTCAACCCAGAATGTGGCAGCTTTACGGATATACTTACTACTTAGAAAGCCCTACAGAAAAGAAGCTAAATCTTTTATATCTAGTTTGCCTCAAGGTAAAGTATAAATACCTGTACCATCAGTTTATGTGAATAGAAAGATAAAAATGATCCCTTCCAAAAGGCACAACTATAACAAATAGATATGCTGTCCTTGTAGCTTTACATCAGTCAGTAATTTCCAGTTTTGTAAACACAGACTATTTCTTAGATTTTTCAGATTATTTTTAGATAACTTTCAATCACATAGTGCTGTCCTAAGAAGATGCTTCAGGAACCTAACCTTTATACAAAATAGTATTGTGATTTCGTCTTAGAAAAGGCACTCACAGAGAATCTACATCAGAAAAATTTTTGACTCAAAACTTATTATCGTTTTAATGGTTATCTTCTCCATAGGTTTATCCTATACAAAAAGAAAATTGCTAAACATTTAGTTCAAGATGAGAACCTGACAACCAACTACAACCTGGACTATTGAAATGCATTTTTAAAGATCATTATGTATCGTTCACTAAGCAACTTTAATCAAAAATGTAACAATCCCATAAAACAAAAAGTATATAATATATAACCAGTACCATTACCAGATGGTAGACTTTATTTGTTACCCTAATTCCATTTTACATTTAGAAAATAAACATCAGCATGAATATTTAATACATTTCTATAACCGAGGCAAAAGGCCAATATAATTATTGTAGGACTTGGAGGCTCAGAACTACTTATCCTTAATGGTGCTGTTCTTTTTATATTGCTCACCATCTTTCACTGGAATGGGCTAAAATGGTAGTACACAGTTGCCAGATGCTTCTAAGAAGCAACTCTGATGAATCTTTTCTAAAACACCATTCCTAAGGTCAGTCCATTTATCCAAAACCCAAATCTCTGTATTTTGCTCCGTTCTTGGTCATCATGTGTATTGTTTGCTCTGTAGAATTAATGAGTTCACATATGAAAATGTTGTATTTTAAGCTTTTGAAAGTAGAATACAAGCTAACAAAAAGAATATACAACATAAGATTTATCTTAGTTCATTTTCTAGTTGTCCACTTATGTAGCCTTGCAAATTTTTAAATTATTCATGAAAATTCATTTACTCAGAAAGTTTTAAAAGGAGGTGTCAATGTAGCTTTCCAGAGCTAAAGAGCTCTAGAAATTTGTATTTCTTTCAAGAAAAGGCATGCAGTCATGCTTCAAGACTTGTTAGCCTGTGTAACTTAGCAGAATTTTAAAGGAAAACATGTTGGAAGAGGCCCAGCTGTCTTGAGGTGCACCCAGGAGCAGATAACTCCTGTATAGATTGAAGCCATTTCATTCTGAAGACCATCTGAGGCATCGAGAAGGGTTTTGCTAACTGGAAGTTCCATGGGGGGAGAAAGTGAAACTTTCACCTGGCACAAATTTCCCAGCCTGTTTTATTGGCTTTAATTGTAGGATTTAAGGGGAATGCTTTTTAATGTTTTTCTGTTTAAGAAAACACAGCTTTCCATTAATTCATTCATCATACATTCATCGAGTTCTTGACCCACACTGACTGCCAGTGTGAATGGGAAAAAATAACTATACTGCTGGCCAGAGTTGTACCATGCAAACACTGTATCAAAGACAGCTGGCTTCAACATTCTTCCTAAAACTCATGTTCATCAGAAGTATAAGTGTCATAGCATGCTCTTTCGTATCTCCAAGGGAAAAATAGCATAACTAGTCTCCTGATTAGTAAAGTGAGAATGTAAATACTTATAGAATTCTGATAAAGATAAGACAATCTAGTTAAACAACAGAGTAGACATGCCAATATATTATATTTATTATGAATTTATTTGTGCTGTTAAAAATATATATGAAAATACATGAAGATATTTACATACATCAATCAACAATAAGTAAAATATGAGGGCAATTATGAATAACAGTGTAGTATAAACTGTATGTACTTTTCTGATATCCATAATCGAAGCTCATGAAAAATTTCAGTTTTGCTGGGCTGATATATGATCGTGAGAATTCAATGATAAGAGCAACAAGTCAACTTCCAAAACTGAAAGGATCAAACTCTGGATTTAATCCTAGGTACATTCCTCACTTGGTCTCATAGATAGAAGGAAAAGTGTTTGCTATTTGCTAATGCCCGGAGTATGGTAAATCCCCATAGCACATACAGGAAGAAGCAAACCTACTTAAATTAATCATCTAATAGCAGACCCTGAGTCAGGCTTTATATAGAAACACACTCAACCTAAACCAGCCCACAATATTATCAAAGTAAACCACTCAAGCAGAAGAGCTGAAGAATAATTCTTGAAGTGAATTAAATCACTAATGTATAATTAACAACAGGCTAATTCTACATCTAATTGTTTTTTTGACACTGACGATTTTCTTTCCCCTGTGACGTTTACCTTGATAAACCTAGGGTAAATCAGTTTCTTCTGTCACTGATGACAACTGGTACTTAAGTTTATTGTAATTCACATGTTGATTGAGTACTTACCCTGTGCCAGACACTTTCCCCAATCTATCTGTTACCATGGTTGATCCTGAAATCCAAGGTGTATTTCTATCCATCTTTATGTTTAACATGCCTGCTCAGTTGTTAGATGGCCTCTGACCTATATAAGTATTTGTAAGTGCACCTTGGATTTTGGAGGCATTATATTAGTTGGTAGGATATTTAAGGAACTCTTCCATCTGAAGACTATCCCACACTTCTTTCTCTCCATTAGATCTATAGACTGACTATCACTGTCCTCCCTTGTCAAAGCAAAAAACTAAGCTACAAAATTTATAACACTGACAAAAAAGGAGGCTTGTCCTTGCAGGAATGGTGTCAATGGAAATATTTGAATGGGCAGTTTCAAGAGGTGGCGTTGACCATACTTTAAAGTGAATTGTACAATGGCAATGAACAGATTGCACAAGCAAATGATAAATGTATACTCGCCATTGCTCAAAATCCTGAACTGCAGAGGGACTGAAATCCTCAGTAGTTCTTGAAGTTCAAAGAGATGATAACAGAGCAAACTATATTTAGGAAGAAAGGTGTGTTTCTTTAATTACTGTTCCAAAGAACCTCATCATGAGGATAGCCATCTTTTCTCTTTCAGTTTCCCTTCCTCAATTCTTTTCGGTCATCTCTCTCACACACAACTCAGTGAGGCATCCTGAACCCAAATGTATATAATTTTGTGATAAAATCATCCTTCTGCTAGTTAAGACAAGCTTGAGGTGGATATTACTAAGAAACATTGTCATATTAATGCAAAGAACAGAGCCACAGATCAAAGTAAATAGGTCAATTGTATACAAAGATTTCTTTTTAGTCTGTGAGATATTAAATATTTATTTGTGTGAGATGATCAGAATGATATTCTTTTCCTGGAATTGGAAAATAAGCCTGGTAACTTCGGATAGCAAGGCTAAAATTGATCCTTTCTGTTAAAGTTTTCTGAAGTTAATTGATCCTGGATAGTCAGAGATTATGGGGATCATGAAAGAAAACACAACTGATTTTAGTAGCTTATCATTATCATTTGGAGTTCATCATTAAATTGAAGAAGCTGAAATACTCTTAATCAATAACTGCTTTGTTTTAAGAAGAAAATTGGTACATTGGGGAGGGTTTGAACAAAAAATTAATCATTCTGTAAATGATTTCTTTTAGAAGAGAATCCTATTGGCCTTTTTAAGAGAGCCAACCAACTCTTGTAAGGAAGCATTCAGGGTAAAACATATATGTTATCTTCTGGGTGATACTGACTCATTGGATAATTGGATCTCATGTCATAATAAGAGAGAGTAATTCCCCTGGGGCAATGACACACTTAAACAAAATAGGTCAGAGTTATGAATAACAGAAGAGGCAGTTGCAAAAATTCAGAGTCAGCTTAGAGACTATTCAAAAGCAATTTCTGTCTCAAGAGAGAGTTTTGTTTTCATTAATAGTCAAATATCCCTAAACAAATGAATAAAGAATGAAGCTAGATAAATGTATGAGGACTTAGCAAGGATATCAAAATCTTGTGCATATGACATCAGCAGAACAGCACAACGCCATCAGCAGATGATGTAGGCTAATGGTTCATTTGTATTCTCTTTTTTGTTTAAGAAAAACTAATTTTTCTTCTGCAAACCAACTTTGCACTTGACATCACTGTGACTTTAGTGCTGACCATAGTTTTGACATAATTAATGCCTCTTTACTTCTTGCAGCACCTCCCAGGCCACCAAGTCCTTATCACCCATCCTATCCTCAACGTCAGCATTTACACAAAACTATGAGAGATCACTGAGAAATAACTCTGTGGTATAGACATTGCCAAGAGAAACTAAACCTAAAGACATTCTTCCATTTATATCTTCCTGCTCTTGTCTCTACTTTTATTCTTTCTTGTTATAACTTATTAAATATTGACTACATTTTTGGTTATCTTACATTTCCTGTGTCTTTTTTGGGGGCATCAGGACCTGCTCTAGGGTCGTGTACAGAGTCTGATTCATTTGGATGTTGCAAAACATCAACCTTTTAAAACAAAGATCATCCAATGCTCTTCCTGATAGTTCTCTTATCTTATTCTCTCCTTGTTCTCTTCTTTCTCTCTCTATTTCTCCTCTTTCTCCCAGAGTTAAAACTAATGCTCCCTCCCATTTTAAAACATGAGTGGACCGTGATGTAAGTAAGAAAGTGAATTTGAAAACATAGATTCAGATGACATGAGCCTAGGTATTAGTCTTGGCATCATTTAGGGAAAGTCAGAGGACAAAGTTATAAAAGAATCCATGAGAAGCCTGCAACTATTGACAAGCATGTTCTAGCTTGCAGGTTAAACCTTAATTGTTTATTGTCTCTCCCCATGCCTGTGCACAAACTTTATTAAATTGAGTCATTGTAAAAGTATCTTTGGGGCTACTTATGTGACTATGTGCCACATTAAACATAATGCTGATTCCAGAATAAGAAAAATTGCTTGAAATTATGTGAGACTAGATTCACTGGTTTTGTTTAAAAATGTAACTAGACAAAATGATACCATCATGGCTTATCAATGTGGACAGATTAAACTGTGCTCTGGTAGGCAGAAATCAGTAGTAGGTAGTTAATGAATCCTATTTAGTGTATACAATTTTGTTGCCTACTATGGTGTTTAATTCAAAGAGCTAGTGAAATGCAGAATGGGGGTAAGAATGTATAGTCCAGGTCAAATAGAGAGCTGAACTGCAAAAAATTTAAAAATATTATTGAGCCTCTATTTTGGATCAAAAATTTTAAGATAGCAGTAAAGGTAGATTATAATTTATTTATGTAAAAAAATCAACAGAACAATTAGGTGAGCATATATATAAGTCAGCAGTGGGCTGGGGGAGCGGCTAAGTGGTAGAGCACCTGCCTAGCAAGTATGAGGCCCTGAGTTCAAACCGCAGTGCTGCCAAGCAAAAGCAATAGTCAGCAGCTGTATCATACTGAAACAGAAGTGTGGATGGGGAGGCAGAGCATCTGGATTTGAATCTAGGCTCTGTATTTCCCTCAGTGATCACTTTACCTTGAAAAGTCTGTGCTTAGATTTTACACTAGCACACTGAGGGAGATAGATTAAATACTCCTCATTTATAATAACCCCTTTGCATAGGAATAAAGGGCTGGAGGACACGAAGAGCAAAGGAGAAAGAAAGATTTAAAACTTGACCAATTCTGTGGAAAGAGAGGTGTACTGTAGAGCCTTGTTGATATATTGGGATAAGATGTCAGTGTAAGTAAGTATTAGAGAGCCAAAACATCTCAAGCAAATAACATGGTTTAGATGTTTTCACAAGAAAATATGAAAAGTGAATTTGGAGAGAAATTAAATACAGTAGGAACAGTGAGGAGGGATTTTCAGTTACCCAACTGTGGTGTTCTGTATTCTTATACTCGCAGTATTAGCAGCTAGCATGTATTGATTTCTTGCATTGTGGCAGGCATTGTTGTTAAGTATTTTTGGATGCACTATCTCAATGAAAAAGCCAGTGTGAGAAATAGCTTAATAGAAAAACAGAAAGAAAACAAAACAGCAGGATTTACTTGATCATATGAAAGCTAATGTAAAAACTACTCAAATTTTTAAGTCTTAGTACTCACAGTATGATACTATTCCTTTGAAAGAACAGTCAGTTGAGGAGAAATATTTTGCTGTAACTTTTGGCTATGTTATCTGATAAAATTTCCCTAAGGATATACTGAGCTATGCTTCAAAGAGGTAGCCAATCATGCCCTGAAAGCAGATGAAATTTCCAAAGAAACAAAAAAGTAGAAGCAGCGGATCCTCATCAAAGGATGTGGGATTGGGGAGGAGATGGTCAAAGATCGCTGAAAACAAAAGGTAGGATGGAGGAGAGTGGCTATGTAAACCAAGGGAAGGGAGAATTTCAAGTGGGGGCAATGGGTGGAAGAAGTGATCAACAGTGGTCAAAGGCTAGAGGTCAAGGAGATTGGCTTAAGGTCTGGAACAAAATTGGGATTGGGCTGGAAGGACTAAACAGAAACTCAGGATTCACCAGGATATCAAAAGTGGGCCTTGAACTTTTGGTAGGTGAACTAGAGCTGTATTTTTATAATGTTCAATAAAAATGGACAAAATAGCTTCCAATTTTAGGCATTTTGTGGTCCAAATATTTCAAAAAGAAATGAAACCTAGTTCTGTCAAATATAATTAGAAAAATGGAATACATACTCACAACTGCCAATCCCTCTGCTATCCCTGCCCGACCCTGTTCTTGCTGATAAAACTCAAAACTTACATTGTTTCTATACTTTTTCTTTTGCTCAACCTTTTGTTGCATTAGGAAGTTGGCCCCATCTGTAGCTCCTAGGGGATTTATCTAACCTACTCATGGTGGTCCTATATCCTCTAGGTAATTATTGTTTCAGACTTGGCTATATGACACCATATTAGCTAGAAAGACATCAAAGGAAGTCAGTCAGGGAACTTCCAGGAAAGATTTTTCTTTCTAAATAAAAGCAAATACAAGGAAGAATCTGACTTTTTTCTTCTAAGAGCTTGGTGGGATGCCAGGAACTTCTGCAGCTGTCTTGTAACCATGAGGGAAGTCATTTCTATGGATAAATGGTAGAGAGGAGAGACAGAAGGGACAATGGGTTCAGAACCCCATTATTGAGCCATTCAACCATACAAGCCTGATCTCTGGGGTTTTCTTTTTATTAAGGTACTGGAGTTTTCTATTACGCATAGCTGAATACAACATGTTATAAAACGTGAAGATTATTTCCTGGTATTTTCTCCTTCATTCTTAATTTTCTATTATTATCTTTTATTCAGCTTTTTATATTTCATTCCAGTTGAGTTCTTTTTATAGAAAACATAACTACTCTATACAAGTCCAAATTCTAATTTCTTCTTTTGTAATTATTGTTTCAATTGAATTCTTAGCTTATTAGGTTGGGTGGTGGTGGGCTGAGGGGAGGTAAGGAGGGTGAATAAAGAAATGGTCTATTATTTCCCAATTTTCCTCTCTATAGTCATGGAAGAGGATTTAAAAGGCACTGTGTATACATTATTTCAGGAGAATTACACAAAAACCGAAATCTTTACATAAATTTCTCAAATCTTTTGTTTTCATTCCCATTTTATAGCTTTTTTCCAGTCATAGCACTTTCATTAGCATGTACAAGCAAAGCCCCATTGTTCAATATGGCCCTCTAATGAGAAAGAATAAGACTATATATTGGGAATGAAAACTGTACATTTTTATGTGGAGGTTTATAGACTATTACTTTTAATTGAAATTTGAAGTTCGCCTTTACAGTGAAGGTGAAAGCAGAAAATCACACATTATGTAGCTCTCTGACAGAACAGACTCACAAGGAGAACTAGACATTGACAAAGGGTAGCACTTACATGTCAAAAGACACAAGAAGCTGGCATTGTCCGTAAAGGTTAAATTTGAATGAAGTCTGGTGTCTATCAAGAAGCCATCTGCTCCAAGTGTGGACTTAGAATTATTGGAATTTTTTTGAAGAGCTAAAAATGTAAGTTGAGGAGGAAAACCTATTAAAGAGCTTGCCTAGGTGATGGAGGTAATTTCTGTGTTTGGTATCAAGTTTACTAATCAACCCAAGAACCTTACTTCCTGAACAATCCACAAGATTGCCTCAGAAAAGACATGAAGTGTTTATTCCAATCACTTCAACAACTACCTTGGATCAAGTTCACGGTAACTAAGCTTTATAGAGCAATATTTTACTTAAGAGCACTCTGAAATCTGTGGCTTCAATGCTATTACTTTACCCCGTGCATTCTCCATGGGGCAATACTGCACCAAGGGGGTGAAAAATTGGTTCAGGCAGAGGTTAAAAAATATTGCGAATTACATAGAGTTGCATAGCATATCTTTGATATTTTAATTTCACGGGGAAAGCAGTAATAAGGCAACAAGTTTAAAAGCTGGGAGTTTATAATAATGAATTTTAAAATTCAGTCTATTGAAGGGGTTTTATTTTCTGTGTAACAAAAAATAAAACCTGCCATTTTGTGATCCATCAGAAGCTTCCAAAAGTACTTCATTGACAAAGGACATGCTATATGGAGATGGTTTTGGCAGAAACTTCCAACACTGTGTTAAAAATGTAAATCTTCTGAAAAGGTTTGAGGAGGATATGAATGGGACTTTCCCATTATTTCATAAATGCAAATGAAACCATCATAAGAAAGGACTAAAGTAGAATGAAGAAAATTAGACGAGATAAACCAAGTGAGGTTACAATACATATATACGTACAAATCCCACATGGAAACTCCCTCTGTTACTACCTTTATCTCAAACAAACTAAAATGTCATCTTTTTATTTTTATCTTTTCTCTTTTTTTTCTATAAAATCGGAGAACATGAGGGCAGAACAGGTCCTGCCCGGGGGAAGGGCTGGCACCAGTGGGAAGGGAGGATGTGATAGGGAAGGGGGATAGGAGGGTGAACACAGTGTAAAAATGTGTACATATGTATGTAAGTGCAAAAATGATACCTGTTGAAACTATTCCAGGAAATGGAGAAGAGGAGATAAAGGAGACTGGTAGAGGGGATAAATTCAACTATGACATATTTGATATATTCTAAGAATCTGTTTAAAAACCACAATGTACCTCCATCCATCACAACAAAAAAGGAAAAATAATAAAACGTCAAGGATCTTCACAAGCCAGTACTGGGTCAGTGAAGATTTTCCAGTTAGTTTTGACATACCTGCCCCTTCCCAACCTCCAATAATCAAATGATTGTGGGGAAGATGGAATCCCAAGACAGCTTAAAGAGGGATTGGTCTAGGAGAGAAGTCCCAAAGATTTTCCCCACATGGGACATGAGAGGAAGTCCTCAGGAAAACCAATTGTGGTGATAGAAAACATCCACAATGGAGGGAGGCTACCATCTCATTTCCTCATCAGATGCCATCTTGGGCAGTGGATTTACTCATTTACCTTTTTTAACTATTTGAGCAGCTATAAAAAAGAAATGATAGAAAGAGGAAGAGAGGAGAGAAGGGGAAGGGAACAGAAGAGAGCAAGAGAAGAGAAGATATTCAGCAAGGAAACACAGTGAACTCCCACTATTTAGCTTGTCTTGCTTGCATTTTCCCATCAGTTCTTAAGATGCTGTTAAGATGGGCAGAGACTTAGTGCACACCTATAGGGGAGAGGAAGCTAAGGGGATTTCAAAAGAGGTCCAAACAGAGAATATTTGTCCAGTAGAGAATTGTGAAGTAGAAAGATCTCCCCCAAAGTGACTCTCACACAATTAACTATGTTCCTCCAAGACAAAATTTAGGCTGTCATCACACAGAGGAGCACTGATAGCCACAGGAGGACTACAATATTCACTGAATGAAAAATGGGTGTGTCATTTTAATCTTCTCTGCCCCCTTCCTTCCTAACCTAATGAACTAAAACATGACAGGAAGAAAAACATTGAAAGGACAAACTGCAACCCCTTCTCTCTCCAAGTCCAGAAGGTAGGCAGAGGTAGGTTCTAAACTAATTTCTGATTAAAGTTGTCAGCTGGCCTGGACTTGCTCAGCCTCCCTAATACCTGCACTTTACTGGCTAGCTTGAGTTCTACCACAGAGGTCAGCAGTGGGAGATTCTACAGGGTGTGATTGAAGGCAGACAAGGAAGAAAGCTCTAGAACCATTCGTTTCACACAACTTCACCCTAGCACCACTTTTTTTTTTAACTATTTAGTAAACAGACAATTGAGTTAAATCTTAGGGAAGAACAGCTTTGATGTTTTACTAGAATTTGGTTATTCTTCTTATCTTATCTGTCCTCTTTTAATACACTCAAAACCTCAGCTTATAGTCAATATCCTTTTAAAAGGATTTTTTTCCCCATATTCTCAGATTGTTTCAACTACAAAGAACAGCAGGGTTCTTTTCCCATGTCACCTATGGGAGTTGTTTTCATTATTCAGTTTGCTTCCCACACTTTCCTGATCATAAGAATTACTAGGAACTTTGGGTGTTGTGATAAATTCAGTTTCTGGAATATTATGAACTGAGTTATGTCTTAAATGCTATATGCTAAAAGCTTACCCCTCAATGTGAGATGGGGCCTTTGGGAAGGTAATTAAGGTTAAGTAAGGGTGTAATAGTGGGAACCTAATCTTAGAAGACTGGTGTCCTTACAGGAAGAAAAGGAGACGCCATATCCTCTACAGTGTTATAGAGGCCACCTGAGGACAGAGCTAGAAGTTGGTCTTGTGCAAGCCAGGTACAGAAATCAAATCTAGGAATATACAGACACCCTGATTTGGGACGTCTCACCTGCCAAATTGGAAATAAATAAATTTCTAGAACTTGGGGTATAGTTCAGTGGTAGAGAAATTGCCTAACATGTGTCAGGCCATGGGTTTGATGCTCAACATTGCAACAACAATAAGTAAAGAAATAAATTCCCTTTGTTTGAGCTCCCAGTCTGATATGTGATGGCAGCCTGAGCAATGTAAGATAGGGGCTTTCCTCAGAAGTCCTTAACTTAAAGTCTGATTTAGGTTCCAAGAATCTGTTTTTATTTTATTTTATTTTATTTTTTAAGAAGTCTAAATGTCTTTTATGGTCTGACAAATTTGAGAGCACTAGTTTAAAGGATTCTTCTTATGGACATTCTGTTTGCACAGATTTCTTTCTGAGTGCTCTCCCAACACTTCACATAGCTTCTTCATTCATATTTATTGCTCACTTACTATTCTAGTTGACAAAAATATAACAGTAAATATAAATAAGGGAGGATTCCTCCCTTCCAGCATGTGATATTACCATGGAGATAAAGATAACATTGAATGACCACATACATCTATTAATTAATTTCTAGTAATGACAGGCACAGTAAAAAAATAAACAAACCAAGAGAAAGGGAGGAGAGATAACATAAGCTGGCAAAGAAATCAAGTAAGTCTTCTCTGAGAAGGAGCCCATGTGAAAATAATTGAGGAAGAGTGTTTCAAGTTGTGGGGAACCGCAAGTACAAAATAGTGTGTCATCTCTTAGGAACATCACAAGGACCCAGATGACTAGGCTGAGGAACTGGTGGGGGAGAGTGGAACAACCTTGGAAAGGGAACGGGATTTAGATCAGGAGCTATGAGGCTGAGGGAAGAAGGTTGGATGACATTGAGCAATAGAAAGTTCTGGCATATTTGTTTCAATGTGGAAGACTCTAGTAGAGCAAGGGGAAAACTGGGAAGCCAGATAGGAAGCTATTGCAAGTAACAGTCAGGGGCAGCTCCCTAGGCACAAACCTGAATGAACTTAATTCTGATATGATCAATAAAATTAACCAGGTTAAAAAAATTCAGGACCTAGAGTCTACAATGTCTACATTCCTGAGAAGATCTTATTCTACTTAGCTTAACACCACTTGTAGCCATTTTCTCTTTCTTCTTCCTTAATAAAGAATCCTAGATCTACAGTGGCTTTTCAATTAAGCTTCTTTTCAGGCCTTGCTCTTCCAGCCCTGACTGTGCTTCTGCCATTGGGCAACATGAACCACTGGTGTGCTTTGCATAGGTGCATTTTACTGACATCCGATTGCCTCTCTGCCCAATTTATAGAAACTCCTCCAACATTTTCTGGTAGTCTGTTTAAGTGGAGTTGGAAATAACTTCATTTGCATACAATGGAATCACACCTTTACACAATTAGCCAACTGTCTCTAACACAGAATTTCCAGATTGCTACCCTTTAAACTGAACCTGTTTTTCTACAGAACAAAATGATTTGAAGAAAATGTTATCATGTGTCAGAATGGGGGCGGTTAAAGTGACTTAATTATAGAATATTGGCTCTATGTATGTTATCGACGAATCTAAAACCATACTTCTGAATTTAATGTCCTCTAAGAAGGCATTGAGGCATACTGGCTGTCCTTTCTTTTGGAAAAACCTTGATACTATGTACAAGTGCTTTCAATGGTATTTTTGGACCATTCTATTTTTGACCTTAATCCTTTTCCTTGGCTGTGGTTAGAGACCTGATTCTCTAAATTATAGGCTCTCCTGCAGTTTCAAAAAGCTAATTCACACTACCATGTGCATTAGGAAGGTAGTGTATATATAATTCCACTAAGGGAGACCCTAGGAACATTAAACCCCTGCTAGGAAGCGGTCACCAGTCAGGGCTAGAACTTACGATAGTCATTTTTCTTCACTGACAAGTTTTCATTATGTGGTTTTCCCAGAACAACTTAGAAATTGATCTGCAGCTGATGGAAGCTGGGATGAATTGGGTGCATAGTGAACCCTAAGCATCAGAGCAGAGTCAGAGCCAATGCTGGACTCCAGCTCCACTTAAGAGATAGCAACTGTCCTTCTCCCACCCTGCCCTCCACCTCCTTTTTTGCAGGCAGCCCACACAGACTCCTATAAAGAGACTTCTCCCTCTGGGGACATCCCCTGGTCTGGAGAGGTCATGTAAACATTCTTTCCTCATCTGTTTACCTATCTTTTGACTAAATAGGTCAGAGGTTCACACCCCTGAGAAAACAGCTCCCCAGTATTGTGCATCTATTGATGTAAAAGAAAGGGCCTTTTGTTTTCTACAAAACTGTGTAAATCTGGTTGAAAATTGAGGTTTTGATTTAAATTTGCTCCGTGTAAATCTGACATGCTTGGTGTCTATGGGATTACCTGACACAGTGTGCAAGGGTGGTACTGAGCAACCCTGGGGGCACATGGGGAAGGTGATACTTCCAAGACTATTCCAGGGGTACTGAAGGAATCTAGAGACATGTTCTGGCCCAAGGACAATTAAAAGTGCTAATTGATAAATAGGCTGATAGGGTTTACCAATGCTACAGTTTGGTTCTTGATTTTTGGTCCACAAAGGCCCTTGTGTTGAAGGCCCTTGTGTTGAGGGCTTGGTCCCCAGCCTGTGGCACTATTGGGAGGTGGTAGAAACTTTAGGAGGTAAAACCCAGTGGAAGGAAGTTAAGTCACAGGGATATGCACTTACATGTGATGTCGAGACCCCGGACTTTCTTCTTTCTCTCTTTTCTCCCTGCTACATCAGGTAAGCAGCTTCTGCCAGGCACTTCTGTCATGATGTGCTGCCTTGTTACAGGCCCAAAGACAATGGGACCAAGTGACCATGGACAGAACTCTCCAAAACTGTGAAACAAAATAAACCTTTTCCCTTATTAAGTTAATTATCTGACATATTTTGTCACAGTGCCAGAAAGTTATCAAGTAGGTTGTTTTGTGTGTGAGTGTGAGTGTGTGTGTGTGTGTGTGTGTATGAGAGAGAGAGAGAGAGAGAGAGAGAGAGACAAAAAAGAAGTAGGAATAGGGGACAAGCAAATTATGTGTACTGAAGAAAAGATTGAAACTTCAAAGACAAACTTGTATATAAATAGGAATTTTTTAAGGTGTATTACTTTTTCCTCTTGCTCTCCCCCCTTTTTGCGAGTCATATCCACCCAATTCCCTGAAACATGTGAAGACGTCTCAGGTGTGTCTCCTCCTCTAAGAATAACAATGATAGTGGCAATCACAGAGAGAGCAGCTCATGGATGGGCTGGACAAAGTGCCAGAGGCTTCTTTGATATAGAGTTAGACAGCAACTGTGAACTTGAACTTGGCACAGCCAAGTGTGAGATTAACTTAATTAATTAATGGAGGAATCTCACTCCCATATTTTCTTGATTGAAAAGGATCATTGTCACACACACACTAGAAGTATCTTTTAGTGCTTGGAGACAACCCTACCAGCATTGGCAAATTAGCAGAGCCCAGCCTACAAAACCATCTACCCATCACCTAGAGCTGCCCTGCCTCTTAGACAGCAGCTCAGCCAGTGCCTGACAGTCTCTATTGTGACACACCCAACACCTACATGCATCCAAAACTCTATGTTCTGTAAGATATAAGGGGCTGTGGTGGCTGTGTGAAAAATAGCCAAGAATAATCTGAGAAATGAAGTACCTTGATCTAGACATGCCCATTAACTACTTCATAAACACTGGTTTTGAGGCTTTATACTTGTCCTATCCCCGCATTTTGGTGGTTCAATGATGTACCAGTAAAGTGCTTTCCATTTCAGAATCCAGAGGATATGTGTAAGTCAGGCAATCATTCTGGTTACTTAACTTTATAGAAATTATGTTAGGAAATTAAGGGCTATGGAGGGAATTTATTTTCTTGGCCAGTAGGAAGTATAACAGGTCAAGAAAATCAATTTAAAAAATAAATTGGTTTAAAAGTATATCTTAATTGAGTTTTTAGCATGTTAAGTACTCAGCTAGTGTTTACTTACTTAGTTTTTATTTTAAAGACTAAAACACTTGAAGCCTAAGGGTATATTTTTGTTTATATTTCTTCTTTCACCTATAAGTCATGTTGATGTTTGGTAACGACCCTGGAGGACAAAATGGTTGTCAACATTCTCAGTGCAAGATCTGGAAACATCCCCAGATTTCTGTTTTGGGATGATGAAAAGGAGGTCAAATATGAGTTGAGAAGAGTGTCTGTGGGGGCGGGGTGGACTCAAAACCCACCAAGCAAGTTTCATGTTCAGTACATTACACAAATGGCTTCAGCCCGAGCCTATGCTCTCTTCTAAAGCCATGGTTTGGATGTGGGAAAATAAGTCACCAGGAGAACAGAACACCTCCCCACTGACCTGGCTTCAGCCTGTGGCTGACCTGAGAAACACTAGTCTTAGATGAGGAAGAGACTACTCAATAAACATTTCTCAGTATAATAAGTAAATGAATGAATGAATGAATGTAATGCTATTTACCCTTAAAATAAGTAACCTCTGTGTGTGTGTGTGTGTGTGTGTGTGTGTGTGTGTGTGTGTGTGTAATAGCTGATTTCAACCTTAAGGAGAAAAGCTGTTTGTAATACAATTGTATTGATTTTATACTCACCTGTGACAACTAGGAATAAACATGTCCCTTTGGAGATGCAGAAGCCAAAGAACTCAATCTGGTTGTCTATTACTTGAAGACTGATAATAGCCATAGTGAGTCCAAGTCTTAAGTGACATCCAATACTAATACCCTCTAGAAGTTGTCCTTTCCAACTTTGTTCCTTTGTCTAGTTACTATTCAGGGACACTAGACATGACCAAGGAATCCAAAAGCAAAGAAGGATTTTGAAGTCAGGAAGTAAAAGGATCCAGTTTGCTTCTATTTTGAACAGTGTTTGATCAATTCCATATGATAAACATGGAATTGGAAATGATTTCTCCTTGGAAAATAAGATTATGAAATCTTTGTTTAGTAGGCTGTGAGTCATGATTTATTTCTCTTTATTTCTAGCTTAGCTTGCTTGTTTAGCCACCAATACTTGTCTCTTAGTTGAAGAAGGGTATGACTTGTGATTTATAGCTCAGATAAATAATATAACATTGTAACTGAAACCACTTCAGTTCCTACCATGCATCCATGTGTATTACATCCATGTGGATCAAAACATTTACAAACATTCACAAAGCTAAAAACTACCAAACTGTAGATTAATCTAAGGGAATACCTTACCATCTCATTTTGGAAAGCATTAACCTTTCATTGAAAAGGCAAACAAATCAGTTTGATCAACTACATTGGCCAAGTTAATCATCAGAGAAGATGATGGATGTCAGAGCATTTTGAAAATATATAAAACTTTAAAAAATGTAATGTGTTTTATAATTATTGGTAAGTTTCTACTTGATTTGGAATACTTTGGAATTATTTCAATTGTATACTATTTAAGATGAGATACCTTGCTGGGTTGTATTTCTAAATGATGAATTACCCATTTTATGTTTAGAGTTAATCTCATTATATGTGCAGTAACATAAACATCTAGCATTGGTTCTGTGTCTACACACCAACAAGCAATCTTTCAGGCATGAAGTAAACTGTGGAGAGAATTATGAGTTAAACCATTAGTATGTAGGAATAAAATCTAGTTTCTTATTCTTAATCTTTATTTTCAACATTTTACAACAAAAAACTACTTTAACTGCATTAAGTCTTTCCCAGTGACAGCCAAAAGCAAAGTTTAGTGTCTATATCATTATGTTTCATGATTTTTATAAAAATCATGTTTTAGAAACTTTCATATTTTCCTTAGTCTATAAAATAAAAATATCCACAACGATTGATGGACTTACTCATTCCCTCATAATAGTATTAAATGCATCTTTGACAGGTCTAGGTTAACAAAGATTAAACTAAATCAAGCCACCAAAGCCACTAAAACAAGCCATTCAATTCCAGTTCTTGGAGCAAATTTCTTCCCCAACTTTGTGTGGTCACCTCTTCCATTTTATTTGTTTCTAAAATTGTGTGAGCTGTCTCCTTCAGTGTTTGCAGATCCTGGACTAACAGAAATCAAGACACATGTTAGACATACTTTAAAGTTATGCCTCAACATAAAAACTGATTAAATAAAGTATGTTCCAGGTGCCTGCCTATCTTAACTAATACACCTTCACAATGAAAAAATTTAAAATTAAGCTTAATGCTACTGCTGTTATATGACTGGATGATAAGAAAATCCTGTCACAACTTATTCTCAATGATCTAAAGGGTTAAAGATAAAATGTAACTATAATCACTGTGTATAATTTCTGAGAATATTTAATAAAAATTTAAACTAAATTATAAAATTAAGAAATACTTCTATTTTGTTTTTTAAGTCATTTTTAAACAATCAAAATACATAGCAAAATTAAAGGATAACAAATAACTTATAATTAACGTAAACAATTTTGAAAGTTTTTAGATGAAATTAACCTTAAATTTTAAAAATTATTAAATCTTATTAAATGTTCTCACAAAATGAAATTATTTACAATTTTAGCATTCAATTGTCTGCTCCACCGCCAATGGAAATTATTTGCTTCGTGCTTCATTTATGCTATATGTGGACCTATCTATGTACAAATTAAAGAATGATTGGATTATTTGATATTGCAAAGTATTCCTCAGCCACTATTTTCAACTGTTGGAAGTACTGTGTTAACTCATGTGTTCTTTCAGAATTGTGGATTGGAATACAAAGAGAAGCAAAAAAGTGAGCACTGAGCACCAGCTAAGAAGAACACTCCCTCATGGGTAAATCCATTACCTTCCTGGTCTCTGGGAACATTTAACAAATTAATAAACTTTTCTGTTCTCTTACCTGAGCACTTCTGCTGTCCAAGAAGTCCCTGTCCTCCAAAGCTGTGCCTACCTCCTGTGTCAGCAGCCTGACAAGCCACATCCCTCAGCCATGGATGTCACTGCTGCTTGCTTTGTAGGAATACTGCATTACAACAGAATTAATTTCATAATTACCAGTGACAGAAGTGCCTGTGTCTTCAGAAACAGCAGACTTCTTAATTTTATGGTATCTGGGTCTATGAAAGCACAGGCATGATGGGGTAGCAGCCCAGCTCTCTTAAATCTAAGACATGTATTGGTTGTGAGTCTGGAGTTGTTGAGAGTCACTATGTAGGACATCAAGATGAAGCCAATACAGAGGAATCTGAAAAAACAAAATGTAGGACAAGAAACTCACACATGATGAAAATGCATGAGTTCCAAATCCCATTGCACTTGGGGCCAGCTAGTTCCCTGGGGTTTGCATTTGGAGAGGCTTATATTACTTTTCTTTTCTTAAGTCATGTCCCAGTGGGGTTCAGTCATTTGCCAGAGGTAAGGGAGGAGCCATTACCAATTGAGCAGAAAACCAACCATTCTCTTCTCAGAGCTCTACCTAGCAAGAAGTGTGTTGCCAGCTCTGATCTTTTAATGCGAGGTAGTTAGGAATTAGAGAGAAACCACTGGACTTGTCCTTTGGCCTCAATTCTGTCTCCATTCTTATGTATGTGTTGATATCTTTTCTTGCCAGTGCCACACAATGGTTTCATCCCTACGTTTGCCTTCCAGTTTGAATGGCCTTCTCTAGGTGTCAGGGCCACCTTGAACTATGACAAGTAACACTTAACAAGAGGATCATGAAGAGGTCTGACCATGCAAAAAGCCTTGGAAGAGCTCTTCTAAAGGCACCATAAGTGCACATTGGTATGTTCATTCATTACATGTGGGATTTGTTAAAAGGAATAAATACCTAATTTCATAGCCCGCTGTAGAAGACAGTATTGCATTTCTTAAATCTAAACAACCACCCATTAATGCTTAATTCTCATGATTTGAAAATCTTTTCTAATCTCATTTTCTTTCCACCTCCAGCTGAGTGATTTTTTCCCCAGATATTTAATCATTAACATAGCATCGGTGTTGTTTGTAAGGTAATACTACCAAGAAGCCTGCCTGTACACTAATAGCTTAGTTGGAGGCTACACATTCCTAACGGTTATGTATTCATTTAAACCTTTCATTGCACAGTAGCAGAGTCGACTTAAAGTAAATCACAAACTTCATTTTAGTCCACATATCACATATCAAGATTTTTGTAAGTACATGTTGACTTTTTGGTAAAGGCCCAAGTCTCTAATCAATCTTCTAAGAAAGGAATAAAAGAAAGAAAGAAAAGAAAAACTCACAAAAATACAGTGGGTGGAATCATGCCCTACACTAATAATCTATTTCAAAGAATACCTTCTTTCAGACTACACAAAAATATAGTGCTTACATTTTTACAAACCCACAGTTTATGTAGAAATTATTTTATGTTTAGGTATCACTCACTAGTAACTGGTATGCAGCCAGCCCCAGAGCTCCATAAACACCAGACTTTACACACTATACAGTGCACACAACATTTTGCTCTAACCTGGTTAGTTACTTATAAATCTACATACAGTTTAAGGTCTAACCCCAGCCTGATAGCTCCCTTGCTCCCATCATTTAAAAAAAATGGTCAAGGAAAGCAGCAGGGAAATTTTCTTTAAATATACCAAAAGAAATCAAATCATACATGTGCACTTTTGTAAACTAGGAATTCCTGTTGTTGTAAATCACTGCCAGATGTCAAACAGCAAAATGTTCATTACTCCCCCAAATAATAGAGTTGATTAATGAGGCACATTTACATTGTGGAATCTTGGTCTCTGTCATAACTAGACAGGATTTAAGAAGTTGAAAAAAATCATACAGATGGGGAAATAACTTTAGCTATCATGCTTCAAAGGCAAGGTAAGTATTAGGCATCTCGGGCAGGATTTGGTCATCTAAGGAGTAATAACTTCCAAATGAAACTGGTCTTTCTCCTCAAAGGAAAGACATGGTAGCTGTGTCACAAGACAGAAAGATAGATCTGTTTCTGGTCAGTCAATGGTTCCTAACTGCTCAGTGTAGGGAATATATTCCAGGGGAGTTTTGGAGCAGTATGCATATTTTTAACAGCAATTTGATTGCTCTGCTCCAGTAACTTATTTGTTCAGAAACATTATTCTCAAGAAAACCTTCCTTTTCTACTGAAGGAGTAGTTTTCATTTGAAAACAAACATTTACTTCAATGATGTCACCAGATTGCTATAAAATCAGCTGCAATTTGCAAGCAACTCTCTCAAAGTGACACACTTCTAGTCCCTCCATCATTCCACAGTTTCACACTGGTTTCCATAAGTGGTGGATGTTTTAAAAATACACTACACATGCTTCTTGCCTCTACATTTGTGTCCTATTGCATGGAGGTGGAGATTTTAAAAGTTAACACAGGGAGGAAGCTTGACATTGTCATATAATCAAAATTTTTGGTTAAAAAAGTCACCCTAAAAGACTCTTTGGCAGCTAGAATCAAAGCTTAGGTACCTAAAACTTTGTTTAGACACTTTGGAACCAGTGCAGAACATGATCACCAATACTACATGTATGTATGCAATCTATTTTACAACTAAATGTTTCTTTGCTTTTATATAAACACATTATCTGGGGCACATACACGTACATCTGTGTGCAAGAGTGCTTGTGTATGCAATTCAGTTTCTTAATAAGCAGTATTAGGTTGTCATTAAGAACACTGCCTTGCCTGGGTGTAGTGGTACACACCTATAACCACAGCACTCGAGGCAGAGGCAGGAGGAGCATGAGTTCATGACTGACCAGGGCTGCACAGTGATGCCCTAAGTCAAAATTTTTACAAAAAGTATCCCAGAGACATCAATCATGTGCAAGTTCAACTCTCGATTCCTCCTTGATTCCTTTCTTCAGGTAATCTAAATTCTCTGAATTTCAGTTTCCTCACATACAAAATAGTTACCTAAAGAGCTAGACAAGAAAGTTTCTTAAATCCTTAATATTATGTCTGACACAAAAGTAAGTGCCAGCATTTTCTCCTCAGCTAATATCAATGAGACTTGTCCAACCAAAGATCTTTATGCCACCCCAGCTCAGATTCCTTAGTTTTCTGTTATTGTCCCAAATGGAGTTACATGAAGTAAACAATGGACCGGACAAATCAAGAACTAAGTCTCAATAGGCATCACTAATATTAATATTAACTTAAGAAGTGAAGTAGGATCAATATTTGAAATAATTTGAAAATCTAATACCTAGAACATAAATAATACACTGCTGTCATTTCCAAAGAACCACAGAATTATAAAGGAGTTTAGGTCAAAGTCATTGTCTCAGAATACACACTAAGTCTAAAAAAAGGTAAAAGTTAAAAACTCAAACCTAATGTTGATGAGAGACCTGGCTCAGTTAGGAGAAAAACACACATTAGCAAGTGCATATTGGTAATGAAGGCAATTCAGAAAAGGGAAGCTCACCTGGCATTGCTCACTTCAGTATAAACACCTTCATTTTGGAACTAGAAAGCTAAGATTCAGAGAAAAGGATTTCTTTTCCCCCAAATCTCCTAAGAGGTGTCACTAGGACTAGAATCCAGGCTCACTTACAGGCTGCAGAACTCACTCCACTCCTGCCCTAAGCATAGGCTCTGCAGAAATTCTTTGGTTTTATAACATGAGCCAAACACTAGATTTTTAACAAATGACAATCTAAGTAAAACAGGTGTGGGGGATCCTGAGCCAGCCCCTTCCATTGAAAGCCTGAAAATTCTGAGAGTATGAGAATCACAGATTGTTACCTAATTAGTAGGCTCTACAGTGTTATCTAGAAAAAAGAATAAAATAATGAGTGTGAAAGCAAGTTTTAAGACAGTTTCATGTCATTACAAGGATTCATATCATGCCATCAATTGTGTCCTTGGTAAATGGAACTGAATTATAATGTGGTGAGAATACCTGGCCAAAAAAAAAAAATCTATGGCAGAACAAAATACCATTATAAAGAGGAGTGAAGGAGTGATATAAATAACCATGTCTCAAGACTCTTGTCATAAAATTAATTGCTGTTGCTTCCCTTCTATGTAAGTTCTGCACTAAGATCTTCCACCATTCAAAGAAATCAGGGCTTAACCTTTGTGATTAATGAAATACCTGAAATTTAGGATGCTAAAGTTAAACTGTTTAAGAATATACACTAAATCTAGGTAAAAGTTAAAAACCCAATCCTAATGCTGATGGTGGACCTGCTCAGTTAGGGGATAAACATCTTAGCAACTGAATGTTGGGAACTGAAGGTGACAGAAAAAGGAGGTGAGTTCAGTATTGCTAGTTTAGCTAAGCATATTTTTTTTATCTCTCTAGAAAACAATTAGGATATTTAACTGTATTTTTTTGTTCAAAGAACTTTTAGTTTTATTTCTTCTTACAGAGAGAGTTAGACTTTATTATATTCACACTTCATATGAACCATTCATTCTTTTAGGAAGATTTCTGAGAATCTTCTGTCAGATATTTAATCTTCCACTCAGTAAACGGGATCCTGTTAGGAAGAACTCACTGATACTTTCAAAGGGAAAGTGAGAGTGTGTTCAGGTTTCAAGGCCAATTGCCAGGGTACCAAGGAAGAGTCCTTCTTCCCTTCCTGACAAAAAAAATAAAAGAAAAAGAGAGAAAAGAAATCTAAAATCCCTGTGTGGTCTGGCAATGAGTGGAGCAGCTTCCATATCTTAGAGGCTGGTATGGCACACAGACTTTTGAATGCCATCTCTGAGGCACTTGTTGGGTATGAACAAAGGGAACAAAGAAAGAGGCAGTGGTCTTTTAGGGAGTGCAGCTGATCAAAGCCCAAGGATAAGGGCAAAATGTTGCCTTACTTTCCTACAGTGTTTGATATTTCTTGGGCAGCCCCCTGGAGATCATTTTGTAGTTATCTCCTTAGAGTTCCCATTTTTTTTCTTTTTTGGTATATTCAAGAACTCAACTTGATTCTCTCATGATGCAACTTTGAGTATCTTATCCATCTTTGTGGCTACTAGACCACTGGCATTTTGCCTATCATCCATGCATCCATCTATCCAACCATGCATTTCTCAAACTATTCTTTGCACTAAATAAGGCAATGGGTTGCTAAAGTGTTATATTTTGTTTGTTTTTAGTAGTCATTTGATACTGTGGCATTCTGCAGTGGGTGAATTAGAAGCTAGGTGCTGCCTGTTGAATAAATTATGCTGTTTACATATGGCCAAGTCAACGTGTGTGAAGTGAAAAGACAAAGGGGCATCCATATTCATTTTTTCCATCTTTCCAATGAATATTGATCATTGCACATCATTACAGCTGGAGCAATTACTAACAATCATGGAAATGACCGAATGAATTGACTGACTGTTCTATTGTCCAGTTTCCCAGCTGTGTAACCAGCTGCATAACCAAAGCCCCAGATAAATCCTGTTTATGGGGTTCTAAGGCTTTTTGATCATGAAACCTCTCGTGGAAGATTATTAAAAGGGTACTTGAGGATTCCGTAGCAGTTAGAGCACCTTCAAAGATGTCTAACTCATAGGGGAAGTAGCTCTACATCTATTAGGATTTTTATTCTACATGAGCAACCCAGAGGCCAAGGTAAATTGAAAATAAGTGAAAAAATACACCAAATCAAATAATCCTTTGAACTTGTATTGTTAACCTCCTGTCTTGTTGTCAGGGAGAGTTTATTTTAAAACTCCCCTGCAAATAATAAGAAAAGCATGTAGTTAAATTTATTTACTTACAGTACATTTATGCTTATTAGTTTCTAAATGAATTTGAGGTCAGGACACACACACTCATGTACTAAGAAAAAAACAATGTCATCATTTTTTCATCTACTGAGATTGCTTCTGACATGTGGGTGGCTGAACAGTATTTAAAGTCACATGAACTGATAGAAGAGATTCTTACCACTGACAAGTTCTGTTATTTACTAAAGAAGTTTTGTGAACTTAACATGGGCTCTGCATGAACAATGGCTTTGTATTTTCTAAATCATCTTTTGGCTTGCAAGAAAATAGGGCAACCTTAGCCCAATGGCAATGGACTCTGACCTTTCTTATGTTTTCCATCTGCACTACATTTATCAAACCATGGGGTTTGGATTCTGCAGTTTTTTAATGCAATTTAAGTAAGAGAACAGAGGGAGGAAAGCACTAACAAGCTTCCCCTTGGGGAACCCAAACATCTTCTAGCACCATCTGAGAGATTTGGGTCAGTGAAAGACCAAAGCCTGACAACTTACCACTGGACAAAGGCAAATTTTGGTTTGGCAGTAAGTCTATGTCTGCTTGTCTTACCCTGTGGAATTCTGAGTCTCTGAAGCTGTTATAGTGTGAAAGAGATTCCTCGTATTTCCCCTACAATGTATTGGAATATTTAGGCTGTCCCCTTCCTTGTCCCCAGGGAAACATCAGATCTTGGAATATACTGGCTTGAGTGGACTTCCATGAAAGGAGAAAGAGAATGATGACCTATTATCAAAACAATTTAACTGGGATCTTAGTGAATTTTTCTTACCAGAACTTTTGAAAATTCATGGAACACATGGTCTAATAATGGGACAGGATATTGGCAATCAGGACTCCCTGGAAATCAGAATTCCCCTTGGAAATCTGAAACACATGGCCCCAATAGAAGTAATCCAAATTGACTTCCAAATGGAGCCACAATGATTGCAAAATATTTGCAATTATGACACAAAAAGGTTAGATAGAAGCAATTATTTGGGACCAAAATAATTTGCATTACTATATTTTAATACTGAATTTCTTTTTTTTTTTTTACATATCTATGTGACTTCTTTTTTTAAAGCATTTGGACTTAGATGTGCAAAACATGAGTATCTACATTCCTTTTTTGAGTTCCTTTTCAAGTGAGTTAACATTCAAGTGTGGTCTGTGTTACAAAACATGGAAGAATTTATTTAGACATGTGATGTTCTCCCTTCAGCTAATTTCACCATTATCCCTTGATCATTAGTGTTAATGAGAAGAAAAAATGTGAGAATAATCCAATAATAGTAGGTAATTCAAAAGGCATGTATACTTAACTTAAAAGTGTTTTGTATTTATTTTTGGATACAGGTATGTCTGACATTATTAGCATTCTCATTACTTCAGATAGCATAATTAAGTGATATTATGAAAACATAAGTCAGAATGAGAAACAGTATCTCAGAACCTATTTTACTTGGAATGTAATTCATCACATATTGGTAGGCAATTTTCAGAATCAGCCCACTTCTTCTCTTTAATCTCTCCATTCCATCATTCTATTCTTTGTTGTTTACTTAAATTCTAAATTGCCAACGTTAATGGCTCACTCAACTCTGCACTGGCTTGCTAAATACACCCAACTAATTAATAAATAGTTATCCTATGTCAAACTCCCAAATTGATTTGAGTGAGGGAGAAGACTGAAAATAAACAAAACACAAGGGCTATATGTCTAAGATCTTTACTTGAAAGAATCAAGATATGAATCAAAGTGTTAGTTTCATAACTCTGTGATGTTACATGTTCCACCCAATTCTTTGAATCTGATTCCTTGTTAACAAAATGAGTGGTTTAAGACATATTAGAACTTTGCTAAAGGATCCGAAGACTCTCAAGAAAAGTGAATGTGAATGTCAAGTATAAATAGGCAGCATTCCAGATCTTTCTTCCTTGGTTCAGAAAATGCAACTGTTGTGTGTTTATCTCTTGATAAATTGGTTATACCAATGTTCTGTGTAACATTATGCCTGAGGGTAAAAGAGAGGAAAAGAAGTACAGAAAGATAGTTTTAACATGATTAAGGTGTGTTCTGGTTGATCAGCACACCCCTAAAACACTTGAGAATGTTTACAAAACAATAAATAGTAGGTTAGACAGCTCATAACAAATAGAGTTTAGTATCCAAGGCTAAGTAATGTCAATATTGACAAGTTAGGGTTTTGTGAACTTGGTTAAGCTGGTAACTTTGAAAGCTCCTACAAACAGATAAACACATGGACAAATTGACATAAGATTTTATAATAAAAAATTTAAAAGTAGAGAGCATTTAAATGAATTCTTCACATTTTAGATAAGACTTTAATATAAAAATTGATTTTCATGGGTCTTTTCCCTGAAACACTGAGGGACACTTGCTATTCTCAGTAATGTGGAATAAAGACAAGTAGGGAAGATTATTACCAAAAGCAAGAGGCTCAAGACCCCTCCTCTTCCAGCCATGGCTTTGCACACATTCGGAGACAGCTAAATTTGACAATAAAATGATATGACTCTTGGTCCTGTTTGAATCATCCACTCATTTTTGAAAGAGATTTTATTTCCATCCTGTTGAAAATAGTTTGAAATATAAATTGAACAGAGATGTTTGAATGTCCATTCCCGCCTCCTTATCTATTTGCCACAAATCATTCTAGGCATTTTAAAGGAGTCCATTTGCATCTCTTTCTCAGCATGTTTCAAAAATAGGGTAAGAAATGATTTAGGGAATTAGAGACATTCATTTTTGGTCCTTATTCTTCTGTTTCTCTTCATCATCACAGAATGATCACAAGGTCTTCTGATAGAACATGAGAGTGAAAATCAAGCTTTTGGCAATCACTTGACTCAATGTGTTTGAATCTCTTGGTCACCAAATGTTTTACAGATGCTTCATTGAAAACTTATACCTGTGTATGCTGGGGAGGAAGAAGAGAGATTGCAAAATGAGTCAAAGCTGGAGGGGATTCTATCATTATGGGGAATAATGATAGAATGCATCTTCTTTCTCTCCAATGATGCCTTCTTTTATTGAGGACTTTCTTTCAGTTCCTTTGTATAAGAGCTTCCTTGGAGGTTCAAAACAGTCAAAGGATGCTAGCCCTTTGTTCACTGGTTGAACAGAGGTGGGAACTAAAAAAGCAAATAAACAAACAAAAAAACCCCAGAGTTGTGTTCTTTTCATTAGAAAAAGAAAACCCACAGAAATACTGCGCTTTATATAAATGGTCTTCCTTTCCTCTCTCTTTTTCCTCTTCTGTACAATTTTCTACTATGTCCCAGTGTATTCTCTCTCTGTCTGTCTATTTGCTTGTGTCTGTCTTTTATGTGTATGTGTGTGTGCATGCACGATTAGAGGACAGAGCTTCTTTAGAGAAGCATATATCTTTGCTGAAAACAAGATGAGATAGTCATGTATATGTCTATAGTTTCTTTCCAGATATTGAAAGAGAGAGAGGGAGGGAAGAAGAAAGGAGAGGGATAGATTATTAGGAAAAGGAAATGGTTTAAAACAAAATTTAAATATTTAAAGTTAATAACTATAAATTCCTTGATTAAACCCCTTAAGACTCTACCATAGCAAGTTCCGTGGTGATCTGGTTTCTTCATACTTATCCAGCCTTAGCTCCTTTCCAGGGCTTCTTCTTTTTTTTTTTTTTTCATTTTTCTTTTATTATTCATATGTGCATACAAGGCTTGGTTCATTTCATCCCCCTGCCCCCACCCCCTCCCTTACCACCCACTCCACCCCCTCCCTCTTCCCCCCTCAATACCCAGCAAAAACTATTTTGCCCTTATTTCTAATTTTGTTGTAGAGAGAATATAAGCAATAATAAGAAGGAACAAGGGTTTTTGCTGGTTGAGATAAGGATAGCTATACAGGGCATTGACTCACATTGATTTCCTGTGCGTGGGTGTTACCTTCTAGGTTAATTCTTTTTTTTTTTTTTTTTTTTTTAACAGTCCAAGACAATGTTTTATTATGTTCTCAAACACTACTATGTTGAATGAATGCCTATCCTCACCCCTCCCTTGTGTGCTCTTAGGTTAATTCTTTTTGATCTAACCTTTTCTCTAGTTCCTGGTCCCCTTTTCCTATTGGCCTCAGTTGCTTTAAGGTATCTGCTTTAGTTTCTCTGCGTTAAGGGCAACAAATGCTAGCTAGTTTTTTAGGTGTCTTACCTATCCTCACCCCTTCCTTGTGTGCTCTCGCTTTTATCATGTGCTCATAGTCCAATCCCCTTGTTGTGTTTGCCCTTGATCTAATGTCCACATATGAGGGAGAACATACGATTTTTGGTCTTTTGGGCCAGGCTAACCTCACTCAGAATGATGTTCTCCAATTCCATCCATTTACCAGCGAATGATAACATTTCGTTCTTCTTCATGGCTGCATAGAATTCCATTGTGTATAGATACCACATTTTCTTAATCCATTCGTCAGTGGTGGGGCATCTTGGCTGTTTTCCATAACTTGGCTATTGTGAATAGTGCCGCAATAAACATGGGTGTGCAGGTGCCTCTGGAGTAACCTGTGTCACAGTCTTTTGGGTATATCCCCAAGAGTGGTATTACTGGATCAAATGGTAGATCAATGTCTAGCTTTTTAAGTAGCCTCCAAATTTTTTTCCAGAGTGGTTGTACTAGTCTACATTCCCACCAACAGTGTAAGAGGGTTCCTTTTTTCCCCACATCCTCGCCAACACCTGTTGTTGGTGGTGTTGCTGATGATGGTTATTCTAACAGGGGTGAGGTGGAATCTTAGCGTGGTTTTAATTTGCATTTCCTTTATTGCTAGAGATGGTGAGCATTTTTTCATGTGTTTTCTGGCCATTTGAATTTCTTCTTTTGAGAAAGTTCTGTTTAGTTCACTTGCCCATTTCTTTATTGGTTCATTAGTTTTGGGAGAATTTAGTTTTTTAAGTTCCCTATATATTCTGGTTATCAGTCTTTTGTCTGATGCCAGGGCTTCTTCTAGGTACCACTTCTATCTTTACTGAAAATGGCCACTTCTGATTAGCAATCTCTTTCTCTTCTGCCTGAACCACATACCTCATGTGTCTCCCTAGTCTTACTTGGTTTTAGCAAACATATATGTTCACCTAAAGAACTTTTTATTCAGCTTATGACTCTTCTACTTCATTCCAAATTACGATTTTAGTGTATTCTATTGTGATCAGATGTGTAGTAGCTATAATCTTTTTCTAATTAATGCACTTAGATAACAGTACTGATTTAAAAATACATTTCTATGACTCATCTTAATTTCTATCTCACATTCCAATTTCTTCCTAAGAAGAGAAAAATTTCTTTTCTTCTCTTCTAGGTAAAGTCAGAGAAAGTAATGGTTATTTTGTTATTCAGTCTTATAATCTCAGTCAGTGATCTACTTAGTTCAAGTCTATGTCCCACCTCAGCCCAAGGGATTGTCTAAATTTGTAGGAGAATTTGCAGTAATAGGCCAATTAGAATAGCTAACTCTTAACAGACCCTGTTAAAAGCTTTTACATATTTGTTTAGTCTTCACAATAGATGAGAACGAAGGACTGTTATTTGCACAGCTAATAGGAGGCTCAGCCTGGATTTGAACCTGGACACTTTGAGTGCCCAGTACATGCTCTACTGATTTTCCTGTCTAATCTCCATGGATCTGGATGGCAAAATCAACTCAACAAGAATCTTTCCTTCCTCGTATGCATAGTGGATGATCAGTGAGTATTAAATAAATAGAAAGAACAGCTGAGAGTAAAAAGAACAAAAAGAAGAAGCAGATGAAGTCAGCAAGTTGCTATAAGAAAGGAACAGAAATGCCTGTCCTTTTTCTAAATCCTTTGGCTATCTACCAGAGTGATCTGCACAGTCAGTGGACTGCCAGTCACCACCTATAGGTTCTGACTTGCTGGAAAGCTACAAGGGTAGAAATCTGTGCATGCTCAATTTCTGTTTTTTTTAAAAGGAACACTTCACTATCAAGTTCATAATTTCTTATGTCTGTACGTTTTCAGAAGTCAAAGCAGAGACAAAGTGGAATGGAACTGAAGCAGAGGCCTGCCAACTAGAGGTCATCTGAATCAGACCTGGAGGTCTGTGAGAAGATGCTGAAACAGCAGCCGGATGAAGAGGCAGCTGGAGAATTCAGAGTAGCAGATGACTGCAGTGCACGGTGAGGAGTACTGGAAGGTGAAGGGGATTGTACTTGGCAGTGAGTTCAACATCAACATCAATGTGATCATCAGCATCTATCTAGATGTGTCGTTTTTCTCACCTAAAATGGAGGTCATGGTCTGAATAAGCACTTAAGTCTATACCAGGCTCTGAGCTCTGTGCTGCCTCAAGTTTTGGGGTGCCTATCTCCTTGCATGGCCCAGAGCTATTTCTGAATGTCATTTTCCAAATCTCTCCCAGAAAAATGCACAGGAAATTAGAACTCTCACTAATTCCTATGTGTGATAACAGTGTAATGTGACTAATTCAGCAGTAACACCAGTACTCTACACTGAGTGAATTTTGATGAAACTCTCAGAAAGCCAAGCTGAGAGTAGATGAGAAGCAGTCCTCCATGCGTGCTTCAGTAGTTATAATCTAGCAAGATAAATCAGACAGATGCATAAATAACCATGAAATAAAATGTACTAAAGGAGATTGCAGGACAGAGAAATTCTTTTGCCAGAAGATACAAAGGCCTTGAAAAACTCATAGGGTTTTGAATAAGAAATATGGGGGGGGGGCACTAAAGGAATTTCAAAAAAGCAGAATTAGTTGAGTATAAGGTACAAGTTGTTGTTTTTAAATTTTAATCTTAGTGGTATTGGGTTGCATGTTACTGGCAGCACCAGGCTGGGAGTCACTTAGAAGCAGTGGTCTTTGCCTGCACATATGTGAGATCAGCTGTGTGTAGGGTATCTTTCCTTCTCTTGTCACCTTAATTAGATTTTGGTAATGGTGACTCCACTTGTAGTTGAATTTTCACAAAAGATTAAAATTTAATTTTTTTCAAATAAAATCTCTTTTTAAAATCATAGTAGAATGTGGGCTCAAAATGAAAATGTGTGATGTGTACACCAAGTTATCTGCAATTAAAAGCAATAGAAATTGCCAAAATTTGGAAAAGATCATAGGATGTTCAAAGCTAGGAAAAGTTAATATAATCTGTTCTTGGATATTGAAAGCTTAAACACCTAACATCTGTCAATATCTGCTGACTGACTTTAAAGAGAACTTATATAATGTCTAAAAATAGGTAAACAACTGAGAACAAAAAAATCTAAGACTGTAATACAGCTTACCAAATGTAAATGCAAAAAAGTAAATATTTTCCATATATTATGTTGTTAATTTTAAAAGCACTAAAAATAGGAAGATGGAGAGAACAGATTAAGTAAAAAATGTTATTTTGAAGTTATAGATAATTACAAGGCCAAAATGATTCAACAGATATTAATATAATGAACATGAAATACTAGACTCAAGTTTTGTAAAACAGAAAATAGATTATATAATTATAGGGAGAAATGCTTGCTATTATGATTAGTACATTAAAAGACAGACATTTAATATAAATTTTCTTATTTTCTCCTAGAAAACTTATTAAACTGATGTTCCATTTCATAATTGAAGAGAAATCCTAGCATTAGTAAAGAAACATTAAAGAGGAAAAGCATAGAAAATGTTCTAACCAAAATATAGGTTGCAAGAAATACTCCAAGGATATTATTCATTTGTCATATTATTTGCTTTGATTTTCCAGAATTGTTTCACATTAAAGAATTGATTTTTTAAAGTAAATTATCTTTTATTATATGTCATGTACTCATTAAAGATGCCTATTAGTAATGAAATATAAGTACTTTTTTATTTATTTTATAGAAGTCTATAATAAAGGCAAATTATTAAAATGAATATAATTATCCATGCTTGATTTATCATATGTGGGGCAGAGTTTTATTAATCTTTATTTTCTAAGGGTATTAGGCAAATACTCGAATTCAAAATTTTAAACTCCAGTTTTCTGTAGATGCTAAGAACATCCATTGTAATGGTAAAAATCATTTATAATGCCAACAAGTAATAGTCAGCTAATGACCTCACACCTAAGATTTAATTCAGAATCACTGAGTTGAACACAATTATAGTCAGTTATCCATTACCCACTTAAATGAAGGAGAACCAAAACATGGATACGATAAAAATTCATATGGGTGCATGGTAGGGTAGTTATGGCTATTTTCCCCTCATGGTTTCAGAATTGTATCCTGTAGCATACTTTGTGAAAGGATAGAATTTGTATTAATGTGCATCTGCTAGTAAAATATGGTGGCAAAAGATTTTTTTGACATGGGCAGTGAGTACTTCCAGTTGGAAGGAAAATGAAAATAAAAACACTAGTAAAATTTGACATCAAGTAGCATTTGAAATTCACTTTACCATAGTGAGCAGTTTTCCTGATAAGTGGCATGGAGATGGTATTTTTGGGAAAAAATTGTATTTTGGATCTATCAAGGCCTAGTAAGTACACTGTTTAGTAAAGCCATATTTTATTTGAATTCAAATACATCTTTGCTAATTTTCATTTTTAGAAATCCTAAATGACATGGAGAAATAATTTGTGTAATTTAAAATGTATTCCCTCATATTTGGAAAATCTTTCAGGGCAAAAACAATACAATGGTATTATGGATTGGTATTACAAATCTTTAAAAGCAATTTCTTAAAAATTCTATATCCATTTCTGAAGTAATGATTCCCCTTTTGGAGACTGACTCTACCTTTTTATAGAATAATTAAATAGGGTGTTTGTGATTTCGGTCTTGTTTTATTTTTAGCAATAGTAAAGTTTGAATTCAGGGCTTCACACTTGCTACTCACTCAATAGGCAGGTATTCTACCAGTTGAATAACACTTCCATCTCTAAAAGGGATAGTGAAAAAAGTCTCACTCAATATTTCTTTCGTGCCTTGCCTCTGCACTCCCATAAGTAGCAGTGTCCAAAAAATGTATTTATAAACATTTTCATAAACAAGTGGATTGGACCAGTCAGGTTTTTTAGTTAGATCCAGGGAAGCCACAGTCAGAGAGCTGATGCCTCCTAAGAAGGACACTGCTACAGCTGGTTAAATGATCATTTATAAGCTCTTCTGAGGTTACTATTTTTACATAAGAGACCAGAAAGTAGCAGGCATGTATAATATGATATTATTCTTAGCACATGGAGGTAGCTTTATAGCAGAGCTTTGAAAGAATTATGCTCCCTTCATTTCTTCAGCCTTCTTTTATCTCCTTTTAAGATATTCCCTGCCTGACCTTCCCCACAAAAGACAAGCCAACCAGATGTCACTGGGAAATTAGGGTAAGGTCATACAGGACCATCTAAAGACTTGCTTTAGAAAAAGCTCTTTTTATAGCTGTCTAAAAGCCACAAGCCATTGAAAATGGACCATGAACAAGACCACACAAATCCATACTGCTTAAAGGGAAGTATTTTGGGTGACCTTTTCCCCTTTCCTTATCAATGAGCCCTCTGAAGGTTTGAAGATCATAGTATAGGTATGTCTCCTATGAATACATCTTTCTATATCCCACTTTTGACTCCTCTATTTTCAGAACTTATCTAAATTTTAAAAAACCATGTTAAGTAATTATTGAAAACTCTACTGAGAACCCCAGATTCTGTAGCATTTTGTAATTATCAAGAATTCTTAGTAAGGAAGAGTTAAGCTGCAAAGAAAGGCTTTGATTCTCCTTCTTAAAGATTTTAGAGCCTCAGAGTCTGATAAACTTCTTAGTAGTGAGAGCTATTGTGACCTAGACTATATATTTCCACCATCTGGATATCTCAGTGAAAATAATGCTTCAGACTAGGTTTTCCTTAAAGTCTCACTGGTAAAAGCATGTGTTTAATCATTTCTTTCCTCTAACCATATTCAAGAGCTTGTAGGATTCTAGAAGAATAATTCTGCTAAAGCAATTAATAAGTACAGATAATGCATTCATTCGTCTATTTTTCTGTGTACATTAAGGTGAGTATCAGTATCAGGTATAGAGGGCTGCTTAGTTCTAGAAACTCTGTAACTTTGGGCATATTGTTACCTCTCTGTGCCTTGGTGTTCTCATCTACGCAGTGGGGATAAAAAGAGTATCTTTCTTGTAGAGTTTGATGGAGAACTGAGTCAGCTTCCTTTTATGCCCTCAATGGCTATCAACAATTAATAATTGCTTTCTCCAAGTGTTTCTTATCAGTACACACATGCATCTGGCTTTCTTTCACATTCCTCCTCCTTTGAAGTTCATTTCAAACTAAAAGTACACTTAGCTCTTTCATTTAATTGAGATTTAAATTATTTATAATGTGCATAAATTATTTCTCCTTCAAGAGATATTTACATTTAGAGACACATTTAAACCCTGGGTTTACATATATTAAAAACCTTGGTTATGGAGTTAGATGAACAAATCTTGCTCCTGTGACTCGCAAATTGTGTGGTCTTGAGCAAGTGAGTTAATTAGTTTTCTCCTCTGCACCTTAGATACTTAGATAATCTGGTCAATGCAAATAACACTTGTCTCACAGATTGTGAGAAAAATAGCCAGAGCCTACTAAATAAAGATGTTGCACACACCGAAAGTGTGCAAAAGAGAAAATCTAACAACATATACTGGCTTGGTCAAAGAAAGGGATTTATCAACTCACTTAACTGAAAAGTCCAAGGAAGGACTGATTCTAAGCATGCTTGGATGAGGTGCTTGAAAAATGTCCTAAGGATCAATTTTTCTCCATTGTTTAAGTCTACACCCTCTGACTCGGTGGCATTGTTGAGTGACTGAGTCCCCATCAGCAAGAGGTAATCATGCCAACAACTGCAAGGTTAATGAGGCAGGCATTTTCTTTTCCCAAAGGTTGTAATGAGATTCTGCACTATCTCTCATGGCCTGGTTTGGTGGTTTTGTTTTATTCATCTTGGACAAAGTAACAGCAGATATTGAGGACCAAGTGACCTAGTTATCCAGGCCTGGCTTCTAAGCCCATTCTTGCCTGGCCTTCTAGGTTAGTGATGAGGTTAACTACCTTGATTCACAGGTGACATCCCAAGGAAAATCAATATTCTGCTCTCTGAAGAACAGGTAATGTGCACTGGCTGGGTGAGCAGAACAGAACTTCTCTACAAAATATTAGTTCTATTTCAAGAGCAGTATAGTGCAACAAGACAAGAGAACAAATTTCAAGGACATATGTCTTTTAAAATCTGACAAGAGGTAAATTACATAAGAAAGGGTTTCAGTTTCTTCAATTAACTGAGATTATTATAACTCTCATATATATAAACATATGCACATCATATATGATGCAATATATTGTATATTTTATATTAACATACATGTTAAAGAGTAAATATGTGTATTGTATATGGTATGCATTGCACACTTTTTTTTAAAAACTCATTCTTTAAAGAAAGATGCCACCTTTGTATGTTGGTGTTTGTTAATAGTAATTGTGGATGGTAAAGAGAAGGGAACATTTTACAGGCTAATTTTACATCTGGCACTACTGGTTTATTGGAGCAAATACAAAACTCCTATGAATGTGGTTAATATGGATATTGCATTTGGTAATGCATTTTGTTCATTTTATGCCCCTTTAAAGTGCATATCCGTGCATGTCACTTTCAAACTAGCACCGTGGGCTTTTTAAACATTACAGTACCACTGTACAAAGCTGCCAAATGAGTATTTTGAAATTTAACTACAATACAGCTGGCCATAGATCTACAAATGGTTTTAACGAGAGAGAGAGAGAGAGAAAGAGAGAGAGAGAGAAGGAAAAGGAACAAGAGGTCTGGCATCTTTATTAAGGGAGCTGGTAGGTAGACAGATTTTTCCGGAGGGGAGGGGCTGGTCTCTGTGGACTGGCAGTTGTTCCCTCTTTGCCCTTTTGTCTGCATCATGGTACACATTAAAACCCTCACCCTTTCTCTGGGGCATACTGTAGAAACCCGAGATCACAAAGTTTTTTGTCTAAAGAAGGCCAGAAGGTTCTCATTAGAAAATCATTCCTCAACTACCTAAGAAGAAAACAAAGACCCCTGATCTTCCCACAGAGTGCCCTTCATGTGGCTCAAGCGGTCAGAACCTAGTGAGGCTTGTTATTAATTTAACAGTACTTCTGAGCATGAAACACACTTCTGCTATGAAAACATGATTTAGATATAAACGTTTGCAACAAATAAGTCAGTAAGATGACTCCTCTAAAGCCATTCTTCTTATTTTTACTAATATTTCTGTTTTAAATCTTCTATATGAAAATAGTCTTTATCCCTCTGAAATTTGACCCTAAAAAAGTGGTTCTGTTGTTATTAGATCACAGATGCATTGTTTCAGCATTTTCTCTCTATATAACCATAGTTCTTCGAAAGGGGAAACTTGCTAGCCCGTGGTCCCCTTACGATCCAGACTCAGAGACATTGCCCTTGGCCTCTGTCAGACTACTCTTTGAGCCTGGTAATGAGCAGGCTGGGTGTTATTTGCTTGACTATTCGCCTGGCAGCATTAGGTACTGTGTAGATCCCTGGAGAAATTCTATCACACTCTCACTGATTTCTTTCCATGGTAATTCCTGTACGTGGACCCCTTTGATCCTCTCATGCCCTGATTCAAAGAGAAGGGGAAAGTGAAGGAAGGCATAAGAGCTCACAGCTTGAGCATGAGGCTTTGTGGCAACTGGGGAGAGTGACCGGGCCCAAACTTCAGTGAAAGCAGCCTCCAGGCCTGGCCAGAGATGACCCTGATAGCTGGCAGGAACTTCTCTACAATCTAAATTTTCTCAGGATCGGACTTTGAGGCAAAGTTGAGGCAGTAACTTACTCCCCAAACAGATAAGCCTTTCATTATGGGGCTTCCTTGGAAAGCAAGTTTGACAACTTTGATATTTATACTGGGACTGTGAAGTTTACTGGCAAGTTCAAAGGCATAATCCATTACTTCAAGCAGCTGCAAGTGGAAAGATGTTTAGCTGTATTTCACATGAATGATGGAAACACTTAAGAGGGCAAGATTTGTTCCAAGGGAAGGGCCAAGGTGAGGTGGGTAATGTTTGGGTTATAACAACGACTATTATATTGTGCAAAACTGCAAAGGAGGGAAATAGACATTCAGTGGTTTGAATTTCCCCTGTTTTGTGCTATATTTCTCTTACTCTGATATATTTCTACTGCAAAACTCACAAGCCAAGACATTTATATGCACTACACACACAGAGAGAGTTCAGAAAGCTGTTGTGTTCACTCCTGTAACACTTTCAGATTTTATCTTTCCCCTAGCCTATGGAAAAGATAAGACATATTAATTATCAATATGTTTTTGTCTAACATTGTCATCTATTTATTGGGATTACTGCATCTTAAGCCTTTAATGAATCTCAAGAATTGATTTTCATGGGGTTTGGAATGTAACAAGGGAGACGGAACAAAAAGTGAGGGCTATATAGAAGACTTCTAGCTAGTTCTGACAACAGTTCACCGTTGACCTTGAGCAAATCAGGGTCTCAGTTTCCCTCTTTTGCAAAATGAGGAGATCAGCACAGTGCTTCTCAGGTCCAAACTCATACCCTGAATGACAAAGAGAATGAACATATTCCCTAAAGTATTTGAAAGGCAGAGGCCTGAGACGCCAAGGCAAGCTGGAATTTTCTTTGGAGTCTTATTTATATGTTGCAAAATACAGTCAAATATTGTCCCTGATTCTATAATATTTGGGTGTTAATATAAAAACAAACTCTTCCTTTATAAGTTTTCAAGCCAATTTGCTATTAGGGAATATTCATGCCATACTTAAATTATATGCATGCATATACCTCCCTGGCACATCCATACAATTCTGGAGCTATATATGATCCAGAATGAGAAGCAATGAATTATTCTTGGGTGTAGTATTCTCTAAGGTCTCTAGATCTGCAGTTTTTGTTGATGGGCAGTGAAAATGGCATTAGAACAGTTTAAAGGCATGGAGGGGCTATCATTGCCTGGGGAATATTAGCACAGAGGCAGAGACCTTGGAATCTCTGCCATCCTAAAACTCTACTTTGGTCACAAGAACATTCTGTAGTAATGATTACTTCAAGGGTCCAGGAATTCAGAGTTTTCTGGACAATAAGTGACTCTAAGGAGCTTATTAACTAGTGGCATATTTTGGAGGACCACAGGTATTGTAGCAGAATAATTTCCTTGGAACCATGAGATCCTTCCTTACAAAGTCCTGGCTACCATGGACCATCACTAGGTGCTGAACAACCCAAAACAAATGCTTTTTGGCACTAAAAGCAGAGCTGTCACTGACCCAATTACAGGAGTTATATAGGTAAGAAAGGACCTGAGTTTCTTTCCTTCTTTTTTACTCTGTTTTTATTAGCGCATATTTGTTGTACAAAGGGGTTTCATTGTGGCATTTCCATAAATGCCTGTAATGTACTTTGATCAAACTCACCTTCTAAGAGTTTGAGTTTTAAATGCACTGATCCAGAACTGGCTCTTCTGAAGTGATGGGCCTGAAGTTCACACCGGTTTTTGACAGTTGACCCAGAGCCCTGGTGAGAGGGCAGATATTTTCTCCAGAGAGAACGGTAGGCTAGAAAGTACTCCTTGGGGTATCATTTATTCAATTCTTCATACTGACTATTGTTGGGCTCTGAAAATGAATTGGTTTATTTTTCTTATATCTCTGTTACATGTTCAAGAGGCAAAAATCCTCCATCTAAAACTCTGCTTTTTATCTTTTTTTTTTTGAAATGAGATCTTGCTGAACAATGGAAGCTTTGCTAATGTTCTGTTTACATCGATCTTCTGTTTTTGAAAAATGAAAATCTCTGTTCCCTGTGGGACTTTCTCTCACATCCCCGTTAACTCTAACTGCTACAAAGCCACCTGTATAATATCCCTAGAGCTCCTGACGGGCCTGTCCAACTCTGTACAGCACACAGAAATCAACTTCCAGAGACAGGTAGAAATGGTTCACCCAGTAATCAATTCTGTTGGGACACAGAAAAGCAGTAAATAAAAACCTTATGTCAAGAAAAGCACATGATTAAGGAGATTAGATTTCAAATATGCAGGTTCTGGACTTTTGTCTGAGCAGAGAAGAATAAACTGAAGGTGATGCAGTTTTAGGATGTTGTGGCTTTCATTTAACTTGCCAAGATAACTCACAAAGAAGTGGGTCTTTGGAATCTCCATTAGGTGAGACCGCCCACCCACTTTAGCTTAATATCATAATTGTGCAAGTAGGAGGAATGAAATCTTTCGGTGGGTGTTTAATATGTCACTGGTATCAACAAGGATGAATATTTCCAAATACATTCCATAGACCACATTTTAAAATTCACTAGTGTGTACTTATTAAAATATAGACTCTTGGACCTGACCTTTCATGAAGTAAGTTTCTACAAAGTTTTGGAACTGATATATATGTATATTTTTAAACCACATCTCCAGGTGATTAAGTTTTGACAAGCATTTCACTAGGAAATGCAAGCTTTCTGGATTCATTGAGAGCAATTTTACTTGGCTTCTTTCTTCTGAAGGACATCAGTTAAATGTCTTCCCAGTTGGATGCAAATCGAGAATTAACCAAAAGATGGGTTTAGTAGGATCACACTGGATGGAGTTAGACTATATTAAACTGATCTTTGAATCTTACTCAACTATGTGGTTTCCAAAGCAGGCTATGCAAGAAATTTTAACCTACAAATGAATGCTTGTGAAAACCAATTTAAAGTAACTACTTAAAAGTTTGAAGAAACAGGACTCTGTTTTTATCTGTATCCTGGTTACATGTCAAATGAACCAGGTAATTGCTGTATCCTGAGTTCCTAAATAGAAGATTGCTTTCTGTGCTTCAGATGGTTTGGTGCTATGTTTAATTGACCTTCTTTAATTAGGTTGGTTTGGTGATTCTTTCATTAAAAATCTCAATATTGTGATTATTTCTCTTTATGTTCCCCCCACCCCCCTCCACAGCTAAGGAAAACTTAACCTTAAGATGGCTACAGATAACTTTATTTAGAATCAACAAATAAAGGGCATGAAAGAACCTAGTTTAGAAGGAGAGCTACTTTGTCAAACATAGTAGAGAGAGAGATTATTTCAGGCATGGAAAGGAAAGCAATGTTGCATGATTGAGATTATTAAAGGCTCAGTGTGTTACTAGCTTGGAACTAATTTTTTTGTATGTTATGCAAATGACGTGTGCCTATGACAAGGTTGACCAATGGTATTTGGTACTCAAGGCCTTTCAGAAGACTACAGGAATTAGCAGAAAAGCTAACTGTGGAGAGAACCACTTTATGTGGGTGTTGTTTTAGAAGTAGCTTCCTAGTGACCTAAAAAGATTGGGTTAAGGATGTGAGCAAAATGCCCAGGAAACACTAGGAACTGAGATCAGATCAGGGTAGAGAGACCTAGAGCTGAGGGGCAGGCTTTCCCACCTGTAAGCACTGAGAGTACCCAGATTGCATGACCTTCATTCTCCACTGAGGCCAGTCCTTGAGTCAAACAGTCTGAGGAGTCTGTTCCCCATAAATTGATGTCCATCTGTGGGACTGAGTCTACATGTGCAACTGTGCTTTTGCACTATTGTGAAAGGCAAATAACCATTAGTGAATGCTAGCTGTTGGTATGATCACATGATCCTATAGTCTATGCATGATGTTATGGGACCTAGACCCCAGATTGGGGCCCTAGTTCCAGTTACTTGGGAGTTAGAGATTGGGAGGATAGTAGTTAGAGGACAGGTGGTGGTGGGAAGTTAGTGAGACCCCACCTTAACAAATAAGCTGAATATGGTGGTATGTAACTGTAATCCCAGATATGTAGGAGAATCAGTAGGAAAATCATGATTCAGATTGGCCTTGACCAAAAAATGCAGGACTCTAACAAAAAATAACTAAAAGAATTTATGCTTTTAGTCCTTTCCTGACTAGCAAACATGAAGCCCTAAATTCAAACCCCAGAACAGCTAAAACAAACAAAACAAAACAAAGAAAGAAATTGTCCATAAAAATTAAGGCCAAAATGTGAAAAAGTTCATATAATAAATTCAATATGTGAGTAAATGCCACATGTAGAGCACTGATACACAAACATTCCAGATGCATATAATCTCTGTCTAGACGTGGTATAATACCTGCTCCAAACAGAACACATTCTAGATAAGGCACAGACACTTTTATTTTTACAGTGGATTGTGCTTAGGAATTATTGTGAAAAAAGCTACATGTTTATGAAAATATTTCATATTACATTTCACTTAAAAGCTGACTAACCCTACAAAGTTTTTATTTACCAAAGCAAGTGATGCTACCTGCAAGTCCTCCGCCTTAAATTCTTAGTAAAGGTCATCCCTTCCAAGTCTTGATGTAGTAACAATGATGGGTGGGTCCAGGGCTGGCTTTGAACTCATTTGTTTTTTTTTTTTCCTCAGGAATCTGCAATAGTTTCCTCCTACTACAGATGTCATGGAAACAAACAGAGAAATTGGATTTATAATCCAATTTGGAGAATCAGGCATAGAAATAACTTTAGTATAAGAAGGAATGAGATGAGAACCATAATACGTGTGCGAGTTGATTGCAATGGGACTTCAAAGGGAAAGATAATTATGGGGTGTTCTGACCACAATGAAATAGTTATCTCTGAGTTTAGAGTAATGATGATGTCGGGTCTTAGCAGGCTCCCTGGGAAACACTGAAGATCACCCAGAATCTCTCAATGTGACGAAGGGTGGATGGTGTCCAGCCATCATGGAAAGAGTGTTCATCATTTCTTCATTCCAGGACAAACCACTGAGGATTTCACACCAGAGATGAACAAAAGCCCACAGGTAAAAGTATAGTATTCCTTATCGGTTGAAACATTCATTTCCTTCTTTCCTTCTCTGGGGGAAGTTCGATCTCTTGAAAGAATTTTGCTCATCTGATTATATCCACATGGCTATAATCATTAAAAGAGGAAACATTAGGACATAGTTGAGATTTCTTGCTCAAAGTGCCCCAAGTCATTCAGTGGCACATTTGCAGAGGGCTCTTAGAGTCTGCAAAAAAGTCCTTAGAGCAGTTGGTGCCAATCCTAATGATGAGTGAGTCTTAACTATTTTTTTGAAGGAATTGATCGTAAATTCCTCTCAAGTTAATATGCAAAAAGTCAAGGCAAGTCTTTCCTTCCCCAATGCTGCAGAAGATGTATTGCTATGTCCTTCAGGGTTGAAAGAAAGAAATTAGGTGGAGCACATTTCTGATAAAACAGTTCTGCAGGAGTTATTAGAGTGCTATTTACTAAGGACTTACCATAGGACACTAAATGTCTTTGACTTTGACTGAGGAAATGACCCAAAATAGGCTATCATGGTTTGATTTCAACTCATACCTTCATACTGGCCCTGATTTACAACAGGCATCTAGCCTTGGTTAAGAACCACTGAGCCAGTCAACTAAGTTGACTTTATTTATTGAAATCTCTTTTCATTTATTCATTTTTCTGGGATCTTGCTATGTTACCCAGGCTGACCTCAAACTCATGGTACTCCTGCCCCAAACTCCTGTGTTCTGAGATTACAGGTGATACCACCATGCCCAGCTACTGGAACCTCTTGCTACAATTTGTTTATAGCATGGTTTGCTAACTAGAGGGTCTTGTGAGGCAATGGGCTCCAAACCACAGTTGGAGGCCAAAGTTTTGTTATCTCTCCCAGGATCCTACTCAATAAAATAAATTATAGAATTAAAATAAATTATAGAATAAAAATGTGATGCATCAGGATTCCAAGATGGCGGCTAGAGGAAGGAAGCAGAAAGTGAGCCTCCTACAGTGAAATCTTGGAGAAACACTGGAGACACACCTTGCAGGCAAGGCCATGGAGAAGAGGCAAAACTTTGACCCCTCCACACCCTCCAGCTGGCACAGAGCATCTCCACTTCACGTTAAAGGGAGAAACAAGAAGGGCCCCCAGGTGGCCAGTCACTCATGCCCAGACAGCTTGGGAAGATGTGGACAAGATGAGCTCAGTGGTACGTGGTACTCCCACAGACAATCCTGGGTCAGATCAGCATAGCCCCCAGACAGACTGACCTCCATACCGGGGAATAAAGAGAAACTGAGTAATAAGCAATAAAAACAATAAAGACACATGGCAAAGAGGGTGGGGCGTCGTGAGCTCTGAAGAGTGGGGGAAGGGAATCCTTCCCGGAACTGTAAATAAACAAGCCAGGCCTGGCTGGAGAGGCTCTGGCGGGAGCGGGGGTGTGCCCACCAACCAGGAGTGGGAAAGCTTGTAAAAGTGGTGGTGGGAGGAAAACTCCACAGGAGAGGGGGAAGACCCACTTCCCACATGAACTGTAAATAAACACGCAGGCCAGAGAAAGCGGGTGCAGTGTCACCTCCCCCAGTGTGCTTGGAAAGGGGAAAGCTTGTAGCAGAGGCTCACGCACAGGAGAACTCTGAGTTAACAAAGACAGCAGGGCCAGGTGAGTGCTAAGCTCACCCCAGAGATCTGCATAAATAACGCCTCCAGCAACAGCACTGCTGACAGCAGCAGGGAGGCAAGCCACAGCCGCAGATACCATTCTCAGAACTGTCTCCAGACTCTTTTTTTCTCTCTCCCTACCTTTGAAGAGAAAACAACCGAACTACACCTGCATGCTGAAAAACTTACTGAAACTATTGCATTTGAACTTGGGACACTTGGTGGACTTTTTTGTGTGCGCGTGTGTGCAGTTTTGTTCTACTTTATGTATCCCCTTTGGTGAGACAACTACAGAACAACATCTGAGGCACCATCTCCAGGATTGGAAACTGAGACAGACACCAAAATTATTAAGGACTGAAATTTAATTGCATTTGAACTTGGAGGTTTTCATTTTTTATTTTTTTATTTTATTTTTTTAAATATATATATTTTTTCTTTCATTTTTATTCTTATTCTTTTTTATTTTTATTCTTATCTTTACTCTTTTTTTTTATTTTCAATCATCTCTCTGTCTCTGTAATGCCTTTTCAGCTTATGGTTGATTAGTACACTGTCTCTCCCTGTTTATATCTTTGAAACTTTTTTTGTTTGTTCCTTTGTTGTTTTTTTTTCTACTTGATTACTTGTTTTTCCCTTTTCCTTTAACTTCTTTGCTTTCCATCCCCTCTCACCCTTCCATTCTAAATATCACAAACCAGAAAATACTTAATTACACACAGTACAGGGACAATAACAATATCAAGGGCAATGATGTTAAGACAGAAAAAACAAGGAAACCAGTTTCCCCACAGCAAAAAATTATTACAGGAACCAGAGGGAAATGAAGAAAACAGATACTCAGATCCAGACTCCAACAAAATGAAGATAAACTATGCCAAAGAACACAATGAAGCCTACAAAAATAATCTAAAAGAAGAAATGCTACAGGTACTCAAAGAGAATTTTATAGAGATTATACTGGATATGGTCAACCAAAATGTACAGGAGACACTCAAGAAATTCCAAGACAAGAAAAATAGAGAATTTGAAAAAGCAAAAGAAGAAATAAAGGAAACCATAGAAGCACTGTATAAACACCAAAGTGAAACAGAGAACACGATTAATAAACAGAACAATGAACTCAGGACAAAAATTGACAACATTAAAGAGGAAATGACCCAGGATATGGAAAACCTCAGAAAAAAGAATGAAACAAAATTACAAAACAAAACAGAAGGCCAATCCAGCAGAATAGAACAAACAGAAGACAGAATCTCAGAACTCGAAGATGAAATGATAATTAAAGGAAAAACCGAAGAACTATTAATTAAACAACTCAAGACCTGTGAAAAGAAAATGCAAGAACTCACTGGCTCCATCAAAAGACCAAACCTGAGAATCATGGGCATCGAAGAAGGAGAAGAGGTGCAAGCAAAGGGAATGAGCAGTATAGTCAACAAAATAGTAATGGAAAATTTCCCAAATCTAGAGAAAGATATTCCCATACAGATGCAAGAGGCCTCCAGGACACCAAACAGACCAGATCAAAATAGAACTACCCCACGATATATCATCATTAAAACAACAGGTTCAGAAACTAAGGAAAGAATATTGAAGGCTGTAAGAGAGAAAAAACAAGTAACATACAAAGGTAAACCCACCAAAATCACAGCAGACTTCTCAACAGAAACATTAAAACAAGAAGAGCGTGGGGTGAGATCTTCCGGGCACTGAATGAAAATAACTTCAACCCCAGGATACTCTACCCAGCAAAGCTATCATTCAAAATAGATGGAGCAATAAAAGTCTTCCATGATAAGAAGAAACTAAAACAATATGTGACCACAAAGCCACCACTACAAAAGATTCTGCAAGGGATTCTGCACACAGAAAGTGAAACCCAACTTAACCATGAAAAGACAGGCAGCACCAAACCACAGGAAAAGAAAAAGCAAGAAAGTAGAGAGTAACATCAAGTTAGGTACACACAAAAAACCTTCAAACAACTAAGACAAACTAAATGACAGGAATCACCACATACCTATCAGTACTAATGCTTAATGTTAACAGACTTAATTCACCCATCAAAAGGCACCGCTTGACTAAATGGATTAAAAAGGAAGATCCAACAATTTGTTGCTTACAGGAGACCTATCTCACCAACAGAAATAAGCATAGGCTTAGGATGAAAGGCTGGAAGAAGATATATGAAGCCAATGGCCCCCAAAAACAGGCAGGAGTAGCAACACTTATCTCTGACAAAGTAGACTTCAGACCTACATTGATCAAATGAGGTAAAGAGGACATTCCATATTAATAAAGGTGAAATAGACCAAAAGGAAATAATAATTATCAACCTGTATGCACCCAATGTCAATGCACCCAATTTCATCAAACATACCCTGAAAGACCTAAAAGCATATATTAACTCCAACACAGTGGTTGTGGGAGACTTTAACACCCCATTATCATTAATAGATAGGTCATCCAAACAAAAAATCAATAAAGAAATCCAAGATCTAAAATATACAATAGATCAAATGGGCCTACTTGATGTCTACAGAACATTTCATCCAACTTCTACATAATATACATTCTTCTCAGCAGTCCATGGAACCTTCTCCAAAATAGATCATATCTTAGGGCACAAAGCAAGCCTCAGCAAATATAAGAAAATAGAAATTATACTGTGCATACTATCTGATCACAATACAATAAACTAGAACTCAACAACAAAAGTAAAGACAAAAAACTTGCAAACAGCTGGAAACTAAATAACTCATTACTTAACAAACAATGGGTCATTGATGAAATAAAAGAGGAAATTAAAAAGTTCCTGGAAGTCAATGAAAATGAAAACACAACCTACCGGAACCTATGGGACACAGCAAAGGCAGTCCTGAGAGGAAAGTTTATAGCCATGAGTGCATATATTAAAAAGACCAAAAGATCCCAAATCAATGACCTAATGATACATCTCAAACTCCTAGAAAAACAAGAACAAGCAAATCCCAAAAAAAAAGGAGAGAAATAATAAAAATAAGAGCTGAAATCAATGAAATAGAAACCAAAAAAACCATACAAAGATTTAATGAAACAAAAAGTTGGTTCTTTGAAAAAATAAACAAGATCGATAGACCCCTGGCAAACCTGACTAAAATGAGAAGAGAAAAAACCCAAACTAGTAGAATCAGAAATGCAAAAGGGAAGATAACAACAAACTCCATGGAAGTCCAGGAAATCATCAGAAAATTTAGAGGCTACTTAAAAAGCTAAACATTGATCTACCATTTTATCCAGCAATATCACTCTTGGGGATATACCCAAAAGAGTGTGACACAGGTTACTGCAGAGGCACCTACACACTCATGTTTATTGCGGCACTATTCACAATAGCCAAGTTATGGAAACAGCCAAGATGCCCCACCACTGACGAATGGATTAAGAAAATGTGGTATTTATACACAATGGAATTTTATGCAGCCATGAAGAAGAACGAAATGTTATCATTCTCTGGTAAATGGATGGAATTGGAGAACATCATTCTGAGTGAGGTTAGCCTGGCCCAAAAGACCAAAAATCGTATGTTCTCCCTCATATGCGGACATTAGATCAAGGGCAAACACAACAAGGGGATTGAACTTTGATCACAAGATAAAAGCGAGAGCACACAAGGGAGATATGAGGATAGGTAAGACACCTAAAAAAATTAGCTAGCATTGGTTGCCCTCAATGCAGAGAAACTAAAGCAGATACCTTAAAAGCAACTGAGGCCAATAGGAAAAGGGGACCAGGAACTAGAGAAAAGGTTAGATCAAGAAGAATTAACCAAAAATGTAACACACATGCACAGGAAATCAATGTGAGTCAATGCCCTGTATAGCTATCCTTATCTCAACTAGCAAAAACCCTTGTTCCTTCCTATTATTGCTTATACTCTCTCTTCAACAGGATTAGAGATAAGGGCAAAATAGTTTCTACCGGGTATTGAGGGGCTGGGGGGAAGAGGGAGGGGGCAGAGTGGGTGGTAAGGGAGGGGGTGGGTACAGGAGGGAGAAATGACCCAAGCCTTGTATGCACATATGAATAGTAGAACAATTTTAAAAAAATGTGATGCATCTCTGTTTTTCTCCACAGGTAGTAACACAACAGAATTATTATCAAGGTTGTAAGAATTTAGTAGATGAAGGAAGAATAGCAAAGTAGTTGAAACATACAGGAGGATTATATTAAGTGTATCTTAATGCCACAAAGAAACTTCTTGTTTTTAAAAGTTAAATTTATCAAAGAATATCCCAATATTTTTATCTTACTCTTTTGAAAGCTTTTACTCATATGAGAAAGAACAAATTTATAGAGTGCATGTGAAGTTTGTAACAATGATGCCAGATTAATTCATTTTCAAAGAAATTATGAATATATATAGAGAGAGAAAGGGAAAATATAAAAATGGATCACTTCTCTCCAGAAGAACAGCCCATAAATTGGTCCATTTGAGCAAAGTTACCTATGAAAAGTGTAAGCTAATTTCTCCTAGTGTTCCCAGCAAAGTAAGTGAAATCCTTGGTCTATTTGTGGAGCTTCAATTGTGCTTCTTTAGAGAAATAACTCTAGGCAAAGAGCTCCTTTAGCATGTGTGGAAAGTGGGCAGCACTCTCCTCTTCTGCTGGCCTTTTCCACATCATGAAAATCAGTTTCCACCAGGAAGTTCACCTTCACGTCTAAAGAACAGCCATGTGCGGTCTCGCCATGGTACTCCTGTACTCTGCCCCACTCCAGGTCCTGGGATGGAATGCACACCTCAGGGAGTAGCAGACACACAACCCAGCTACGTGGGAAAGATGTGAAGTTGTGAGATCCACAGCAGCGCTGTTTTAATAAAAAACACACGTGGGGGTGTGTGTTGGTGTGTTCTAGTCCCAATGTTTTTACCCATTGTTCCCCCACAGGGATACCACTGGCATCTGTTGCTGGGCAATTCTTCAGTGCCTGGGGCTGTCCTGAATATGGCAGGACATTGAGACTCCTTGGTTCTATCAACTAATTTCTAGCAGGAGTGCTTTTTCCTTCTTTTATTTTCCCCTACCCAGTCACTTCGACATCCAAACACACATCCGCGGCCTGCAAATCACTCCTGGGAAGAGGAATCCCATCATAGGTTGAGAAGCCTGTGACTTATTGTGACCTTACCCAATCTATTCCTGATTCCTCTTCTTCTTCAGGTCTTTGCTCAGAGGACACACACTCTCTGAGGCTCCCAGGGCTAGTGTCTCTCCAGTGGGGAGCCTGACTGTGTTCAGTGCCCCAGATTTATTTTTCTCTGCAACAGACCATCTAATATCCAACTCTTGCTCATTAATTTTTTGATCCAATATCCTACCCACCATAGTATGTACCTAATAAAAAAGCTGAATGGATGAGGATGAATTAGTCTTCTTTGCCCTTCTTTTGACTTCCAAATTTAGCTATAAATTGCACTAGCATAATACCAGAAGAAGACGGATACTTTTGCAAAATATCTCATGAGCTTACTAACCTGAGTGATGCCAAACATTGATCAATCATGAACAGAACCATGCCCTGAGGCAGCCAACTCTGAAGTCTTCCTTTCTCATCTCCCTGGCTTCATATCAGGGGGCTCAGACATTCAACAGGGTACCAGGATGAGAATTATGACCTGGCAAGCATAGGAAACAGATAGCACATTCAAGTGAGGGAGAATTAATTACAGATCACGTGGTAAAGGAATTGCTGCTACACCTCAGTCTGAAAGGTCAAAGGGGGTTGTCACAGGGATGCCAAAGGAGAGTGAGATGGAGAAAACTGGCGTGAGAGAGGCTGGAACTTCGGTTGGGGACAAGCCAGCCAGAGGCAACTCTTTAAGGAGGGAACTTGACCTCCTTCTCCTCCCTCTCTTCATCCATCTCCTGCTTGGTCTCCCCATCAACTATGCCAAAAGGAAAGCTGGAGGACTGCAGCTCTCATGGATACAGTGCAGGCAGAGGAGAGAGAACTATGAGCAATTGGGGAAGGAAATAGTGAAAGGGGCAAAAAGGCTTCTATCAAACCAAACCTCCAACCTCTCTCAGTAGTAGGTTGCAGCATCTACTAAAACCCCAAAGAAATAACAGTGTATGGGCTTTTGCATACTAACTTGTGCTTACCAGTTTCCAGAGGGTCATTTTCCAAGTGGATTGCCCAGTGTCCTCTTCAGGAAAGAGGTAGAGTGCCAGGGTTCCATGGTGTGAATTGATGATCTGTGGGACATTCCTCCACCTGCACTCATTGGTTATCGGAATATGATGATTACTTTTTGATGAAGTAAATGAGATCCTCCAGGAAAACTGTTTTTTTCCCCATTAAGAATGAACAAAAGAGAATCTGCTTTTGGTTTAGGAAAAGTCAAGTCAATGACACAAAATCTAAAATGACTCATAGGAAAAAAATAATTGGGTCATTAAAAGGCAAGTATCACGGTCCAGTCCACGGAATAGCTACTTTCACAGTATATGTGGTCGGCTATATGGGTATACATGTGCATGTATACATACACATGTGTGAACACACACATATTAATAGGACAATTAAATAGCCTATGGCTTTGGGTAGACAAGAAATGACCACAGGGGTATGTGTAGGAGGTGTTGTTTAAAAATAAGAAACCCAAAGTGGGGGTGCTTTGTTGATTGTCCAAGAAATTGGAACAGAATATGTAAGTCCAGCCACAAATTAGCCTGACTTAGGTTATCAAAGAAGACTAAAGACACCGGATACTCTTGGTTTCTTTGTGGTGGTACAGACAACCCTTTCTCTATGCTGGGCTTTGGCTGGGCACATTCACTTCTCTTTCCAAGCAGCTCCTATATCCCTGGCAGATGACTTGGTGCAGATGACTGTGTGAGGTCCTCACATCCTGGCAGAGGACAGACAACTGGCACTAGCAAGAAATTCCCAGCTATAGAGCAGGTAGATCTCATTAATGGTCAATGCAAGATTCCCATAATCCTTGTAATTGCATGTTACAGAGATATTCATTTGTGTGGTGACCCGGATGGTACTTACAGCATCAGTGTTTCCATTGTAGAAACACAGCCTCATGTCTTTGGGATTAGATAAAAAAGATGATGACAATGATAAATGAGCCCAGATGTGGTGGCTCATGCTTGTAATCCCAGGTACTCAGGAGGCAGAGAGAGGTAAGATATCAAGGTCTGATTCCAACCCATGCAAAGTTAGCACAAGACGCTATCTGGAGAGCAAACTGCAATAAAAAATTCAAAAGGGCTGGGAGTGTGGCTTACGTGATAGAGCACTTTCCTAGCAACTGTGAAGCTTGAGTTCAATCCCCAGTAAATCAAAACTAAGTGAAATTAAGAAAGAATTTATCAGCAAGATTTTGCTGAGTAATTTTGAGGAAAGTTAGAGGCTGATATGGAATGATTCTGAAAAGAGAAACAAGAGAGGGAGATTCCTCCTAGAGAGATCCAAAACGAGTCTTTATTTGTATATCTGTATGACCATGTCCCAAGGAGTGCCAGGGATGCTTTTCAGTCTCGTGTGTTTAGAAGCAACACAGCCACCTGCCACCAGCCCTGGACAAGGTCATCTGCAATCACTGTACTTCCTGGGGGGTAGTGGCTGTGACCCTTCTTTCTGGGCATCATGGAAATATCCAGGTTTCTGGGCTGTATCTACCAGGTGTCAGGTCAGAGAACAGGACAGGAGTAATATTGACAGCTACCCATCCCACTTCCCTATAAAGCTGGAGACTTGATTTTTTACATTTTATTTAAAGAAAGGAAGCGGAGATTTCTTACATGCCCATTTTGATGAACTTGAGGCTTGTGGTAACCAAACATAGCACTTTTGAAAATGACTTACATTTGTAAACAAAACCAAGTTAGACATACTGCTGTTTTCTACTTGATTTTCACTTTCCTCTCTTTAACTTAAGGGTTGGATGACAGTTCACATACCTATACCTAAAAGGTAATGCTAACTTGGTCATTCATCCAACAGTATGAATGTAGAACAATTTGGGAGGGGAAAGTCAAGGGGCAGTTGGAACTGGAGTAGGACATGAATATATCAGAGGGGTATTAACAGCGCAGAGATTCCTGAGACAACACTTCTGGAGAACAACCAAATACATTGCACGTCATGTGGAGAACAGGAGACAAGAGAGGAAGTGTGACAACTGATTCTTCTTCCCTCTTTCACTCTATGAAGGCACCTAAGGAGCCTTTGGGGTAAGCACAGTCCAGCTCTGCCTTGCAAGACAAGCTCAATGCCTGCTACATTCCTCCCTGGCACTGTCTTTATCATAAGTGAGATCTGCATCTCATAAGTATCTATTGCATGTCCATGCTTAAAGGACATGCATGGTCCACCTGGCTCAGTCAGGCTGAGCTCCCTCCAGCCCAGAACTCACCAACCCTAGATTCTGCAGTTTTCACTTCTCTCCACCTTCTAGAACCTGCCTTCCCTTTCCCCCAACCCCCAGCTTGGCAACATTTCCCATGTGCACCTACATACTTCCTCCCATGTGAAGTCATCGATCCCTGACATTTACATCTTTTGTGGATCATTCCAGCAAGGAGGGTGACCTTTAGACAAATGTCCCAAATGAAGGCAGAGAAAAAGAAGTGACAGGAGAAAATGCTGGCAATAGTCTAGATAAAAGAGTAACTCAGGGATCCCCAATTAAGGAAAGTTGAAATATGCATGTTGATTTCAAAATATGTTCTTTCCTACTTAATCCTTTTGTCAATCTTAAGCCTGTGTCTGTCTGTGTATGTATGTGTGCGTGTGCACGTACATGTGTTTTTTCTTTTTCTCTGCCTCATTTGAGGCAATGCTCCCCACACACACTTTTTTGATATGAATTTTCAACTTCATATAGCTTTGTTTAAACATTTTAAGGGAAATTAAGTGAATTTGGCTGTAATAAATTCAGGCTGCCTTCTCCATTGTAATGTCTGTTTCTGGAAGTTTATTGCTTGTGTTATTAGCATCCCAAAACATACATTGGAACCCATTTCATTAATTGCAAGACTAAGAGGACTTTCATTTATTCTTTCAGAGGTCAAAGCCAATCATTAAGTTATCTAGAGAATTAAACACATTGGGGAAATTGTCCAATGTTGTTTTTAATGCTGGAAGCTAGAATTGATAAAATGTCTATCATCCTTGATAGCAACATCCTTTTTGATTTATGTACTTTATGAAGTGAAAATAAAAATAGCAAGTAGCAACACATATTGCTGAAATAGTCCATGAGAGAATGGAGGAACACTAAGAACACATATCTAAAGGTGCACAAAATTCCATCAGTCAATCAGAAGCTTCTAGAGATGGTTCAAATTGCTTAACAAATCAATCATTTCTAAACAAAGATGCTTTTTAAAAGTGGTCTTTAGTGAGGGCTTCTTAAGACAATGCAAATAGGTTGAATAATTTTACTTTTATTTGCCAGAAGGACACTTCATAAATCATCCACTGGGAAAGCTAGAGATGTGGTTCAAGTTGTAGAAAACCTGCCTTGCCAGCAGAAGCTCCTTAGTTCAAACACTAGTACTAGCAAAAAAAATTAAAATAATTAAATTTTTAAAAAACCACCACTAGTTGGTTAAATACACGTATATGAAAATATTGCAATGAAACCCCTTTGTATAATTAATTTTAATTTTAACACACTACCCCTGGGAATATAAGAATCTACATACTTCAATTGAGCCATAAGTTTAATAAATAATGAAGACCTACTGCATGCCAGGCACAGTGCTGACTCTGGGAATGTAATAGATATGCAAGATATTTCCTTATGGTAATTGATACAAGGAAAATAATGGAGTAGAAAGTAACTCTGAGTGATTCTTATATCTTGAGTGGTCAAAGAAGTCTTTTCCAAGAAGAAAACACTGAAGGTAAGAAGGCATGCATGAGTTTTGGAGAAACATTCCGACAAAGCAAGTAGTATGTATTATGGCCCTAACTTGGAAATGACTCTGGAGCATCTGCAGAAAACAGGCCAATGCGGATAGAGCATAGTGAAAGGGAGGAGGATGGTATGGGAAGGGAATAGAGAAGTCCCCTGGCTCCAGAAAATCATATGTATTTATTCTAATGTCATAGAATGTCACTGGACGATTCACCTGCGAGCGAACTGATATGATTTGCATTTCCAAAATATTCATCTGGCTGCTAGGTGAAGAACAGACTATAATGGTGCAAGAGAGGAATCTGGAAACCCAACTAGGAAGCAATTGCACAGATCAGGCAGAAGACCATGCTAGCTTGGAATGAGGTTTTATAAGATAGAGAGAAGTGAATGAACTTGAGAAACAGTTGAGCAGTGGAACTGAAGTAACAGATTGGAAATGAAGAGAAAGAAGGAAAAAAAAAAAGAGAGAGAAATCTTTGGCCTTGGGTTTGAATGATTTTGTAAACTGTGCTGCTGGTGACTTCATGGCCATCTAAACAAAAACTATGAGAGCAGAACCAGGTGTATCTTCTTTAGTGGTCAAACGATATCAAGTACAATGAATATTTTGACCAAGCAGAACCATAGGTTTTCTGTCTGCTGAATCATTGGCTCTCTAAAGTAATTGGTAAATTGTAGCTATTCACTGTAATGCATTTTCTCAATATAGTGATAAACTGTTTTGACTTATAGCACCACCTGTGTTCAAACTGGTGATTAATTCATTGCCTGTAGGTGTTAGGGATTAGGCATAATTCTTCTGAGAGAACAGAATGCCTGAATTTTTGCCAAGACATATTAGGATTTCTGTAGAGTCCTTTCCTTTTTTAAAAGGCCAAGGGAATGCTATTTGGATGATATGGAACTTATGCTAAATGCTGATTCTTATCCAAGGTTAACGTATCTTGAGTTCCATTCAGCAAATTGATTTCTCCTTGAGATTTCACTTAAAAAGAATAATTTTATTGCATAATGAAGTAAATTAATGCCCTGCAAATGCAATATGCCTCTGTGATATACAGAGTATTTTAGTTTTTATACATTTAGCAAAGCATTTACCCTATTATCGCATAATCACTTCTAGCCTAAATAAAGCATCTAGTGCTTAATGTACAATGAATCCTATCTTTAAGCAGCTTTATTGTTATATCAGTTATTAATTTAAATTTGTGTCATTTTTAGTTAACAAGAAAGATAGCTTAAAGATTTGTTTGCTTAGATTTTACTGAAAATCCTGTATGTCGGAGTATTTAACATTTCAAGGATCAACTATGTTATTATTATGGCAATCTAGACATCCTTGCAGTGCATTTAATCCTCCAGCATCCAAGAGCACTTTAAAAATCATAAATACAGGGACTCGTTTAACTCTCAAGTAGTAAGGCAGTCTAGGAGATAGGTCCCTGGACCACAAATGTCATAGCATTCCCTGTCCTTTATGATCCAATAACCTGTACCACACTTTCACACATACCTCCACTAAGCATGGGCAAGATTGATTATATTACACTTAATAATTTACAGCTCTATGATAAAGACCATGCAGGTGTAATCCTTTTTGGTTTTGAAAACCTATTTCCTGAAATGGATTACAGAGTCCTTTCACCCCTGACCTCATTTTCCCCTGAGCCTCTGTCTGTACAGAATTTGTCATAGCCACCATTCTCAGTCACCTATGGCATGTCATACACCCTAGACATTTCCATATGGAATCTCTTGTGCCTATGAACATTTTAGGTACAACCCCTAATCCCACTCTCCAGATGAGCTGAATGAGGTTCCCAGGGTTCTAGTAATTTTCCCAGCTGATGATTTCAAGAATAATTGTGGGGTGGGGGGTTGCAGGAAGAATATAATACTCAAAGAACTATAAATTTCACATGGAGTATTTGGCCAGAACTGATGAGATATTGTTTTTCCTCATCTTAGTTATCATGATTTCCACCTTATCCTCATTCAGAAAAGATACTTCCAGGCCAAAAATAAGGGCTAGAATTGTACCAATTAAGGTAAGGACCATGGATGGGGCCCCTGTGGATGAACAGTCCTCAAGGAGATAGGGTAGGTATTAAGAGGAAATATTTAAGCATATCTATAACAATTTGACAGAATAATCTCGTGGCTCTTGGTCCAGAGTTGGCCTTGTCTTTTTTATATTTCACTTTATTTAATTTGTATTTATAAATATCCCATGTGGGAGAAGGACAGATTCTTCATCACAGATGGTTTGAGAAGCCCTGAACTAAGGGTGGTCACATAAGAGATGTATGAGTATTAGTAAGTCCTCACTAATGGGGCCCTGCTGCTTGCTTTTTTGGAACAGAAAATCATAGAGACAAACGAACTCCTGAGAAGGGGCTGCTACATAGTGAATTGATGTGATTGGAACCCTAGTTCAAAAGGCAGAGATGTCTGTGTCCCAGCATGTCCTGGAAGCAGCAGAACACAAGCCCCCAAGCAAAGCTGAGATGGCTGAATAAAACCCTGGCTAGACAATGGCTGGTCAAAAGAGGATGAAGGTCACCTTCACGGCACTACTGAATATCAGAGGCCAACTGGAAAGACCACATGAAGTCCAGATTGTAGCTGCCCTTCCCCCACTGTGTGTATGTGTGCTTGGGGTGGGGGTGGTAGTTTAACCTCAAAATCCTAATGGGAAAATATACTATAGTTTGAAAATTTGGACTTAAAATGTGGGTTGTAATACACATGTGCATGGAAGCAATGCTAGGAATCTCTCTGTTTAAGTACTTCTGGCTCAAAGTAGCAAAACCTCTGTATTATCTCATGTTTTCTCTTCAACAAAATCAGAGAACAAGTGGAGGGGGACATGAGGGAGGGAGGTGGCCCAAATAATGTACACACATGTAAGTAAAAATGATAAAAATAAAATATAAAATCTATAACAAAACAACAAAAAAAAATGTTGCTAACTTGGCTCAAGCCAGCTCAAAGTAGAAATGGAGTTACATATCCCTTAATTTGTGAGCCTGTGATACATACCCCAAACAAATGTACTCAAAACCAAGCACCAGAGGATCCAAACAATTAGCAGCAATAGGCTAGATGACTATTTGCCCACAGGGAAGAACTCATCCAAAAAGCAAAGGTATGAGCTTCTCTGAGAAGTAAGCCCCGGGCTGCCAAAGAGCTGATGGCACCATGGATTAATCCCACTTTCTTTGTCCACAGCTATTCTTACTCACTACACTACTCTACCAGCTTTTTGGGGGACATATTTCTCATATTTGTTCTTACTTTTATATTTCTACTGTAGTCAAATGAATATATCTAATTTCCTCAAAGTTTCATTAGTAAAATTTCTGATCTCTCAGACTCTAGTCTGTCCTACCTCCCATTTAACTTTTTTTATAGCCTAAAACTTTAAACATTATTTAGATCATGGCAGTACTCTGCACAAAAACCTATTGATTCTTATTTCTAATGGGAGGAAATCAAGACTCCTGGGTCTGATTCCAACCAGATTCTCCACTCTGATCTCACTGTTTCTGTACACATAAGGCTTTATCCAGCCTCATTTCCTCCTTCTTGCTGGGCCTTTCCTTCAGCATATGCCTCCTTCTTCCTGCCTCAGCTGACTGGCCCTCCCCCCACTTTTTACATCTGCCATCCTACCTTCTCCCAGAGGGCTTACTTCACACAGTCCTGTATCACCAGTGTACCTTCTCTCTACTCTCTACCATTCTTGGTCTTATTTCTCTCCCTAACATTTAAGAATGACTAACTCACCCCAGGTTGCCTGGGGGCGTATCCAATTTTAACACAGAAATGCTTCAATTCTTCCACTATATTTTTGGAGGTGTCTGCCTTCTCTTCACAATTAAACTGGAAACTCAGTGAAAGCAGAGATTCTCATGTCCCTTAAAGTGTCCACCCAGGAGAAGTGTGTTACTATGGAGCTAGTCTGTACATTGAAATAACGTTTTACATTTACCCCGCAGATTCACCCACCACCCCCCACTTCCAATGAAACGCTCAATAAGAACAAGGAATGAATGAGCTCTTTAATGACTGTCCCACTTGTCAGCTCTTTGGTTCTTGCCCTTCCCATCCTATTTTTTAACTGTGATAGGAAGAGTCTTGGGTGTTAGGAAGTTTGACAGAGATAGGCAATTCTGCCAGTACTCCTGGAAAGAGACAACCAGTCCTGAAACCGGTCCTAGTTGGGGCTTGCTCAGAATATTGTGGAAATTCTAAAATAATGTTGGACAGCACCTGCAAATAGTACTTTTCTCTGGCTCTGAGTCCAAAGTCCCTCTTTCTGCCTACTCTGTTCTTTCTAAGAGCCCATCAGTGGTCACATGGTGGGGCAGGCATGAGATAATGGGGAAAAACGGAGGGCTGCATATGTCCCCTGGAGTTTAAGCAAGCAGTTTGTGAAGGATGCACTAGATGAGATGCAATCTTCCACCTGAGGGGGAAAGCTTACAAAAGCTTCTTGGTGCTCCCTTATACTCACAGAGAACCTCCATAGCTAGCTTTTAAAATGCTTCTAATATGCAAAGTTTTGGGTAGACAAGAGTTCACCCATTTTGGAAATGTCCCTTAGACATTTTAGAGCCAAGAATCCCATTGTGACAAATGTCTCCCTGTGCTGTAGAGAAAGGCTTCTTGCCTAGAAGCCAGACCACCGCTTATTCCCTTGTGATGCACATAGTCCCCAATTAATTTACCAGAAATAAAGGGATCCGTCCCTATGGGATCAGAATAGAAACTAACATATGTCGGTGCTTAGATTAATAAAGACTTTGAGGAGAAAGTTCCTTTGTAAATGGGATCTTAGGGAGAAATTTAGAACTGATTGGGGTGAATGGGGCAGAGGGGGTATGGATCTCCAGAGTCATGGATCTCCAGAGAAACTGAACACATGGATACACGCACACACACACACACACACACGCATGCATGCAGGAGTTGGAAAGACAGAGACAGAGAGATAAAGTGAATAATTGGTTCATGCAGTCGTAAGGATTCACAATTCTAAAATCTGTAGGGCCTGCTAGAAATACAAGCAAGAACTGATATGCAGTTTATAGTCCAAAGACTAGAAAAATGAGGCAGAATTTCTATGCTGCAGTTTGGCAGCAAAACTTTCTTTCTAAGACCTTCATCCGATTAGACAAAGCTCACCCACAGTAGGTAAGATAATACGTTTTACTCAGAGTCTACCAATTTTAAATGTTAATCACACCTGAAAAATACTTTCATATCAGTAGCTAGTCTGGTGTTTGACCAAACAACTGATCACCATAGCCTGGCAAGGCTGGTACATAAAATTACCCATCACAGTAGGGCATGATACTATTTGATGTAAGAGAATAAATTTTTATTAAGTATAAGCAAGATATAAATTCAAGGTGAGAGTTATATTTAAAGCCTGAAGCAGTCCAGAGTTGACAAGATCTCTAAAATTTCCTCAAAGGTAAGTCAGGTCTGAACAGAAGTAAGATTAATTGAATTTTATTTTTTTACCCCTCCCCTCTTTGCCTGGTCTAACATAACAGACCAAGAGAAAGCAAGATCTCAGGATTTGCAAAGCTAACAGAACAACACGGCAGGGGAAAATCTCAAAGCCACAGAGTAAGGCAAATACTAGGCTGTAATCTAATTAGCAAATGATAATAGAAGCAATGGAAAACAGGCCGTAGGCCCATGAACTACAATTCCCCGGGGAAAGAAATGATTGATCGCTTGGAGACAGGAAACAGATAGGGGAAAGCGTGTTCTTGCCTTTGACCTGAAACATAGATCACAGCTTCCAACCCAAGTAAAAGCATTTGTAAGAAACCACATGCTTTGCATTCCAGCAGTTTGTCACTTACAGGGAAGGCTGGTGAAGTCCTCCAATTAGACACCAGTGACTCCAGCTACTCAGTCGTGAGCCTACCTAAGAACTATTGCTCCATGCAGAATTACGTTAGCAAAATGATGTTTTCTCTTTTTGAAAATAGAAGTTCTAATTTTTTATACTCTTGCCCATCTCACTGCCCTCTGCTGCTCACATGCAGACACACAAAACCCAACAGTCAAGAGAGCAAGCATTGGCCACTCACATTCCTTCCTGCTGTTTCAGATGCTGTCCCTGCAGGGAGTCACCCTGGGAAGTTGCAGAACTGCTCCTCAGATCAGGCCTCTGCCTCTAGAAGGTATGATCTTCTTTCAAGATGGGACTCAGTTCAAGGACACAGCTCTGTTTCCTGAAGAGAGAAAAAACACAGAATTATATCAGATGGAGAACAATGCAAAGACCCTTTAAACAGTACTTAAAGAACTTTCACCACAGGATTGTGACAGCAGCCTTAGAAGCCCCTCTGAGTGTGTAATTTTCAGGCTTTGGTTTGACGAGTCTAGAACCTTGAACCAACAAGTGTCACCCAGAAGTGGCTATGAGTGAGGAGCTGGCAGGACTCAGGAAGTAGAAAACAGAAATCCAAGGAGGACGGTATAGATTGAAAGCGCAAAAATGTTTAGAAAGCAGAGGAAGAATTGTTTTTATCTTTGGGGAAGAAAAAACAGAAAACTGTGTCTCCTTTGTCTGGAGCACATGGAGGTTTGTATCAGAACAATGGAATAGAGTAGAAATTCACTTAAGAAGAGGAAGAGAAAGTAGGCCAGAAGGACTAGTGCCCACTTCTACAGCAAAGCTGAGAGGGCTGGCATGTTCCCTACAGTGAGAAGAGCCAAGTGAAAATTCATATACAATTTAATCAAGGATAAATAACTCTTCCAAATAGAAGTTTCAAGAAAATTACTTCCCCTTTTAAATTTCCCTTCAATTACTTTCATTACCTTTAGTTAACAATTCTCATAAATAAATATTGACTACATGTACCCACAACAGTCTGGAGCCAGGTAAAACAAACCATCAGACTTGGAAATGGGCAGGAGGCCTATTTATCAAGAACCATAAGAATATTTAGTCTCTGATCCAGTCTTCATCAGCAATTCCACCCTAGGAAAACAAACTAGTTAAAAATTTATAAACAAATATACTTCTTCATGTTTGTCTCAAAATATATGCTATTCATCGCCTGGGAAATAGTCTAACTAAAATGTTTCCGGTAGGAAAACAGTAAAGACCAGGTATAAGGGTGCACATCTATAATCCCAGCTATGCAGAGGCAGAGATGAGAAGGACAATGGTTCAAGGACAACCTGGGCAAAAAGATAACAAGACCCACATCTCAACCAACAAGTCAGACATGGTGGCAAGTAATCCCAGCTGTGCTGGAGACACAGGTAGGAGGATCATGGTATGAGGCTCCTTCCACACAAAAAGCATATGAAATATGCTATCTGAAAAATAACTAAAACAGAAAAGCACTGAGAGTGTGGCTCAGGTGGTAGACAGTGCTTGCCTAGTAAGTTCCAGGCCCAGTTCAAACACAGTACTGCCTAAAAAGTATATAATAATAGTAATAATAAAGCAAAAATGTTCAAATAAATTATGTGCTTGCCATTTGCAGACTATCATGCAACCACTGAAGTAGTTATTTACTGAGTTCTCAATTAAATGGGAGATACTTGTGATAAAATACTGAAAAAATAAAGAACAATTAGAAATACATAATATCTCAGAAGGTGAAAAAAGGCTGGAATGGAAGCACCAAAAATGTGCATAGTAGACATCTACGGGTAATGGTATAGAGAGTGTTCTGATAATACCACTCATTCTTTTCAGCAGAATTTTCTGTATTTTCCAATGTTAAAATTAAGAAAAGCAAAATCAACAAATTAGTAACACAAAAGGCACAGAGAAAAAAGAAATTAATATGATAATGAGAATCCAGCTTTTCCCAAGTGGGAAGAGAGGGGTCAGATTGCATCGAGGTGGGTAATGACTTCTAAATTTCAGAGTCACTAGATAGTAAACAGTTTTTAGGTAGTCAAAGCTGCCCCACAAATAAGAAATCTCAGGTTTATAGCATAGCCAGGCGTGGACACCTCTAAGATGTCACTCTTTGATTTTCTGATGTCTCATGTCAGTTATCAATGAAAAGCTTCTTGAAGAACAGGGCCTTAAGAAAAAGAAACACACACACACACACACACACACACACAAAATAAATCATACAACTAAGAATATCAAGACAGGTTGTGCTAAGTTTACAAGTTAGGAAACCGGGAGGTGAGAGGAGAGAAAGGTGCACTGGATTCACATACAAAGCTAATCTCCATCTACAAATTCTAATTTAAACCCTTCCATTCTTCCTCCCTTTCTCCTCATTCCTTTTATACCTCTCAGGAAACAGAGGATTTTAAATCACCAGGTTGAAAGATGAAACAAGCTCAAATCCAGCATCTAGTGGAACTGGAGCCAAAAAAAAAATGTCTCTTGGAAATGTCAGAGACAGTGAGAAGACCAAGACACAGACAGAGTCTGGATAAGAAGGAGGCTAAGTGTCCCATCATGAAAACTACAAAAGCGAACACACACTCATGTGTGTTGAAAGGACAATGGTAGTGGTAAGGAAGTTTGCAGTTTTAAATTCATACTGAGGACCAGGAAATGAAGACAAACCGTTGGAATGATGACTTGATGTTTAGCAAGCAGATCAAGGTGATTTTTTTTTGTGGAATCTGGTGTGGGGAAAAGAAAAACAGCCAGTAAATTTTGAGGGAGTTGAGACAGCTAGTGTATAAACATCTGTTATTTCCTTGCTCATTTGTTGTTTTCATGCATTTATTTGACAAATATTTATTGAGCATCTAAAATGACTGGACATTTGTTTAGAAACTTGGGACACCAACGATCCAGAAACATTGCCCTTATCATCATGGATCTCACGAGACTACTTGTTTAATAAGCTTTTCTCCCCTCCAATTGTGATGGATTCAGTAATCCATATAGTTGATTTAGAAATTTTTTCATGAAAGAGTTATTTGTGCATGACTGAAAGCAAGGAGAAAACATTGAAGATAGAGAAAAAACTAAATGATGGAAGGCAAAGTTTTCTTTGGAAGTGAGAATGAGGTGGAATAGAAGGAATAAGGAAAGATAGTTTGGCTCTGTAAAAGGGGCAGTCTGTTCTTCCTCTGAGGCAGAAAAAATGAAGAAGGAACTTTGTAGAAATGGAGTGGAGATAAAGAAGTAATAAAATATTAGTTACTACAAACACCCACGTGCTGATAAAACACAAGATTAGAGACAGTCCTGAAAGTATAGGACATTTCAAAGACAATGTTCAAATAAATATGTTTTATAGTGTCTCAGTATACCCATTTATAATTATTAGGTGAATAACAAACATGAATTTGCCTGATTTTTCTTTTGTTTTTAATGCATTACCAAATAATGTTTACTTAACTCATAGCTAATGACTTTTATATCAAAATGGGGTCTCATGAACCTCCCATGATCATGAGTCATTCTTTGGCTCCTCATGTTAACTAAAAAGACTAAAAGAAACACTCATAGGATGTCTTAGTTTGCCTGTACTGCTGTAACAAAATAGCACAGACTGGCAATCTATAAACTATAGATCTATAATCTCTCAGGTTCAATGTCTAGTGAAAGATAAATCTTCACTTCCAAGTTGGTGCCCTGATAACTGACCCTTTTGGAGGGGAAAAACATTGTGTCTCATACGGTGGAAGGGACAAAGGGGAAAAGGGCTAAATGCTGTCACAAGCCTCTTTTAAAAGCTTTAATCCTATTCAAGAGGGAGACACTCTCAAGACCTTATCACCTCATAAAGGCTGCCAGCATACTGGCCTTTACATTGCAACAAATTAATTGGGAGGAGACCTATTTAACCCATGCAAAGGGGACACTTCATGCTTAGCACATAGGTGGCTTTGTTTGGAACCTTCATATGGGCTACCTCAATCATCTAGGACAGAGAACTTATGATACATTCAAGCTAATACTTGAGGATGACATTTTGTGATTGTTGGGAAGGACAGTTCAATACCCAGGAAGACATCTGACTTAGATGTGCCCTAAGATCCAGGCTGATTCTAGAAGGCTACAATTCAATGGATCTACCAAAAAGTCACACTTGTCAATCCAAGCTGGTTCTTAAAATTTCTGAAATAATTGATTTGTCCAAGAGGCCATCAATTCAATCCACCTCGGTCTTTTTGGTAGTTTGATGGGAGGCAAGTAACCCTCTTAAACTCTATTCTATCCCCTTAGAAAAATAGCATTCATTTTAGTAGCTACAGCTGGCCTGTGTCTTTGTAACTCTCTCTGGCATTCAGCAAGACAGCCATATTGTAGCTGCAAGCGATTACAACACACTGACTTCCAGATTTACAACTGTGTGCTTGTCATTTCCAGATGTAGTTTTACTAAGACAGTTGTGCAGGAAACACTGTGAGAAGCAGCAGATTTCTAGTAAAACATGCCTATAAACACTATGGTTTCTGGCAAAGGGGAAGAGTGGTTTACACCCAGATGCCTTAGAAAAATATAGTCTATCCTTTGTTCATATTTACCCCGAAGGTTCAGGGGTAATCTGCAGGAATCGCTTTTGTTTGTTTGTCCCTCTTTGACACCAGGGCAATCTATCTAGACTCAATGATTTGATCATTGAGATAAGTGTTTTCTGCCTATTGTTCTGCAAACAATTTAGGAATCTCCTAACAGTCAGAGTCTCAACGACAAAAGCAATTACTTGTGGGTATTTTGAATTGATTTCCATAATCTATAACCCTCTGAGCAACACCTGCACAGGTTAATTTGAAAGCAAAAACCAAAACTTCCTGTGGGAAGTCACAGACACATGAGTTCATGAATATCTTTCTACTTTCTATTGACATGCTGCCTGATTTTCCCTTTAGCACAAGCCTACATGATTCCAAAGGCATGCTTTGGCAGGAAACAAATTAGCACATATGGTTGTGGGTGGCAGTGTCTTAATGCCCAAAATGGGTCTACCCTTATTTTCAGCAGTGGCAATATCACATAATACCAAGTCAAGGAGGAAACTGATTGGGACAGACTCATCCTACAGCAAACATGGGGAAAAAATGAGATTTATTTCTAACTCTGCGTCAGTCTTGTTTTTCTCTTAAACTGATTTCTTTTCCTAGGGTCTTATAATGTAGCTACCTTGTCTGTTATATTGTCATTACTCTATTCAGTCCTCCCGACTGCACTATCCCCTTTTTCTTTCATTAAAACATCTTTTCACCCACCCACTCACTACTATATATTCTTCTTAACTGAAATGAATAATCTATATAGTGTTTATGACATACAAATATATTACAAAAACTGATTTAGCCTGAAGAGAAGATTCTTATCCATCGAATAATTAACATCTTAATTTTTTCAAACATTTTTCCCTTGCAGGTACTTATATTTCTATAGAATAATCTTTGGACCCATGTACAGTGCAAGAGATTGAGGAATGAAGAGGTCTAACAAAAACAAAACAAAGTGAAAAAAAAAACTGAAGTTCTCATCTGCTATGTAACAGCAGAATATACTTTGTAAAGAAGTACTTCTTTCAAAGAAAAAGGAGAAAGAAAGAATGTCATTAAATTAATCCAAAGAAATAAATCAGTTTAAGACTATGCCACATCAATGGTGAAGATGATTGGAATGTCTTACAAAATGCTCTTAAATAACACAGATGTGAGATCCATGTTGCCTGGGAACACATCAGCCTCATGATTTCAACCTGGGTCCCTAAAGTGCAATGCAACTGCCTTGAGTTCTTGGTGGTACCAATCTAAAGGCACGCTCCATGGAGCCAGAACTTGTGTGAAGAGGACAGAAAGCTAGTGCATAAGGGTCTTCCTGCTGGAGGGAGGCCCATATCCTAGTCAACAGTCCTAGGCTCCACAAACCACCAACTAGGTACTTTCAATTCCTAAGTGTACTCAGGATTACAAAATATTCTGATAAACCAGGCCTGTGCCACTCACCCATAGTATGTATAAGCAGAATTACTATGGAATGGGAGAGAGCCATGCTTTCCCAAGGTGAGGGATGCTGGGCCAACATACACATAGCTTCAGCAAAGTGAGCAAGCAAGGCCTTCACAGTGGGTGACTCTGACTGCTGATGGAAACACACTGTCCATTTCCCAAAAATGCAAAGATATTTTATTTAGAGAAGTCTCCCTCCCTGTGTATCCCAGGGTGACCTCGAACTCGTAATCCATCTGCCTGCTGAGTGCTGCCATTGCACCTGTCTATAAGATATTTTTAAGATTAGCTAAAAATTATGGTGTGGTATGCTTTTTTCTGGATGTTTAGGTAATATGCAGAATGATACATTTCTCTATTGTGTACCTTCTTTCAAGGAAGGGTCTCATTTCCCATGTTATAGACCCTGTCTCTTTGGTCAACAGCTTTGAAGGAACACACCTTCCACACAAACAAGGAATAGGCAAATGGCCATATCAGCCTTGAAATTGGAAATCTTATTTTTAAGGCATTGCTGAAGAAAGAAAATATCCACTAGGCAGTACTAATTAAATAAGAAGCACTATTAGTAGAATTTTCATTTGCATTTCATAAGCCTCTAAAGTAAAATGATGCAAATACATTGAGTAGAGTCAGCAGTTATTATGGAGAATTATTGCCCTGTGGATTCCAAAGTGATTGGCAGAGACATATAATATTCAACATAATAGGCTTAGAGTAGGATCATTTGTTAATGACCACATTCCTTTCCTCCAAACTAAGAGAAAGAGACATTTGTTCACTAGTCCATGTCTATACAGCTCCTTGTTTTCTCTACTTCCTTTCCTAGAACCAGCTTTCATTCTGCAGTAGTCCAGCAGCCTTTCTTTCTTTATTAGTACTAAGACAATATATTCTTCCAAAAAGAAAAGATCTTTAGATGAACATAAACCAGTTAAGGTGAATAATATGAACCGCTCATGAAGTTAAAACAATAAGAAAATAAACAACCCAATAATCTCACAGGGACTTTAACAAACAAGACAGCCTTCAGATTATATGAGCAAATGGCTCAGTAAAGGAATGTTTTACGAGCAGCTCAAGGAGGAGGAAGGGAAGGAAAAAGGAGAGGAAGGTGTCAAGGACGAAGCCACAGAGGAGGGTGGAGAAAAGAGAAATGAAGTGTACCTGTGCTCGAGTATGTAAAGAGAGAAGCAGTGCTTTGTGCATGCTTTCCTTTCATGTGTGCAAACTATTCCATCACACAGTAGAAGTATGATAAAGGGGACTAGTGAGTGGTTAGGTCACCCTAATGAATACAAATAAAATATCTCTTTCTCCTAAAGAGGTGGAGCATTTTATTAACTAGCATTTGGAGAATGTTATTATTTTTTATGTCTGAGATTTTATGGATCCTGTTTTCCTGGGAGGCAGTGAAAGCAGTGACAAATGTTGCAGAGACTAGAAACTCTTATTTTGTGTTTCTAAAACAAAGCAAGGAAATCACAGAAGAGAAAACAAATCTGATAGGTTTTGCTTTATGTATGAGATTTAGATGCACACTTCATAAAGGTCTGTCATTCCTACTGTGACTAAAATAGCCCTTATGACCACAACCAAGATCTCTGAGTATGTGACAGTAAACCATATATATAATCATTAATCTCCTGGATGTAATATGTATGAAGTAAAAAGCAAAATTAAAATAAAATATAAAAAGCCAGGCTCTTCAGATGAGGTAATACATAGCTCAGAAAAGGTTAGAGTTAGCCAGAGCTGAAAATCTCAAAAGGATTAGAATTTTTGAAAAAACAGAAATTGATATTCCAATAATAATATTGAAAATATATGTAGTTATGGGATATAAAATAGTGTATTTTATACTTTAATTAATCCAAATTACAAAACTTTAATAAAATCATTTAAAGTCATACATGAAAATTCTTCAAATAAGTAATGTTTACTTATGCATGTATATACATATATAATACATATTAAATATATAACTGCTGTTCCTTTTCAGTTATTTTCCACTTGTATAAAAACACTATAAATTCATGAAATGGGAGTGTAAGGGAATTATGATTTTTAGTAATAATCCAGAGTATATTTTATATATATATAAAACCCATAAACATTAAACCTCCAAATGTTCTAACAGAAGAAATCTATGTTACAACATAAAGAAGAATCAAAACAGAATCACAGCCTTCTAGATTTCTACTACATCTGTCAAAAGTTCAGATGATAAGAAACCAAGCCCATTGTTTCCACTCATTTTAAAGAATTTTCCTACCAGAAGGCTCAGTTAATTTTTATCAGAGTGGTCACATTGAATCCAACTACCTAGTGTTCTGCCCTATAAATATAACATTACATTTCATTGGTGACCAAATTATTTCAATTTGCAATGGTACTGTTTGTTTGAAACTATCTGTAGACCTATATAGGTCAAGGGGAAGGAAAATTAAGGGTCATCGTAAGTTTATACCATATAGTGTTTTCATTTTCTATCTAGCTAAGTACATCCAGGCTCCCTGTTGGGCAAGTCTTTTTTTCCCCCCTTGTCTGTTATTTTCAGAAAGAAAAAGACTGCATATGACAAGCCTCAGAATCTTACCAGCCTGAACACAGATGGGAAAGATTACAGCACGCTGAGTATTGACCTTTAGAGGCTGCTTTTCTTCCCAAGGTTCTTCTCTTTTGACAGTTAGTCTGGCTTTTTATCAATTAATTTCATTCCCCAAACAAGTTTTGCCTTATATTTTTTCTTCTGATGAGTATTTCCTGAACTTACTGACAAAGTTTAGTTACATTCTAAGCAATTCTTAGACCAAAGCATTGCCACTGCTTTTTCGTGCGAAAATCAAGAACCTGAAGATAATGTAGACATTGTCTTAATGCTAGCTTTCCATTTTCAACAGGTACCCAAGCTAATGAATTTCAACTGTTTTTCTGAGATGAGCAATAAGTGGGGTCTGGGGAGAAAGAGGTCATGGACAGCAAGAAGGAGGCCCACCATAAATCACAGGACAAGGGGCATTAATGAGCTGGTTGTAAATTGTTAGCATAAGGCTACACAGTGAGCCTACACTTTGATCATAAAAAAAATAAAAACTCAATCGATATAAACTAAGGTGTCCAAATTAAATCAAGGGCACAACTGTACTGTTCATGAAGCCAAAAATGCCACTCCAGGTCTTAAATGTAAGGGATATGATTGGAAATTTCAGAAAAGCGGTTACAGTACAAATGTTTTCTATATCACCAAGAACAAGTCATCACACTGCTAACCTGGCAAACTCACACGTGTGCTAGATTTTTAGTCATTCAAATGTAACAGTGGGCACTATTTTACATCATAAAACTTGGCAAGAGATATAAGAATGAATCCCTTTTTCTATATGGAAAAGTTATTTGGTAGGTTATTTTCTGATGGAAAGTTTAGATCTATTAAGTCATCAAGTTAAGAATCTGCTTCCTACTATACTTCAAACAGTGATAAAAATCACTATAATAATATCTTTGCACTATAAAACATGTTGAAATACAGCCTTTAAACCATTATCTGCATTGTTTTATTTTGCTCAAATAAATTAAAGCTCAGTTATTGATCTGAGATAAAAATTACTATTTTAATATGCACTTAAAATTTAGTATAACTTTTAGAAGGCAGTACAGCTAGACTTTTGATCTCAAATGAGCAGGTGATAAAAGTGTCATGTAAGATTTGCTTATATTTTACAATTTCATTAAAAGAGGATTAAGTTTTCAGAGAAAATATGAGAGAAAAACTAATTAAAATTGAAAGCCTCAATAAATTTACCTTAGCAGTGTCACATAACATTTTGTGAGTGCAATAGAATGTTGGTAGCAAAGTGAATCATTCTACAAAGTCTTAAAACAAATATAAGAAAATCCATTCTTACACAAGACAGAGAAATCGCTCTGATTTAGCAGTCACCTGGGAAGCAGCGGAAGAGAAACAAGGAGTTGGTTCCTTCATTATATACTCAGAGGACCAGAGGTTCCTAGGTTACCAAAGGAAAATGGAAATACTCTTCTAATTTCCTTTGACACTTTTGCCCATGACCATAAATCAGTTCCATTCCTTTTAATGGGTCTCAAAAAAATAGGACTGAAAGCCAATGGTTTAGGTACAAGATACTTTAGAGATAGGAAGTTCAGAATCTTAGAAATCAGATCACCTTCTCAAACACAACAATAAACCTGACTTGTTCAGCCAAATTTAAGTTGGGACTGGCCTACTTTGGTTCCCTGTTAGAAGTTTCTATTATACATATCTTTGCTACCTACCCAACTTGCACTTCCTTTATTCCTCCTTCCTTTCCTAATTCCCTTCCTTCCCCAACCCTTCTCCTCACCCTTCTCTTCTCCCCACTCTTCTTTCTCTTTTATCTGGAGTTTCTTATGATATAAAGGATTGTCCCACCTCCAGATCCAGGACAGTGTCCTGTCTTGCTCAAGTCATTCCATCCCTTCCATTCCCATAGTGATAAGTTCAAGGATGAATATATAAACCAGTTTGTGATATGAGATTTTAGGAGCTGTTTGCCCTAGGCTGAAATGCAAGTGTAACTAAAACCTTCCTGAAATAGCACAGCCAGAAAGTAAGCTTTCTTGAAAATGAAAAATACCAACTAAGAAGATCCCTGTTGGCTGCCAGTTTGTCTCCATAAAGGAAGCCAGCCTGAGGACCAGCCCTATACACAAAAGAAAAAAGAACTGAGAGAACAAGAGAAAAAAATGAGTTGATACTCTGATCAAACTGCAACTGAAACCTCCTTTACCCACTGCGTACTTTTCCCATTTTACAGAATCCAATTCATCTCCTTTATTGTTTAGACCCATTTGGAGTTTCCTTTCCTGCCACTCAAATCTTAGTAACAAATGTACACACTTCCTTTTCATCATATTTCCTGGGTTGTGTAATTATTCCTTGATCACTAGAAAAAATTATTTGAAAAATTCTTCTGATGAATTCTGACTACCTACAGTAATTGCCAAAAATTGCCCTTTCAAAAGAAAGTTTTTTTAATTTCATTTATATTAACCAGGCCTCAGTTTTGTCATGAGAATGGTAACAGTAAAGTATGAATTTGAGTCCTTGAATAAAAGCAAAAAAGACCAATAACTAAATACTTATACATCTAGAGAAATCTGATGGCGGTAAAATCCTCTACTCACCACTCCAAGTAGGGGTTAAAAATAGATTAGGCAGTCAGAATTAGTGGGGAGTGATACAGCAAAGAAATTAAAAAAAAAAAAAACTTTCACACGGTTTGTTGTCATTTACCACATCATAATTCATGTCTTTCTCCTGATTAGCTTTTCAGGTACCAAGTGTCTTTACTGGTCACACCATTGCTGCAACTACTGTTTTATCTCTGTCCTAGATCAACTGTCCTGAGCTTTGGTGGCCTATTAATATCACATGGAGAGCTTGTAACTGATGCCCAGGGCCATAACTGAGATCAATTAAATTATAATATCTAGAAGAGGGGGCAGACATTGTAGTTCTTAAATATCCCCAAGTGATTGCAGTGTATAGCCAAGTTTGAAAAACAGTAACCTAGATCTTCCAAATCTACAACTCCCAAAAGGTCAAGAAAGAAACATGGGAAGGTCCATGAGAGAAGAGTGGAGAGGTACACATCTGTCTCAAGTCTAAATTGAAAGTTTTGACTGCTCCCTTTAGCACATTACTTCTCACAGTGCCGAGATTCAGAGGGCCAATATTAGGTGCTGGCCTAGATAAAATGAACAATTATACATAGCCCACTTAAATCTGATTTAGAGCAGAACCTGCAGCAAAGTGATTTAAACACAAAGTGCCATCTACTAATAGGTAATATCTTATTTCTTGGAGATTTCTCTGTGTATCTGTTTATCTACTCTCCAGGGATCTGTGGAGATCCAGCACAGCATATGGAATTTTGGGTCTGACAATCTTTTTCACAATGGACCATAACATCATTTCATTCTCCATTCTCCATTGACATTCTTCCCTCATGGGCAACCCAGTCACATTCTCTCCAAAGACACTAGATTGCTGTTATCAGTCTTGCTCTTAATTCCCAATGCACACCTCACCTCCACACAACAGGATTCACTTTCAAACATCTTTGAATGCATGTATACATTGATTTCACAGGGGCAAATATTAGAATGCTTGCTTTTATGCTATCCTGTCAGGCTTTTCTCTCGATAATAACTAAAACAAGTATCTCAGATTATTTTATCTTTACATTTTCACATTTAAAATTACTCATGACCTGGGTTACTTAGACCTTGGATGATCTACCTCTTAGTTATTTCCCATAATCACTAATAAGTTCTACATATTAAAATTCTAGACCATTCAACATTGCCATCATGTTGAAATACATCTCTACATGTCAATATAGTCAGCTGAGTAAACATTAAAGCATAATTGAATTTTTCAGCAATGACATTTTAATTAAGAAATGTTCTTGGGCTTTTAAGAGTTCAATATATTTCTTTGTAAGAATTTGTCCTCTCAGAACATGCTGGAAAAATACTGAAATAAATTGCCACTGTTTTACCCTTTGCATGGGTAAAATAATTACAACATTTGGAATCATTTGGGACCATTGGAATATGTATAATTTTTCTGGCCAATACTAATTAGCACAAAATTGCAAGCACAAAAATGGACAGGGACTTTACAAGATTATTTTAGTTAGATGTATTTTAAATTAAATTTATACATATATAACAGCACACAGGTTTGCTGTCAGCTTTGGATAAAATAGCATCTTTTTTAAATTAATGCTCTAGAGGAACAGAAAACAAAGTGTATTATTAAGATAGCCAAACACGGTATTATTATCAATGGGTAATACAGGTACATTGAGTATGCTTTTGGAGAAATTTGCATGTAGGTTCAATTTTCAGTCTTTAATGGTTATGGTTTCCATTTATATTTTCCTTTAACTTCAAAGAAAGAAATCCATGAATCTTTTTCATACCTACTGGCTCCAATGCCCCACTCTCTGATATCCATGCTTTTCTTCACAGCTGTGGGTTACTTCTGACATCTCAGCCTTTCTTTTTGCTCATGAATCAATTGGTACTCAAGGAGATATTGACAGAGAGGTTCAATAAATCAATAGTTACTTATCAGGGACATATTCTGTACAACATCCTATGCTTGCAGTTGTAGAGGAGACTGGATTTATATGATACATTCTCTTCCCTATGGAACTTACAATACTGCTAGGACTATGTATTGTTGTAAATATATAAAAGACATGAGAAAAATAAAATAATTCAAGTCAGATAAATAAAAGAAGAATATATCCTTTCTAAGACTCCTCTTCAAAAGGCTGAAAGACCTTTCTGCCTTTGCGTGTATTACATATTCATACACAATTCTATTTATGTATTTCTTCATCTTTCTAAGCATAAAAAATCTTGTTGTGAGTTGTGTAGTGGAAATTTGTAATTTTCTTCCTGCTAGGATCTGAATCTTCTTCTGATATTTTTGGGATATTTCTCTTGTTTCTCCAACTTTCCCAAATCCTTGGCATGACGAACACAAATGCAAATCTAATCTCAGCAGCTCCAGTGCTCTCATCCAAGCTTTGAGTTTCAATTGACTGATCACAAATGCAGGGACAGAAAACCACTCATCCTGTGTCCAGTGGTACTGTGACAGTGCTAGCAATGGTGGAGCAGTGGTAGGTAATAGTATTAGTTGCAGTATGGGCCTTGCCCCAAAGCAATAGCCAGAATATTTTTAGTCACACTGATCTGTTATAAAATCTTATCTGCATTTCTGTCTGCCCTTTCTTTCTGCCTATTTTTAGAGCAAGGTTATCCTGATTTCCTACAGATTTTATGAGCTACCCTACATATTTCCAAGGTAGTCACTTCCTGATTAAGTTAGTCAGAGTTAGTTTGCAGTCAGGTCCCCTGTTGGTAGAGAGCTTGTACCTGGCGGTAGACAGTAAGCCACAAAGAAAATGCCAAGGCAATCAAAGAAATCTGGGGACTAGTTCTCTGACCTGGTAAAAGCTGAAGCACTAAAGTTTAGTACCAAGATTAGGATGCACATGGCCTGTGGTAGTGAAACAGCTATTTAAATAATTGCTGTGGTCATCTAGAATGAAGTCTATTCTGAAGTCTTTGGGAAAATGATTTCCTGCTCCCATAGATAACTAAAAAGAAAAGGAATTTAAGGGCTGTGTATAGTAATTTCCTTTTTAACAGAAGAGACATCCTAAGAACTTTTCATTGTCGGAGTCTATCTTATTTTATTCTGGTTTTGCTGGGTATTTTAAAAAGCAAATACTATGAATCCAGCCTCATGCTCAATGAGTATACGCTGCCCTTCCATAGTGGTACGACAGGACACATCCATACATGGCATACGAGAAGACTGTAGATCTAGAAAAAGACACAAATTGATGTTATTCTTAGCACCACATTAGACAGGAACATTTTAGTTACTTTAACCAATTGTTTAAATCTAGAGCATATCTTCTATGGATCTAAATTCCCAATATGAATTGCTGCAGACCTTACAAACTGAGTATCTACCGGCATTAGAGATCTAGCTCTGAGGCTCATCAAAATGTCTAGAAGACTTCTAGCCCAGAAGCAGACAGTTGTCTCAGTACCTGTGGATCAACAACAAATCAGTTGTAAACAACTTCCTTCTGAGATCTTTGGATCAAAATTTATAACCACAGTCACACTTTTTTATGTTTTCTTTATTTTCTTCCTTACATTGTCTTATTTTATTTCTCTGGTTGTATATAAAAAAAACCTGTCAATCAATAGCACAGTTCTGTGACCAAACATGTGGGGTTTCTTCCCTACCAACAATTAGGTATTCAGTAATTCAATTTAATTCTAACTTTGTCTATCTGTAGATACAAGATTACACAGGTTAAGGACTCAGTTCCACAAGACTCTCGTCAAGCTGAGATGTCAGTAGTAAGCCTCAGGTTGGAATCATGCTTTTGAGTGGCTGACTATAAGTTAGGGTTCCCATAATCCTCCTCCTTGATAATTTGTTAAGATGGCCATAGGACTCTAGGAAACACTTTACTGATTTATTACAAAGGATATTATTTTTAAAAATGCAGACAAACAGCCAGATGAAGATGTACATAAGGCAAAGTCTGGACGTTCCAGAGCACAAGAGTTTCCGTCCCCATGGAGCTGGGATATACCACCCTTCTAGCACGAGGATATGTTCACTAACCTGGAAGAGGTTGCTTATATTTTATTAAGCTAAAGCTATATTCATTTATTATCTGAAACACCACAATTCAATGATTTGTACAAAATTCTACGCTGGATAGGATTTCCCAAACTAAATACATGTTCTGTAATTTATCCCTGATTATGGCCTAGATAGCATAGGAAACAGCATAAATACAGAAACCTAACAGACCAGCATACATTAGCCAATTAAAATAGTTCTAGGCAATAGACTCGTCCTAATCATTTACTGCTCATCCAAGGTGGCATCTATGCAGTTACTAAAAATATCGTGTTTCATCTGGGAAAGCAATTCAGGAAGTAAAACAATCAATTAATCAATTAAGATAAAAGGTCACCTGATTATCTAAGGTCAGTCAAAGGGCTCCTTGGGACTCTTCTTCTAGTTAGGCCTAGACAACTAAAAAAGCAGAAAACAAAGTTAAGTCCTAAGCATTTCCCATGATGCCTCTCATACTGGCTTGCCTTTTTCTGCTATTTGATTTCCAGGTGCTTCAAGATATAACATAGCCATCATCCTGAGTGGAGTTCAAAAAGATATGGAGAAGAATGTGTGCAGAGAGGGTGAGGGGTGGGACTTAGTTCTTCCAGAAACTGAGACTGCCTAGAAGAGGAGACAGAGCCGGAAAAACACACACACAATAGCTCTCCTCTCCCCAGTAATTCTTCCAGTCTGCCCCAAGGAAAATGGTCCTTCTTGATGTCTTGTCAGTCATTTACCTTACGAGAAACTAAAATGAGTTTCTAGTTCACAGATCTAAACCCTGCCTTTCAGAGATAGAATCTACAGTTGCATTCCCTCTGATGAGAGTAAATTTCAGCTGAGTTCCAGCTCGACCTGCCTGTGAGCCATTCTGTGGCAACCAGAACGGAGTGAGTGCTTTCTTTTGGGAAGTTATTTGTGTGCTTGAAATGTAGTAAATCGGTTAATCCTCATGGCTTAGAAACTCAGTGCTCTTTTATGGCTATTTTCCCTATGAAGAATTAGGCACAGTACACATAACCTGCCCAAGCTCAATAAGCTAGTAAGTGTGAGTCTGTGGCCCAAGAATTTTGACCTTCAGAGCCCAAGTTTCTTACATGTTTGCTTTCTAAATTAAAGAATAATATATACAGGACTCTCTACTCCTGTATCCTGCATGGGAAGCAGGAAATGTTTCTCCCTTTTTTTCCCATTTCTTCCCACTTTTATCCTGTTGTACTAAAATCCTTTCCAAATAAACTTTACTGTTATTTTTGCTACAAAAAATAATATACACAAACAAGTGAATATATTACAAGCGTTTACCTTGATGAATTCTTACAAACTGAACTCACATGTGTAACCATTACTCAGTTTGAGAAACATGACATTATCAGCACCCCAAAAGAACCTTATCTACCCCCTTCTCAGGCCCACCCTCCTAAAGTTTAAAACACTGTCTGGATACGATTAATCACTACTGTATTATGACTTCCACCAACGTAGTTTATCTTTGCCTGTTTTGTATTTTCTAAATGAATTAAGTACATAATATGTACTTTTTGTGTTTGACTTCTTTTGTTTCCACATTATATTTGAGAAATTCATTTATATTTTGCAGGTGGGTGCATATCCTTTATTTGCATTGCTGCATAATTCCATGGTATGAGTTTATGACAATTTCCTCTATTTTCCATTGGTGTGCATTTTTATAGTCTCTACTTTAGAACTGGTGAAACTGTGCACACTTTCTTCTGCATATATACTTAGGAATGCAATCACATCATCCCAAGGTCTGTGTACGCTCATGCATAGATGATACAAAGAGAAGTCTCTTACATTCTGTGATGACCATAGAGAGTTCTTCATTCCACAACCTTGTCAACACGTGGGATTGAGTGCCTTTTTCATTTTGACAACTATGGTACACGTATGCTTTTATCACATTGTGGTTTTAATAGGTATCTCCCTTATGACTAATAAATATGAAAGCATTTTCATATATTTATAGGCCACTTAAGATTCTCTGTATTTAAGGGATTATTCAAATCCTTTGCCTTTTTTTCTATTTAATGGGCTATCTTTAAAAATTATTATTATTATTAATCTGTTGAGGTTGTTTAGATATTCTGGGTGTGACTCATTGACAGATATATGGACTAAAAATAACTTCTACCCCTTTGAGGTTATATTTTTCTCCCTTAATAGCGTCTTTTGATGAACACAAGTTCCTAATTTTCAAATAAATTTGTCTTCTCTCTGTTTGTATGTTTGTTTGTTTATTTTAAGTCCTTTTGTTTTCTGCCTATGAAATGTTTGCCATTGCTAGGATCACAAGAATGTCCTTCTGTGCTACCCTGTAAAGTTTTTCTGTTTCTCTTTCACATGTAGATCTGTAATCCATCTGCAACTGTGCTTCATAGATGCTAGGAAATGCGGGCTCAGGCACATTTTGAGTACATATGCCAAACAAATTGACTAAGCTCTGTTTATTGGAAAGACTATCTTTTCTACTGCACTCTAGTATCTGCTGGTGTAAGTCACGTATCTTCATTTGCAGGGTCTGTTCCAAATCATTTCTCAGTTTGCCTTTCCTTTCACCAATATGGAATTGTCTTAATTTTAGCCTGACATAACTATCTCTTCCCAAAGAGATTGCAAATTCTTCCAACTTTGTAATTTAAATTGCTGTGATTGATTACTCCTAGTAATTTTCATTACCAAGTTCATATTAGAAAATTTACCATTTTTATTGATATATCAAATCCATAGATTAATTTTAGAAGAATTAAAATGTTTACATTTTAATTTATTTTCCCACATGATCTTTTAAACATTTTAAATTTTTCTCAGTAATGTTTTGAATTTTCAGTGTAAAAGTCTTTAACACATGTTCATTTCTACAAAGAATTTGCACAAGGTCAGTGTTATTTCTACCAAATATATTTGGAAGGATTTCCCAGCAAAGACAAATAAGCCTAGAAAATTTTTTGTGAAGAAGTTTTTAGTAGTCATCTCAATTTTTACAAGAAATTAATTATTCATATTTCCATTTTTTCTGTCATTATTGGTAAGTCTTTTCTAAAAAAGAACTTTCAGAATATAAACCAAATTTTCATATTACTGTTACTCATAATTGTAATAACTTTTTGATATCTATAGTATCTTTAGTAAGACTTCCTTTTCAGCCTTACTAAATGGTTACAATTTATTACTTTTAAACTGACTTGACTTTGTTGAATTTTCAATGATGTACCTTTATAGTGTTAAAACTTTATTTATTTTAGTCTTTATAATTTGTTTTCTTCCATTGAAAATTAATTTGCAATTTTTGTTGTAGAAGCTTCAAATGGAAACAGAAATAATTTATTTTACTTTTATTATGTACTATGTCTACTTCAGGTATATTTTCTGCCTAATGATTCATTTAGCTATGTTTTTCATATGTTGTACCACTCATTTCAAAATATTTTCTTATTTCCCTTTTGTTTCTCCTTCAGCTCATGTGGTAACATGGAATATATTGTATAATATTTTGCTTACTATTTAAGCCATTTGAGATTTATTACTTAGTTCTAGCTTATTTCCAATATTCTCAGCAAATATACTCTGAATATCCCAAATTTTGGGAAAAATTGAGGCTCTATATAAAACTAACTCTGTGGATACTTCTTGTAAATGTTCCATGTGCTCATGAAAAAATATGACTAATCATGTAGATATAAGAATTAAGCCAGCTTTGTTCATATTTCCAGATCTTTGTCAATTTCATTTTCTGTATCCTTAGTTAATTCATGTGTGCATGTTCCATCAGCTAGTGAAAATGGTATGCTAAGGCCTTTCACATGTTTGTAGATTTGTCTATTTTTTTTATTTTACCAGTTCCTTTTATATATTTTGTACTTCAGGTATTAAGTGTATGCAAATTGTGGTTATGATCTAGTCCAAATGTCTCTTTTTACCTCAGGTAATTATGAAAAATCCTCCCTCATTTCTAGTGTCTCTCTTGCCTTAAAATCTCCTTTTAACCACATTAGTGTAGGTTCTGCAGCTCTGATTTTGTTCAGCATCATATTCCACCCATTGCAGCAGTACCTTCTCCATGGGAACATTTACCAAATATCTGCAGAAGTAAAGAGTGTGAACAAAGGGGCTCTGGTAGTCTAGATCTGTAGTCCAGGGTTTTATATTAATCAATTTTCAGAGAAACAGAGGTACAAAAGTATGTATGAATATGTGTGTGTGTGTCTGAGAGAGAGAGAGAGAGAGAAAGTTATTTTATCATATGAGAATTGGAGGCCAACAGTTCTAAAAACTGCCATACAGACCAACAGCCTGGAGTCAAGGGAAGAGTTACGGTGGAAGAATGGAAGCACTCTGGGACAGAATTCTCTCCACATAGGACAACCTCGCTCTACTGAGGCCTTCAAAGATGAGGCTAGTCACATTGTGGAGGTCCTTCTGTATATTCAGTCTACTCATTTAAATGTTAATGACATCTTTTAAAAAGTGTCTTCCTGCAAAAACATCTAAAATAATGTTTGACCAAACACCTAGGTACCTGGATCTGACAAGGTTGACACAAAATTAAATTCACTGGTCTGCTGATGACTATTTGGTGATTAGATTGTAATCACCATAGAGGTTAACAGTAAGGCCCTGGCAGAGGAGATAGCACTGCAAAATTCTTCCTTTTCCCTCACAATTGCTCAGTTATGCAGTTTGTTTACACCCTTGAAGTTCTCACAAAAGACAAAACATGCTGTCTACCAAAGTTAATGTATGAAGCATATTAGAAAAATAAATGGCACACACTTATAACCCCAGCAGTTGGGAGGCTGAGGGAGAAGGATTGAAAGGCAAGTTTAGGGTCAGCTTAGACTACATAGCAAGACCCTGTCTAAAAAAACTGAATAAAATAAAATCTTGCTCTTAACTACATTAGTTTACCAATGGTGCATCCCCAGGGTTTTTCAGGGGTGTCTGAGTGTCCTCCCATCTCTCTTCACATGCACTGGACAGTGCCCTGCTGGATGGTCAAGGAAGAAAAAGATTGAAACAGTCAGAGCTTAAATTTCCCATGAAATATCTGCAGAAAGCAATTCTTAAAAAAAAAAAATTGTATTTCTACCCCCATTGTACAGCTAGGGAAGGGACCTACCTTAAAAACTATTTTCTAGTGAAGAGATTTGTTGGCTTCTCCTCCCCGACTACCAGTGACCTAAATGTATGACATGGTTAAATGTTACAGTTTTTAAAATTTTTATCAAATTCACCTTAATGTAATCAATCCTACAATAGGTACCCAGAACAGGCTTAAAATTATCACAAAAATCTATTTACATTTTTCAAAAGATGAATTAATTCAAATAGCTTCTGCTTAGTAGATATTAATCTCTTTCTTCAACTGCTATTTGTTGAAAACCCTCAGGAAACTGAATTAGCCATTAACCATTTTCTGTCTTACATTAACAAAAGCTACTAAATTGCTAAAATGTTCTCCTCAGTAATCTACAATTTTCTTTTGCTTTACAACCCAGATCAAAACTCACCTCTGGCCATTTCTAACTAATGACCCCCTTCCCTTCAACACATATATACACATGCCTAACTTAGATCACTGTGTCCTCAGAACATTTAAGCTTGTTTATGGGTCCCTTTTTAAGTGCATTTATGTCTCTTTCACATGTGTTGGTTTTCTTAATGCTCACTTGTAAACCAGGAACTTTTGAAAGTTCTGTTAACTTCTTAAATATCCTAAGGCCATGTTTAATATGCCAAAAGAGTAACTTGATATAGCTCCTAGTGGATTTAAATAGTTAATATAGCATCATAAGAAGGCTATTTTACTGTTAGGGAGTAGCATAGGCACAGGGAAAATGTACTATGTCAGAATTTTTCATGACCATAAATCATCTTTAGTTTGGTGTTCCTTCAAATTGCATATGTTTATCCTTATATAATATTGCTCTTCAACAATGGTCCCTCAGGCATTTTGGACTAAAAATTCTCTTTATTGTGCTCTTTAGATGCTAGTAGAACCCTCTCTTCCCAGATGTGACAACAAAAAATGTGTCCAGACACTGACACATGTCCTTTGGAGTTGGGGCAAAACTGAGGACCACTGTCGTATACCATTCCTATCTGTCTTAATGAAATAAATAGCAAACTTTTTTATGGAAAATTTTTCATTGCAGATGAATTCCATTAACATGACTAAGGTCAAATTCTTGGTAATTAGAAATCACCTGCGAAAGGTCTTGAGATGATTCAAGGACACTAATTTGAATAATCCATGTGCTTATTGGTTTAATATCACTAATACGGTCAAAGCATCAACTTCAGACTAATCCAAAATCTCTCAGGCATGGCTCTAATGCAGCTTAACTAGAGGCAGCTGCTGAAGGCTTGGCATGTGCAAGAGAGACTTGAGATAAAAGAGTTATCTGTTCTTCCTGACTTCCCGGAATGCTCTCTGACCTCCCTGGATAAAGACCTCTCAGTCTATTGCCAAATGATGTTCCACAGGAGAATATGAATTTTAATTCGACTGGAACTATTTTTAAATGCTAACTTCATCAAGAATTTCTGGAATGACTGCTTTCATTACTGACTTACACCTTGTCCTGACTTGGTGTCCTTATTAAACACCAAGGGAGGATTTTTTCCATCTCTTAGAACTATTTTTAGAATTTTCATATATTTGACAGTCATTTGTGATATTTAAATACTATTGCAACTCCTTTTATTTTTATTTAGTTCATTTGGCAAACATTTTTGGAGGATTTGCTATGTCATACTATATAAGAACTTAATAAAAGGAAGTCATATTTTTCATGTCCTGAATTTCTCTGTGTGCCTCAGAAACCAAAACAGCTCAAAGAATAAGTATTAAAAGCATTTTCTACATTTTTCAGAATTGTCATACAAAATGAAACAATTGTAATAAGTTGAAGTAGATTAGAGCTATAATTCCAAAGAATACTTTTGCTGTAGTCATTTGATTATAACAGGTTATTAGGTTACTTGGACAACACTATGTAAATTTTTCTTCATTTTATAAATTTAGCTTTCCTGATATTACTTATGTATGGTTCCTTTTTTTTTCTAGAAAATAAGTTAATCTGGGTTGTCAATACACAAAATATAACCAGCAAAGATTGTTGTGTATCCCTCTTTGTGGTGGAAACTTCTGGAAGTCTGATCAGGAACAGAGTGAATAACATTTGTTTTGTAGGCATTTTGGAAAGTAAGGAGAATTGGCTTTCCTACTTAATTGAGGCTGATGTTTAACTCTGCTACTCCTTTTTTCCTTGCCCTATTCCTTGCAAAGTTTCAAAAAATGCTTTACTATGGTATTCCTACCTAGAAAGCTTCTGCCTCACCACTTACTTGGATTTCAGCTCCACCTTCAGCCTCTCCTTTCTCTTTCTCCCAGAAACATGCCTCCATCTACTCTGCTCATAGCACCAACCTGCTTAGCAGTTATCCTCTCAGTGTTCCAGTTCTCATGTTGACTTTCAATTTCATATATATCAGGCCTATGTGCTCTTGCATCATTGGCCGATTGACTTCCAATCCAACCTGATTTCCACAGCTTCTAGACCAACCCTTCCTGACTGAAATCAAAGAATATCATGAAGGACAGAGAGAAGTGGGTTTGTTTACATGGAGTCACTGACACCCCCCCCACAACTGACGCCAAATGAGTCTCTGAGCCACCGTCCACCTCTGTGCTCAGCAGACATGATTTTGAAGAGAGGGGATAATCACTGCCTGTGATATCTACATCCAATAAGGAGATTGGAGGAGAAGAGGAGAGAAAAGGAAGTTTAGCTCATTACAACTACCATTTCAATCATCAAAGAGTTTAACTACTTCTTGGATGGTCTTTTTAAACTCTCAACTATCCTAGTGTATCTTCTTAGGCAACAAGTTTCTACCAACTGAACTAAGAGTTAAGTAAATCCAGCATATTATCCTCCTTAATTTGCTTAGGGTGTTCCCTCAAGACTCCTGTTTTCCATGAAAGGCTGAGGAATCTTCTTTTTAAACATTCCTGGGGAGTATTATTATGGCTTCCTTTTCCTGTTAGATCCATTTCTTCACCCATTAGAGTAAGTAACCAGATGTGCCTGTCACATGTGGATGGGGACAATTTGTAACCAAGAGAGAAAAAGGAGAATAAAGCACAGAAAAGAGTTTCCTTATTAATTTGCACACATGCAGGTCTTGTCCAGATACCTGAAAAGTAATAGTTTCCCTTCCTGAATTCTCCAAGGCTATTGTGGTTGACCATGAGGTCAGGGCAAGGGCTAATTGCAAGAGCAGCTGTCACCAACCCACCCAGAGTTAGCTGAAGAGTTAAGTACAAAGGCCTACTGATTCTCAGAACATTCCTTAAGACACTCACGGGAGTCTCACAGCTCAGTGTAAAGGAGATTAGTGATGGGTGAACCACAAACATGTTTAGGTATGACTTTCCTTCTTAAGTGTAACAATATGGATGGCTACTTTTGACGAATTATCAAATCCTTTCAGACGTATTTAGCATTATTATTACCTACCAAGATGTTTTAAGTGCAATATTGAGCACCACAACAATTAAAGTCAATTTTAAACTAGTTGAGTGGCCAAATCAAAATTTAGCCTTGCTTACAGTGAGAACACTGTATATAATCTGTACTATTTCAAGTGGGTTTGCATAACTACATAATAGCTGTATATGTTCTCCATGTGTACATAAATACCATAGATTCTTGGGCTTAAAACAGGTAGGAGGACATTGTAAGCTTAAAACTACTAATTATTAGTAGGGAAAGATTTGTGACATAATATGGTGAAAAAGCAGAATGTATGATAGTTGTAACTATGAAAATATGTATTCACTTAAACAATTATGAGGAAATGCCATGAATAAATAAATACTTACTACTTGTGGGTTCAGGAATGCTGAGATTATACTCTCAGAATTGTCTTTAATACAATCAGTATAGCCTGATTGCTTAAAAAAATACATTGTGACCTTAAGAGATATTGGAGTTCAATCTGCCCCCTCCTTTAATAGGATCTGGGGAAATTGGCAGGGGTAATAGATTTAATACTGTTTTCTTCTTCAGTCCAATTCCAAAGATGCATAGTATATTATAAAATATATTATACAACAGCATTCATAAAAGTTCTATCTACTTCTAAGTGCAGTTGTATTTACCCTATTTACATTGGTATGTGTCTTCAGCAAAAAGATAGTAGTTTGTATATGTGTACATACAATTTCAGTTGTTTTCATGTGTTTCACTTTGAGTGAGACAACACATCTGTTAAAGCCAGTAAAATACCCTGAGCAGTGAGAAAAAAGACCCTTGAAAAGAACAGGACTCCCGTGGCTGATACACATCCATGTATTAGCAAGCCTGGTGTGGGCATTTATAAGCACCTATACTTTCACGTTGACTACCCTGACCTCTTCTACCAGAGGGTAGAAGGTGGTTTGTTCCATAATTTCCTACTCCTAGCTCCTAGCCCATGGAGTGTTTTGCCCTAATGGTGTTAGCAAATGTTAACCTGTAGCCAATGCATGAATTAAAACCAGGCATCTATTCCCACAGCATGTGGCTTAAAGAGGATGTTATAATTAAAGCCAAGTGGGAAAAAAATCACAGATAGTCCATTACCACCACCAACAGCATTAATATGAATATTTGCTATTAGCTTTCACCTAAAGAGTGGTTACTCTGGTTTCCCCAATTTGACTTTTTCTCTGAGCTATCATGTTCGTTGGTTGTTAAACACTTCTTCCCACCTCCACTCTGGGCATCCCAAGAAAAGTCTATAGCCTTTGGCCTCATAATTGTGGCTGACCTCTATTCAAAACAAAAAATGGTATTTTAACACCTACCACAAGGGAAGATAATGTGAAGACAAGAAATTTATGAGTGGCAGAGCCAGAAAATGAACCCAACACTCCACAGCTTCAGTACTCTGTTGCCAGCCCTAGTATTACCACTCTTATTCTAGCTTCACCTCCCTTCCACCTCCCTTCCCTAAAGTCTCTCCCTCTGTATTATCATTTCCCAGTCTCATTCTGTTAATGTTCCATTAGTGTCAAATAAGATATCTTTTAGTGTCCTCTCTGCCCAGGTGAGCTGTGGATAGGGTCACGTGACAGAAAGTTAGGGTACAGATGTTCGAAGGGCCCAGACTTCTATCCTCAGTGTAATAATTGCCTAGTGACTTGAATAAGACCTTGAAATTTAGAGAATGGATAACAGATAACTAAAAGCTGGATGAAGTTGTACATGCCTGTAATTCGAGTCCTCAGGATACTGAGGCAGGAGGGTCACAAATTTAAGACCAGCTGGGCTACCTAGCAAGATCTTGTCTCAGAAGAAAAATCAGTAAGGAGTTCCTCAGGCCACAAACATGTTTTTCATTTACTATAAAACAGCATTAAACATTAAATCAATATATTGCACATGGATATCAAGAATCCTAGCAAAAAGTAGTTGCTCACAAGATAACAGTGCATCACAGTAACAGTGACCCAACTTTTCCCAGGGTTCCATTTTTGGCTGCCGGTACCACCACTTCTTCTTGTATACATGGAGATTGTGTCTCTATTCTTTTTTTCCCCAGTATCACTTTTCTCTAAAGGGGTGCTTTTATCATGTTCTCTCTTTAAAAATCACTACATATTTTTAGTTATTAAGAAAGAAGTGAACAATCTGTAGAATATCATATGACACTAGTCTGAAATTGAGCTGTCTTCTTTACAGTCACTAGTTAAAGAGACAAAGTTGAACATTGGTCCAGGCCAAAAAAGCATAGGAGATTCTCAGAGGTCACAAACCTACAGTGTTCTTCTTTGGCACACTAGCCTTCTGTGTAACTATTTCAATTACCTTTAGGTAAGATAATCAATGGCCTCATCATTTACTCTTTGCTATGGTCCCCTCCCTCATGAAATTCACACTTCCCAGGATGTCATCTCTCCTCATGGACGCTATCTTTGAAGTAGAAATGAACTTTAAATATGCCTTTGTTGATCACCAAATTCCTTTATGCTTCATTTTCAGTTTGAGAATAGTGGAATTTTTAGTATTTTATTGTCTTTGCAACTCAGTGGGCCTTAAAGCATTTTGTGAATAATTCAACTAATGTGCAAATATATGTGATAATTACACTCTGTGTAGCAAAAGAACATGGGTCTTAAACATATAGACTTCATAATCTACTACAGCTCATGTTGTTTAGTATAACTTAATGCATAGTTATTTACATAGTGGGATATTTGGTTAGCATTAAACATTTATTTTACGTATAATGACCTCAAAATGCCCAAAATGGAACCGAGTCTTCACAACTCCTTGACATAATGTTATGTTTACAAAAGAATATCACTCAAGTTTAAATATTTATAAAAGACTTTAAATTAGTGTTTATAACTTCAGAACATTGAAATAGAGACAATTTCGATAAACAAGCTGATGTATGCAATTGGAAAAATCCTTAAAGTCCAAAATAGGGCATCAACTTTAAAACATTCAATTTTTAGCCTTACTTGCATTAAAATTGTGGCTTTTCCTGAGAGAAGATTTTCATTTTCCTTTCCAGAAGGTTCTTTAGCATGGCCTGAGAGTTCAGGGACTTAGTTTGGAGTTATCAATGTAAAAACTCCTAATGTGACAAGTCACAGTAGATTGAGGCTTCAGCTGCCTTCTGAACAGATTGTGGGAATGTCAATTGATGGTTTCCTAGATCCTGTCTGCCACAGCCAAACGTTAGCGGGCAACTCTTTCTTTATGAGTAGTATATTTTTTAAAGTATTTTTTCACAGATAACTAAGGTGTCTTGCATAGGTATTACAGCTTGTTGCTCTTACCTCAAATGCCTTTTAAAAAAAATTATATCGCTACATTTACCATAAAATCTAGCAATCCCATTCCTGTGTATTTACCCTAGAGAAATGAAAACTTAACATCCACAAAAGAACTATTGTGGGAATGTTTATAACAGTTCTATTCATAATTGGTAAAAGCTGGGAAAAAGAAACAAACAAATGTTCATCCACTGGTAAATGGATAAACGAACTGGATTACACACATAAAATGGACATATGCAAGAGCTTGCTTGGATCTCAAAGAAGTTAGGCAGAGATAAAGAGGCCATTTTCAAAGATTACATACACTATGACTCCTTTAGGATTAGACAAACTTGAAAAGCGGAAGTCACTGTGATAGAGGACAGGTCAGCAGCCCTTGATAGGGTTGGGATGTGAGAGGTTTGGTTACAAAGAGTTAGAATTAGGGTACTATTGAGTGGTAAAACTGTTCTGTGTCCTGTCCTGTTGTGGAGAGTGCCACACACATTTACACACGTGTTAAAAATCAGAATACAATTATACACCAAAGTCAATTTTACTGCATATTAATTCAAAAATTAAATTAAACTAAGCAAGCTATAAATAAATAAATAATGATAATAGGATGTTAGTAGACTGTGGTTTACCACTGACTCAGAAATAACCTCAAGGAAGGAAAATGTAGTGACTAAGATCTCAGTTTTAGAGTCAGTCATTAGAATCTTTTTCTATATGTAACAGCTTTGTACTGTTGAAAGAGACAAGGGACTGTGCTGAGATGCCTTCCCTAGTCTATCAAAGAGAATGATAATATTATTCACATCAAAGAACTGTTGTAAGGGTCAATGCTAAAACAAAGAACTCCATCATTAATCTACTCTGTAATGCTGTTAGTATTGTGGTAGAAATAGTTGTATGCATTTCTCTGTGTAGGTCTTTTTTTTTTAATATAAGAAAATCTGTCTGTGTGTTCCTAACACAAAAGCACAGACATACAACCACCACCATCATCCCCACCGCTCTGTCATACACAGAACACTCAGGCTGCACTAGAAACTCAGATCTCTAGAGGAATTTGTAAACTACTGCTAAGCAACATAGTACTGACTTCTGCCCTAAGAATAATGCAAACAGTCCTAAAACATTTTGAAAGCAGAAAAAAATGTACTTGGTGAAGCAGTGACTACTTAGAAGTCCAACAGTTTTGCTCCCAAAAGAAAGACATGAGGGTCTTCATCCCTGACTTCTCTTTCCCTTGGCAGTCGTCCTCCTAACACTTGCATCTAATCTGTCAGCGTCAGTGATTGCATCTAGGCAGCAGCTGACTCTTGAATCTATATTTACCATCTTGGTCTCTCTCCTGGGTTTCAAGATTGGATTTCTAATTCCTGTTGGACTTCGATTATCTGAATTGTGATCTCTGAGGCATTATCTGAAGATGAGTGCATTCATTTTCCCTTGTGAAACTTCCCCCGTCTCTGACTTCCTAGTTCTGTTAACAGTGCCACTGGTTTCTCTGGGAACATACCCCATTTCCTTTGCCTAGGACAACGAACCAAGTGTTTTTCCTGTTACCTCTAATTAAAACTATAGCAGTGGTCACTGTCCGTCTCTTCAACAATGTTCCCTGAGTGTGCACTACTGCCTTGGAATCCTAGTACAGGCTCTGTATGATAAGCACATAGGTCTCTGATAATTCAACACAACTCACTCTAACCTAACTTTCATCTTCATTCTTTATCATTTAGCCAAGCTGGTAGTTTTAAATGCCCACTTAATATGTATGTTTTCAATAATGTGCCTTTGCTACTGTTATTTGTTTTATTATATATTTATTATTCAGAGATAACCAAGGTTACCAATATTCCTTTTGTCTGGAATAATTCTCCCTGTGCCCCACATTTCTTCAATTCTGGCTTAAAAGCCTCACCATGCTCTTCCTATCAGGAGTGATTTTAGCTTCCTTTGAGCTGACATGGCACATTTGTTATTACTCTTATGAAATGTATTACTTTCTGCCATGCATTAAGAATATTTATGGTATATATTATACCCAGTGAGAGTGAAATATATGTCTAAGTCATAGTGCTGAAGTACCTAGACTTGCACCTTGTATTTCTAGGTTCTCAAAATGTATTTTACTCTTTTTTTTTTTAAATTAGGGTAAGTCAATTGTACAAAGGGATTTCATTGTAATTTTTACATGCATGCATATAACATACTTTGATCAACACTATGTATTTTCTACTGAAAAAAAAAAGAATCCGTGTTATTTTATCCAGATTAGCCTAGCTAGTTTTTCCCTGGCCCCTCTGTGGCTCTGTCACCCCATGTGATTTTCTTGCTTGTTATCAGTGGTCAGTGTGATCCAAGCTAATTTGATTGGCAGATAAACAGCACTTCCTGACACTTAACTTTGAAACAATGTCCAAAGCTTTCCTGATACAGGGCTTTCACTTAATATTACATCACTGACCTTGACTGTTTTTAAGCAATCTGTGCTGTTCCTCTTGTCTACTTGGAGCCAGATATGCTGGACCTGTGATGACAATGTTTTCAGTACATAATCATTTGCTTTCTCCCTTGAAAAGAGATTTGTTACTATTGCTTGAAGGGGAGCCAAAAAAGTTAATGACTGTAAGGAATTTCGACGTTGAATGTGGAAATTTAGGGCTATTAGTTATTTAGCTTCTGGAATCTGGGATCCAGTTCCTAGAATGGTCCATTCTGATGGCAGTAAAGAAATTTGTCTTAGATGTTCTATGACCAGTAGAAGTTTATGATGAAAAAAAAATCTACCAATGTCCTTAAGTATAGAGATTTCCAAAATTCTATAAGCCAACAAGTTATTTCTGATTAATTTATTTAGATATCCAAAACAGACTGGAGAGTTTCAAGAGAGACTTAACTCCGTTTTCATTGAAGCTCCTTATTTTCAGGTACAGCCAAATTTTTACATTTTAAAATTTATACCTCCTAAATGGATGTCCAACACAGTTTGGAAATTAAAGAACACTGTTTTATGTATATTTTGGGTTAGAGCCTGGGACTATTCCTTTGTTGGGCTAGAAATGATTTGGGCCTTTCCACACACTCTGCACGCTCCTGCATGTTTCAGTAGAGTGCTAAACTCACAGCTCTCGAGGGCAGTCCAGTCATCTTATACCAATAAGTGTATCAGTTACAACACTGAAAGTTCTGTTCCCTTTGCAATGTAAGAATTATGCAAATCCCTTTCTAACAAAAATATGTCTAACCTTCAGGGACAGTCATCTCCCCAAAAGCTTATGACACCTACCAGCAGCACAATGAGCCAATCCGTCCCAAGGAAGTGTCAGCGGAAGAGTAACTGTGGAGCCCTGGTGAATAATAGTTGATGGGGTGAGGTGAAGAGCATGCAAATCTGCATCCCACACACTGACACCTGGCCTCACCACCTCCTCCTCCTCACTCATCTCCCTCATCTGCACCCTAAGGCTCCATTGTCTGTGGGAGTTGTTTTACCTTTCCCAGGGGAAGCAGATACATCTCTGAGCTATTTTATGTTACTTTTCTCTCTTAATGAATACCACACACATGACTTTTGAATGTGCATGGTACTTGCAATGAGTAATTAAGTCTTGTGGGAGGGAGAGCTCAGGTGGAGGGAGAGTAAATAGATCTGTCATGGAAAACAAAGCTGTCTGGTTTCAGGGAGTCTTCTTTTGAGTGGCTGTGGGTATGGTTGCCTGCCATTCATTCTCTTCCATTCTAGTCTCACCTTGATCATGCATCAATGGGCAAAACTGGCAGATGTAACTCTTGCTGTCCTGAGTCTCCATCGTCTAACCTGCCAAACAGAGACAACATTTTCTACACACCTTGCAGGGTGAGGGGAAACAGGCAAGTATGATTAAAAAAAAAAAAGGTAAGGTGTCATTAGGCTTGATTTAACTTTAAAATGCATCCACTTTTCTTCATTTCAATGTTTTGGTTTAAAGTTTCTTTATTCAACACGTGGCCTAAATAAACCACACAGGGAGCACCTGAATTTGAACTTGCATCACCCCTAACAGATGTTTTTCTTGGAATCAGCTCACCATTAAAACTTAATTCCTTTCAACAAGCCTTTATTGAGCAACTACAGTGTGCTGAGTACCTATTCATCATTAAAATTCATCTAAAGGCAGCACTTCATTTTTCTCAATGGGAATCCCATAAAATCTGCAAAATGCTTCCATTATTAAGAGTGAGCAGAAAGGAAGTGATGCTAAGAGACTTCTATTCCTAGCAAAAAGATTAGTACAGTATTTAGATTGACTTGTCATTTCACACAGCTCAGTCACTTCTAGATGCCATGGTCATTTCACAAGGAAGCTCCAAGACAAAACTTAGCTCATGATGGTCACCAGGCAGATCCTTTCTTGAAGTAAATGCCTAAATATTTAAACTTAAGTGAGTGTATTAGTAGCAATGTACTCAAACTTCAGAAATGTAGTTGATGGGGTGGAAGAGAGGAAAACAGCAAAAGTACTTTACCTTCCTGAGCACAAAGCTTTTGTTCAAAATTATACTTTAACTGTTTGCTAGGCAACATGAGGACATGGAGTTGATGACGATGGTGATTTAAAAGATTTTAGAGAAAGTGATGGGAAAGTAATAGCAAACTTACTTGGAACTATGGCTATCTCTATTCCAAGACAAGAATTCCCCTGAATTCTGCTGTGTGAGAAGAAGGTAATCTTGGTCTTCAAAGACTAAAATAAAGTTAGCAATGTTGATTTTTGTACAGCATGTGCTAGATTTATGTACAAACATAGCGGCTAAGAATGTGGGCTTTGGGACCAGACCTCCTGGATTACACACCTAGCTGTACAAATATGTCCAAGTTACTTCATTTTCTCATACCTCAGTTTTTCCGTCTGTAAAATGGGGGCAACAATATTACCCACCTCAACGTGTGTTTATATGATTTAAAGAAGATAACAGGCATAAAGAAATTAATGCTTGTCGTATGATGTGCTCAATAAACGTTAATGACTGTCATTTTATGCATACGTGTTAAGAAACTATTTTATAAACAAACCTAGATATTTGGGAATCAGATGCCATTTACCAGACTTTGTATCATACTATTTAATTACACACCAAACCGTAAACCTTTATTCAGTAAAACACATTGATCAAGGGAGATGTTGCAAAGTTTGTGCAAGATTTCTCTCATCACTCCTAAATTCCTTAAAGGAATTCTTCTTTCCTTTCCTTTCTTCCTTTCCCCTTCCTTCCTTCCTTCTGCTTTCCTTCCTTTCTTTTTTTTCTTTTTCTTTCTTCCTAACTTGGACCTCTGATTTCAGGTTATCTGAACAAGATATTTTCACAAAATCATCATGTGAGTATAAAGACAACTCTAATCTGTTAATTTTAGCAAATAAAGTTGTTATTCAAATGGTATATGTTAATGTAGCTACAGGCAACTGCAAAAAATGAATCCAATTTTCTCTTATTACCAAATTTATTTTCAAGTTTTTGTTTTGCTGAAATAGCCAGCCATTCCATCAGGTTTGATGATCTAGTTCCAAGGTTAACCCCACTCCTCTCTAAAATAATTTTTTGTGAGTGTATTTGTTATTGTAGCTATACAATTGCTCCTTTTCTTTGGAGGGTATAGTATATTGTTATTTTGCTTTTGTTTATTTCAAGTAAAACCTTCATTTATATCAATAGTAACTATTTTAAAATTCACATAATACAATTAGTAGAATAATACGCACTAAAAAATCCAGTTACTTAAATAATTTTCTCTGCCCCTAAAAAGAAATAAACACCTGAACTTGAAAAAGGAAGGCTAACCTTATTTTTGAAAGCTTTCACCCATTTTCCCCTTGCAAAATAACAAGGGTAGATATTATTATAGAGTATGGAATAACATATTTGAAAGATTCAGAAACAGAACAACTATTTTAGAGGCAGCACTTAAAAAGTTTCTAGACAGTATTTTTTTTATTTTTTAAGAACTGTTAGAGACCTTTTACATATGCAAATGTGGACAAACTAAAAACCACTCCTAACATTTTGCCTGGAAAATGTTTTAGTTTCGTTTTGCAATATAAACTAAAGGGAATCTTTAGAAAACGTCTTGCCCTCGTGCAGTGCAGACATGATTTACAGGCTGTGAAACACAAATTGCCACTAAACCTCCTTCCTCTTTGGGCTCTGCTGAGTTGGAACAAAGATTCCAAGGGCACAGCATGCCCCCCACCTCCTCTATACCCTCACTCTCTGATCTTACCAGCATTACTCTTTCATTTCCTTTTCTCACCTTACTTAAAAAGATTTAGTAGAATTTAAGACAAGACTATAGGCATTCAGGTTTCAAAAGTCAGAGCTGACTTCATCCAAGCCTTAGGATTTAGGACTGTTCCCTTCCCAGGAAAGTCCAAGAGAATTTAACTCTTGCCACAGAAGCTTAATCAGTGTGGCCCCAGGGGAACATTTGTTAATGTACCATGAAAATTCCAGGTCTGGTCAGAAATAATTCTATGAAGACACCTGACCATACGCATTCTTTCAGCCAATATTATAGCTATAACAGAAATAGACTTCAAAGGAGAAGGTTAGAACTCCTGAGAAAAGTAAATCCACTTTTTACTTTGGACATTCAGATAGAATCTGATTACAAATAATGAAGCCAGCCTGCTGAAGAAAGTATCTTTGACCTAACACTTTATTTCTGGAGATAAGATAGACTCTCCAGCAGAAGCATTTGTAAGTGCTGGCCTGATCTGATCAGTGATAATCATCTATTCTTTGCAAAGAACGAGCTGGACTAAAGGAAGATAAATAGATGAAAACACTCAGAAGTTCTTTCCAGAATTTAAATTAGCATGAGAAAGACAACTGTTCACAGGTTACTTCTTTGTATCATTGGAGTAATTCTCAGTACCCAACTTATAGATCCACTAGGACAAGATTTGTTAAATGAACGAATAAGTGAATGGTAAAAGAATCACAGAAAAATAAAAATCAATGATCATGGAAGTCAAAATCAGACCACTGATTCTTTGTGGGATGGGTGGCACCAGAACCTCTCCAATGGTGCTGGGAGCCTTTGAGAGGAATCTTAAAGAAAGGTTTAGATAAAGGGACAGATGTAATAAAGGTACAAAAGATTTAAGCATAGATACATAGTGTTTTAAATGAATAGAGCACAGAGTTAGTGGTGAGGAAAGATTGAATCCTGGTTATAGAAATGCATGTCTAAAGTGCTCATGGATTTCATGATCTTGGCCATTCTGATGGCAATTTGAGACAGAGGGCAAAATGGCAACAGAGAGGAATCATCATTACCTAACTTAGGAAAGACAAAGAAATAGGAAAGGAAATACGAAAACAATTTAGTAGAAGACCTGACATTCTGATTCCTTTTTAAATGCATGATACAGGGACATAAATCATGAAAAGGACAAAAATTAAACCCTTGGTCCAAGGATTCCAGTCTTATTACCTAGTAAGATTATTTATTAAAAAAAAAAAAACTTCCTGTACTTTACTGAGTTCTTCACACATATAAGCCATCAGCTATTTGAAGAAATTATTATTACTACTTTCCTTTTACATGATGAATTTAATATTCTGGGATGGTTAATAACATCCCCAAATACATAGCTGGTAAAATTTGAAAATTATAATTCAGTTTGGTTTGACTAAAGATCCTGGGTTTATTGCCTGCTAGATGGTATAAGCAGCAGATAAAAGCCAGGACAGGAAGAAGGTTGAGGGAAGGCAGTGCTGTGATCAGAGTTCCACATGTGGATTAGAATTCACCCATTCGACATTCACATGGACCCCCTTAGCGTCTAATTACAAACCAAGAGCGAGATGCTGTGAGACTAGGATGTACAGTTGTGAGACTTCTGCTTAGGAGCATGAAAGTTGAGTCACTGAGCATTGTTAAGATTACTCAGGGAAAAAGTATGGTTTAAGAAGACAGCCAAAAAGAATGTTGTGTGCATGTCTTCAACCAAGGAGCAAGATAACATGAAAAAGAATGAAGAATAATCAGAAACGTAGGCGGTGGAGCAAGAAGGGATAATGTCATATAAGGTAAGAATTTCAAACAGGAGCTATATGCTGAACAGTGTCAAATGCTACAGGAAGTCAAATACAATCAAAACTCAAGTGGAGTTGCTGAATTTAACAAGTAGTAGGTCATTGATGAGGTCTGGAATGATGTTTCTACTGAACCATAGAGAAAGAAACTATGTTTCAGCACGTTAGTAAGTCAATGAAAAGTGGGGAAATTATAAAAAGTAAATGGGGACTACTTTTTAAAACTTAAAATGAAAAATAATACATAAAATGTATTGTTTGTAATAATTACATTATAGATGTTCATTTTAAAAAATCTTAAAAATTCCCATTCACTTCCCTCTGGTTAGGATAGATTGGAAAACTTTCAAAATATTTTAATACATTATATGGATTCATATTTTAGTGCATGTATACATGATCTGGTGAAGAGCTAATGCTCACCAAATAGTCATACACTCCCCTGTATTTTCTGTTCCTTGTAGTTAGTTCAGGGTCGTGTAATAATCTTTGACCAAAGGATTAGTCCTCTTCTAAACTGTACAATTAAGAATCATCATATCTATCTTCTTCATCCCCTACAACCAGGAGTCTTTCTCAAGACATTGAATTTGAAGCAAGAGGAAAAGACCAAGAATCACTTTTTTTGCCAAGAAACAAAAGGATATTGGATATCCAGAACAGCAGAGATTATACTTTGATTTATGATTTGTTCTGGTCAGAAGGGTCTTTAGGCATCAACCCTGTATTCAAAAAACCTTATTCTACATTGGATAATATGCATACTGGAATCACTATTTGGGGTTGAATATAAGGAATATAGGGGAAGAGGCTTTTCAGATTGCAGAAAAATTGCAGTTTATAGAAAAATTGGGAAAATTCTCAAATACTTGTTATTTATACCAAGTCCCTAAATCTGATGTTCACTTTCTTTTTCTATTTTCTCCTTTCTCTTTTCTTCAGATTATATATGGAGAAAACCTATTTAGACATTGAGTTTGAGTTAACAACTTAGAAAATATGAGAAAAACTGTTTTTTTTTTAATTTTAAAGAAAGCATGTTTTGTGTTATCAAAGGCAGTAGTAGAAAGAACCAAGTCCAAGTGAGAAGCATACAGCTAAAATGGCACCAGTGAGCTGTGGCCATGTTGGGTTCTCAAAGCACATATGGATATTTTGAAACCCAAAATATAAAATCCAAAAATCTAAGAGTTTCAGACCTGCGCATTTTCTTTTTGATCGTGGTTGGTTTTCCCCATGTTAAACAGATTTTGATACTTGGTGGCTAGCATTTTTACATAGGAAGGGATCCAATTATTGAGATGCAGGAAGTTAATATATTCTCAAGTTCTGGACATAAGCCAATGAAATTAGATCATTTTGAAAGGTAATTGAGGGCATCCTTGGCCTCCAGGTTGCAAAAGTAGTCAGTGTGTGTCCAAACAAGTTCCTGAAGTATTTTTTGAACCATTGAGTAGGACAATAGTATAACCATAGCTGTTGCTAACATTTATTGAATTCTAACTATGAATCATGTAATTAAAATTATTTAGATCATTTCACATTCAGATAACTATATGTTAGGCAATTTTACTGACATTTTATATAGCTATGGAAAGTGTAGCATAGAGAATTCAGGTAACTCATCTAAAACCATAGAGACTAAGTGCAGCAAAGCTAAGATTGGAATCACAGTTCAGGTTTGTTTGGTTCTAAGGTCCTGTCCTTTATACTGTGCCACCAAAGTAGACCTATAAAGCTTGTGCTCCACAAAAGGGGAGGATGGATCTCACATAGACAAAAAATTTCTCTTCCTTCTCCAATATACATATCTGAAGGCCAGAGATACATGTGCCCATAAGACCAATGTGTATTTAATTTGCCTCCCAGGGTGGCCTCCCATCTCTTCTTTAGAATCTTATACATTCCATGAGAGCAGCATAAAGGGCCATCATACAACTATCAAGTAATGAGATCTTGTAAAGAACTGTAGGAGGTACATAAAAGGTCCTGTTTTCTCTGTGGGAAGGAGTACACTGAACCCTATACAGATTAAAAGGCTACATGGAAGATTGATAAAAGAATCAAGGAAGTGAGAGAGAAGACTTATAAATAAGCAGAAGCACACATATGGTCCCAGAATGCAATTAAACATGAACAGCTCCTTTGGAACCAACATATGGACCAAGATCCTAAAGAGTAGAATGCCATAAAGATTATGTTTCTGGATACAGATAACAGCATCCAATAAGTGACAACAAATTAACATTCTAACTACTTCAACAATTTCAAGGGCAGATTCTAGGTAACCATTTATAGTTTATTGTGATGTCCCATTTCTTCCTCCAAAACCAAATTCTTGAAGTAAAAAATCCAAATTAACAAAAATTTTTATAGACACTGAAAATTTATGTCAATGAATTGCTATATTGCATAATGTATCGTGGCTATCAAGTTTTCAACTTGTCTAATAAAACTTCATTTATTAAGACGTTTAACCTATATACAACTGACACAGTTGATGTAAGATGTGAGGTGGGAAACATTTATTCTCTGAATCCTTTAAAATGAGCTAACGCATCAGAAGTAATTAGATGTGGATGACATTTGTGTGTTCAAGAGTTTTCAAGGAGTAGAGACGTTAAATCTCACAAGTATATCAAAATCATATCTTTACACCAATTTAAGCAATCTTGCCCATCTGCAATAAAATTTCCACCTTCTCAGCCTTAGAAAATGTGTTGAGCTCATAGACTAAACATTCAACAGTTGTATGTAGTCAGTAGCTTTATGACTTTTAGGGGCCCTTTGTGAAATCATCCTGGAACCAATTTATCTTCATGCTTCAAAGAATTCTAGTTCAGAAGTGCTCCAAATGTTTGGGACTATTTTAAGATTATTTTTCTTCTGAAGTTTAAATGTAAACTCAAACAAATGCTTTCTTGATAATTCTGTACTGTTTTAACTGTTAAAGTTCACCTTATGCTCAAATTATAGCTTTCATGCTCAAATGTATTTTTGCTTCTACAATTATTCTAGTTTTGAAAACCTACCCTTTTAATAATTCTTATAGTCCAGCTCATTCTCTTACTTCAAGTAACAGCTATGTTTAAGCAAAATCAGATACAGAATGAGCTGGAATTCTATTGGTTCTCACAAGCAGACAGACCTGTCTTTAACTTGTGCTAAAGAGAAAAGAAATAAATAGTAGACTAAGAATAAACAGGTACACTAGGGATTTGCGGACTTGGGGGGATTTTTAGCACTAGAATTGTTTTTCTGGCATATGTCTTCCGATGTGTTCAGCAAACCATTCTTCATTTGGCCTTTCCAGTATTTTGTCTCTCCAGAATCTTGCTCTCTCCTGATATTGACAAACTTACACCTGTCATTGGACAGTCAGAATGTCTCCTGTGACTTGAGGGAGTACTAGCCAGCAAGCATCTTGTCTTGTAGGATGACCTGAAGTTGTTTTTCTCCTGGCCAAATATTTCCTAAATGATGTGTTGTGAGAATTATGTCATCCCAGCTATGCAGGAGGATTATGGCACAGACTGGCCTGATCATAAAGCAAGACCCTATCTTAAAAATAACCGACATAAAAAGGGCTGGTGGAGTGTCTCAAGTGGTAGAGCACCTGCTTAGGAAGGTTAAGGTCTGACTTTAACCTCTAGTACTTCCAATAATAATAATAATAGTGACCATAATAAGAACAATAGGAGTAAGGAAAAAGGAATACCTACATAGAAAGGGAAAAGGTGACTTAAAACAGTATCCTAAAGACTATACTCCAATCTCACTTGAAATTTGAAGAAGTCTATACAGACTGCAATCTACAGTCACTTTGTTTCAAGTAAAAATTGAGCATTTTTTGTCATTTTTATTTGTTCTAATTATTATATCAACATTTGGTTGTGATACATGAGATCTTTTTATTTAGTAAGTCCATTAAACTTTTCTGATCACGGATATTACAAATTTCTTTTTAGCTTTTATAAATCATTTAAAAATTATTTAAAATTTCTATAAAACTTTGGGTCTCTATCTATTACTGAATACATCAATATTTTCTTTGTTTCAAGATTCTTCCTCAGTGGATTGCTTAGAACTTAAGTTTCATCACATTTTAAACAATTTTGCATACGTATATGTAAGAATGAGCTACGTTGTCTAGAGAATACCACTTTATTTCACACGAAGACATACTCTTTCTGACTTCTATGCTCATTTTAGTTCAAAAATAATAATGCTTGCAACAACCCAGTAAGAAAATTCTTTGTCTACTACTATGATTTCTAAGTGTTCCCCAAAAGCTCTTATGTTGGAAACTTAATCCCCAAATTCATAGGCTAACGGTTGTTGGAGATAGGGCTTTTAGAGGTAATTAGGAATAGATGAGGTCATGAGGGGGGGGCCATGATGGCATTAGTGGTTTTATAAGGCTAGGAATGCTTTCTTTGTCACACCATGTGATACCTTTGCCATTTTATGATCAGCAAGAAGACCTCTACCAGATGCAAAACAGATGCTGATACGATGCTTTTGGATTCTCTATCCTCGAGAATTGTGATCCAAATCTCTATTCTTTATAAATTACATTTTGTTATAACAATAAGAACTTGACTAAGACATCTACTCACAGGTAATATTCTGGTTTAGGTGGAAACTCTCTTATTCATTAACTTAAACATGACTATAAATTTGTTAATATGACATTTTGCACCACCTCAGTAGACTATTTTAGGGAAATAAGAAGCCTGGAAACTTAGAGCAGGAATGCTTGGAGGGTTACACTGGATTGCCATCATCCACCACACACTGTCTCTGCAGAACACTCTGCTCCTTTGACTGGATATTCTGTGCGGTGCCTGGGCGACATCTAAAGAAGAATCCCAATACAGCATGTAAGTGCCAGAGACTTAAACAACATGATTAAGGGTCTAGGGGAGTTTTGGAAGTAGCTACTATTAAAAAATTCCTGGTACAGAGGATGAGCAAAGGAGAAAACTGAGGAGCTCAGTCACCGTTGGAAAAGGGCCGCATGTGGACAGATGTGTCACTATGTCTTAGAGGTCTCTGATGTACTATTTCACCTTCATCCCCTGGCTTCCCCTCCCTACCTGCTTCTCTTCTTCATCCCTCCTCTGCTCTCCACTCTCCTCTCTAGCATCCAATCCAGACAACTATTTAGAACCATATCAGGAACACTACTTCCAATTCATAATGTGAAGGAAGAAATTATTTCAGAACCTGGTGCTTTGCAATGAATTTGGTACAGTAAGAAGTTAATTAAATGACCAGATTTGTGTGTTTGTGTGTGGTACTGGGGCTTGAGCTCAGGCCCTTGGACTTGCTAGGCAAGTACTCCACTATTTGAGCCATACTTGTAGTCTATTGGACTTGCTAGGCAAGTACTCCACTATTTGAGCCATACTTGTAGTCTATTTGGCCTTTTTAGATTATTTTTTCAGATAAGGACTCCCTTTCTGCCTGGGTCAGCCTCGGATAGCTATCCTCCTTCCTATGCCTCCCGCACAGCTGGGACCACAGACACTCACCACCACAACCAGCTTATTTGTTGACAGGGGTTCTCACTAATGCTTTGTCCAGGGGCCTTGAGCCATGACCCTCCTGCACTCTGCCTCCTAAGTAGCTGAGATTACAGGTGCCACTACAACCATATATTTTTATAGGAGAGAAAGAGGATAAAATGGGCCCAGAAGGAACCAGCAGTCATTTAGTCATGTTTGCCCTAAATTTGCAAGCCACTTACAACTTCCCAACCTTCTTGGCCCTGACCAACCAATCAGCACATTGCTAAAAGCATTGGGGATAGATGGAGACAAGAAACCTAAATAACATCAGAAGCCTTCTTCCCCTTGGTGCCATTCAAACTTAGGCACATATATTTAAAAAAAAAACTATGAATCAAAGGATCACTTTAGTTTCTTTTAGCTCATAGAACCTATGATCTTACACTGTCAACTTTAAGTGCTAAGAAAAACATAGAGTCAATGTTATAACAACAAGCCTTCAGATACACCAAATAGACAAATTCTAAATGCACCCCCTTTGAGCAGATGAATGAAGGTCTGGTGAAGTTGGATCAAGGTCTTGGTGGAGTCAAACCAGCATTGGCACTAGCACAAGGCCCCATAATGACCCTCTGGGTGTCAGGAAGGATCAGTCTAGTGCAGCATGTCAGAACTCATGGTTTATTTATTACTCAGCTCAAATCAACTTCCCCCAGACAGTATGTATGCAGAAGGTGTGATGTCATCTTAACAGGAGGCACACTTTGAATCTCACATTCAAACCACATTCCATATTATGTCTTCAATATCAACCACTTCCTCTGTCTTTCATTTTTTGTTTTTAATCAAGAAAAATGTGTCAGTCACTCTCTCTCTTAGACTGATCCTGCTTTGATGTGCTTCTGCCAACTCTGAGATGAATCCCAGAAAAGGAAACTTTGGCAGGGGATGATGTAAGGATAAAGGAGAAGGTGATACAGGATTGTGGAGCAAACTAGTGAGTGAGGACTGCAGTCAGTGTGGGAGGTAAAGAGTAAAGTCAAGTTCAGGAATGTGACTGAGGTCAGGGATCAAGTAGGGATTTGGAAGGAAAGATATCCTAGAATATCTCCCATACCAAGTGAGCCATGTCACAATGTCCTGTGACCATGAGTCCCTGTGGCTTTTGTGACTTTGAATTTTTGGGTATAGGTGCTGGCGCTATTAATCTCATGTGTCAGTTGTAGAGGTTTATACATTCACTCTTTGATAGTAAATTGGATATCTCCACATATCTCTTGAAATATCATCAAGGACAGTGAATTTAAAAACTATCATATCTTAGTTTCTTTTTTTTTTTTTGAAGTTTTAAAGTTTGTAACTAAGCTAAGCATGAATGAAATGGTAAATTCCACAGTTCCTGCATGCCTCTGAACTGGCCCCTTCCCCAAAGGTCAATTAAATTATCCCCAAATATGATTATCACAAAAACCTAACTTATACAGTCACTTGCACTGTGCAACACCTTTTCTCTGAGGACCTTTAATTCCTTTGTAAACTCCTTTCCTCTATTATGAAGCTATAAAATGTCATGTAAATTTACTCAGATTTATTCCAGAATGTGGCTGCCAGAGCCTATAATCTTCAACTTCTATGGTGCTAAAGGGAAACACATCATTCTAAAATTACCAGTGGCATTTGACTAAAGAGTAAGACTCGTATCACCTAAACTGTTGTCTTAAAAATTCTTATAGTCTGGTAACCTGAATGTCAAATTTTAGAGCGTAGTATGATTTCATTTTAACACCAAATAGAAACCCATGAAAACATCGAGGTATGACAGATTGGAATACAACATTTAAAGCATGTTCTTCCGTTAACAGTTTTGACATTCTCTTCCCATTCATAACTTGTAGCAGGCAAGCCACTTTCAGGTCTCCTGTGGAGTCCGCATAAAGCTACTGAATAGGGCTCCATGACCAAACGCTCCATATAAAGAACAAGACCAGATTCCCCCAATCAGAATAAATGAGCACATGAGAACTGACAGCGTGGTATTTTGTTACTTGTATTTTGAATTTTTGAATGTAGTATTAAATACAATATTTAAATAAATTACCTAAATCTTAACTGATTTTACACCAAGAGACATAAAGTTATGGCATCTGATTTATTGCCTTAGAGAAAAATCTTTGCTTAGTTTACAGTAAGCACATTTGTATAAACACACTTTTGTATTTACAAAATGCTAAGGAGCTTGGGGACTTTGCCGACTTTGCTCTGACATCACTCAATACACCCCATAAGGTATTTGTCAGTTCAACTCATGATTCTTGTTGTTGTGATTATCGTTGTTTCGCTACATGGGGAATCGTGCGATATGAAATTTTCTCTATGGATCAATCTGTACATAAAGTAAACCTTTTGATTTGACATTTCTTAGTTTTGAGCAGCTTTTGGCACTAGACTGACCTCAAAGTTAATTTTGAATCATTCTTAATGGTTATTAAAACAAGTCAATCCATTAAGAAAGCTAGCACAATAGTTTATATTCAATCCTTTTTATATCAATAATGGCTACAGATTTAAATACATCTTTATAAGGATTTTTGCTATGTCATAATAATTCCAGATGGCTTTTTTTGTAATCTTGTACTTGTGCCCTGATTCAGGGCTTATAGAAGTAACGGAATATGTATATGATGGAGTGATTTTAGTTCTCCTTCAATTAGGGAGACAAGGAGAATTTATTTAATTGTTGATTTTTTTTTTGTTTGTGTCTCCTAATGACAGGGCATTCAGTGGAAAATTACTCTCACAATGGTAAGTGAAAACGAATGTCTTGTCTTAGCAAATAACTATTGGAGAATAATAATAAAGCTGTTGCCTCTTTTTATCACCAATTACTTCCAAACCAGATGCCATGTGGTACATTTGCATTTCCTACAGCACTGGCAATGAAAAGTGTTTATGAAAGATATCCCTTTTATAGTCACAAAGGCCAATAGAAGAGGAGCCCTTGAGCCAAGTCAAAAAAACCAGAAGAAATGGAAGTTCACATAAGGACTACAGTATTATCCAGGAAAATTAGAAATATGGCTGCTGTTAAGAAAAACTGAAATTTAACAATCTAAAATTTTGTTCAAATATTAAAAACTTTAATGTAGTAAACATAGATATTGTATTATATGTCCATGATAAAACCAAAATGTTACAGAAAAATACGTTGTGATCTAAAAATGTTGGTCACTTCATCAGATTCAATAACTTTACATCAACACAACAGAATTTTAAATAACACACACCGAAGATTATGTTTAGCTATTTTCAAAATCATGATTGCTGCTTCTAGACTCATAAGAGGTATTAAACATAATCTAATAAGTCATAAATAATATAGAGCATTTTTGAAAATTACAACTAATGAAATGAAAACATAAATACATGACAAGTATATATAATCCTAACAGAGGATATTTACTATGTGATTACATATGATTTCCTATAAGTTTGTAATTTTTCATGACAAAAAACAATCGCAAAAAATTTTCTGAGTTAATAAAAATCTAGAAATCAGAATGTCTCTTTTTTTGTATGTCTCAAATTATAAATTAGAAAATAAAGTGGAGGATATCCATTAACAGCCTCAAATTTTATTCAGCCTACATGAAGAAAATGGTAAAACTTAAACTAAAATGCTTAACAAGATTCAAGGAATTGCAGAAACAAGTTGTATTCCCAAAGACAAAAGTGGCTATTATAAAAATCCAATTCTTTTCTAAAACGGTATATAGAGTGAATAAAATTCAAGTGAATTGAAGATAATTAATATGAAAGAAGACCGAAGATGACATAATTAAGCTGTTTTATTCCATGTGGGCTATTATTGTAAAATGCCATAAACTGGGTAGTTTAACAACCAAAATTTATCTCTCACAGCTCTATAGATGGGAAGTCCAGGATCAAGATGCTGGCAGGCTGTGTCTGGAGCATCCTGGTTCACAGATGGTAGACAGAGTGACTGAGAGCCCTCGGGCCTCTTCCATAAAGGTACCAATTCCATTCACAAGGACTCAGCCCTCAGACCCGGTAACTTCTGAAAGTCTCCACCTCTTAGTACCACCAGCTTGGAGATTAGGATTTCAATAAATGAAGTGTGTGTGGGTGACATAAACATTCAGACAATGACAAACATTATCCAAAAGCTTCATTTGTGAAAAGTTTATATTCTATAAAAAGATGCTAATGCTATAAAATTAGAAAGGAAGAATAAAGTGGGAGCCTTTTTTACCAGATATTTTAAAACTGCTATTTTAATTATTATTAAAACAATATGTTGCCATAGTATAAAAAGATCAGCGGATTAATGAAATTGAAAGGATAGTCCAGAAAACACTCACACACACACACATTCACATAAAACAGTAACTGTATAATCAGCTTATATGAGTGCATAATAGCTGCCTTTTATATGGACAGCTCATGTATATAGCAATAGTTATAAGTATAATGAATATAAGTTGCATATGTTTTATGTTATATTATTAACAAATATTTAGAATAGATACAATATATTAATAACTATATAATAATTTCATATGAATAGTGATTCAAATTTAGAAAATCTATAGCAGGAGAATACCAGATATTGGTTAAAAAAGGGCTACTTAATAGATTCTATAGAGACTAGATTATGTAAAAATCTGTTTAAACTCATACTCTGAAGAAAATTGTAGTTGCATGGAAATAATCCATAAAAATCTCACATATGATTATATATTTGTGAGTATAGAAGAATGAATTATTATAAACAAAAAGACTGAATTTCAAAAAGTTATATAAAAATACCACAAACTTTACAAAATGCAAGGAATAAATTTTTATATCTTTAATACAGAAAGAGCTTATTATCAAGACCCCAACAGAAAAATGATTCTTCCTCCAGAATCTAATGTAGACAATTCACAGAGGAAGGTATACAAATGACTAATATATGTGTAATTTCCATTTTATTATCAAGAAAATTTCAATCTAAAAGTTAACTTCTATTTTTTCAATCGAACTAACAAATATTTCAATTACAGTCATTCATACTAATGAATAGATATAAACATTGGTTTTTTCATGCAGATAAAATACAGATGAAAACATGGATGGGTGCTAACTTTTACAAGACAGCTTGTCAAAGTATTATTAAGAATCATAAATATATTCAGTAATATATACTGAGGTATATACCTTTCAGTCAGTAGCTACTTTCTAGGAAATCTGTACAATTTTATATATAAAGACATTTATATATGCCCTACATTTCTTTACATAAAATTTTGTAACAAGAATAACACAAAGAACATTTCTGAAAGTTTTAAATAAGTTGTAGAAATATTAAATATTTAAGCCTTTCCAAGGCTGTAAAGAACTGCTTATGATACAATGTTTAACAAAGAAAAGAGGATATAAAATAATGTATATTTTCTAATGTAAAAACTAGAATGTTATTTCTACACATTTGATAAAGGAAAATGACCAGAAGGAAATTTATATAATCAAAAAGCCATCATTTCTGTGAAGTGTGGTGTAGGTAGCTATTTGCATGCTCTCTTTTTCAATGAGTTTCTGTTTTTAAGCTTTCCACAATTATGATTTATTTTACCTTTCATAGAAAGTACATAACAAATATGAACATTTTCAGAGAAACATTCATTCACCAAACAAGATATGCTTCCTCATTAGAGGGTCTAACCGTCATGTGAGGGAACCAACTTCACATGACTCTTGACATAACAGAATCCTGGATCTGCAATCCTCTGAAGGGTCTGAGGGGGACTCTGCACAGGAAGGCAAGATTTGAACTAAGTTCTTCACAAGGATGATGAGAAATGTGAATTATAAGGAGAGGGAGTAATCCAAAGGGCACAGAGACACAGGCAGAGATGTTAGTTTTGGATTGAGTACAGATACATTTTCCACTGAAAAATGTACAAAGAAAGAAAGGGAAAATAGGATTGTAGAAACCTTTATAGACAGAAGTGGAGTTGTAACAGGCAGCTACAAGATCCTTTTTTAAAATTTTTATTAGGATATATTTATTATGGGGGAATTCATAGTGACATTTCCAGCTAGACTTATATTGTACATTAGTTACATCACCCCCATTATCTCTCCTCCTCAATCCCCTCCCCACCCCACTTAAAGCAATTGCAAGAGGTTTCTTTGTTTTGTTTCATATAAGTATCATGAAGTCCACCAACCATAAACTCTCACCTTAATCTCCTTCATTCACCCTCCTCCCTCCCACTAGTGCCCCTCCCCCACACTGTACTTATTTTACAGTCCTGTCTTTCATTATGAATATTTTAGTTGATGTTCAAAGGCTTTTCTCAATGAATGCCCACTGTGGGCATACTTTAGTCTGTTTAACCTCTTCCATTACTCTCCCTACCCCTTTACCTGCCACCCCCCAATTTTCAACAGCTCTCAGTACACATCCTTATATCCTCTGCCTTCACAGCTCTTATGTTTTACAATATTACTGATATTCCAGATTTCTATGGAGTGTTGGCCAGTGGGTGAGACCAAAGGAAACTAGTAAGACTTGAAGAACATGGAAGAAATATTTGCATTCTCCTTTTGAGTAAAGGGAAGTAGGCCAACCTGGTAGAAATGAAAGGGGAGCAGAGCAAGCCCTGAATACTGCTGTCCAAGGAGGGACTCATCTTGGCAGCTAGTGCCAGGGTCTGATGCATACCCATTGCTTATTTACTTTATTAATTCTAAGGGAAGCATACAATCTCTCACCACACCTGGAAGGCACACAACCAATATATATTTATTGAACTGCTACCAAATGGCTACATTGTATCAGTGGCCACAACTTCCACATTACTTGTTTTCTTTATTACATGTATTCTGATTTGAAATCCCTGCTTAGAGAACATGTCTAGAAGCACTACATACTGTATACAGTTCATATCTAAATGCAAATACTAAAAGGGATATACAGGCAATGATTCCCAAGCCAGCCATTGATTCACAAGCAAATAAAGTCATCTGTGGTATTTTCAACTTGTTATAACTTTGTTATTCTAAGTCAAATGCATATTCAAAAAAATATCCAAGATGAATTAGGTATGATGGTGAGTAGGAAGGAAGTGCCACACAACTTAACCACTAATTTATAATGTTATGCTGTAAACTTATCATTTCAAGCACACTAATCTTTCCTGTCCAATAGCAGACTATTAATTTCATACTTGGGATGTATTTCATAGTCCTTTCTTATCTCTCAAAGCACTTGAAACACAGCTAGTTCTTTGGGAATCATTGCATTTTTCTCTCTCTCTCTCCACTTTCTTAAACCCAAAGTAATTGGAGACATAAATGAAAGTAGTCACTGTTTTAAATAATTATTGTTGCTCCTCTTTTCCGTTGAAGTGAAAAATTATTATGCTTTTCATTCTGTTTGGAGAAGAGTGGAGGCACTTTTCACACTGTATGATACTAAGGGTCATGAAATAAGAGTTTCTCTTCTTCAGCTACTGCTGTTGATCACAATTCCTGGTAAGAATCCCCCCAGAGTCAGAAGGAACGAAGGGAAGGAGAGAGGGAGGAAAAGATGGTGATCTTCAATGAACAGCCATTCCTCATTCTGTAAGCCCCTGCTTTTGCTTGGACACATCAGGCAGTTTTGTGTGTTCTTAAACTCGTGCTATTCATGTACAGCTGATGTTCTAATCCACCCTCAAGATGCGACACAAAACCACTTCCTTTTAAAGCTCCCCTAACACTTTGCACATAAAATTCTTCGTTCTACTGAATCCCATAGAAATCCACTTGAAGAGCAGCTTATCAATACACATCATGCTCAAGACAGTAAGGTGAAGAGGTCAGGGAGTGTTTGGCAGTCAGAGCTATTCCATCACTTGCTCTCTGTGTAGCCTGTTTTCTCAATTCATAGCTAAGCAGGGGGTGTGTAACATAGTCTCTACATACTTAGGACCACTAAAGATTACTAGAATCATGAGATTTTAGAGCTACAAGAAATTTGGGACATCATCTTGTCCAAATATATTTTCAGATGAAGAAATTTTCAGAAAGAAAATTGTTTTATACAAGGTTAAGTCAAGAAATTGTCTGAGGATGAACAAACAGCCTAGAGAAACAGAAGAAGGTAACCAGTAAGGAGAGCATGGTAGTTGAAAACAAGATTGGGGAAAAACTCCTTCAAAACTCAAAGGAATCACAAGGAAAGATTCAACTAGGAGAAGAAATTTAAAAAAAAACTCAAAGGTCCAGAGACAGACTGTGTTGCCTCCAAAAGAAAAAAAAGTTTTAAAGGATATGCATATTTCCCTTTATTTAGGAAACAGATCATGTTTATACTCTATTGATTTTTTTAAACATTTTAGATAGAAATTAACACAAAGCCAATATTTTTTAAAACCTTCACTTTCCAGAAATTTCACCTACATTTTTGGTACTGTTGGAACCACTTCAGAAACAATTTAGTTTAGGTTCCACAATGAAACTTCCAACTCCAAACGATAAATTCTACCCCCAAATAAATGTCTATATAAATATGTTCCAACATATAATACATAATGTATTATATATTTATATGTATATACATTCCAGCATACTATAAATATGTATATGTAATATGTTGAATATATTTATACACTAGAAAATTTGTCATAACATTACTTTTATTTATTGTATTTCAACTAAAAGAAGAAAAACAAAAATAACAGAGTAGTCAGGGGTATGTCAAAGGAACACAGGAGCCAACTGAAAAAGCTAGAACAATTTTAGCAACAAAATAAATAAAGTAGTACTGGATTGTAAACTAAGTATATACAAATGTCCATAAGTCCATGCTGGTAGAAATAAATGATTGGATAAAAAGAAATGAAGAGAATAGACATATCCCCATGCCAAAGATTTTCAAGTTGTTTATCGGATACTTTGTCTCTAGGAGGTAGAGAGCAACACTACACATAGTGCTGTCCTTCCAAAGCACACAGTGTGGAAAAGGATGAGGGTGGGGAGAAATAACTCTCAAGTGCAGAAACCTAACCACTTCCTCAGCCAGCCGATCACAATCAACATCAACAGTGATAAATCACATTGGTAGTGTACACCTTTGATGTGATGTGATGCAATTTCCCTTTAACTCTGTGGTTTGCTTTGTCAAAACCCACAACCATAGCCTCATCATGAGAAAGACATCAGACAAGTCCAACTGAGGAACAGTCTATAAAATGCCTAACAAGTGCCCCTCAGAACTGTCAAGGTCGTCTGAAATAAGCAAAGCCTGAGAACTGTCACTGCAAAGAGGAGCCAAAGGAGATGTGGTGACTAAATGTACCGTGCTGTCCACTGCTGGATCAGAAAAAGGAAGTTAGGTAAAACCTAAACCAGGGTAAATAAACTGCAATTTGAGATAAATAATATATGTTAATTCATTAATTGTGAATAATGCAACATGCTAACAATAGAAGACATTGCTACTAGTCACATGAATATTCTCTGTACTACATTTGCAACATTTCTGTACATTTAAACCTATTCCAAAATAAAAATTTTTTGTAAAAATTATACTGGGCCTAGTGGTGCACATCTGTAATCCCAGCATTCAGGAGGCTGATGCAGAAGGATCTCAAGTTCAAGGCCAGCTTTGGCTACACAGTAAGACCCTATTTCAAAAATCTTAAAAATTAAGAATTTGAAAGGATTTTATTGTTTTAGAAAATTCTATTTAAACTGTCTTGAGTCTTGTGAACTTTCCCCCTTAAGAGTTTTCATTAGAATTTTTCATGAATGCCCACATGAAGGGAACTGAACTGAATGAATGCAAGGCACACTCCACCAGTGAGCTCCATTCCCACCCTGAATCTCAGCTCTTCTCTTTTGGCTTGAGAATAGATTTTCTGACATTCACCAAATGAATACATGCTTAAAAACAAACCAGAGTATGTCATGAGTCTATAAGCTTAATGCCTTGAATGGGATTATCCTCTGGAGCACTATAAATATATATGACTGTCGAGTGAACAGAATCTTTTAAAAATCTGGCCTAACTACAAATCTAAAATAGACCATATGATTGCAAATATAAACATAGCTTGACTACAGTCTCTAAGGCACACAAGTGGGGGCAAAAAAGTTAAAAACCATGGGATAAACAAGAAGCATTGAGATTACATTCCTGACTAATAAGTTTTCTTTTTGCCTGATACTTTCCCTCCTGGTATTTGAAGGGCATAGGGAATGAAATTTGATGGAAAATGGGAATTCCAAATGTAATTTAAGTTCTCAGTAGACACAGAAAAATTGTAATCTTTTATGTTGGTAAACATAAGAAAAGACTAAGCCTCATCATTTTTATGCACAGATCTTTCATATTCTTAGGGAATCACAAAAATGCATAACTAAAACCAGAATGGTGGGGAAGGGTTTTCCCTCTGCTCCTTCTGAATGAGCTGTCAGTGAACAGTTCCAAGACAAAGATTATAAAGTTTCATTTGTCATTTACATACTAGGATACTGCATTTTCTTTTTTGAAAATAGATGATTAGTACGGCTTAATTTATGAGTATATATTATAGCTTTCTCTTTTTGAATAAAAATAAGAATTAGTATGATATTGCCATGCTCCTCAAAAAATTAAATATGGAAAAATATCTGATAAATTTTGAGTGTAGAAAGACCACTTAATCAATCCTAGCCTAAAGTTGCGTCTTTTATTCCTTTATCTGAAAAAAAAATGGCATCATGAAAAGGAACTCTAAATTATGTAGATAATTTGGCACACGATGTGTTAGAGACAGGAAGTATCCATCACAACCCTATTTAAATTTCAGGTACTGGGAGTCCTTGAAGTTCCAGGAATGTCCTTCATCTAAGAGCAAGTGACAATATCATGGCCCCTAAGAGGATATTCAAGGAATGTAATGATGTTTTCACACATTCTTGAGCCTTAACACTGACTGATTCCTTGGCAATAGTGTCTGATTATAGTCTTCATGCTTCTTAATTTAAAAATAGCACTTTAACACACTCCACTCTCTTCATCTATCTGACTCCACTTCAACTTGAACTTCTCCAGGTAGCCTTTGCAAACCTCTAAACTATGGATGGTTTATCCTCTCCCTCTCCCTTTTCCTCTCCCTCCCTTTCTCTCTCTCTCTCTCTCTCACAAACACACACACACACACACACACACACACACACACTGGTACATTAGTTCCTTATGAAATTCAAAAATTACATATGCAACATCTGTCCTACTCTTGAAAAACCATAAACAACAATGATTCTGCTACTTACCATGATGAGGTGATTGATGCCAGATTAGCACCTTCTCATCATAAACAATAGAACTGTCCAATATAGGCAACATCAGACTGCAATCTCTTATATTAAAAAAATACCTACAGAGTAAGTGATATGATTTTTTGCCCTTTCTTCCTGTGAATACATTTCAAAAAAGTGCACAGCTCCACCAAGTCCAAGCACAGTAGGTAGTGAAAACGGTATCAGAGAAAGGAGCTAAGGACAAGAAACAACTCAGGGTCTGCAAGGGAGTTTCCAGTGGGTTCTTAGTTAAGGACTGAGTTGTACCTACAAAGGCAGAGCAATCTCAAAGCCAAGGAGAAAAAGACAATGCTCACTACAGGACTAAGAGTTTAACAGTGATAGAAAACTCAACTGACTTTCAATAAGATTTTTTTAAATAGTGATACTAAACCAAGTAGATAATGAATGAACAAACATGAATATTGATCTCTACTTCACATATATACAAAATTTACTCTAAATGTATCATAGGCCTAAATATAAAAGCTAATGTTATAATATTTCTTAAAAATGTAAGAGCTGATTTCATGATCATACAGAAAAAATAAAATTTTAGGGAAGACACAAAAATCACCAACCATAAAAGTTATAAACTAGATTTTACCAAAACTAGACAACTGTCTTCATCAAAATCTATTATGGGGCCAAACAGTGTCTCAAACCTATAATCCTAGCTACTTCAGAGGTGGAGATTGGGAGGATCACAGTTTGGGGCTAGTCGGGGGAAAAAAAGCAGCAAGATGCTACCTCAGCCAACAAGATGGATGAAGTGGCACAGGATCACAGACCAAAGCTAGCCCTGGAGAGTGGGAGAGACAAGAGTCCCTATATAAAACATAAATCAAAAAGGGTTGGAGCTGTGGCTCAAGCGGTAGAGCGCCTGCCTGGCAAGCATAAGGCCTTAAGTTCAAACCTAGCACCACCATGTATGTGGTGTTTGTGCTAGAAAATATAAAAGGCAAGTTTAAAACTGACAGAAACATTTATAACATATTATATATAAGACAATTAGCCTCCTAAAACTCAGTAATAACACATCTTAATTTAAAAATTATAAATGAGGCTTGAACAGAAACATCCCAAAGGAAAATATAGAAATGACTAATAAGCATTTAGATTTAATAAGATAGAAATTCTACTCTACCGTCAACATCAAATATTGATGCAGATGTGAAGAAACTGGAAGAATCAAGTATTTCTGATTGAAGTCCAAAGGGCTACGACCATTTGGAAAACCATTGGCAATGTGTTTTAACAACATACTCGTAGTATAAAATCCTGCTATTCACTCCTAGATATTTACCTTAAGGCAGTAAAACATAAACTTGTAAAAATATTACTATAGAAATTCACTGTTTTGTTATTTTTAATCATAAAAGAAGATAACTAAAATATTCAAAAACAAATAATACAAATAGTGATATATTCATATAATGGAATACTACTTGAGTAATAAAAATAAGTTACTGGAATGTTAAAAAATTGGTGAATCTAGAGAATATTACACCGTATGAAAATACAAGATGCTTAACGTAAAAGAACGCAGATTTGTTTTTTACACCTGAAAAATCAGGGTACTCATTCTTTATTATTTGAGTATTATGTTCTCTTCTTTGAACTGAACTGAAATGAAACGGATGCTATTTCATCTTTAAAGTTCTTGTGTCCGATAGTGAAAGAGAAAATATTAATAAACAAGGCATTCAAATAGTATCTAAGTAGGTAGTTAAATTCCAGAAGTATAAGGTTCCACTGTTTTATCCCTCTTTTATTTATTTTTTTTCAATTTTTTATCCATTTATTCACATGTGCATACATTGTTTGGGACATTTCTCTCCCCTTCCTCCAGCCCCCTCCTTTTCCCCACCACCCCCCCCCTCACTTCCAGGAAGAACCTGTTCTGGCCTTATGTCTAATTTTGTTGAAGAGAACACATAAGCATAATAAGGAAGACTATGTGTTTTTGCTAGTTGAGATAAGGATAGCTACACAGAGAGATTCCTAGCATTGCTTCCATGTACAAATGTGTTACAACCCAAGTTGATTCATCTCTAACTGACTTTTTCACTAGTTCTTGATCATCTTCCCATATTGACCACTGTCCCTTTAAGGTTTCTGTATTAGCTCCTCTGCAGTGGGGACATCAAACACTTTCATGTTTCTGGTTTCTACCTATCCCCATTCCTTGCATATGTTCTCTCCCCTTAGCGTGTGACCCAAGTCCTACAACACTGCTGTATTTGCCCTAGACCTAAAGTCCACATATGAGGGAAAACATATGATTTTTGGTCTTCTGAGCCTGGCTAACCTCACTCAGAATGATGAAGAATGCAAATTTTAGGAGACTTCCTCTACAGATTTCTAAGAAATGTCAAACTAATCTATGTTGGCAGAAATCAAAAGAATGGTTGACCATGAGGAGTGGAGATTGATTGGAAGAAGGCATGAGGAAATTGTGCAAGGTGATGGAAGGGGTCTGTACCTTCAACAGGTTATTGGTTATTGAAGAGAAGTTGCTCCTCTACTCATACTTCTAACACCAAATATGGATGACATCAACCACAACAATCAACCAGCAAGTGTCTAACTATTTAATTCAATATGGAGACTATCAAGATTTTGTACGGACCCAACAGATTAAGAGCTCAGTCCCAAAAGAGTTTTCCAGTTTAGATGTCAATTGCAAGTATTGTGTCCCCAGGTTACACACACTTCTGTCCAACTTGGCTACAAATCAATGCTTCTCACAACCACTTACTCATGTTCAATAATTTGCTCAAGAACTTTACGTGTATTTACTGGTTTATTGTAAAGGATATTATAAAGGATAAAAATGAACAACCAGATGAAGTTGTACTTGGGTCAAGGTTTAGAACGTTCTAGAACACATCCCTATTGACGTGGGGATCCACCACTCTCCTGGCATGTAACCAACCCAAATCCTCTGAATTCTGTAATTTAGGGACATTTATGAAGGCTTCATCATGTAGGCATGATCCATTATTAACTGAAATCAACATCCATACTTTTTCTCCTCTTTGAAGAACTGAAATAGGACTGAAAGTTCTCCCCAAGCTTTTTGGTCTTTCTGGTGACCAGCCCCCATCCTAAAGCTGCCCAGAAGCCTACTAAAAGTAGAATGAATGATTATCCTATCACCTAGAAATTCCAAGGGATTTAAGAGTTCTGTGTCAAAAACCAGGGGCAGAGAACACCTACATATTTCTTATTGTGCTGCAGTTACATGAATGAATGTATTTGTTAATATTTCTATAACTGGACATTTCATACCTGGACATTTTAGTATATGTAAATTTTGCCTAGAACAAAAACTATACATTCCTGTGGTCAGAGATATTGACACCTGTCCTCTAATATTCCAAGAATGGTTAAAATGCTTGTTGTATGTTAGGTACTCATTAACATATGTTGAATGAAGCATTTCATTAGACATGGTCTAATCCTTATCAGTTCATTGAATTCCACAGAGACACCTAATTATCCCACCTTTGTAGGGTTTGTGTGAGTGACTCCAGGCTTCTTGGTATTTTTGGTTTCTAATATTATCATAGTTCTAGTTGTGTCATGGGAATCAGATTAGGAAACGACATGTAAAAGTGGTTTCAACTTCAAATTAACATAGCCTTCATTAAATGACACATAAAACTCGTTACTAATGGCATTATTTTGATTATTGACAAAATAATTGGGATTCTTGAGGAATAATTAAACTGATGGAAAATATTCTGATTGGTCAAGAGATCAGCATTTATAATTACAGAAAATTACACTGGCTTACAAAATGACATACTCTAGCATTAAAGTGGTTATCTTAATTATTGTGATAAATTCTTAAACGAAGCCTAAGCAACCGGTAATGATGAGATCCTTTGAATATATCACATATGTTTAAAAGAAGTGCTTAAATTTGGCTCAGTTTCTATCTACTTAATTTTTTGAGAGGCTTGGTTTTCAAATATTACATTTTTTTATTCAAAAAGTGTTTCTAGCTTTGTTGGGATTTATTATAAAAATTGAATAGAATATTTCATCAGTACTGAAAGCCCAAACTAAATGTCAAACTTTTATTACTTTGAATATTGATGACATGATGTCTATGAATTGTTTATCATGAGGATCAAGAGAACCATGATTATTTATGGTAATTTTGGTTTTATTTTTCAAGGGACCTTTACACACCCATTATGTCATAACCTTATGCTTTAAATTAGAAAAGTGCAAAAATATGAATCTCACTTATGAAGAAATTGAGACACAAAGGTTACCTGAGCTGTTTAAAGTTGTAGAACTACTAAATGGAAATGCAGAAATAAGGTATGACTCTTCAATGTAAATTCTTTCCATGGATCATAGTGCTTTGGGTGTGATATAACCCTCTGCCAATACTCATTTCTACAATATCAGTGATTTTATAAACTGATATTAAAGTCCTTTTGATTGAACATATTCTTTGCTTCAACTTGAGATAACTTTAATGATTATATCATTCTCAAAACACTTTTATGGTACTTTTGTTTGTTGAGATGGCATTTCACTGTGTTACTCATGTTGTTCAGGCTGGTCTTGAATTCCTCCTGCCTCAGCCTCCAGAATAGCTGGTCTTACAGGCACCCAGCTCTCAAGCATATTTGTTGACATTGCACTCGTTTTTCTGCTTGTTCACCATAATCATCTCAGGAGTAACACAGATATAAAAGATTCTTCAGACCTCAGATCCTGTTCAACTCTCCAGCCTCACTTATCATTCCCTTTCCATGCAATTGTCCAACAAGCAAAGAACTATTACTTGCATTTCTTAGTACAAGTTCCATTTGTTTCTCATTAATGAATTTGCTGGGTACTTCTCCTCTGACTAGGATGTACCCTTTTACTCTACCCATTTGTCTTGACATGACTAACTCCTACCCTATCTACAGTGATACAATCCACAAAGTTATAATAACTATGAACTCTCACATGACAAACAATTCAGTATTTATATATTCATCCGGGGAAAAATCTGAGGAATGTATGACAGAGTAACAGTAGTAGTAGAAAGAAGTGTTGATTTGCATCATTTTGTTTTATTTTATTCATTTTTTGGTAGTACTTGGGTTTGAACTCAGAGCCTTACACTTGCTAGGCAGGCAGTATACCACTTGAGCCACTCTACCAGGTGATTTGTATAATTTTAAATAAACTGAACAAAAAGGGAAAAGAATGATAGAATATCTGAGTTCCTATTGAATAAACCTGATTGGATGACTATCAGTTTCTCACTAGCTAAGGAAAATTTTAAATAGTAAAATGTCCAACAAAAAGTACATCAAGGAGGGATCACAATTTCTCAGTAAATGTGTACATTAGGTTTGATTGGAGTATGTTATAGTTATTACTGATGATTACTAAATATGTCTCATTTTCTTTTTTTACAAAACATAATTGAATCCTATTCCTCTGCTCTCTTGAAGTTAGGTGTGACCATAAACTTACTTTGGTGAATGAAGTATTCTCTTTTGGGGGAGACATGAAGACACAAATATTTTTCTTTTTTTCTCTTTATTGTATCATGAAAATTACAGAAAAATGAAAGCAGAGTCATGCCATACCAGTATCCTTGCCCAGACTGTGATGTGAGCAGATCAAATGTTAACTTACTGAGATTTGGGGATGGTTTGCATGGGTCAATCTTTATCTGTCCTGACTAGGGTACAAATCTTCAGTAGTCATTGAAATAAAACTAAGAGGAAGATAGTAGAAGTATTAATTACTTGATAGTGAGTAATTTTTAACGTTGCTTCTAATGTCTTCATAACCTCTGTGTACCTGTATCTTAGTTCATCAATGAAATGGAATAAAGCGATGCTTTGACAGACCAGAAGCATTCTTCCTGTTTTCAGGGAAAGGGAGATCAATTTACTTTTTTGGGTGTAGTACTTATAAGGAAGACATCATGGGAGGGAAAGTGGATGACAGCAGTCTTTTCAGTTCTCCTCTACCACTTCTCAGAATAGAATGTGGGAGTATGGGAAGAGCTGGAGGAAATCCATCAGCTCCGACTTCATGTTTATGCAGTGAGTATATGCAACCTGCTCCACTGAACCAATTGGTTTGTCTTTTTCTTTCCTTTCCTTTATCTTTTTCATTTTTCTCTACTTTCACTCTTGTCTAGCTGTCTAAAGAAAATGAGAATGAAAGAAAGTATTCCCTTAATACAGGAGATGTTCAGACTTAGTTCTAAATTCACAACTGTCCAACAGTGGGTTTCTCAAAGCTACAAAAAGTAAAAACAAAACCCTCAAAACTTTTTCTTGTTCCAAACTAGACAGAAATGTACTGACTGACTCAGGTGGAAGGGGAGGAAAAAGGGGGAGTTAGGATAAGAGTAATAGAGGGAGCAAGTATGATTGAACTATATTATATGCACATTTGGAAGTGTCGTGATGAAACCCCTTACTCTGTACAATTGATGTATGCCAATACAAAGTGTACTGACTCATGTTGTGCTATAAGAATTATTTTTCTCTTCTCAGGCATGACTTTCACACATGGAGAGAACCAATATCTCAGTGTCTAGAGAGAACTTATTTGCAATCTCTGGGCACTTGGCAGGTCACAGAAAGATGCAGAACTTCCCTTTTCCTTTCTTCTGGTCTGTGTGTATACTTAGAATTTCACCCTCCGCCATTCATTTACACTGGCTTTTGGTTTTAGAGAACTTGTTTTCAAAGTTAGCATATATAAAAATTACCTGTGTCATTTATAAAAAATTCTCTACCTCCCCTCTGGAGATTTCACTGGTAGCTTTGAGGTAAGTCCTACTAAACAACCATTTATTAACTAAAGGTACCATTACTAATTAAATGTACTTGGGTACCTCTTACCCAAATATATGTTGTTGCAGGCGATCTGAACATACCCCTTTGAAAAATTCTATGTTAGAGAATTTAGTGTATTCCTCTACATAAAAATTATTTTCATTATTCTTTATCATAGAGCTTGATTTGTTCCCAGAGGCAATATATAGGCATAAAATGTACACATGTCTTCCCAAGTGCTTAAATTAAAATAGTGGCATTCATATTTCTGTGCTATTAAACAAAAAAAAAATTGATTTGCTCTTCTGGATAATTGAATGTATTAAAACCTCAGTGGTTTTCTTCTATGACTTAACTCTATAAGTTCTGTAGCATTTTTATCTTACAAGTACCAGAATGTGTTGTGAATTCTCTTACATCAAAAATATTTCATGTTTTATGACAGATTTTGTTGTTTTGTTTAGTTCTAGCACCAACATAAAACATGGCATAAAATGAGTAAGAAATAAAAACAAAAGTGACACATTAAGCCAAATTGACATCAATCTTTCCCATAAAGGAAAATATTTTATTTTATGATGGTAGGTACCACTATTTGACAGAAAATTTCCCAAGTTTGCCATTTTCAAGGGCTGACACCCTCTCTCAAATACACATACTTTTGAATGATACGTATGGAATATAGCTATTAATAAAAATGTAAGTATTAAGGTGTAATCAAGTCCCAAAGGTAAGTGACTTTGGTTTTTCAGTTTCTGTGACTTCCCAACAGGCACTTCTGTTCCTATAACAAGACTGTGACTAAGCTATGTCTGTCTGGATGATACATTAAACAAGAGCACTGATGGTTTCTGTGATGGCCACCTGAATTTTTTATGTTTATTTATTCTCTCATGAAGCATGCATCATGTATCTTCCATGTGCTGATGATGTAACGGAAAAAAAAAAGATGAAAAGCAGAATCCCATAATAAATTTTCCCTCTAGGGTGATATCACACAAACAAAAACAATCATAATGCAGATCACTAAGTGTGATGGTCAGTTTGCATGACAAGACTGCGTTGTGTAGGCCCCTTCCATACTGAATTGTGGCTGCCCGAGTTACCAACAAAATCATTGCCAAGGAAATGCCAGTGTAACTTATGAGGCTTAGTCACAAAGGACTTTGTAGGCTCTGCCTGCTCTTTCCTGAATCACTTGCTCTAGAGAAAGTCAGCTTGCATGTTGTGAAAATACCCCAGAAGCCCTATGGAAAGGGAAGCAGAGAGAAACTGAGGCCCATTGTCAGCAGCCAGCAGTAACTTGCCAGCCACAAGACAGGAGCCAGTATAGAAACCAACTAAGTCCAGTCAAGCAGATTTCTTAACTGCAACTCTTTAAGAGACACTGAGACAGACAACCCAAACCGTCCCACAAATTCTCAACCCACAAAAAGTGTGAGATGATAAATATTTTCATCATTTTAAGCCAGTAAAGTTAGAATAAAAAAATTTGCAATTATAATGAGTTCAATAATGAGCGGGAATGATTACAAGAAAAGTTCAACGTGTTGTAGAAGGAAATCTTTCATGGGAGAGAAGGTACTTGGATGAATCCTTGAAGAATGATAGGACTTCGAGATGTAGAGATGAGAAAGAAGTTCATTGTGGGTGGAAGGAGTAATGTGTACAAGGCCACAGAGATGGTGATTCACAAAACAGGAAGACAGACATCAAATGGCCTCATTTGATTGCAGCAGTAGTTTCTCCATTTGCTTCACAATTATGGACTTCATTGCTAAGGCTAGATGTAGGGCTGTCTCTTCCCTTCAGCCAGGACTGTGCTGAATACGTGAAGTTGAAAACACACGTGGCAAGTCAGAGAAGGTGGATCCAAATATGCCATCAAAGCAAAAAATCAGCCAAGCTTTGTGTGTAGATGAGCTCCACTGAAAGAGTCGGGATAATTGACTGTATGAATTAATATGACATTTATGCCAACATCATAGTAAAAGAAAGTAAAATCAAAGGTCATATGTTTTTTTCTCATATGGAAAGCTATAAGTTAAAAAATATGTATATATATATAGAGAGAGAGAAACATATGTGATTATACATAGTAGAGAAAGAACAAAATTGTTTTAGTGAGTTTGTCTCAGGAGACTATGGGAGACAGGAGAGATAAAGAAAATGTTAGAGAATGAGAAATATTGGAAAAAAGCACTCTACATGAGCATGATGTAAAGCACTGTAAGCTGCTGCATGTTAGGGGAGCATGGTGACAGAGAATGAGTAAGTAATGGGGGGGAGGGTTAATTTGATTAAAGCACGATATATAGAGACCCAAAGTACCAAGACCATAAATACACACCGAATTTTTAAAAAATGAAGGGTCGGAAGGAAAAATAAATCTTTTCTGGGAACCAGTGGGAGGGGGTAAATACAAAGAAAGGGGGAATGAGGGTATATATGGTAGATATATTTTGTAGCCATATATGAAAATAGAAGAATGAAACCTGTTGAAATTGTTCTAAGGGAGGAGGAAGATAGAGAATGATGGAAGGGGTAAATCCAACTAAGATATATTTTAAGCACATATGTAAATATCACAATGTATCCCCCTGTACAACTATTATATGCTAAGAAAACCATAAAAAATACCGATGGACACAGATACAAAATGTCACAAGTAAAAAACAATTGTCCACTGCTTTTCACAAATCCTCAAATTACTAGAAGTTTAGCACAATAAAAGTGTTTTTTTCAACTGGCAGAGTGGCTCAGCTGGTAGAATGCCTGCCTAGCAAGTGTGAGTCCCTGAGTTCAAAACCCAGTACTACCAAAAAAATAAAGAAATAAAAAAGTCATATTTATTAGGCTGGTGGAATGGCTCAAGTAGTAGAGCACCTGCCTACTGAGTGTGAGGCCCAGAGTTAAATTTCAGTGCTGCAAAAAAAATTTTTATTCCGTACCTGGAATTGAACTCAGGTCTCTTACTTGCTAGGTGAGAACTTTAGAACTTGAGTCATGCTCTCAATCCTTTTGCTTATAATTTCTTTTTTAGATAGAGTCTTGAGCTTTTGCCCAGGCTGGCCTCAGACAGTGATCCTCTTACCTCTGCCTCCCAAGTAGCTGGGATTGCAGATGTGCACCACCTTCCTCCTCCCTTCATTTCTTATTTAGATAGGTCAGTGAGGCATAGTTGTTCCTGGTCAAGTGGACAGCTGCGGGTCCACCAAGGGCACTTGCATCTTGAGACTTGACTGTTCTTTAGGATGTTGAAGTTTTCTCCTGTAGAAGTGGAGAGAGAGTAGAGGGTCATGTGTAAGGTGTTCCCATGAAGGAAGCACCAGGTGCCCTCATAGCTTCAGTCAGCAAGTCACATTTCCCCACCTAACTGAAACAGTGTGGGAAATTTAGACTTTGAAAGAAGACCTCAGAAAGAAGAGAAACCAAGTTTGCTGGTCAGCTAGCAGTTGCTGACAGTCTTTCTTTTGCAGCTGTCAAATACCTATTATATTAAAATATTCTAAGTTAAATGAAACTGTTTAATTAAAATATCACACATAAAACTTATCTACCGTTGCCCCCAAGGGAAACAAACCAAAGTCCTATCTTGTGGGAAATCCAACTCAAAGGCAGGATTCCAAAGCATTTCTCTGCAATAGGTCTGCCTATGGCTCCTTGTCATCTAGTCATAAATCCCCTCCACCTCCCACCTCCACTATCACCATGGAAGAGAATGTATGAATAACATACATAAAGGGGGCTGGATGTGGTAGTTCTCATCTATAATCCCAGTTACTCAGGAGGTGGAGACAGGAGGACAGTTCCAGGCAAGCCTGGGAAAAGTCTAAGTGAGACTTTATCTGAAAAACAAAATAAAAAAGCAAAAAGACCTGAAGCATGGCTGAGTGTAGTGTTATGCTGAATTCAATCCCCAGTAACACACACACACAAAGTGGAAAAGGGAGAGACACATTATCAGAACTGAAAGGAGATTATCCACCTGTTCCACCTGGCCCTTGGGTAAAAAGTTCATGATGTCACAAAAAATAATTTTAGGACACATCGAGGTAGAGATCAAGAAAGTTATTTGATAAAGCGAAGTAATGGAAAGATAGAAAGATTGTATACAGCCCAGAGATGAATTCCAGCACATCTGACAACCAGTACAATTAGTGCTCTAATGTCAGGGTGCTAAAGTAGGTTGGGAGTTTGGTCAGTTCTCCCTTGGATGAGGGCTCCCCTTTGCTTTGGACACCTGGTATATTTTCATTTATGCCATTCCACTGTCTTATCAATTGGGCCCAGAGATTTTTAAGGTGGTCTGATCACTAAATTTTTGGATGTAATGAGATGGATGGTTAAGCATCCCTTTAAACAAGGGATAAATTCAGCCTGACACTCCCTTCAGGACAGCTGTGCATCCTTAAATATGTTTCTATGCAAACACTTATGATCAAATGAGTCCGCCTTCCCAAGTATTTTCATTACTTTTCTATTTTTTCCAGGTTAAGTGTCTTTCTTTATGTTATCCTTGCTCAGTTTCAGAGTGGATTAATCATTTGGATAAATGAGCAAGGTTAGAGGGAAAGAATTAATCTTTCCTCCCCGATCCCCTTTTTCTTTTTACCTAGCTTATTGAGGGGGTGTAAGGCTTAAAGCAAAGAAAATTGTGTGCTTGAATCATTAAACAGTGTTTTTGTCTGAATTCCTGGCTCCTGTTTCCAATGCCTCACTTCCCTGATCTATTTTGCCTCAACTCTACCCAACTGCGGAGTACTTCCTTGGTTCGACCACCATTCTGCTCTTTAAGAGGAACCATCTTTTCCTTGGCATTTCTACAGATTTACTTTATTACATCATCCTTTATACTATATCTGAAATAAGTTAGGATTGTATAATCCTTGGGGGCTGTATAGAAAATTGATTCTGCTCCCTGCTTATGTAATTTTGGGGGCCCAATTTTGTATTTGAGCTCAAATGGTCAAAGAAAATTTTATTCTAGTCTTGCAGTGCCTTTCACTTCAGTTATCTCAAAAAGGTACAGAGCAGTAGAGGAAAAATATGGCCTTGTCTTTTAAAGTTAAACATGTGCTTACCACATAACCTAGCAATTGCTCTAGAGAAAGTATTTTTCTCACAGAAATAACAACGTATGTCCACTCGAAACCTGCATACAAATGTGCATAGCAGGTTTATTTATAACAGGCCAAACCAGGAAATGACCCAAATCTCCTTCAGCAGGTGAATGATTAAAACAAACTAGCTAGTATCTCCATGCCATGGACTGCCACTCAGCAGTTAAAAGGAGCAAACTGTTATACCTGCACAACATGATTGATATTATATTAGTTTGTTAATGTTTCTGTAATAAATTACTGCCAAACACAGTGAGTGGTTTAAGACAACATAAATTTATTATCTTACAGTTTTGGAGGTTAGAAGTATGAAATCAAGATGTTAACTCATCTGCCTCCCTTCTGGAGGCTTTAGAGAAAAATCCATTGTCTTTCATTTTCCACTTTCCAGAAGCTGCCTAAGTTCATTGGCTGATGACCCCGTCTTTGCATCACTCCAGCCACTTGCTTCCATTATCACATCTCCTACTTTTCTTCAACCTACTTACCTCCCTCTTACAAGTTCCCTTGTGATCATATTGGGTCCACTTTGGTAGTCCAATATAATCTTCTCAGTAGACTATCCTTAACTTACCACATCAGCAAAGTCTCTGTTTCTCCATTTGCTATGTTTATGGTTTAAGGGACAAGGATGTGACTATCTTCCAGAGCATGGGGTGGGGGCATTATTTTGCCTATGATAGAATTAGGCCGAGTGGAAAATAAACACACTCAAAACATAACTTATAACTTCACTTCTATAGCAAAATGCCTTTTAATTATCAATGAGGACAAAACTCAAGAATGTATCTCAGATATGCAAATTAAGCACTTGAAACCACTTTGTCAAAGGTAATATAAAAGCAAGTAATTGCAGATATGAACTTTTGCTTTTTGTAGGCAGACCTATTTCCAAGAGGAAGGTGTGAGAAACTTCCCTCCATTCCAAGATGTTCTGGGAACATCTCCACCTTCAGAGATGTGTGAACTCAACTGAGTGCCCTTCAATGAAGGGAACCAAAAAAGATAGGGAAGAACTATTTCTCTCAACCATATAGCGCTTAATTTTGCTCAAGCTTAATCGAGTGCATGAGTATCAATAGCTTTTGAAAGTTTCACATACTTCATAATAAAATTAAAATTTGAAAGAATCCAGAAGAGACTGTAGTATTATAAGATGTACATTACAGAGAGCTTTATTGACAATTCTAGACTCTGGACTTTTGAGGGTAAGAAATGGGGAGCAATTGAGACTTTGTAATCATCAGAGGAGTCCATGACTGCATTGAGAGAAGGCTCTAATGACCATGGTAGTAAGAAGAAAGGGGCCAGGTGTGGTGATGCATGTCTTTAATGCAAATTACACAGGAAGTGAAAATGGCAGGATTATGATTTGAGGCTAGTCTGGGCAAAAAAGTTAGCAATAGCCTATCTCAAACAATAACCTGGGCATGCCAGCACATGCCTGTAATCATAGGTAGGAGGATCATGGTAGTCGGAGGCCAGCTCAGGACAAAACACAAGATCTCATCTAAAACTTAACTGAAACTAAACATGGGGAGCTTAGGGTTATGGCTCAAGTGGTAGAGCATTTGCTTAGCAAATGTGAGGCAATGAGTTCAAAACCCCAGTCCTTCCAACAGAAAAAAAAGGAGGTGGGTTAGTGTCCAGATGAACAAGACAATTCTGACTACCATCATTCAGCATGGCCTTGCTTAGTGACTACAGGAAGGGGAGCACATTCTGATTAGAGTGTTAGGGAATTTGACCTGAGTTTTTATTCTAGCCACCCCGGCGCAGTGTAAATACTGAACAAACATGCAAGCAGATTTGCAAGTGAGGTGAAGGAGAGCATGTCACTAAAGATGAGGTTGAAACTTGATGTCAGAAATATCAAGGCTACTAATTTGAAGAAATTAGAAGGAAGGAGTCCAGATGTTAGTGGATGGGAGAAGTGGTCATGGCTTCTCAACAGTCTTTGGCAGCTGACATCCTTACCAAGTCACACTGACAAATGAAGGCTTTACTCAATTATTTCAGTGTCATCAAAAACTCCTCTGCTCTTGAGGTTCCTTAAAAAAGTAAAAATTGAAAATTCCATATGACTTTTCTATACCACTCATGGGTATGTACCCAAAGGAATCAAAGACAGCATGCAATAAACACCCATGTTTATCATGGCACTATTCATAGGAGCCAAGTCATGGAACTAGCTTAGGCACCCCTCACAGATGAATGACACAAGAATATGCACAATGGAGTATGGCCCAGCGAAAAAGGATAATGAAATTACATCACTTCCAGAAAAATGGACAGAACTGGAGACCAACATGTTAAGTGAAATAAGCCAGACTCAGAAAGGTAAATATCACATTTTTCTTTTATATGTGGAATCTGTATTTTTAAATAAAGACATGAAAGTAGAGAAGGGCATATTTGTGGAGGGTCTTGCAGGAGGAGGGAGGGGAACAAGGGAGAGTAGTAGAAGGGTGAGTATGATCAGCATAAATAGTATACAATTATGAAAATGTCATATTGAAACCCATTATTTTATATAATTTAAATGGAAAAATTTCCCTTGTTCATTGACTACACCATCTCATATACTACTATTTAAGACATTCAATAAAATTTCATATTTTTCCTTCAAGTAAGACTTTTACTTTTCGGATTAATTTTATTTGTAGAAATAATTTCTATTAGGATAATAAATAAAATCCTTGTTTCCATTATTAAATAGTAATTACTTAATTATTAACTGTAATAGTTATTGCTTAATTATTGATTATTATCATAAATAATAATTATTGAACAATAATTTCAGAAAGCTCATGGTACTCTGTCTTACTGCTATAAGAACATAGCTGAGCAGAACACAGTAAGTGGGATAAGGGTGTGAACCAATGCTGGATGGGCAGACAGGAGCAGGCCAGGAGCATCACATGGGCACAGGTAAGGAATGTGGGTTCTTGAGGTTGACTGTTAACTTTCATTGTCCTTTCCTCATGCTAGTAGTGAGCAAGAATGGATATATTCTATAGATGTACCTAAAGTTGTGAAAGACAGAGAGGAATTTTCTATGACTGTGGGTCTCTGAAAACAAGAATGGATGCTCTGGGGTGTGAGCCTTACAGCCTGTGATGATGGAAGTCATCCCCTTCCTCACAGACCCTCAGGAAAACTGGCACCCTACATATGGTGCACCATGTGAGGTATTTTGCCAGTTATTATTTGATCCCTTTGGCTTCCATCTCCCAAAGAGTGGTTGCGTTCAAAAACTGGAAGTCAAAAATATACATTTTGTGTCCTCCCATGGATGATGAACAAACAGCTCCCAATTTCATGATAGTATTACCAGTAATGACCACAGCGGTGGCAGAAGGATCAGTATGTGTGTCTGTGTTGTTTCACATAGTATTTCATTTAATTCTCATAAGAAGACTTTGAGTCAGTGACTATTATCTCTACTACACATATGAACTAACTGACATGTTAAATAGCTTGTCTAAATCATGCAGAATGATGAGGGCCACAGATGGAAGGCTTCAGTCAGTATGAATTCAGAGCCCAGTGACTGAAATACTGACATTGAGGTTGTACAGTTTATTTCTTATATGATAAAACTGTTTAAATGTTCCCAAAATTATGCCTAGCATTTAGCAAACACTCAGTGCTCAGTACATATTAGTTCTCTCCCTCTCTCTTACTGAAACAATGAACCAAATAATGATTGAAATCAGTAACAATCTGCCACAGTTCCACATTCCAAAGAGCTATGTGAAACTCAAAGGCAGGGATAGACTTCCAGATGTAATTCAGATATAACAGTGAATGCAGAGCTCGATTTGAGGAGAGTTTCAGAGTTAAGTTTGTCAGTATAGTGAAGTAACAGATTTTGGAATTTAAGTGCTCTGGATGTCAACCAAGAAGTCTGAGTGAGAACCCCTGCCAAGTTCCCAGAGGTAGAGCTATGGGAGAAATGTCTGAGACAAGGAAGAAGAGGGCCGTAAAGGAGGCAGTGAACACTAAGGGAGAAAGTGGACTGGAGGAAATCCAGGTGACCAGAACAATCAAGACAACTTTAAGAGAATGCACATCTTTCACTGAGGAGTAAATGGCCTCCAATTCTGAGGTATGAAAAGTTTCTTCACTGCATCCTGACATCATTGTTGACATCCATGTCTTTAGTGAAAAGCTAATCCTGTGCGAAGGCCCTGGACAGCCAGAGGATGACTGGTGGTTGATCTGGGTGGTGTAAGAGGCATTGGGGAAAGAATAACGCCTTCAAGCTAAGAGTGAAAGTTAAGGATGCTAGGTTACTGCAGGAAAACAGGCTGCTCCCTGAGTCATTCCACAGTAGAAACAGAAAAGGTTACTCTCTTTTTCAACTAGGTTACCCTTTCTATTAAGTGAAAAAGGTCGCAATCTGATTGGTTCTTTGAAAGAAACTTCTAGGAGGTAGGTGTACAAGATGACCCCATGCTGTCCTTCTCACAGTGCCCAACTAGAACCTACCATGGAGGAAAGCAAATCAGTTCTTGAAGAACTAGCATGCCTCTGTCTTTGCCAGCCTTGAAAGAAGTTGGGTGATACGCTCTGTCAAGATGAACCCTCCTGGAATCCTGAACACAATTTCACAGTCTAAATGACTGTTTCCCGCACACACTGGCATTTTTCTTTGGGCAGCCAGTAAGTGGAAGAGTCTACTGAGGCTTAGATGAACATGACTATAAATATCAATGAGACCCTTGATCCTTCTCAGTGCAGGCAAGTTGCTGGGGCCATCGCTTAGATCTTTGGGAGACAAAAGGCTATTATGACCATGAACTTTTTAATCTCCTGTCCTGTACAGATAGCAGTCACACATTGCCATATTTCCATTAGTTAATGAACACTTTAAGAATTTGTCCATCGTAAAAATACACTTAAAATTAGTCAATCAATTATTTCTTCAGTTAATGTTTCCTCTTGTTTTTTCAAAGTCTTCTCATTTAACTGAGATTTTACGGGAAAGATGTGATTAATTCTTGCATTTCAATTTTTCACGTGATCATATTGATAGGTTGAGAAAGCTAAGAAGCATTCCTGATTTGTTTCAATAGGTTCACTCCATATTCCCATTTTAAATTCCTGTACAGAGTGGTCTAGTATAGAAATAAAAAATTTTAGGCAAGAATATCTACTTCTGCCCATCCCCCTGGCCTATGCACAGAGAGAATTATTGTGTTTTTCTTGCTGACCCTGTACCCAGCTTCAGAATCCTACTTGATACAGGAATCCAGGCAAACAGTAGCAATCGAGGAGTTTCTAGAGCTGGAAATAACTAGCCAACCTCCATCTGATAAAAAGAAAAACCTATTTAGGATTGGGAGACCTGAGTTATGAACACACTTCTTTCAGTGTTTAGCTATTTCTTTAAGCAAGTTACTTGGCCTATATTCCCTGCCCCATCTGTAAATGGACAGACTTCAGCAGCATGGTGTCATACAAACATTTGACTTGTGCAAATTTAACTATATGTATAATCAGCAAATAACGACTCTAATACTAGTTTCCAAACATAAGGTTTCAAACACATATAAACTACTTCATCTGGTACTCAATCAAACACATGGTAATCTTTTTCAATGTAGTAGGAAAACGGTGGGTCTGACCTCATGATGAAGAGAAAGTAAACACAAAATCATTTATGCCACATTTCACAAAATTTAAAAGAGATTTTTAAATAGCAATTTTTACTCCACTCACTTATTTTCTGATACGCTGATTTTAGATTTAATTCAATTTAAGAAATGACTGTACTCTAATCAATGCCAGAACTAATAAGTGATTATGAGACAAAATGAACAAGAGGTGTGAGAACATTTGCAAAAGTTGAAAAGTACTACCTAAATATACGGCTACAGGGTCATGGTGGTGATAGTGATGATAAGAAAGCCTGGGCCCCCTGGCATCAAGAGCACATTAGCATTTTTTAATAGAAAATCATCATCATGGCTCCACTTAGAAACTGTCCCATTGGATTTTCCTTTGTGTTAAGAAGTGATCTCCCAGGAATAGAGCTCAGTGGTAAGTGCTTGCCTAGTATGACCAAGGCTCTGAGTTCGATCCCCAGTACTTCTCAAACAAACAGTAAGGACCAAAGTAAAGCACACTCACAGTGGGCATACACTGAGACACCCCTTTGAACATCAATGTAAGTATTAATAATGAAAATCAGGACTGTAAAATAGGTACAATGTGTGGGGGGGAGGTACTAGTGAGAGGGGAGGGTGAATGAAGGAGATTACAGTGGCAGTATATGGTTGATGTACTTCATATACCTATATGAAATATAACTAAGAAACCTCTTGCAATTACTTTATTGGGGGCAAGAAGAGGACAGAGGGGGAGACAATGGGGGCAATGTAACTAATGTACAAACTAAGTCTAATCAGAATAGTCATTATGAATCCCCCCAGTAAAATGAATATATTGAATAAAAAAACCTCTAGCACCACAAAAAATAAATAAGTAAATACAAAAAAAGAATTGATTTCTCCCTATGGGTTCTCTTACATTCTCCTACATTTTCACCTTAAATCCATAACATCCTGGAGGATTCTTGAGGTAGTCTCAGCAGCATCCAATCAGTCAAATCATGTAGAAGTAATTTAAAGCACCGAGGGAGGACAGGAAGGGGTTGAAGGTGTGGGTGAATATTCAAAGTCTTTGCTGTAGTGCTGGAATAGAACTTGAGATACTGGTGCTATTATATAAGAGAGAGGATTCAACATGTGCAGCAAGAAGGGAAGACTAGTTAGAAGATTGATTCTAAGTCTGGGGGTTGTTTGAGGGTTGGCGATGTCAATGTACAAAATAGCCAAGGGCAGAGCTTAGGAGAAATGGAAGATCTCATTCAGACATTGAGGATGAAACACCAACCAGACCGCCAAACCTTCAAGATGACAAAAAAGATCTTAGAATTGATAGTCAAAGAGTATCAAAATCTAGAATGAAGATCTACCATTCAGCTAAAGATGGGATCTTTTAAGAAGCAGGGGCACAGGCAGATTCAGAAGATCCAGAACAGATCCTAGGATAAAATTAGGCAATACATACAGTTTATAAACAGTAAGAGAGTTACCAGAATGCCACGGAGGAGCAAGAAAGAAGTCTATTGTCACTGTTGGGGTTCACAATAGAACGCAGTCCAAAGTAGACATTAACGTACATGCCAAAATATTGGGGAATGGAAATCAGAAAATGCAATCAGTGGTCACTAATTTCTGTTTCGTTGCAAATAAAACAAAGATGTCAACAATTAAATTATTAGTCAGCTGGCTTTGGCTACATCAAGAAAACTACAAATCCAGTTCTGGGTTCTAGGGGACAAATCCCCCACAAATCAATAGTGGTGGACAGGGAAGGACACACAGCCCAATAACAAGAATTTCTGCTGTGCTGACTGCTAACTCCAGGTTTCCAGTAATTTTCAAATCCCGTGTTCATGAAGTGCCTATGGCTACCACCCTGTCCCCAGATCAGAAAGCAACATTACAAAACAGAGAAATAAAGGAATGCTTGCAAAAAAAAAAAAAACCTATGAGAATTTAATATGAAAAGCCTCACTTGGGGCTTACACAAAAGAAAGCTATCTCCTGAAAATCTTGATTTTTTTTTCCTTGAAATATAGATATTCCTTGGTAGTAAGGTGGGGGGGGAGGATTCAGGTCTTTTGATTTTTTTGCTTTCTTTACTATGCTATTGATTTTTTTTAAATGGACATTTTGGGTACTTTTCTTTAATGGCAGCAGTCAAAAATATTGACAGGCACGAACTTATCTCATTTCCTAGGAAATCTTTTTTCAGTTTCAAGCTCTTTTTTTAGTTTGGGTTTCTTTATCACAGCATAAAATTTCAAGTAGACTTAAGTTGTCACAAAGGAGAATTTATAGCATTTGACTGTTTTATACACACACACACACACACACACAGAGAGCTCTACTTTTATAGTTTTCATTGCAAAAAAATTAAAGAGTTTTGGCAGAAACCTCAACTATATCTAGATGGTGATCTATTAAATTTATGCTTAGATGACAATGTGTGAAATCATATTTTAAAAATTTAAATTGTATTAGGCCATTTAAATATGTATTTTTCTTTTAGCTTCTGAACTCTAGTATCTCTTTCTTTAAATAATTCTTCTAATTCCACATTTAAAAATGTTACTCATTGATTTCGTATAATATGACTTCCAATTTACACAAATAGGTCTATTGCAAAAAAAAAAAGAGAGAGAGAGAGACACACACACAGGCTTTGGGGAACATGTTAAAAATTACAAGCTCCTCTTCAACTCTTTGAAGACTGGTTTTATTGCTTCATTTAATAATTCATTTTCTCTGTGTCTCACTTTGCCTATTATCTGATATTCTCATATTTATGCATATAATGCTGTCTTTATGTGTTATATAGACTGAGTAAATAGACCCACTTTAATTAAGTAAAAATGTCCTGGAGCTGTAAATTAGAGAGTGCACAAATGGATAGGAAAAGGACCACAAGACAGTGCACAAGACACTTGCTCCTGCACAGTGCCTGCAGGTCCTTGCACTTAGCCATTAAGGTGTAATGACTCATTTCTATGGCTGGGATGATGCCTAAAATGAAAATACTAGTCAGCAATGGGGTAAAAGTAAAAAATTAACAATAATTATTTAAAATCATGGTCATAATGATCTTTCATTTAAAGTAAATACTAGCAAAAGATGTCCCTCTTATAAAATACCTACAGAGGTCAATTATTTATCCAACATTTACCAGATTGTCTTTTAAATAATATAAGGAGACATTTTAAAATGCACATTATTGGCACAATATCCTGATTTAGTTGATCTCATTTGGGATTTAGAAATCTTCATTTTTAACAAGTGTCCCCAATTGTTTCTGATATAGGTAATCCTTAAAAACCACCTTGAGAAACTCCTTCTCACTTAAATATTTTACAATAGAAAGCTATGTTAGCTTTCAGGTTTAATTGTCTAGAATATTTTCTTACTTCTTAGACATCATCATAGTTCAATTATCCCATAAGGATAAAACACCATGGAAACTTAACCAAAAAAAAAAAAATGAAAATGAAGAACAGAATATAAAAATTTTTTCTGAAAACTATGCCCAGTTTTCTCTTGGTCTGCCATCTGATGGCTTTTAGATCTTATTCTTTTTAAAGTTCTCCAAATTAGCATTTTTAAAATAAAATATTTCAAAGCATTTTGATTTAATGGTGCTCTCCAAGATAAAAAAATATTTAAATGTTCTCATTGTTTCTGTCAGAAAACCTGAAAATAACTTCAAGTCTACATAAATCTTTTTAATACATTTCTATTTTCCACATTCATTAGCAGAGAATCTACATGCAGAGCTCTTTTAAAAGGAAATATTTATGCTAATTTTTATACATTCAACTCATTTCAGAAAGTTTTCATGCTTACATTTCAGAGTATTTTTGAGCACGTGTATAAAAAACTAACAATTGCACTAAGAGTAGGGTGGCATTGGTGGTAATTATATGTTCAAAGCACAGTGTTAAAGTACTTACAGAACAATCACAAAGGAAAGAAAAGCAATTTAACGATGAGGAAGCTGAGGCACAGTGAGGTTAACTGACTTGTTAATGATCACACAGACCATAAAGGACACAACAGGGACATGAATCCTTGGGTCAGCTACCTCCAATGTCCATGCTTTTAATCACACTGTCATCCACAGCACTGATACAATTGTGATCCAGTTAAACTGTTCCATACTGTGTTGACAGTCACTAAACCAAATGTCTTCAGCTGATAAAGTCAGCTGAAAACAGTTCCAGATTTTTTTCCACTCCAACTTTGATCATTCATCAGACATCTTAGAAATTGTTATACTTTGTCATCTTTAGGAAATACATTTATATAATTTTTCTGAGCATTTTAATTAATGGAGACAGGGCAAATATCTTGCTTGCTAGTCTTTTCATCTTTGGCTCAGGTATCTTCTAATTGAAATCCTTGGGATAAAAAGAACAGACAGCCAAGGAAGCCCCTCATCACCACTCCAAGTGAATCTCCTCCTCTTTCTCCAAGACTGAATTACAAAGGAAAAACCCTGTCATTTCATATGGGAGTCAAATCTTAAAATTCAAGTACTACAGAATCTCAAAATGCAAGCTTAGTTACATAACTATCAAATCCTCCACTAGAAGAGGTTTCACTATGTACAAGGGAGGAAAATTCTATGAATGAATACAGATACAGAATGATCCCACCAGGCTCTTCCAGTGACCAGATACCCTGTGATTGATCACTCAGCATTTTCAGAAGTGTTACTTCCACAAAGGTATTTAAAAGTATTCAAGACTTGTATGTTATCAGCTCCCTTCATTGGCCTCTGTTAGAGATAACCAACAAAATAGACACATGTAGTTTATTAAGATGCTTTTCTCTGAATGACAGGAGTCTATTTTTAAATAACAACATCAAAATGCCTTTTACATAACATACAACTCAACAAATTCTTGTTTCAATTGTGATGAGGATGAATTTGTCTTTTACTTCTCTTTTATCAAATGATAACTATAAATTGATGGGATATATTTTCCTTTCTGCCCAGATTGCTGGACAAATAGAATATTGAAACAACTGCATACCATTTTCATCTTTTAATAATTTCAACAAAGTTTTACTGCCCTTTGTTAATAATATCAAAATTTTCCTAAATTATTTGAAATTCTTTTTGGAACTTGGAGTGTAGATGTGTGTATACACATATGTGTGGGGTGTTCATACAATTTTCACATACACCTGGTCATGTGAAAAAGCAAGTCTGAAATGTGTGAGATAAATGAAAATACTCAGTTATGTACATAGATATTTGTCTAGCAGTTACCATAAAATATTCTGGATTCATTACTCCATCAGGGACAGGAGGAGATACAGGCTGGCATATAGATAAGACATTTACTAGCTAATATAATGCTTTCATGTTTCTTCAGTGGATCTAAGAACATGTACTATTTGGTACAATTCAGAATTTATAAATGATTGTCAAGTAATTGTGATTTCATATTTGGATATCAAAATGTGGTGATGGTAATAATTTGAGTCCAATCTTTTAACTTTGTTCTTCGTTCTTTCTTTCTCATCTCTGGTTGTAATATGGGTGATCAGACTTTGTGATGAGAGTGATTTTTCTTGATAGATTATAATTTTATCAGGGTAACAATAAAGAAAAAGCTTGCTCGGTGTGTCTGAAGATGTTCTTCTTTTTTCCCTTGTAGCTCATTTGTAACTTTCCTATTAAGCTCTGGCATTTTATGCCTCAGAGAAGAATGAGTACTGATATTTGGATGGTTTCATTTTCTATCATTTATATAAATTGAACTCATTTTCACAATCTCTGAAGAATATCCTTTTAATATGTGTGTTATACTTTTGCTTGTATCACAGTTCAAAAGAAATGCCTTTGGACCTACAGAGGAATCCTAAAATAAAGCCTTGTTTTCATTTTTATCACTGTTTGCAGGTAAGTGTGAGTATAAATTTTACCCACTGCCTTCTAACTAATTAAGGTTTAATATTTCCAGTAATGTGAAGTGTGGTTCTTACACACATTAGTCTTGGTCTTGAAGACTCCTGTGCTGCAATGTCTGGCACCACAACTCCTGTTGAGATGCATTCCAAGCCAAGGCCAAGAGAGACTTCTGAAGCTATTGACATAAGGGTTCCCACGTCACTCAGCAGCCCATCTCCTGAACATGACCTTGGATGAATTTCCTGCTGAACTGGGGATTGTTTACTTTTTATGAACTTACTTTCTTTTACAACCAGTAACATGGTCATTTAGGTATCTGCCAGTAGCAAGGCCCCTGTCATTGATTCAAACTGCTTGTTCAAATCTATCAATCATGGAAAGAAAGTGTCTTAGTCCATTTTGTGCTGCTATAACAAAGTGTCTAATGACCTCATTTTTGTTAATGGGTTTCAGTATGACATCTTCATGCATGTATACAATGTACTTCAATCATATCTTTCCCCTCAATTGCCCTCTCTTGTCTCCCATCCACTTCATTTGGTCCCGCACCATAATCCACTTTTATAATTCTGTTTTTTTGTTTATTTGTTTGATTTTAGATCTAGATTCTAAGGATAAAAGAAAACATGCAATATTTATCTTTCTAAGTCTGGATTACTTCGCTCCAGTTCTATCCATTTTCCTGCAATGACATAATTTCATTCATATTATAGCTGAGTAGTTCTCCATTGTGTACATATACCAACATTTTCTTTATCCAGTCACCTGTTGATGGACATGTAGGCTGATTCCAGGACTTTTGGTTATTGTGAACAGTGCTTCAGTAAACCTGGAGTGCAGATATCTCTATTATGCAGTGACTTAAATTCCTTCAGGTATATGCACAATAGTGGTATAGTACATCTTAAGTTTTCCACCTCCTAAAATCATTACATAGGCTATGAAGTTTCAACACTTGGATTTTGTAAGAGAGCCATCCAAACCATAGCCAAAGGTAGAGACGGGAAGCAGGTGAAACGGGAACAAAACACTTTAACCAGAATTCAGGATAGTTCATTCACATCTCCTGCTATGTAATACCAAAATCCTACTTTCTTCTCAGCCCTTTCATGTTGAGAAATGCATTTCCTTTTTCTCTGCCAATCTACAGCATACATTTATATATATATATATCCATACATTATCATTGTCAGTGGCAGGGTTTTCTTACTGATGGGAGGCAATTTGAACTGCAACAAAAGACTCAGAGCCATTCTTAAAAATTTGTGAAATAAGCTAAGAGTTAAAGGGATTCATGTATGTTGGCATGCACCCTAAAATTCCAAGTATGGCTATTCAATAATTATCAAATAAAATTGTTGATGATTAAATTACTCCTTCAAAATGAAAGATTAAATTTACTTTATAAATATAGTCTGAAGGCATCATTCTAGAAACACTTGCTAGGAGTGCCATAGAAGTGTATAAAGGGTCTATAAAGAAATGCACATACAAGGGCTGGGCATGGTGGAACATGCCTATAATCCCAATTATAGGAGAGGTAGAGCTGTGAGAATCATGGTTTGAGGCCAGCCTGGTCAAAACAAGTTAATCAGACCCTTTCTCAAAAAACAAAACAAACCAGGCATGCCCACATCTGTAATCCCTGATACACAGATAACAGTGTTAGGAGGATCAAGGTCTGAGGCTGGCCACTGGCAAAAGTAAGACTCTACCTGAAAAATACACTGAAAGCATAAAGGGCTGAAGACAAGGCCCAAGTGGTAGAGTACTTGCCTTGCGGGTGCAAGGTTCTAAATTTGAAGCCCACTATCACCAAAATAAATAAATACATAAATAAATAAATAAATAAATAAATGCATACATAAATGTGCAATGACACATTAACCAAAAGCCTGGAGGTGCCATGGTGCTACAATTATGGATATAAATCTGTGTGTGTCCCTATATCTATCAGATGGGATGTGGGTGGGAAGGCAATGAGGAAAATCTCAGTTTCTCCTGTGAACTTTGCAATAACTTCCTATCTTTTATGAGGGAAAGCTCTGGTTTATACAATTATTTGAAAACTAAGCAACACAGTATAGGAGAAAGAATTCAGAAGAACTGGGTTCAAATTGTATCACTGCTACTTTGTCATTATCTTATGTTGGCACCACCTTAAAATTTTTTGAGTCTTTGTGACAGCAGCAATAAAACTCTTGTCATCGAATTATAATAAGAATCAGAGGAGATGATATAAGTTTATAGTTAAATAAGCTCGATGATGATGGACGTTTATACTTAAATCATCAATGTTGCATTAAACATATCATGAGTATCACTTTGATTTACTCTGTCAGATTCTGAAATGTTATGTCATTTTTTGAGGTGTTAAATAATTGTATGTATTTTGATGTTGGGATATAAAAGTTACATTCCATTTAAATTAGTTTTGGCCTTAGGAAATGGATTATCAGCTACTTAATAATGGGAGGGAGAAATAAAGGGGCAGAGGAAAGGAGGAAATAAACAGGAAGGAAGAAATCCACTGGTTGACCATCTTCCAGGACAGCAGGCAGGTCACTGAAATATATTCTCAACAATCTGATGCATCATCATTTCCCCTTTTGTGACTTCTGCCAGGTCAAAACCAAAATCATGCCCTACCTGGTTCACTCCAGAATGTTCTATTTGTCTTTGTATCACTGCAGCAGCGAACACACTGAGAAATGTTGAGCCTATAAATACACAATAGAATAAAGAGTTCTTGAAGGATCAAGGGAAGTTGGGTTTTCCTTTGCCCTCTGGATATTACATATAAACTGTTGAAGAGACTTCACCAAGTCTTCTCTTGTTTTATACTTCAGATAGCTATAAGGAACCTAAATGCATTATTTTAAGCTAAAATACAAGGCTTGCTCTCCTGGGGTTTTCAATGGCTAGTTTCCTATTCACCTAAGGTAGAGTCAACTCTACCTTAGATTGCTTCAAGTAACTGGTGGTGGTTGCTGGGAAACTGTAACCAGCCTCCAAAGACCCAAATACAAATAGCTAGATTATTTCTACAGCATTCATTTTTAGCCGTTTTAGCATATTGCATTTATATTAGCCTATGAAACACAATTGAGGTACCTTGCATATGTTTTTAAGTACAAAGATTTATATGTGGGTAACACATTTCAAAAAGATCATATTCTGGGTATCCCATAGCCACTCATTACTAAGGCTCTATGAACAAGATAGCAAATGGATGTGATGCATTAATACTTTCACAAATGAGGCTGAGAGGCTAGGAGACACCTTTAACTTCTCAGTGGATGTTAGATGGGGAAAGATTTCTCTGGGTGGGGGAGAAAGTGGACTATGTGGGTCTGGCCGTGCTGATTGGGTATGTCTGGTGTGAGAAAGTTAATCCACAAGAAGTTCACTATCTTCTGGGAGGGTCACAGTATGTGTGGGAGAAGTATTAAATTGAAAAAGCAAGTCAGACAAAAGAAAACTTTACCAACATGAAATAATAGAAGAAACTGCAAAACTCTAAGCTTCATGAAGGAGGAACTATGTCTGCATGCCCACCATTATATCTCCAGTGTCAAGCATGGGAGCAGTGTCATAGGAAGGGCACATTGCTATTTGATGAATGAATGAATGAATGAATGAAGCACGGATAAAAACCATGTCCTATGCTGAGAACCTGCAAATGAATTTGTTAATGGTGGAAAGAGATTCCTTCCCCCACTTCAGGACAATAATGTCTGGGGTGTTAGTGAAACTAGAACCATACCAAGAAAAGAAATACCAAAATTCAGAACTCTGGTAATGCCACAAAGGACGGTAGGGAGATACTAAGTGTGCTCAACATGTAGCAGATGGAGAGCCATATGGGGGCAAAGAGCAAAACGATCATGGCTCCCCAACAACACGTGTGAACCGTGAAAAAGATTCTGCCATCATCAGGGTGAGACTTGAGGCTGGAGTTTCAGAATTACAGTGATGGGGCCCAGGGCCAATGGTTCTTCTTAGTGAGAAGTATAAACACTGTACTTGTACATTTCAGCTTTGTGTGTCCTGGGAAACAAGCACATACATATTTAATTCAGTTAAAATTACTTCCAATTGGCAGATGTTAGGATATTAGCTTCAGAACAGAGAAGTATTAAAATATTCACTAAATACATCAATATGTTAAACCGTCTGTGGGCTCTAAAATTGTATTGTGCATTCCATTATGGAACTGTGCATGTGCTCTGTTAGGTAAAGAAAGCAAAAACACAAACCATATGTACACACTGTGTTTACAGCTATGTAAAAATGTACAGTTACAGAGTTTTAGAGAGAGAAAGACCATATGATAACAGATAAAGATGTAAATATTTGGCATTTTAAAGTTTACAAGATTTTTTCCCTATAAATTTCTAGGCAATAAATTTCATTATGAAAAGAGGGTCATTCCATCCAGTCACACCATAAATCAAATGATGTCTCCCAATAGGGATATATTGTGCATCACTCCCACAATAACACAGAAGGACTGCAATGCAGTTTATATGGCCTGCGATGTGGTTCCGTGGGATTCCACTGCTGACAATAATATGGTTTGCCAGCATGCGTACTGAGTGAGGAAAAGAGTGTTAATAAAGTTTAGAATGAGTTTCCCAAGATGATCCTTATTGTTGTCCTATTCAGGTTACATTAAATCAGCTGTCAACCAGACACTGAAGTTCAATTTAGTGATATTATTGATTAGGTAAATCATTTCACAACAATAATTTCTTGTATTTCAAACAAGGTTCACTGAATTTTACATCTTTCTCCCTCTGGTCAACTTCTTGATAAAAAATAAAATAGATGAGGAAAGCTTCTGAGCTCCCACTCTGGAAAGAAAATGAAAAGGGCTGAGTAAAAAATATAACTAGCAGTAGTACTTTGCATATTTCACTATTTTCTTCAAACAGATGTTTTGTTAGCTGGCCAGACTGCAAGTGCCTGAGTCATAAGAAGAACGTGATTACTGGAAGCCTTTATGAAAAGTAAAATCCAGCTCTTATCTTGCAAAAACTCTAGAAGCATCATACATGCATGATCTTTACTTCCTTTTTTAAAATTCCTCCCCAAACAGCCCCAAAGCCCTGTATACTTCTCTCTTCTTTGTCTCTTTGACAGAAGGTTCATCTAGGGAGAAGAGTTTTAGAGGGAGCTAGGAGACTGAGTCAACAAAGGTTTTGTTCTTAAGACCCCTCCAAGTCTGTCTAGAAACTTCAGGTCTTGACATACTGGGGATCTGCATATTTTTGAGAGCTATTTCTTATTTGAGATTTAGTGGACAAAAGAGCATACTAACTTATAGATATCTGCCACTGTCAGATTTGGTTTCACCTGTTAGTGGACTGACCAGCCATTTTGGTTAGGAAAGTCAGAATCTGAGATAGATAGAGCAGACAGAAGAGAAGTCGCTACTCCTTTTCCCATTCTCAAACTCACATCTGTGCATCAAGGATATGAACGTCAGGAGAGCTGTCAAAGGAAGAGTAGAAGTAGACAGAAATGCCAGTGACCCTCCTGCTCAGGGTGATTAGTATCACTTGATCCCAGAATCCCCTAGGTTAGCCAGGGGTTAGGGAAATGCAAATAAAGTTCCAGCTTTCCTAGCTACCAAGTTCCACATTACTCAAGTTGCTAGTAATTCCTCCTTACAAGAGGACCTCACTTAACTTGATGCTTTAAAAACTCTTTTTGTTATTGTGGGAACCAGAAAGGTTCATGGACTCATTCAAAATTCATAGTCCTATAAATTTCCTTTCTCCCAAGCCTTTAGGGACTCTTTCCCACAAATAGCCCTACTCATTCAATTATTTCACCAAACATGCTGGGCTCCAAATTTTTGCTTAGTGCTTCCAAATTTATACCATTAAATGATTCTGCACTGCTGATGTCTGAAACACCTGCCATGGTTGATAATACCCAGCATTGCTACCTCTTCCGAGTGTCAGTATGGAGAGAACTTCCCAGCCTTCTTGGCAGACTGATCAACTCATGTGATAAATTGCAAGTTTCCATGCTGGCCAGTTTTATGGCAGTGTGGCAGGAGAGGTAATACAAGAATTGCCTGAGGATTTCAAGCTGTTCACAAGCCATTACCAAGGGATGAGGGCTCCATAAAGAATGTTACAAAGAAGAAATCCCATTGTTACTCCAGAAGGCCAGTGTAGCATCTTATTGGTTCTGCCACACTCAACACACCCAGGCCCCCTGAGCAAAGAGGCCTTTACTGAAAGCCTTGGAGCCAGGGTATTGATTTTGCATTGAAGCCAGTGATGATTTAGACTCAGTCCAAGTGAATTTACCAAAGTTCATGGTTAATAATCAATACCAGATTTATTGGATGGTTGATAAGAAAATGCTTTTCATTTTGACAAATTTCTTCAAAATAGCTTGCAGTACTGGCCATTTTTCCCTCAACTTTCTTCAATCTGTACCCATCAAGGCTCTGGGGTAAAGACTACATTCACCTGCATGGAGCCTAGGAAATTAGTCACCAAAGTCCCCATCCAGTCTGGGTCATCCTCATGTCTCACTGTCTGCAGGTACTTTGTGCAGCTAAATTCATGGAGCATCTCACCAAAAAACCTAAATGATTTTGCTAACTACTCCTTTTCCACTCATCACTATCCTTTGTTCCCTACCCCAATGTTTCTTTTTCTTATAGCTCTGGACTCCAGAGGTTACCTTACCCAGATGCTCAGTAGTGTGGGTCTTCACTTTCCCTACTGCCCCCAAATTCAAGTTTGACAATTTCAGAAGCAAATATGCGCATGTTGAAAAGAAATACTTTGTTACAAAATAAGTTTAAATAATTCTTATAAATTAATGTATTTTGTTATTGTTATTTTTATTACATTATTATTGTTATATTTATTATATTATTAAATTGTTACTTCCAACTTGTTATAGGAAAGGTTTCTCTTAAATTTACAAACTTTTTTTTAAAGCTGTGATATTTTTCTATAAAAAAGAAGACTTTGAATTGAGGCTTAAAAATATTTTTATTATTTTTCCATATGTTTTTATAAGTAATAATAAACTGATAATATGACTGGATTGCTGAGATATGAAAAGTTTAGAGGACAGTTCCCAAGTGGGAGGAAGAGGTCCTCAATAGATTAGAGATGTCTCTTATTGGCTCAAAGGGGAGCACACATGCCATTTATTGTCTATCTTAAGTCTATTGTTTTGTAGAGATTCCATTTTCAATGTTTAATAACACAATACAGTTACAAGTTTCTAGATTAGAAATCAACAAAATATATATAGCTTGTGCACCAATTCCAATCACTGCCCATTTTTGTAAATAAAATTTTATTAGAACACAAACAGACTCATTTGCTTATAGATTGTCTATCACTACTTTTGTGCTATAAAGGACATATTGAATAGTTCTGACAGAGGTTGTAGAGCTTACAAAGCCTAAAATATTTCTATCTGACCTCCTACAAAAAAAATTAATAATGTCTCTTCCTGACTTAATAAAAGTAAAAGCTTCCTTCCTAATTCCCTCATCCATAGGCCTTATAACCAAGACCACTTCACCCCCTTTCACTGGCTCAGTCTCAGGTGTGCCAGTATCAGGTTACATTAACTTCATTACTTAAGCAAAACTTACCCTCTCACCTTTAATAATTGGCCTCTGTTCCTTTTCTTTAGCCAAATTGTCTCTTTGTGTTCTAATTCATACCGATCTAGAGTATTAACACATGCACAGCCTCCCTACCCTACTCCACCCTCACTGCCCTTCCACCCTCAATTTTTCAGACATAGTCACCCTATCTTATATCCAATATGTCATCCATTGTCATCATAAAGGTTACCAGCTGCTACTTTATATATACCACCTCAAAGCCCAGTAGTTTCAAACAAGGACTTCATGTTCATATGGCCATAGGGCCACTACTCTTCATGAATCTCAGGCCAGCCAGGGACTGTGCTTCTGGTTGCGCTTGACTGATGCAGTTTATCTGGACAACTCTGTGCTACATTTCTTTCATCCTCCTCCTACAGTAAGTGGATTATTTAGTCTAGCCACATTCTTCTCCTGGTATAGCCTAAGTGGAAGAAAGTGAGCTCAATCACACAAACAATTTTTTTGTGTTCTCTGGTTGTTCTTGTCTACTATGAACCCATTGTCCAAAGTAAGCCATAAGGCCAAACACAGATTTCAAGGTGTAAGAACAAATCCCCATTCACAGAGAGAACTCTACAAATTACATGACTAAGGGCATGAATAGAAATCACTAGGATGCTATCAGAAGAGTCCAAGGACCCTTCCATATTCCATTAACCTGAGCCAGAGCTAAACAAATCCACCAGCATATCATACCACAGTTCACTACTGCAAAATAAAGGCAGGGTGCTATTATAATATCTTGATCCCTAATTTTAAGAAATGCATGAAAGGAGGAAGGAAACAGAATTATATCTTAACCAAAGTCTACCATATGTAATGACATTCTGAAATATACAAGCCTTTTGGAAGTCATTCTTCCATGCCAAGCCCATATGCCCGGAAGTCATGGCCACATTTCTGTCTCTTAGTACAAATAAATGGGGTTATAACAGCAAGCCATCAGTTAGAGCTTGTGATATTCACCAAATCCATAAATGTAGCCAACAACCACTATTTTAAAAAGTTTTTATTTTGAGATAATTACGCTTTCACATGCAGTTGTCAGGTTTAATACAGAAAGATATTGTATACTAATTTACCCTAATGGTAAAAATTTTAAGAACTATATATAATATCATAACCAAGGTATGGACATTGAAACAGTAAACCATCCTTGCTCTGGTTTAGCTAGTTTAACCTGCATTCTTGTGTGTATACATGCATGAGGTATGGTTTTATGCATTTTATTACATGTATAGATTTGTATCATGGCCACTAGAGTGAAGATGTCAAGATAGAATATTTCCATCAACTATTATTTTTCACTCATTTATGCTCGGCAATTCTGTATAGGAGCTCAGAATTAACCTCAGAGTAGAACTTAACAATCTTAAACATCTGATTCCTGTCATACTTGAAAAGCCTCCAACATTCACAGGATATTTGTCTCTTTTTAAAACAGGTAATTGCCTGTTAAATGAATCACATAACTGCTCTCCTCTCAAGTGACCATGGAGTGGTTATACAGTGTGTATCTTCTTACAAATCTAATAAGAGCTGTGTGAAATGAATTTAAAAATGTGTCACTGAAATGCTACCTCAAGGAAACTCTGCTCTGCCCACTAGATTTGAAGCTGTGAGAGCATCCAAAACACATTAAAGAGTGTGTTTCACTTAGATACTTCCTAAAGCAAGGTTGCCTCAGTTTTCATGTTGCTGATTTCAGCCAAAGTGATTCTTTGGTCATACCTGTCTTGGCTCGAAATGCCAATTAGTGAATTAGAATAACAAATATCTTGGGTACCAGATTCTTACAGATGTTTCGGACATGGAAGAGTTGACAATGGTTAAAGAGCATGGAATTTCATAGAACTCATTACCAGAAGGCGTGCTATGTTTCTTTCCTCAGACTTTGCTTTTTGTGAATAAAGACACCAGAAAAATTCAGTCTTGACAAGAAGCATTTATGAGTTCATGGCTGTGTGCTCACATAGTGTGTTGTGTTAATCCCCACAACACTATACAAACCAGCCTACTGTGCAGCATATGGACACAGAATATTAACACCAGAAGACTTCCACCTAGTCTAGGGGTTTATAGTATTTATTATCATTAGAACTTTCTGCTCAAATATATCCTTTGTAAATAAATTTCAAAGGTTTTGTATGGATGCAGTCTAATGAGTCAAGGAGGCCTATAAGACTTGATTTGAAACAAAAACTGTAGGCTGACTTAGAATTGAACATTCTTGAGTCTACTAATCCTTGCTTTTTAATTTCTTTATGCTATTGTATTATTCTTTTTTGTCTTTGAATACAAGTTTTTATGCCCTAAAGATCTTTGTCATTTCAGCAGGGTTCCAGAAAGAGATAGACAAATAGTTATGTTTACACTATCATTTGTGAAAGCAGTTTAACTCTTACTCTGAGTCCCTAAGTCCTGAAGACCCTTTCCTTATGAGACTCTCATCTCATCTTTTAGAAGTTACTTAATCATCTTTTACCGAAACCTTAAATGTTTCTTAATATAACCTTTGAAAACAAACCACACTGTAATCCAATCTCAACATTTTATAGACAAGGAAACAGAGACTGAAATAAGTGAATTATTGTTCAAACCTCCATAGGCAGTAATGGCTTTAGACCATGATCCACATATCCTTCCTTCTAAACAGGTGCTCTTCCTATTAAACCACACTGTCTTTATTAATTCAGGAAACAATGAAATGATGGCAGACATCAGGACAGTAGTCTATTTAATCTACCCAGTCAGCATTTATCCTTTCATTCTCCAAATTTGGACACCTGCTTTATACCAAGGATTGTGCTTGGCACTGATGATAAAGTCATAAATATAACAAGCATGAGCCTTTCCTTCTCTAAGTTTACATACAGGATACAGAGGGCTTTATCTGGCAGTTTGCAGGCCAGATTCGACCAGCAGATGTGCTTTATTTAGCCTGTCCACCATTTTATAAAGAATATATAATTTTATTGCCCACATTCAAACATTGAAAAAATTATATTAAAGACAACCTGGAAGTCTGGCTTCTCCAGAAGGATTATATGATCTGGAAAGTTTGGGCCTTTGATTTCTGTCTGACATCAGTTGACTAGCACAAGATGTAGCTATGCTCTTTGAGCATATGTTCCTCAAACCTCCCTGTTCTCACCAGCTCATTTCTTTCTTTGATACTACTTGTTTTACCCCTGTGGAAATTGGCAACTTCTTCCCTAGTTTTTGTTTGTTTGTTTTTAACTTATCCCTGGTTTTAGTTTGTTTAGCCTCAAGTCTCAGAGTTCAGTCCCTTCACCTTGCATCAATGGCTACCCTGCCTGGTCCTCCTGCTTGATCTCCTCAGCCACACATGCAAGAATTCCACACACATGCAGGCCAAGGGGACCTGGAAGACCCTATATCAGATTCCCACTCTTCCTAACCACATTATGCCATCTTTTACTCTCTAGTGAGCTTACTCTGATGGCATAGACTTTGAATTGTAGATAGGAAGTGGGGACAAACACCCTGCATTCTGGAATTTTAGAACTAATCTAGTCTGCATCTCCTGCCAGACTCTCACCCCCTTAACCTCCATGAGAGATTGGTCATAGTCCCCAGTTTTGATTCATTGGAACCAACAAACCCTTTTCTTTCTTTCAAAAAAATCATTGTTATTACAAATGAAAGCTCTACTTTTTTGATGCTGTGCTATTTTTCACTTTTTACTAGAAAATATTTGTTGTATAAAGGAGTTTCACTGTGATATTTCCACATATGCATACAATGCAGCTCATCAAATTCACCCCCTCCACCATGCTCCCTCATTCTAGTGATTTTCAAATTATGCTCTGTGGAATCTTAGGAGTTTGGATGAGGCTTTCAACTCATTAGGTTCAGAAGAGTTTCCAAGTCAGGCCTAATGCATGCTACCAGTAAGGCCTGCTAGACTCTTCCCTGTTTTACATATTATACATCTACTTATAGATTCTCTGCCACTAATTTATTCTGCTGATGAGAAAATGAATTGAGTTCCACAGTCTTATAAGTGTTTTAGTAGGTTGTGTAGACAATAATTACTGTAGAAATATGAAAGGAAACAAATTCCAGGATTTGATTCAGGAATCATGAAGAGACAAAGCCAGAATTAACCCTTGGATAGTCTTGAGTGAAGACAAAAATTTATGATAGAGGAGAAGAACCCACACAAAGGTGCAGCAAAAGGAGCCATCTGCATAACTGATAAAGAAGTTTTTGATATATCAGATTGCCCTGAATAGCCTCAAAGATGTTAACAAACTTTTAAGTAAGTGTTTTCTAATTGTGCAGATATTTTTAACACATAGGAACAAGAGGATTAAGAAAATCCCATAAAATTTATTTACTATTGTCTGCTAGATATTTGGATTCCCAAATACTTCTGTGAATAACTGCTTTGGTTTACATGTGGATTCAATAAAATGAAAACTCATTTTCTAAGAAGCTTGGTGACATGTGTATTTGGAAAGGAGACTGTGACATAATTTAAATGAAACACAGAGTCAATAAAGCTGGTTGATTTTAGTTATGATACTTTTGACTTAGTGCATTTTCACTATTGGTGCACAACCATTGTTGTTAGGAGAAATAAGGCCCAACTTATATTTTAATATTTAAAATGCAGATTCTCAGGTCCCATCCCACATATACTGAACCTCAGGGATGGGGTAAGAGGCCTCCTCAGTGAGTCTGATGCATGAATTTGGGAACCCTTGCTCTCTACCCCAGCACTCCTCAGCTTTGGCTGATCTACAGAGGATGTTTTGTTTTGTTTTTTAAAAAAATACCCATGCCTGCACATCAACTTAAACCTATAAAGTCAAGTTCTCTGGGATGGTACCCAATTATAGATATATGTTTTAGAAGCCCCACAGATAATTTTAATTATCTAGTCTGACAAAGAGCTTCCTGTCTTGGGGCCCTTTGCTTGGTCCTTCTCTCTGGAACTTCTTCCCTGGCTCTTCACATGTCTTTTTTGTCTGTTTGTTTACTTCCTCAGGCCAAGGTAAAATTGTCACTAATTCCTTTCTAGCCATTTTAACTCCAAGAGCCCACTCCCAGGAACCTTCTATCGTTTTATCTTCCATTATTTTCTTGTTTGTAATAATATTGAATTTAAACTGTTTTTTAAAAAATCATTCATTTGCAGCTCCACTAGAAAATAAAAAATTAGGCTAGAACACTTGCCTCTGCCTCAATCCTTCTTCACCTACAGAGAGTTCTTCCTCTCCTAAAGTCATTATGACTTACTAACATTATTTAACCATTCACTCTTTAAAATACTGTGCGGTGAATGTGTGCCCCCTTACCCTGAGCTGTTGAAGCACATAGACTGAACTATGGGTTTCTCTCTGTTTGCTCCATTGTGAGGATGGAGTCCACTCCTGGCTGCACACAAGTGGACACTTTCTGAAAGTCGACTTGAAGAAGGAAAAAGCTTTCTTGCAAGAGTTTTAAAAACTTTGGAACCATTAGAGAGAGAGCGAGAGAGAGAGAGAGAGAGAGAGAGAGAGAGAGAGAGAGAGAATGATAGAGGGAGAGAGAGACAGCAAGTAAAAAACAGATACAGGAAAGAACATCTGGTTCAATTCATCAATATACAGATGGAAGGTTTTGGAAACCAGGCTGGGGGTGTGATGCATGTCTGTGTCCAAGAATGCTCTGCTTGCTGTTATTTCTAGTTGGTTCCTCTTTCTACTCCTGAACTTTTAAAGTCCTAGGTTTGGACAGAAGTTCTCCCACACCCCTCAGCCACCCTTTCCCTTTCTCTCTCTTAAACTGTACAGAGAACTGAAAGTAGCATTCACATCAGGAAATGCTAGATAGCCACAGGCAGCCTTTGATTGCAAGTAAGCAGCTACAGAAATTCCTCTTTTATGATGTTACATTATCTATATGAGCACAATCAGAGAGATCAGCTGGAAATCCCTCAACACTGGAAGGAACTGACTGGCTCACAACTGTTTCTCCTTGAAATGTCTTGCTGGGAGACCTGTAGGGCTCTTGAGTACAAATCAACATCCCCATCCTAAGAGACTGAGCTGTTCCTCCCTAGGAAGGAATGCCCACTGGCTTCACTGGACAGAGCCAGAGGACAAAACCCTCAAATGAGGACCTAATATGTGGGGAGAAGGATATTTTCATCATGCATCTGTTCGATGTCTTCACTGCTGAACCTTAGGCTTCCCAATGTAGCAGGGGTAAAGTTACTTACATATATTCATTCTTAGGTGTACACTTTTCTGCTTGAACATCAAGGTCAGCCCTAACAAAGTCGTGTTGGTGCTTAAACCTATTTTACCTTTCTTGACTCTAGATTCTTTCTGTGAATTGAAAACTCAAAAAACTACATGGAAAATCTCTCTTAGCTCTCAAAAGTCAAGAATTGGAGGTACATATTTGTCTTTATTTCCCTTTGTCTTACTCTTACATCAGCTCTGCTCTCCCTCTTTTAGGTTTCTCTTCCATCCAAAAAAGCCAAACCATTCAGCTGGGAGCCAGTGGCTCATGCCTGTAATCCTAGCTACTAAGGAGGCAGAGATCAGGAGGATTGTGGTTTGAAACCAGCCTGGACAAATAGTTCATGAAACCCTATATTGAAAAAACCCTTCACATAAAAGGGTTGATGGAATGGCTTAAGGTGTAGGCCCTGAGTTCAAACCCCAATACCACAAAAAAAAAAAAAAAAAAAACCATTCCCAGTGTTGACCACTGGATATCTAGAATTTTCCTTACCTATACTTGCCTTCTCTGGGAACACTCCAAGCTCCAGAACATTCTCTGGCCACCTTCTTGGTCCACTTTCCTTAAAGTAAAAATCTTTGCTAGTGCTAACTTGATAACCTAATTTGTACTATGTTGATAACTTAATGTGTGTCTTCCCATTCCCAAGTAACAGATTTGCATTAAAAGTGGTGTCTGAAACTCTACAATTCAAAGAGGAGAAATAAGAATTTCTAGCAGTATTGGACATCAGAGTATTGGAAATCAGAGTATTGGGGGAGGGGGAGATTTTTTCAGTGGGCAAATGCAAGCTAAGTGGTGATGGCATCATTCACAAGAGAAGGGATCACAGTCATTGTGTCCTCTCAGAATGGACCTAATTAGCATAATCCAACCTGCCATGCTTCATACACAGCACCAATACATAATTCTTCATGCACTCTTGCAGCTAGAGTCACCACCCCAGTCAGATAGAGGTGTCTAGGGACTGGCAGTAATGGGGAAGGGGGAAGAGGAGTCTAAGTTCACAGAGAGCACTTAAAGGAAGTAGAAAGGGAGGAAACCACTAGGAGATATACTTAGTCTTCCTTCTGTGTACATTTAAAAAAATTCATTGAAATAGTTTATTAAGAGTGACTTCTGGTATAGTTCAGTTCATTTAACATGTGTTTGCTGACTATCAATGTATAATTAGTAGTGATGATAATAAATTACTAATCAGCAAGTGAATTAGTATTCACCTTGTATCACACACTCCACAAAGCATTTTGCATAGATTTTTTTCTATAGTAATCTCATCATCCTTGTGAAATAGCCAGTGGTATGCTAGCTAATTGGCTCTCTGGGAGGTGGTCAGGTTACAAGAATGGAGCCCTAATGAATGGTATTTGTGTCCTTAAAAAAAGAGACCCCAGGGAACTGCCTTGTCCTTTCCACCAAGTAAAAGCACAGGGAGAAAGTACCATCTATGAACAAGAAACTCTGCCATTACCAAAATATCATCTCTGCTAGTACATAGATCTTGGACTCTCTAGCCTCCAGAACTGTGACCAATAAGTTCATCCAGTTTATGGTATTTTGTTATTGCAGTCAGAATGGAGTGAGCCTCTTTTGTAAAGTGAGAATGAAAAAAATGTGTACAAGTTCCCCACAGGTAGTAAGCAAAGAACTACCTTCAGGATTTAGGGGTTCAATTATACAGCCTATGGGCTTCACTGCAAGAAGTGTCAAGCCTCTTTCTTTAGAGGCAAACAGTCATGAGTGTCAAATCTATAATGCAATAGAAGACATACACACACTTTATAGAAAATTCAAAAACCAAAGTTATTTAGGGCAAAATTAAGGCACATCATGTGTATACAAAAGATGGACTCCAGACTAGCCTGGTAGTTTCTTTGCCTAATTCAAAGCTTGAACTTAGGCTCAATTTGAGATCTCCTGAAAGGAACTGTCTAGGAATTCTAATATTATGTTGAATAAGAGTGAGGAGAGTGGACACCCTTGCCTGGTTCCTGATTTTAGAGGAAATGATTTCAGCTTTTCCTCATTTAGTATGAGGTTGGAATTGTACACAATCTTCTAGAATCTGTTCCACATAATGTATAAAAATCCTCCCCATTGTGCCATAGCCATTGATGAAGTCAGATTCCACTTCTCACACACACACACACACACACACACACACACACACACAGCAGTGTGATCGATGCAAGGTCTTCTAATAACCTGGGGAATTTCATAAGTGAGGAAATCCACCTTTTCTAAATGACCTACTGTAAAATACAAAGTACATTTTCTATGACACAGCCCTTCAATTTAGGAAATCATCTCAGTGACTACTCTTAGTGAGCACCAACGTATTTATAAAAAAAAAGAGAGAGAGAGCTTCTTCCACTCTAAAATGAAACTCATTCAGTCTTGTATACTCTTTCATTAGAATATCTTCCAAAAATATGTTCCATGAATAATCATATTAATATTCCATTATTTGTTACGTAAAGCAAAGTTCAATTTGGAAACTTCGCATTTTGGTTTTCGATTTCTGATGCAGGTTTTAATAAAAGTTATACGTAAAAAGCACAATGATTTGTTTAGATTATAGTAAACATCACTTTTAACCTAATAGACCCCATTTAATGGGTAAAATAACATCTCTGCTGCACAGAGATGAGTTATTCTGATTTTGTAAAATGCCATAACATTCTGAAAGCATTAAAAGTGTGCAAAGTGACATTAATTCATGCAAGCATTATTCCAGAACTGTTGACTCAAAATGACTATATATGTATGAAAAATAGTGATTCTTAACATTCTTGAGCTATCTTATTTATCTTAAAAGCTTTCAAGACACTCTTCCCAAATGCCCTTTGCAAAAAAGCTAATACCTACTGCATCCCATACTTTAAAAATAAGTATATGATAAACAGGGCTTTTGTGCAGATTGACAGACAATGAAGGAAAGGGATATGTGTAAGTTGGGACTCACAAAATAGTAAGCAAAGCTAGATTTAAATTTTATCTCTCAGCGGACTTTGTGCTCTGAGGTTTATTTTATTCTAAAACTGCTTGAATATAATAGTGAAAAAGGAATTTAGGAAAAAGTCTTATAGAATGTGGGATCTAACCCATGGGGGCATATGTCACCTATCTCAAATGAGTAGCAAAACAACATATGTGAGGGACAGGAAGATGAGGAAACATGGGAAGAAATAAATATCTTCTGATATAAATCAGCAGTTTTGTGTTTGCATAAAGAAGTCATCTGTTATTTTGTTTTGTTTTGCTAAGAGGCCCAGAATTAAAATTGATATCACTGACCTCGTATGTCTGATTTCAGAAAACCCAGAAAGAACACAATGATATCACCTTAAAACAAAAGTTAATAGGATTAGCTTTATCTGCATGCTATGAAATGCCAGATGATCAAGAATTGGAAATTATAACCTGGTGTCTGATCTGGGCTTTAGGATCACTGTATCTTCAAATTTTATACAAAGTTTTTGGGGGAAATTGTTAAAATCTCTTACCAGTTTCTCAAGCAATAAGAAACTCAAGAGTATTGAAGAATCTCAGGTAAGAATGTCTGATGTATGATACATCATATGATTTAGTATTTATATCTCATTATTACATATGTTATTACTATAGAAGGGGTATAACAAAGTTACAGTAAACTGTAGTCACATTTTACTGTATCTTAAGCTTGTGATATAAAACTCACAAATTAAAGCAGAAACAATGATTCTAAATATGATAAATTGCCAAGAAATTGATTATTTAATGTATTTATTACACACCTTAACAATATCTTCAAACTGCACCAGCAAAATGCAGTACAAGACTCATGTTACTACATTTGGTTTTTAATAGAAGCAAAGCTGACATTGGTCAGAGGCAGTCACCCCATAACGTGATATTAGGGTTGTTGTTAAGATATGCCTTGAGCTCACCAATGCCCAGCCACCTTGGAAATTCTACCACTATAGATCTCTTCTAACCTGTCCTTTGTTTCATCTAAACTGTAAATGTCCTTAGAAAATAATCCATGTCTTAATCCTTGTGACATCAAGGAAGCCTCCCATGATTTCCCATGACTTGAAATGGGAGACTCTTGAACACCAAGAGAAAAAAAGAAATTTCTACTGAGAAAGGAAAGAATTATAAAAATGGAGGCCAAGAGTGCTAAACACAGGCATGTAGTCACATGTCACTTATCAGCATGGTATTTTAATTAACAGAAAGTATATTCAAATAAGTGCTAAAAACATCTTCAAGTCCATACTATGCAGGAGTTGGCCTAGTGGGAGATATTGGAGCATAAGATGGGGGTGGATGAGATAAAAGTGAATTGGCTGTGTGTGTAGGAACCTGAACAAGGGGTCAGACTGACAAGTATGTTGAGAAAGAAGTACGTGCAGGAGGGATGTGTTCAGCCTGAGTACACTGAGTGTTGTCTCTTTGCATGAGATGTTGAACCCCAGGCAACTGTGGAGGGCTGCCACACAAGAGCATCACAAGACAGAGTTGGAGCCCAAACAGAGGGAAGAGGATGTCCATCAAAAGGGCGGGCTCCAAGGCCACTTTCAGACCCTGGGCAGTTGCCTGATGAAGTTCTCAGCACTGGAGGTTGCAGCCCAGTGCAGTAGAGAGACTACCTCCACATAGAAGGGATGAGGTGACCTGTCACAAAATGTCACAACCTAGGAGTTGTGTGTGTGGGGGGGGGCAATTTGCAGCAGCACTAATATAAGGTTGGCTACAAGCAAGGAGATTGACTAAATGAGTAAATGTATTGAGTTAATAGGAACCAATTTCTCACTGTCAAAGAAGTTACAAACACAGAAAGACAGAAAACAAAAATACAGAAGTCAGAAAAATATTGGTGTGAGCACCTGGATTTTAATCTATAGCAGTAAATATAAATACTTAGGTATGTACATACATCTATGTGTGTGTGTGCATACCATATTGTGGTTTATAGATCTCATATGTATACACCAAATATATACATATATATATATATATATGCTTATACATTCAGACATAAACATATGACATATATATATATATAATATAGATAGATATCACAGCTCTGATCAAGAAGAACAGCACTCTAATAGCAATAAAGGAAAACTAACTGCCTGAATTTTGGCTCCCTGATTTTGCTGCTGTCTCCTAGTAAGAATGAGACATCCTTAGAGAGTCAATTCTTTCCAGAGCTAGGTAAAGAGACAACTTATTCTAGAAAAAATGTGCTTAAAGAATGACAGATATATATCAAAAATACATGGAAACTAGGTGGGAGGGGAATCCACTCAACAAATTTGAAGCTATTTGTATCTTCAAATAAGTGGTATTAGTAGCTGAACAATTTATTACTGCAATAGAGAAATAAGGAAATACAAAAGTGGAAAGGAAACAGTTAACAGAAAAAATGTTTGTGGTAGTGCTCGGGCTTGAACTCAGGGCCTCACACTTGCTAGGTAGGTACTCTACCACTTGAACTTTGCCCCCAGGCCATAAAAATTTGATTCTTAGAAACCAAGCAAGTAAATGAACAAAAAACCTCTTGAAATATAAACAAAGCTCTAATAAAAATAGCATAGGAAAGAAGAGTGATGGCAAAGACAAGGAATACCATCATTGCCATAATTTCAAATGTAATAGGGATTTACAAACTCTTAAGAGATTACTATAAAAAACTATGCCAATAAATTTGCAAGCTTGTTTGTATAATTTTACAGAAAATCATAGCTAGCTTTAATTTATTGTAAAATACATACACACATGAATTGGCTAGATGAGTAATACTGTTTTCTTTAAGTAGAATTGAGCTGATGGTAAATAGTTACTTCCCACACAGTATGTACAGACATTTTCTAAAACAGTCATCAGTTTAGACTGTTATTGATGTCTAACTGAACTTTTAAATATTTTATCTTACTTGAACTGTTTGGGAGAACAGAAAAAGAGAAAGATTCATCTTAGAAAAACTACAAATCTAGTATTTTTTTGATGTTTAAATCTGGCACAAGTAGCTCAAGAATAAAATTATAGACTAATTTTATGAACAAAAACACAAAAATTTAAGCAAAACATTAGAAAAACAAATTCAAAATTTATAAAAGAATAATGTACTATAATCAAGTATTCTGATGCATATGTATATAGGATAGCTATATTGCATATGATCAAATATTCAAAGAAAAAAATTCTATCACATGGCAATATGTATTAATGTAACTCTTACATTTACAGATTCAGAAGTGGAAAAAAAATAATCATCTCAACAGTTATATCAAAAGCAATTACTCAATCTAATATTCTTTCCTGATGAAGTCCTTAGCAAATTATTAATAAAAAGATGCTTCCTTTCTCCAGCCAATTTTACCAGCATCCAGTAATGACGATGGTCAAGTTCAAAAGCAGTTGTTATAACATCAAGAATATAAGGCTGCCTAGCATCACCTCTACTAATTAGCGTTCCTGGCAGTCCTTTCCAAGCTAATAATAAGGGTAAAATAAGCATGAGAAAGAGACAGTTGTCTATAAAGGAAATCAAAAAGAAACTAAAGCAAAGTATTAAAATTTCATGACTTTCTTTTGCATCAGAGTTCTAAGAGTTGATATAAGTATAGAAAAGCCAACCATATAACAAGTGTTTAAAACATTTTTAAAATATATGATTTATGATATCAAAAACACCATAAAAGACACAGTGAACAAAGACAAGCAAAAGCTAGAGGAAAATATTAACATTGAGTAAATTAAAGGATTGTTGCTCAAATTTGAAAAGAATCACATCTGTGAGAAAAATTCACACATAAGAAAAGAGACAAAAGATCTAGATAACATTCCATAGCAAAGGGAGTCTGAAGGCTGTGTGTTACTTCACAAGGTATCAGGAAAACGCAAATTCATACATTTTTTTTTGAAATTTCACCTCATAGAACTATTAGTTTGACAAAATATTTTTAAATGTAATACATTAGAAGTTGATGAAAATCTGGAGAAAGTCACTACTGCTGAGTTAACCATGGCTCTTACTGTGGAGAGCAATCTGGCAATACCCAGTTAAGTTAACAATGATGAAGAGCCAATGAGCTTGATCTGCGTACGTCCCAGGGAAGTTGTTACACACGGGAGTAGGGAAGTCTTGCTGAGACAATCCCCTGAAGCCAAGTGCATAATGGCTATAGGAACAGGAAAAAATGTCCATCAAGAAAATCTATACATTGTGAAATGCAATAGAACACCACACAGAGGTTACAATAAACACGCTAGTGCTACAGTTTTCCTTACACAGATCACAAAAGAATGTTTAGTTAGTAAAAAAAGAAGATGAAGACACTTAATATAGGTGACACACTTTCCACAAAACATGCACATACATAATGCTGGACTCAGCATAGACAAATTTGCTCATGGTAGTTTCAGGAAAGGATATTGTGAAAGGGCTTGAGAAAGAGGCTTAATGAACAGCATAAGTTTTCTTGAGTGCTAAGCTTCCTTAATATTGTTCCCAACAATTTATGAAGAACTCTGGGTGATTCTAAACACAAAGAAATGATCAATGTTTACCAAAATGGAAATGCTAATTCCCTGATTTGATTGTTACACATTGTATTCACATATCGAATTGTCACACTATACCTCATTAATATAGACAATGGATATATGCCAATAAAATAACTTAATGATGGCAGAGAGAAGTTTGTAAATATGTATATCATAAGCAATAATGGCAAGATGTTTCATAACTTTTACTGGGTATATGAGAATTCTAATACTACTCTCATAATTTTCTAATTTTTCCATGCATACTGAATTAAAAGAAGTATGACTGTTTCTACTCATTCTTTCCTGCCTGATGGTTAAGTATTAAAATGATGCATATGGATGAAGCCTCATAGTTTGCTAAGTGGTATATATCGTTTGAAGAGTCCTTATTAATTCACAACTAAACTGTCAGTTTTTGAAGACATGGTACGAAATCAATAAATGGCAGGTATCCAGAGATTACATGAAGTAGTAGAGAAATTAGTGTTCCAAGAAAATGCCCTTGGTGAAAAGAAATCAATTTGAACTTCCAGTCTGTAACATCTTCAACTGATCTAAATGTCCTCTGTTATAACCAAAGTCCCAAATGAAAGTTATGCACTGCAAATATCAGGAAGGCATGACATAGTGTGATCGGAAATAATAATAAGGTTAACTTATAAAGCAAAATTTGCTGATTCATAGCTCGTTACTTTATTAAATTTTAAGACCTTGGGAGCTATGGAGCAAATGATAAACATTTACTTTGGTGGAAATTCACACTGTTTTCTCAGGTCCTTAAATCTTTTTCTGTAGTAGACAGCACCAATTACTGAGCTTCGCACTGGTAGTTTGGTTCCTTTTAAGCCAAGTAAAACAGATGATAGCTAAAATGACAAAAAACAATTTAGTATGGCATGTTCAAAAAATTTCACACTTTCTAAGAGTGATAATAGATACATTGTTTATTGAAAAAGATTCATATGGACTTCGGGCAGAGAAAAACAGGGCACTTTCTACCTTACACAAGACGCTGGAGATGCTTTAACATGGAGACCTGCTGCAGAACACGCTCCTGGAAGGTATGCTAATGCAGTTGGTGGGACCCATGAATTTTCATGCTGACACTCCTGATTGCCTAGTGACTCCAAGTACTGAAGACAGAAATAGATGAAAGGTTTGAGATTCCCAGTCCTGGCTGATTTGGTGGGGAGAGAGCCGCTTTTTTTTTTTTTAATAAAAAAGAAGAAGAATAAAACAATCAGGGAGGGAGAAATAACAGGCACTTATAAATCACTTATTAGTAACGTGTCATGTTGGGCTGAGAAAGCATCTATGTATCTCCATGTCCAAAGAACACATTAACAAAAGATGTGTTCTACTTTCCATAGCTCAATTTGCCTAGAAATCATTAACAGTGGGCCCTCATAAGAACTAATCCAGTCATTAAGGGGCTCTCTTAATGTGTTGCTCTCTTTCAGTCATTGGTAATTTAACAGCATTTCAGTGGATGTTGCTAGAGTTAGGGCCAACAGAATATTTCCTAAGAGTACCAGGAGAAAGCACAATAATTAAGGTAACATCACAGTTAACCTTAATTCCAAGAAACCTTCAGGACGAAGTTGGTTTTCTGATTTGTGGCAGTCAATTGCTTCAACTCTTTGAAGAGGGTTAGTCAAACTGTATGACTGGTACCACCAGAGAAACTTTCGTGCAGCTTAGTATTGGTACACAGCCTTCTCATCACTAATCAGTTATGCAAACTTTCCAAAGTACTTCTGTCCAGACTATACCAATGTCTTCTGGAAAGTGTTTATTTTTGGTTATTTTATTTTGTTTCATTTTTTTCTTCAGTTATAGTCTCTAGACAACATGTATCTTCAACTCTCCAAATTACTTTTTGGAAGGTTCAGTAGCAATAGGAACAAAGGGACGTTAACATTTTTATGCCATTACTGATAAAGACTCCACAAAGAAAAAGAACCACCATTTTTTCAAATGCTATTAAATCCAAGTTCCCCAGTGAAAATGTGAGAGACTCCTATAATATAACATCTTGCAGAACAAGCAAGAATTCCCCACAAAACTGCTCCATCCACCAGGCCTTTGGTGTTCCAAATCTCAGAGGCTCCATCCTGTTACCCACTCCAAGGTGTTTCCGAAGGGCGAGAAAGTTCCAGTCTGGTTGTGAGTGGTGGTTAGGTACACAAACTATACATCGGAACTACTGCTGATAGGTTGCCTTAGCAAGAGAATTACAACTTGGCTTGTCCAATCACAACGTGAAGTCAACCAAATAAGTGGATCATAAGCAGGTCCATTGCTGTTTTTTTTTTAATTTACTTTTGCAGTACTGGGGTTTGAACTCAGGGCCTTACACTTACTAGGCAAGCAGTCTACCACTCGAATCATACCCCAAGCTCTTTTGCTCTTGATTTGTTTTTAGAGTCTTTGCCTCAGGTGGCTTCAGACCATGATCCTCCCACCTTTACCTCCTGGGTAGCCAGGATTACAGGCACAAGTCACCACATCTCGCCCTAATTTTCCATTTTCATGATAGAATCAAGTTCACCACACAGTGACCTGGGATTTATTCGTGCTGTACAGGTTTATTTTTCAAAGGGCTGTTCCAATCTCTACCAAGTACTTCTTCTCTTTTTCTCAATCCAGTCGACACACAAGCTTCATTTTAAGTCATTTATCTTTAGAAAAAGGAGGTGGATTTATCCCAGAAGCTAAGGAACAATTCATTCTGGCCAGAAAGACCAACACAAACAACGCTTAGGTAAAGTTCTTGCTTCCTAATGAACACAGCCCTGGAGCACCAAACTGTAGAGCCAAATAAATTGACTCCCCAAACCCTAAAGCTCATTCTTGGCCTGAAATAGGCCCAGCCTCAGGCATCTGTAGCCATATTCAGTCAGATCTTAGGAGCCTTCTGTTGACATCACTCTTTTCTGTTCCTACTTAAGAAACCAGCTCTGACTGGCCTCCATCCCCCATCACACACCTGTAAGCTTGTGTCATTGTCTACATTTTGCCACCTCCCTACTCTTCACCTTGTGCTCCTACTTTTTTATTTTTTAAATTAAGTCTTCTTTTTTCTCCCATCAATGACTCTATTTTTTTTTTCCGAGGTTCACTAGTTGACATGTACACAGCTGGGAACTTACTTTTTATTGTCTTGCAAAGCCCACCACAGAGGGTCACAACCTTGTCAGGAATCTGCTGCTTTCATGTCTGAGCACCCACAAAGTCCAACATGAGTTTAATAAGGAAATGTACATCTGAGCTGAAATTGGTCCAGGAACCTGAAGGAGTTCATTTAAAATCCTTCGCACCTCTAATTCGCACATATGTTACTGAACAATTTCCCAGGGGAATAACGCAAAATCCAAACCCTGAATGTGTCTTGTACCTTAGCAAATATCAACTTGTAAAATATTTTATTTTTCTGCTGTAATAAGCATGCAAGCTTACAAAATCAAAGTCTTTTTTTTTTCAATTTGGTGCTAAGAAAATAATCTTTTATTTTAGGCAACATTAATTCATATGTTTTCTATCTATTAATATTTTCTTCCATCTACATCTATCACAATAAACAAATCTGTGTTTTTACTTGCCAAAAATTTCTTGTTTCAAAGTTGCAATTAGTGAAAGATATTTCAGGTTTAAGTTTTATCATCCAAATGTTCCTTTTCCAAAATTGCTTTAGGTGTTGTAACCTTGAACTCAAAGTCTGTTCATTAACCATGTTGAAGTTGTGTTTAAAATAGTTCTTATTTGGTAAGGAGAAGTGATTCTTTGAGAAAACTGTTTTGAAGAAATACTTGGCAACAGAATACCAAATGAAGGAGGACAATTAAAGAAGAAAGCAAGGATTAAGTGCAAAGCATTTTGCCTGAGTCAATTTGAAAAATATTGAGTGCAGAGGAGGCAAATTGAGGACTAAAAAGAGAAAAGTAGAATTCTTCTCTTCAATAAAAAATAATTATGGAAGAGGGAGGAAATGGAGTTTGGACATCTTACACAGTTTTTCTAGCTCTTCCTGTTTTAGTTTAAGATATATCAATACTGTGATAACCCTACTGGAACTTGCTTCATTCATTCAGTGAGCTTTATTGAACAGCTTGAGGATAAAACATACAGTGAATATAAAAAGGGATGGACCATGGTTCTTTTACCCTCAAAATGTCCTTCAATCTGTCTAAAAATGATAAAACTGGGAAGGCTGCTTCTGAAGATATAGGTGACCCCAGCTATAGAGAAAAGCTTTGTCTGAGTTAAAATTATGTTAATAACCACACAAAATTATATTGTATTTATTTTGTCTGTGAAAACTTCTTCTAATCTGTCTTTAAAGTGTGTTTATTTGATTTATTTTTCAACCTAGTTTTTTTTTTTTTTTTTGGTGGTACTGGGGTTTGAACTCAGGGTCTCACACTTGCTAGACAGGCACTCTACCACTTGAGCCACTCTACCAACTGATCTATTTTTCTAAAAATAGACCTGTTTTCACTTAAATCTTTTTTGAGTAAGAGATTTATCATTAAGTGAGGAAGGACAGAAAATAGGATGGATCTTTGCCTACTGCTCCCATTTGGGAAACAGTAGCTAAGAAGGTAGAGGGTAGGAGTGTTGAAACTGCAAAACTAAATAATGAAGTGATAACAAATGTCAAATGATGCTTAATGATGTGTTACTAAATAAAATCAACATTTAGGAATTCTTCCTCATTGAAAAACCACAGGCAGATACTCTTCTTTTTATATTGGTTGAAAGTACTGCTTCAGATCTGCCTGAGTTTTTGGCACGGCTCTTCCACTTATTAACTCTATGAACTTGGGAAAGTTGCTGACCTTCTTTGTGCCTCGATTCCACATCTGTTATATGAAGAAGAAGGCTTGTTTTGAGAATGCAAAAGGAAAATTGAAGGGCACAGAACGGAGTCTGACAAATAGTGAATGCTTTGTAACATTTACTAGTGATGATTATGGAGATGATAGCATCATTCATTTTCTTCACTAAATATTTTATATGCCTATATGAAAACCATACCTGTGTTTTTCAGAATGTATTATATTATATACAATGTTATTTCTTTACACAGAAATGATTTGATATATGTGGAAAGTAAAGGTGACATAACTTTATTATATTTTCATATAAATTTACAGAAAAACATTTTGACAGCTCATAAAATACCAATTCATAGATTTGGGATTATAAATTTCGGACTGAGTTTGTATGTTTTCGAGTCAGGGATTGCCAGTTTAGACACTTTGCAACATTTTACAAAGTCTCAACAGTTTCCTCATCTAGAAAGAGCGTTATTTGTTGATTAAATGAAATGATTCCTATGATATTCCTGTAAAACTCACTTAAAGGATTTTGCAATTCCTAAGTCACATACGTAAGTATAATGGCCTTGCTATCACAAAGCCGGAATATATAATGCCTTCTTTAAATGATTGAATATCTAATTCTAATGTTAAGAAGTAGAATTGCACTAGACCAATAGAATTGACCAAGACATCTGGGTTGAAGTAGAGTCTCATTAACCAGCTCTAGGCTTTGAGAAAGTCATTATATTTTTATTGTCTGCAGTCCTTCATTTATAAAATAGTGAGAACAAATTGAATGAGCTGGACATACTTTCTCCATTCTAACATTCTACAGTGATTTGGCTTAATTGGAGAGATGGAAGTGTCACGCATGATCAGATGACAGTATTTCAGAACTGATTTTTGTGTTTATTCCAATCATTTAAAAAATCTTATTTTTAACTCTTACACAGAGTTTGAATGGCTTTTTTTTAACGGTTGAAGACTCATTTCAGAAAGATAGCAGAAGTGATGGCAGTGACATTAAAAATGGAAATTATAAATATATTATCATATAGCTAATTGAAGCCTAATTATATGCCACAAAACCACAAATGAAATACGGTGGGGTTCTGATTCTACTTAAACATTTCTCTTCACTAATGACTCTATGAGATCTCTAAACCCTAAATGAGTAATCAAATATATCTATTTAGTCCTAAAGAAACAGAAAACCAATATCCTTATCTGAATGTTACTTTTAACATGGTAGAGCTTAAGAACACAGTCATTCACTGATCTCACTGATCAAAACCAGAAACTATGGATTAAAGAAAAAAAAGCAACTTCTTAGGTGAGTTATTGAGAGATTCAAAATTTGGATAAGTAAATCATGCACAAGTGAGTTTCACATCTTTTTCTTACATGTGGTTCTACGAGTCAATGGAGTTCATTGCTGATGCAGGCAGTCAAGGAACCAGGGACAGGTAAAGATTGTGGGATGGAGAATGTATGAGAAAGTTCTGAAGGGAAGAGATGCAAAGAAGAGATTTCTTATTTCTGAATTTGAACCCAGTTTCAGTTTTGTTTATATGCATATAACAGATATGAATCTTAGCAAAGAGCTTGAAAACAGAACTGAAACTTAAACATAGCCCATGAGACAAATGAGATGAAGTTAGCAGTTTGAACCTAATTGGGTGGGTTTTCTGCTAAAACATAACCTCAACTCTCTTGAAGACAAAGTTTCCAGAGGACACAAAGTCTGACAACAGAATAAGCACAAGGTCAAGGATAAGCACCAAAATTCCCAATGTGAGAGAACCAGGAAAACATGACTAATTCTTTAGGGACAAGACAACCAAAAAACACCAACCCTGAGATAACCAAGGTACTGGAATTATCAGACAAAAACTTTATACAGGTGTTGTATATCTCCTAAAGTATGAAAAATACTTGAAATAAATGGAAAGGTGCCAACAGAGAAATAGAAAATATTTACAAAGAACCAAATGCAAATTTTTGAATAGAAAAACCTAACATTTAAAATGAAAAATAGTCACTGAATGGGATCAATAGCAAAAAATAAAGAAAAAAAAAGGGATGACAAAGGAAAGAAACCATCAACCAGACGGAATGATGAAAATCATCCAATCCAGAAAGTACAAAGAGAAATACAACCAGGGGAAAAATGGCTTTAAGAACCTGCAAGATAATATACAAGAAATTTGTAACACATCCATCACTGGAGTAGCAGAATTAAAGAAAAAAGGGCTTCAGGCAGAAAAATGTCTGATGAATTCATGGTCATCAAGTTCCCAAATCTGGGGAAAGACATGAATTTATAGATTGAAGAAAATCAACCAACCCCAAGCAGGGCAAGTACATTTTAAAAAAATATCTATACACACCATGAACAAATCATTTTAAGTCAAAAATTTAAAAAAATATCTTAGAAGTATATAGAAAAAAATGACACATTACATGTTTGGTAGCAATGACTTCAATGTGAAAAAATTTCTTCATCACAAGGAGGTCAGAAAATAATGAAATGACATCTTTAATGTGCTAACAGGTACAAATGCAGTCAAATCAGAGTAGTGTATGTGGTGAAATAATCCTTCAGAAATTAAGGTAAAGAAAGACCTGCTGGATAGAGACTAATTTTCCTACAGCAGACCTGCTCTGCAAATACCCTAGAGGAAGTTCTCCAGACTGAAGGGAAACTTATTTCTTCAGGAAGAAAGGAATAACAATGAAGGTAAAATATGAATAAATATAAGAGTATATCATCCACTTAAATTATTTAAAATACATATAATAGTAGAAAGCAAATATATAAAATTGTTGAATAGGATAATAACTATGTATATGTGTATATAAATGTTACATGAGTACATAAACAAGTAATGTTTATGACAATACGATGTAAAGGTCTGAATATACACCAAGTAATAACCTGCACACTTAATAGGTTAAGTATCTATTTTAACTCCTAGAACAAACAGAAAAATATACAATGAAATACAGCCAAAGAATGAATATTTAAAGTGGAATGTCAAAAAATTATTCAAATTATCCCATGGAATAAAAAAAAGAAGAATGAAATACAGAAAGAGAACCAAAAACAAATAATAAAATGGTGGACCTCATCAAACAATATCAATATTTATATTAAATGTTAGTTAACTAAAATAGAGAACTAACAGAGGGGATGATAAAGCAAGACCCTACTTTAAGTTTCCTATCAGATACACACTTTAAATATAAGAGCACAGACAGTTTGAAAGTGAATGATGGACAAAGGTGGACCATGCAAGCAGCAAGCACTGGAGGAAGGCTTCAGTGACTCTTGCTAATGCAGATAAACTTCATCATGGGACACTTCTGCAGAGTCAGAGGACTTCCCATAATCATACAAGGGAATTGACAGTTACAGACACACAAGTGTCTGGTAGCAGAGCCTCAAATACATGAAGCAAAAACTGACTAAATTAAAAAAAGAACGAAGTCCACAATTACAGCAGAAATTTCTACAATTCCTCCCAGCAGTATCTGGGATCTGCATAACAGTATCAGCCACTTACTTAAGTGACATTTATAAATGCCCAAAGAGCATATACTAGAGCTGGGGCTGTACCTCAGTGGTAGAGCACTTAGCTAGCACTTGTGAGATCTTGGGTTTCATACCCAATACTGCCACCCAAAAAAGTTCATTCTGTGCACACATTTATATACATTTGTAGAGAAGTAAAATAATCTAGTGACAAAAAGATCAGTGATTGCCTGGGGATGGGGTGGAGGGAGGGATGAATTGCAAAAGGGCATGAAGGATCTTTTTGGACTAATTGAATATTTTTATCTTAATTGTGGTGGTGATTCGTGGTTGTTTATCTATGAAAGAACTATTCATATGGCATACCGTAAATACATAAAGCTTTTTACTTGAGTTAAGTAATTTCTAATAAAAGCCCTTTATTCTAAGTAGAAGTTCCTGAGCCTCAACAGACTGCAGAGAGGTCCGTGGCACAAAAAAAAAGTTAAAATATCTCAGATTGATTATTAAATTTCTTATCACTATCAATGTTCAAGTTCTAGACAGGTGAAATTTATGGCTCACATCAGAAGCCAGGCCATACATAAATTCATTCATTCATTCATTCATTCATGCATTTCTTAGACTTTTATTAAGCAACTACTATCTGGCAGGTGAGAAGAATAATGCTCACAAGAGCAATTTACATTTCACATCCCTTTCAGTATGTATAGTTTTTCATTTTATTAAATCATGGATTTTTTTTGTTGTACTGGGGTTTGAACTCAGGACTTTCAACTTGAGCCACTCAGCAGACCCTTTATTTTTGTGATGGGTTTTTTCAAGATAGGGTCTCATGGAACTATTTTCTTGGGCTGGCTTCAAATCCTGATCATTCCTGATCTCTGCCTCCTGAGGAGCTAGGATTACAGGTGTGAGCCACCATCACCTGGCTAAATCATGTTTTGAGTGGCAAGATACCCAAAATAAATGGCTGTGCATGATGGCTCATATCTGTAATTCCAGCTACTTGGGAAATGGAGGTCAGGAGGATCACCATTTGAGGCCCACTCAGTCTAAAACTTGAAATCATCTCTGAAAAATAACTAAAGCAAAAAGGGCTCAAGGTGTGCCTGAAGTGGTAGAGTACCTGTCTGGCAAATGTGAGTCCTGAGTTCAAACTCCAGTACTATGAAAAAAGCAAAAATGAAAAACAGAAAAGAGAAAGAAGTCACATCACACAGGCAATTTTATACACTGTGCATAAGGATTGTCCTTAATAAGCATTTCTGTCATTCACATACCTAAGAAATCACCATCAGCAAAACTTAATACTCTGGAGCTTCCCCAGAGATAAAATACCACACCAGAACACACTGGTCTGGGGCCAGTGAAGAGAATGTATCTCGATAGCTAGGCAGGACTAAGTCAGATGCAATTACTGTGTGTAGACCCCTAAATTGCTCCCCTAAAGTGCCATCTTGCTTTGTACCCCAAGTCAGTTTCCAGAGGCTTCCATTATAACTTTTTGCAGAATCCTTTGCTTGGTTGTAAACTTACAAAACTATTTCTTGCCAGAGGATATAATATTTTAAACTCTGAAGTTTTGGTGGAACTCCAAAGAAAGAAGTTGATCTTTCACACCCTCTTGTTCAGAGTCCCTTCTACCTATTGGCCTTCCTAGGAACACACTACCTATGCTAATTTCTGATTTTAGTCCGGTGTTTTTTCTATCTCTAGAAAAATGCTCAATAATGATAGCTGTGATGGCTAACTGATGCAGTAACAATAACTGAGTGTTATCATTTCCCTTGTTATAGAGAGGAAGAAATGGAAGAAGAACAAAATTAGGTAAGTGATCAAAGTCACAGAGCTAGAATATGCTGGAGCTGAGATCTGGACTCAGTGATCCAGGTCCAGAGTTTGTGCTTTTAACCACTAGGCTGCACTGCATAACCCACAGGGTGATACCCTGTTTCTACCATTTTTACTAAAGTAAAAAACAAACAGGAGAAAATGTTAGTGAAAGTGTTTTTGTGGCCACATAACCCCTAGTAGCCAGCCATCTTTATCCTCAAGTAAAGCTGGGTAGAGTGCAGTGACTTGTGAGTGAGTTCTCTAATTTGAAACATTTCAGAATAGCAACAGAATCTCAGCCCATTGACTGATAACAAGTCTATAATTCCCGCCTTAAAACATGTTCACAAGTGGCAGAGAACGTGCACACCAGGCCACACTCCTTGTCTCAATTCATCAAATATTTCAGTGACATCCACTCAGAAATGATGGCTTCTAAGCTGCCAATTTTAAACAGACACATGAAAATACTGTAACAGATGCTATAGTCTATGTGTTAAGAGATGGTATATGTGTCTGAATAATATTTACTTCCTCGTGAGTTAATTTTAGCAACTGGTTTTTTTTTGTCCCTAAATATAATGAATTTCACTGGGAAAACATGTATTTCAAACTTTCTAGAATTCACTGTTTACTGCACATGGCTGGTAAGTCACAAAATGGGAAAGTACAGGTTAAACTAGAAATTGAAACAATGCTGATCCTCCCTCCATTGTGTCAAAATATATGTGTCCCCAAAAGGAAAATCTGCCACAAAAAAACACATAAAACAAAAACTACTCTCATTTTACCTAGATTAGTGAATGAGTCACCTAAAAGCAAACATTTTCAGTTACAAAATAAAACAGTACCAAAGCTGGTAACTATTTCAGTTTCCAAATACTTTTATCTGCAAACAGTGTACTTAAACTTTAGTTGAGATTTTTACAGAGAAATGCATATCATATATCCAAGTGTAAATAAAATTCTGTCTAGTATTATAAGACACACACTGACTCATCCAAATTGCACACTTTTGTTTAATATAAAAGCTTAAAACCAAAAAAAAAAGAAAAGGACAGATCTCATCTCCCTAAGAACATAGCAGACGGTTAAACCAGAAGAATAAATGACAGCAATTGCTGAAGAAAAATGTCTGATCTCTCAGAAGGAACAAGTGGGAAGGGTGAGCATTTACAGAGAGGACTACAAGTTTTGGAACTTGGCAGGTCAGGGAGGAAGGAGTCAGTTAAATATCATGCAACAGGAAGTGCTGTTTATGGCAGTGAGGACTCAGAGGAAGGGCCACTGTGAGAGAGACCAGGTGGGCACAGCTAGCACCTTTGTAGACAGGAAATTTAAATGACTGGGGTGGAAGAAGCTAGGCCAGGATTATAAATGCTCCTGACACTGCTAAAGACGCAGGTATAATGCAGTGAGAAAGAGAACAAAAGCTTATTCAGTGCAATAGATGACTGTACAGACAAGTTATAGAAACAACACACACAGATGTTTGTTGCACATTTGGCTACACAAAATACGAGTTGATCTTAGCATGACAAATGTGTTCATTTATGCAATCCTTGCTTCATTCCAATGGGATACTCCACAAAGGCAAGGCTTATAAATGACAAAGTGACAAATGGTTATTTTACCAGAAGTGATACACCCATTTTTCTGGGGAGAGAAAGCATAATTTGGGCACCAACAATGGGTGTTCCCTGTTCCTTCCTACAGGCCCATTCACCTCATAGCTGAGAAGCCGAGGACAGAAGCTCTTCTGGTTTCTGATTTCTTGGAGATGGAGGGATTTCTTTCTTATTTTATTTGCCATGTCATCTTTATCATTCTCTTCTTATGTCTCCTCTCTAACATATAAACATGGATGCTCTGGGTTAACACTCCTACACAATAGTGCTACTACATATACAGGTATAAAGAAATCAAATTTTAGTTGAAGGAAGGCTTAGGTAAAGATGCTTATCTTTTGGACATTCAAAAATGCCAGTTACACAGGTTCAAGTTGAATCATGTTTTAAAGGAAACTATTTCATGTACAATTTTAAAATACTATCATAAGATGGAATGTGAAAGATTCTAGTTTGCTTAAAAAAACTGTACACCAAACTGCTCCATATCTTGCTTTCACTTGCATATTGGGTATAAACAAACGTTGTTTGCCCAAATTTAATGTATTTTAAGAAGCTTTTTGTTTTGTTTGGTTTGTTTAAAATTTTGTTCTCCTTTTCCTGCACTTATAGCAAGCACAAAAGTTATCCCAATCATAGCACCTTCTATTGGCATCACGATTCTCCTAAATAATTATGACTAAAATTTTTCTAAAGAATGAATATTTGAGCAGGCATAAAAATTAGGAAACACATAGGATAAGAACAATAATTTATTTTGAATACCATCATTTATTATTGTTGTACTAGGGGCACACTGTGACATTTACAAAAGTTCTTACAATATATTATAGTTGAATTCATCCCTGCCACCATTTTCTTTTATCTCCCCATTCCTGGAATAGTTTCAACAGGTCTCATTTTTGCATTTTCAGACATGAGTATGTAATATTTCCATCATGTTCACCCTCCTACACTCCTTCCTTATATCCTCCCCTCCCACTGGTACTAACCCCCAGGCATGACCTGTTTACTATTTTAAAGAATTCACTTGTTTTCCAAATGGCCTCATTTGGCGTTAGCTAAGAAAACATTGTCTTAGACCAGCACAGAACAGATGCAAAGACTGGCTTTTCTTTTCTTTCTTTCTTTCTTTTTTTTTGTGTGTGTGTGTGTGTGTGTGTCTGTGTGACTGGGGCTTCCTCCGTGCAAAGGAGGAAGATCTTATCACATGACTGCCAAATTTGATAAGAATTGTCTTTCTTCAGGAACCCATCTCTATGAGGGAATAGGTGACTAGTGTGCACAACTGACTAGGAGCTATTTACAAGGCTTATAGATATGGATGCAGTCTGTTATCTCTTTAGATTCAACACCAAAGCTGAAAAGAAATGGAAGTGGATTCCACTGTGGAATCCTGAGAACCCTGGCTTATGTAAGAAAAGCTATAAAGTCATTATCATTTGCACACCTCAAATAACTTTAAGTAGAGATTTATTTCTTTTTTGCAGAAAGTATAATCTGCTGCTGAAGTGGGGAACAGAGGGGAATACAGACTGATCAAATCACTGTCTTCAAATCATGGCCCAGAAGTTACCCTGGGAGACAACATCCAGCTGGGATCAAGGAAGAGGTTAAAGAATCATAAAGGCCATTTTTCTTTTTCTTCTACATGTCCCAGAACAATACATGGTGAATATCATCCTGCCTGAATTTTATTCACCGGTATTCTGTCATTAGGCCTTACCTAGGTGCAAGGAGTGGGGAACTATGTGTCACCTTTGGGAAATAGCCACTACTAGCAACAGCTCTTCCCTAAGACCAGGAGAGCTCCAAGACAGCTGGCTGTCTACTACAGGGAGTTTACAGAAATACTCTCCAGATGCAAAAAATTAAAGCTGGATAAGAACCAATTAAGAAGTTTGCCAAAACATTTGACACATGGAATTGTGCAAGTTCATTGACTAATATGAAAACAAGTTCTACAAGAAAAACCTAAGGAACCAAGAAGTTATATAAATGCTAACACTCATTGACCACATTTTCTAATTCCTCAAGACATTTATTGCCCACTCACATTTATAAGAAAAATGCTGTGAAAATATAAAATATGATGTATCCAAATTTTCTAGGCTCTTATCCCTTAAGGGAGAATTCCTTGTATAGCTAATTGTCCTGTCCTCTGTGTTCCCCTTGTGATTTTTCCCAACCTCTTTTTTCTAAATTATTAAGGCTTCAATTCATCCATACACATATGGTCAGATATTCCTTGCACATCTCATATATACATGACATATATCCCTATGTATATCCCTACTCTCCCTGCGCAGATCCAACGATAAGCATCTAAGGGCAAAGTCCACACCTCTCCTATTTTCCTTGGCTCTTGATCAAGGCAGGGTGTTGCTTTGACCCACATGTGGTGCTTTCATTCCTCACTCTCTTACCTTTCCCAATCAGATCCTCCTTTTACACCCAGAGTAATTTATTGCTAATAGGTAAAGGAATTACATTTTCTCAGGTGAATCTTAACTTTTAATTGGGTTGAAAGCCCTTCAGCATAAGAGATGGATACTAGCCCAGACAAAATTGTAAGGTCTTTTTGTCCTTGAAATTGAAGAAGGACTCAACATTAACACTTAGAAGGCAGAATTTTGGCTACATTCATCCTGATAATGACATCACAAGGATCTTGTGTTTTTTTATTTGTACTTTTTAAATTGAATTGATGATGTTGTGTCTCTAAACATAGGTTCCATTATTTGGGAGAAAATAACTACACAACTGAGTTTGTCCTGTTATGACTCTGAAGTGGTATTGTGTCTTCCCTGTACAGAGTAAGAATTCATTCTCGTTCTTCTTCCTCATTTATGAATTTAATAATCGTGTTAACATGTTGGTACTACTTTACTATTCACAAGGCATTTTTATGGTCCTGGATGCTCATGGTTGATGGGTACCATACATTAATATCATAAGCTATCCTTGATCAACTAACCAAATCCTGACCCTGAAACCAACAACTCTACTATTATTTACCATAAGGAACATAATTTTCTACATTCTGTCTGGAAAGTGCTAGCAACATGCCATTCGCTATTGCTAGTAGTTCCTCCCTCTTATGGAGCTTCAAAGAGCTTTGAGCAAAAATGTTGCCTAGGTGATATATCTCATGTTAGGAGGTAGAGACATGATGACAATTTTACTTTATAAATGTTTAGAAGGTGAACTCTGACTCAGAAGACCTTGTCTTCCATGAAGCACCTCTCATACCGTAAGCAGTGAGTGGATTTATCCATGTAAAAGGGGTGGAATGGCAGGAGATACCAGTTCCCATACAGAAGATTCTAAGGGAACAACTAGAAGCACTTCATTCAACTCCATCTTCTCTGTTTAATAAAAATAGGTATGGTTCCATATGATCCAGATATACCACTTCTACATATGTCCCAAAGGAATCAAAGTCAGCATATAATAGAGATACCTGCACACTCATGTTAATTGCAGCCCTGTTCAGATAAGCCAAGGTATGGAATCAGTATGGAATCTATTCACCAGGAACTGATGAATAGATAACAAAAATGTGATACACACACACACACACACACACACACACACACTAATGGCATAATGAATGATTAAATCATACCATTTACAGAAAAACGGATGCAATTGGAGACCATCATGCTAAGTGAAATAAGCCAGACTCAGATGAATATCACATTTTTTCTCATATGAAGAATCTAAACAGTGTAATGAAACCCAGCAAATTCTGATAGACACAAAGGGAAAGAGTGAAATATAATGGAAGGGTGAAGTTGTTCAAAGTATACAATATGCATGTAACACAAGGAAATCCCCTCATATTATTAATACATGCTAGTTCAAAAATAAAATTCAATTAAAAAAACAAAGAGATTTTTTTTTAAAGATGTGAAAGCACAGGACTATTTTGGAAGAGGGAGGGAATGGGGATGAGGGTGACAAGAGTGGGTAATGGCAGATTCAATATGATCAAAATATTTTATATATGAAAATGTCAATATGAAACCCATCATTTTGTACAATATATACTAATAAAAAATAAAGATAGATATGGCATAGTAGAAGAAAACCCTGGTAAAAGGCTTAAAGCGTGAGAAGGTGGCTAATGGGAACACTAGGAGTCACATACTCTGCTAAAGCTTTGAACTCAAGAAGGAAGACTGAGGTCATAGGGGCTGATGCATGGGGCTGGTGATGGGGACTTTATGCTGAGATTTGAGATGGTTAACAGGCAAATATGGATTTAAACTTTGCCCATTTGGGGAAATTAGAGCAGATGTAAAAGTTTAAGCTTTTCTAGGGCTCGAACTGTGTTTTAGTATTTGATCTATAGACTAACATAATGGATGGTACATACTGGGTAGCCAATACATGTTCATTCAATGAAAAAATAAGTCAAACCTTCTATCCTTCTCTCCTCCTCCAACACAAATATTTTGAAGTAGTAGAGTCTTATTAAATATTTCATTGACTGTTGAACCAACCCTGAATATATCTTGCCCCTTTTGTATTACCAAGCTACTTATTTGTAGCAGCTCAGCATTTCAGAGAATAATCAATAGTGGTGAAATTTGGACCACCATGATAAGCAGAATAGGAAACATATTTCATTCGCATATCTATATTCTCTAATATATGTGTCTCCTCCAATCTATTTGTGCAGCCAACTCTGCAAACTGGCCTAAGACAATTTAACATAACAAAGACTCAAGACTGCTTGTGTACTTAAAGAAGTCCAATTCTGGATTTCTGATGATTCTTAGTTAAGAATTCTGGATCTAATTTGATTTTTTATTGATCAGGCCATATGAATCACTGTTTAGCTTCCATTTGTACTTACCTCAATGTCCAGCTGTCTTCCCCATGTTCTTATCTCCTTTGATATCCTTAATTTAAACAGAAGAGTTGTAGTGTTTTTAACTTTCTGCTTGCATATTTTCGCAATCACTATAAATTTCAAGTAAAATATGCCCTACCATATTTTTGGTGTTTTGAGGTCATGTTGAAGGGCAAAGTTAATGCAAGATATTAATTAGATGGCCTTTCAGAAAACCTGAAGAAGCGTACTATAAATGCCAGATTATTTTCACTTCTTTTGAGGATCAGTCAACCCTTTGTTTAGCAACCTGAACAGACATGAAACTTCGTTTTTGCCACCTCATGTTTTTTTTAGCCATTAGCCGTGGTCTGATTATTGGACTTACTTGACATTATGCCTTTTCTTGATACTTGCATTGATTTTTTTCCAAAGAAACCAGAAACTCTTTCAGTATTTTCATTACAGAAGGCCTAAAGAATAAGAGCATACTTTTTCAGAAATATCAATATTCATAGAATGTTCTGATACAGCCTTGTTATCTCATTTTTTATTTTTATGGATGAAAATAGGAAGCCAAAGTAATAGAGCAATATTGAATTCGGGGAGATTTGTGGTATTTTAAAAAACCAAGTTGATAATCAAATAAGAAACAGTGTTAACCTGAGAAGGAGAATTCATTAGAGGGTAACCCTAAGACAAGTTGGCTTTAAAATGCATTTCAGCATTATTCTCACATAAATAAATCATAAATAAATGCCACAATAAATATAACGAAGTCTCCATTATTGCACTGGGGGAATGGAATAGGACAATTACTACAGTTTTGGAAAATGCTTAAGGTCAAATATTTATATCAACATACAAACACTAGGTTGCTCTCTGAGGAAGAAAATAGATTATAAAATATATGCACAGATAAGAGACGAGAGCTTGGCCTTAGAAAATGTTGAGCACTGGGGACAGGCTGAGTTCTTCACCTCAGAAGGTCCAAAGAAATATCTGGAAGGAGTCATTCTGTCAGCCTCAGCCTGCATGCCTGACCACTGCCCAGACTTTTGTTTCCACAGCAGGAGCTCTTGCAAATCTGACTTGCTAGGTAATAAAAATGGTTTCCCCTCTTTATCAACTTTACCTGCATGGTTCTAACCTATTTTGCTAAGTGATGAGTCAGCCCATGCTACTTTGAAACTGGAGAAAGAAAAACCTTTCTTTCTCACAATAACTTGTTTCTTCCCTCTCCCAATATTATTATACAAAAATTTATAAGACATTATTATTTTCCAAGAACTTTCAACAAAGTGCTATTTGTTCTATCTTAAACTGTGTAACATTTTTCTTCAGACTCTCCTCTTTTCCTGTGCCTCGTCTCCCTGGACTATTTCTTTGATGGATTTGAAATCTCTTACAGGATCTTGCCCAGAATGTCAGGTACAGATCAATGGCAGCTACCCAGAGATATGTGGCTAGTAGTTCTCTACACCTTTTGGCATAAAATCTAGTTTTCGCAGGGCACACACACACACACACACACACACACACACCCTAACATGTCAGATAGAACATTCATTAGAATAAAACTATGTGTATCTATTTTATTCTTATTCTTTTGTTCTTTAACTTCTGCCACCACTATTAACCCTTCCAACATTGGAGACACTTATATCTATATGTGAATTCGTATCTATATCAATATAAGCCAGAGCTAGTACAATGTTCTAAAAGTAAATATGCTGCCTATCTTAGGCTGTAATGGATAAGTGGTGTTTCTTTACTATGTCAAAATTGCCAAAACTCTCTGCACTTTTGACCATAAGTACAATGGCAGTACTTGACAGCTCAGGATGTTCGCATTCCCTAGAGTCTATAACTTGGCAGTGGGGGACACCCAGTATGGAGTAGTCACAAGCTACTCACCATCTTCTTATTTGCAAGGTTTTAAAGTGAGTATATGTCTTTTAGACCAAATAAACAAGATAGACAGTTTGGAAGCTAAATTACTGACAAGAGAAGAGGGAGAGATGGAAAAGAGGAGATGAGAAGAGAAAAAGAGGAGAAAACAGGAGGCAGAAGTGAACATTATCTCCTATCCACCCTCAGAAGAAGCATAAAAGAGCCTTTCTAAGTACAAAGAGAAGGAATTGGTTGAGAAGGACCAACAAAGAGAAAACTAATAGCCTGAAGAGAGGAGTGACTTTTCAAATGTGTAAGTTACCTAACAGAATGCAATATTTTTATCCTTTCTATTAAAGAGCACAGACGTGTATACATTGGTCTGGAATTACATAGAGGATTCATTTAGTGAAATTATTTGCTCTCCCTCTTAAAACGTCTATAGTCATTTCGTGTGTCATATGAAAGCTTAGCTGCCTATTGATTTCAAAACTGGCTTCAAGGGAGGCCCTCTGTGTGATTTGAGGGCTGATGAAGAATCCATATGTCATGATGGTTCAGACACCAGGGGAAAAAAGGAAGGGCTGAGTATAATTCATTCTCTACTCTAATTATTGGTGAGTTTACAGTTAGCACACTAGACCAAATGATATAATTTGTAAACACAGTGAATTATGGTTCTGATCTCAGGCCCTGGGGCCAACCTAGTTTGTATAACAAGTTGACATTTCCAAATCCTTTAAAATTTAGCCTTTGATTGCCCCATAGGAGTCAGAAAAATTATAAACCTTTTGGAATTCATTGATTGACCACACTGAGATAAACACATGGCTTTCTGAAACAGAGAATATTGTTTATTCAAAACCTCTTTATAATTTCCACTAAAGAAAAATGAAGGACATTTAAAATTCAAGAGCATTTTAAAGAATTACATACTGCAGAGGCTTGAGTGGACTTGTGTGGACTTGCCAGCCCTCATCAGAGTCCTAGCCTTCAGATTCCTTTCCTCCCACAGAAAACCAGGCGACATGCTCACGCAGGACACACAGCTGTGACTCTGCCCAGGTATGAGCACACCCTTCGTTAAAATCCTGGCCACACCGAGCGTGGAGCCCAAGGACAACAGGGAAACCCAGTCTCCTAATAGGCATGGGGGTGGGTAAATCTGGAGATTAGGGTTTTGATAAATCTGAAAAGTAGATTGCCATGACTAGCAGCTTGTGACTTTAGTATATTTAAGGGTCACCTAAGAGCTGGCTAAAATACAGATTCTAAAACCAGCTCTACAGCTCCGCAGCTCTGCAGAGCTGACTCAGTAGGCTTTGAGTGGGGTCTAAGAATTCACTTCTTTATAAGCATTGCTGGTGATTCTGACGCTAGCTGTTCACGAATCAAAAAAACCCAAAAACTACTTGACCATTTTGAAACATACGATTCAAAAACACACATGTGTGGAGGTTTCTGTCACAAGACTTCACACACTGAATTATTTATTCAACACCTAGTATCAACCTGTGATGTGTAAACTAGCAGAAAAGATTTGCTCAAATGATGGAAAAATCTTTATTTTGGCAAAATAAATTTAAATGTATTTTGCAATGTTCAGAATCGTCAGGAGAACCAGACAAGTAAAAATTAGTACAGTCACAAAAACTGTCACTATTCACAAAGATTTTCAGCTGGATATTTTCTCCAGTAAAATAGTAAGTAATGTTTGTGTAGAGTGGATTCAATTTTAGGCTTTGAATCAAGTTTTTAGAAATTTAATATGCTAAATTATAAGCAAAGAAGCCCAGTTGCCGATTGGCTCATTTATGTATCTGAGCATGTGTCCTCAGGTTTGTGGCCAGTGCATGACTGAAAGTGATTGTAATGCCTGTGTCTTAAAAATTAGAAGGCACGGAAGAAATAGGAGGAGGAAATAAAGGAGGAGAAGAAGAAGGAGGAATTGGAGAAGAAAGTGCTGATCAAACTCAACTTCTCCTACTGAATTTACCCTCTTTACAGTCTTCAAGATGACACCCAATGATCTCTGCCTCATGATATTCATGCCATTGTGTGATTCTTCTCCCAGTAGTATCAAAGTGGGTTTAGGTGTCCAACAGAACATGGAAGAAGTGTTGGAAAGTACTTCTAAGGCTAGGTCATAAAACAGAAGCCAGGGATGTCTTGGGACACTCAGGCAGCTTATAGAAATGACCTAAGACCTCCTAACAACTGCCATGGAAGTTAACCAGATCCAGTCATTCCTTCAAATGACTATAGACCTGGATGACACCTTCACTGCAACTCTAAAGGAGGGTCACCAGCCAGGACCACCCAAACAGCAGCTACCAGTTCTCTGATCTTCAGAAAACTATGTGATATAGTGATTTTTTTTCTTTTTTTAACCTAAAGTTTTGGGATATTTTTCAAATTAAACAATAGAAACTAGTGAAATTTCCATTCAGAGTTCTTATGTAAAATGTATGCAATGACACTCAAATCATCTGCCATTTGGCCTCGTGGTATTCTAGTGTCTAGAAAAGACGAAAGAGAAGTCTCACTTTCAAAAAGTATATTCATTCCTTCCTAGTTATGAGTATTTTGTGAGCTCAAAAACAGAGATAATTAATAAATCAATTCTCAAATTTGCACAGAAAGGTCAACATTTTTCTAAGTGAGAATAACATTTTTAATTGAAGGAAAAACCATAGTTTTGATGCTATTTTGTCTTAGTAATCATAGTCCTAATTATTGTTATCAAAATAATACAAATATTTATTGATTACAACTTCAGTTCTGTCCTTAATCATAGGATTTTGAATGAGGAGAAAAGATCACCAACAAGAGGCCTTCCATCAAACTTCTATCTTGGAATTATTTTAAGATTAATAACTTTTCAATAAGTTCACTTTAAGAAATAATTAACACACATTTTATATGATCCTAGACTCTAATTTAAAATTAAAAAACAAATGATACTCAACGAGAAAAGATTAAAACCTTTTCTTTAATATTATAACTTTGGCTTCTCAAGCATTCTTACCAGTATCTATAAAAACATTTGATTCAAAAAATAAGTGGGGAAAATTTTTTTATCTTGGTTACATCCAATGAATCTTCAAAATTAGTTTGAGATGTCACCAAATATAACTCACATAAAAATATAGTTTTAATTTTGAAACGAGTCATGTCTTGTTGATAGACAGCAACATCATGTATATTAAAATGTTTTTAAATTATGATATCATTTTAAGAAGAAATTAAGTCTCATCTAGGCAGCCAATCTATGGAGGTAACTTGTAACTACAAAGTTAAATGACTCCTAAAAAAGTGAGAATAGACTTTGCAAAACAGTGAGGTCAGCAAAGAATATCCTACATGCTCTTCCTTCCTCTTATCCACATTCCTTGAATATTATATTTCCAAACCTCTCTCTCAGAACATAGTTTTCCATCATCTCAGTATCTTCTTGCTCTGCTGCAAGACAGCTTAAGTAACTATGTTCTCACAAATGAGCTTTAAGGAACATGGTATCTCCCTGACTGCTCCAAATGAACAATATGTCAAGGAGCCAAATATCCTCCTGGCCTCATCTGTCAGAGCATATAGACAGTTGCCTATTTCATATAAATTAGTATAGGCGTGTTTGAATCTTTTTCCCAATTGTACTTCCAACTTTGTAACATAAAATTAATATTGATTGACTTTATTGATATTTTAGTCCACCACTGGGAGGATTATTTCTATGAGAATATTTTAAGGTTATCAATAGACCCTTTATGATGGAACTATTAAGAGTGGTTTCTGCAGTACTAGCATACCAGAGTCATTAAACATTTCAGAAAAACATCTTAGGAAATCAAGAAACCCAGCATATATACAAATTACGTGTAATATAAATATAAAGTGTATAATTTTTAAACATATGTAATTTATAAATGTATATAAATTACAAATACATTTACATATATATTACACATATGTGTATACATATATAATTTCAATAATTCAATAGCTAGTAACAAATGATTTTTTTAATGAACATTGCTCATTGAGTTGCTAAATAGTTTGAACTCAAATGAATAAATTAAGTTGATTTTTGGTACAACTGGACATTGTATAGCATAGAAAATTTTAAGTAGTCATAATTTTAAGGACAATGCAGTCAAACTGTTGAACTATTATTGAATTATTTCACAAAACATTTTGGCAAAGGTGCAAGCATAGATTCAGATGTCACAAATCACAGCACTGTCATTCTTATAACTCCATAAAGACTTTTCATCTTACCTATGATAAACCCAAAATACTTGCCACAGCTTACAGGGCCCTCATGACCTGCCCTACCCACCTCTTCAGCCTCTTCTGATATCATTCTTTCCCCCACTTCTTTATGCTCTGGCCACATTGTTCTTTTTTTCTGTCTCTAGAATGGATGACACACATTCCCCCCTTCATGGCATTTTGCATTTACTATTTTTAACAAGGAACCATTTCTCTCAATATCCATTGGATTCACAATCTCTAATAGTTCTTTTGCCTTTGCGAATTCTGTCTCAATACCTCTGGGCAGAGGAAATGTCTAGAATACTTTTCTTTTCTCTTGAGACAGGGTTTCCTGATGTTGCCCAGTCTGGCTTCAGATGTGAAAGCTCAAGTGAACCTCCTGCCTCAGCCTTTTCAGTAGCTAAGACTACTGGTTGCCCACTAATATGACCAGCTTTAGCATACTTTTGATAAATATGACTCCACTAATTGGTTCTCTCTGCCTCAGTTTCCATCTCTAACTCTGTGTCTCTCCCTCATACCAGCAAAACCTGATACCAAAAGCAGATAGATATTATAAGAACAGTATAGAACAAGCAAGTATAATATAGATGCAAATATTATGAACAAAATTTTGACAAATTGAATTCAACAATATGCAAGAAGGCTATGTTATGGTGACCTGGATTTGTCCCTTAAATGCAAGTTTAATATTTGAAAATAAATTGATACAACTTACCATATTAAGTTACATTTTAAAATTGCATAATTATCCTGATAGAGGCATAAAAAAGCATGTAACAAAACTCAATATGCATTCATGTTAAAAGTGCTCAGCAAATTAGGAATAGAAGGAAACTCCTTGTTAAAGAATAGTTACAAAAAGCTGCAAGTAGCATCATATTTAAAGGGTGAAAGACTATAAAAAGATAACAGTTCAGAATATGACAAGACACTCTCATCGCTCATATTTAAACGCTAATTGCATGTTCTGGGTTGTGTAACAAGACAAAAAGAATGACAAAAAGGGCCACAGGTTAGAAGGAAAGAAATGAAATTTTCTCTATGTGCAGATGAATTGACTGTCTAAAGTTTCAAAGACTGCAAGAAAGCTAGAACGATAATAAAATTATTTAGTAAGGTTGTAGGATACAAACTCAACACACAGCAACCATTTATACCTCTAAATACAAGCAACTAGTAATCAGAATAAAATTTTGAAAATTTAATACTATTTACATTAGCATAAAAATATGAAATATTTAAATGTAAACTTCACAAAAGACATACATGACCTGTACAGTAAGACGCACAAAGCCTTGTGGACTGAAGAACACTGAAACAAATGGAAAATATACCTTTTGTTTCATAAATCTAGGGGTCAGTTCTCACCAATTGATGCACTCTCAACCAAAATCTCAGAAGGTTTTTTGAGTAGAAATTGGCAAACTGATTCTAATTTACATGGGAATGCAAAAGAACCAGATGAGTCAAAATAATTTTGAAAAAGAAGACCAAATTTGGAGGAATAAGTTTATCCAAACTATATGCATCTCTGCCATAATTATTCTGCAGTTTCTGCATCAGTCAGAAACATTTCTGCTGTAAATGTCTACCAATTAAAAACTCCATCAATCATGGTGTGCATATAAGAAGGCTGGTATAAAAATGCTGGCAAATGCAAAAATGGGAAATATTATAGAGGAAATCTGTTGACTTTGGGTCTCATAACTTTTTAGGTATAATATCAAAAGCACAATACATTGGAAGAAAATATTGACAGGCTGGACTTCATCAACCTTGAAAATTATGCTAAAGACTCTTAAAACTCAATGAGAAAACAAACAACTTTTTTAAAAAATATGAGCAAAAGGTCTGAATGCAAATCTCAAAGATTTGCATTGGCAAGTAATCACATGAAGATACATTCACCATCCATATGTCATTAGGGGTTTCCACATTAAAACAATGATGTATCACCGCAAATTGATTAGAACAGCAAAAGCTGAAACATTAACATAAAATGCTCATATAGAACAATAAGGAATTCTCATTCATAGCTGATAGGAATGAAAAATGGTACAGATAGTTTGTAAGTCAGTTTGGCACTTTCTTAGAAAATTAAACATATACTTGACCATATTATTTAGCAGTTGCACTCCTTGGTAACTACATAAATGAGATAAAATCTTATGAATGTGCACACATAAGCCTACACAGAGATATTTACAACAACTTTTTGTCATGATTGCCAAAACTCAGAAAATCCAGGATGTTCTTCATAAAGCAAATGGATAAACTGTGTGTGGTTATTACACATACAGAATGATTGTTCTTCAGCAACCAAAATAAATGACCTCCCAAGCTACAAAAACACATGAAGAAACTTTAAATGCATATTGCTAAGTCAAAGAAGCCATTCTAAAAAGAGTACATACTGTATGACTCCAGCCATACGACGTTTTGGAAAAGGGAACAGTATGAGTACAATCAATAGAACAGTGGCTACAAGAGATTTCAGGGAACAAAAGGTGGATGACTAAGTGGAGCACAGAGGACTCTTAGAACAGTGAAACTGTGCTGTATGATATTGCAGTGGAAAAATACAGGTGGTTTGTCAAAACCCACAGCATGAATAATGCAAGAATGAATGCCAATGTAAAATGTGGAATTTAGTTAATAGTCATTCCTCAATATTGACTTATCAATGATCACAAATGTACCAAATATGGAAGATGTTAATTATAGGGGAAACTGTTGCAAGCGTTGAGATGCTATATGACAACTCTCTATGTTTCACTTTATGTTTTCTGGAAGCTAAAATTTCTCTAAAAATAAATTATATTAATTAAAAATAATTTTCTAAAAAGTATACTGCTATCATGGTGAGTTACTCAAAATTGGTTTAACATATAGGTAGTTAAAATGGAGTTTGGAAATTTGGAAGCAGCATGTGTTCTCAAAAGAATCCCATGAAATAAATTCAAAAGTTTTAGGGATGGTAGTAAAGGCAAGAAACTTAGTATAATTACTGTTTTCATAAAACTCAATGTCTTAAATATACTTTTTAAGTTGGTACTAAGTCTATTTTATAGATGTTACATTAATTTAATAATGTATCTTTCTGTATTTAAATGAGCATTATATAAAGGTATTATAATAATTGTGCTAGAAAGGGCTTTGTATAAATCTCACACAATAGGGTAATAGCACTTCATTTTATAAAGGATAAAATTGGAATTCAAGGATATCAAAGCATTTGTCTAAGGTCAGTCAGTTACAAAGTTTCAAATTTGTGTCAATCTGACCCCAAATCTACATTTATTTCTTTAGAGAAAAAAATGAAAATTTCAGTAGCCATGAATGTGAACTTCAAGAGAGGTTTTGGGAGCAGATCAAGTTCCTCCAAATACCCTAGATGATGACTGCATTGAAGAAGTCTTACTGCATAGTAGGAACAATTTACAAATGATATGCCAAAGGCTGATGCAAGGTCAAAGAGCAACAATAACATTGCCTAGATGAGAAAACAAAGATCCCTTACAAGGTTTAACTGGCCTGTTTGACAAGACTAATCATTTCCTTCTCCTGTGTATTCTCTCATTCTTCCTGTAGGAAAAAAAAAGCCAACCTAGTCTTAGGTGGTTATGTGGCTGCTCTCCTAGAGACTTCATTTCCCAGCTTTTCTTGTAGCATGTTTTGCCATGTGACTGACTTCTGGCCCATAGATGAGTACAGCTGATGTGTTAAACTTTTGAGGTATGTTCCTGAGAAAAGATGCTTGCTCCTGACCTCTTTCCTTTGCTGGAATGTGGATATGGGAGGGTCATGGACGTGAGGTGGGAGTGAGCCAGCTTTGACCATCTTCATGAGGATGAATGAGCACACACTAGGAAAATGATGAGCAAAAACTCAAAAGGCATCTGAGATCCCAGGTTGCTTTATAAAACAGAGGTGCCCCCACTTCCCTGGACCACCTACCAGATCGGACTTGACTCTAGACAGAAATAAATCTAGCTTGTTCAAACCATCTTCATTTAGTTCCTGTAAAGCAGCCAAAACAATGTTGAAATTAAAACCTTTTAACTCCCAGCTTAGTGTTGTCATCCTTGTATATTTATTACACTTAAATATTTACCTTGAGTACTCATTTATCAAACTATACTAATTCCATTTTTATGTAGATGAATAGGATGGATATTTTGGATCAGTATAGATACAGCTTAATTAGGCAATTCTGATTCCAGGACCACAGACTATAATTTATATATTGCTATTCTCATAATCTAATTGAAATGTTGAACATTAATTAAAACTCAAGAGAGATTCAATATCAAATTTCACAGTCAGCATCTATACAGCAAAGAGCACTTTACTATTCTTGGTGTTTTCTGTCAGCTTGGGTAAGAATTAGTTGAATTTATGTTTGGTCTAACTCAACAGATTTTTTTCCTAAGTCTTCAGAGCTAGCGGAAAATATTCTCGTTCACAACAATTTCTACATTGAAACAAGTTGAAAAATGTCTGCTAAGTTCTGAAATGTTCTGAACAGAGACTAGAGGTAAGAAAGAGGCAACCAGGGAATTTGAGATGGGTTTATTGAACCCAAACTCATTTTATAGAGGGAAAATTTTCACAGGTGTAATTATAGGATAATTGGCCTAACACAGCCTCAAAACCTGCTTCATCAAAAGCCTTTTCTTTCTTCTAGTATCATGCCAAATCTGAGCAGAGCCATTTATTTGCCTCCAGGCTCTCTCTGCTTACTCCCAGGTGGGAACTTGCATTTAATTCAACTCTTCCCGAATAGAGCACTTGCTGGGGTTAAATAATGAAGTTGTCCTCATTGCCTTGAATTGTGAACACTAAGTAAACTTCTGTAAAATTTTGATAAAGATTTGTAATTCTTTTGAATTGTGCACCAAATGGGTCACCAGCTAGAAATTTAATTTTCTTTTTGCTAATTAATGTGCCTTTGAATTATTTGGATTTGTATGTGTTCAAAACAGCATTGGATGTTTCAATGAGGCTGGAGAGATTTTCATGTCCTATTCATTTAACAATTTTCCCCCAAGGTGAACAGAAGCAGTGGCTAATCAAAATGTTATTTGAAGGTTCCCTGTTTTGCTTCCCTCCTATTTCAAAGATGTTTTAAGTGTCTGAGAAGTCTGTGCTCACAATATTAGTTAAAATATTTCATCCTGAGTGTTTCCCTTCAGTTTTCCAATCCCCATCCAAGTCCCATCTTTTATCCTTCTAAAATCCCTAGATCTCTCAAACTTACTTTATTCTAAATTTTTCAACCTCAGTGTCAAAGATGTTTTTGTTTCTTTATAACCCATTAAAATGAATAAAATTGCAGTGGTTTCTTAATAGGATCATTGATAGTAATGAATTAGTGGTTGCAGGTAAAAAACCTGGAATCTGGCAGGGCAGAGAAATCAATAAATTAGAATCTGTATGATGGCAATGGTTGTAATGATGGGTGAGTTTAGTATTTCATGCCTACTGCTGATTCCACTTATCCTTATATTCCATAAAACATTACACTGATTCCACTTATTCTTATATTCCATAAAACATTACACTATTTGTTTTCTTTGAGGAAATCTGAAAACACAAGATTTGGTCATCTTTCTAAGATAAATAACTTCTGCTACAGCAAATAAAAGATTCCTATAAGTAAGCGCATAGTGCTAGGGCAGAAATCTCAGGATCCATGGAATTTTAGGAAATGAGAATGTCTTGTGAGTATCACAATTTGTGGAAAATAAAACCCACACTCTCAAAAGATTTTATTCATCACAATTTTTTTCAAACATTTCAGAATTCATGAGCCAAATGTTCAATCCATGGTGATGTTTTAAATCTGTGGAAAATGTTACTGTGGGTGGTAGAGATATTTCATTGCATTTTAATTCTACTTCCCACTTACCTGGTAAATAATCACTTTCAAGATATAACTAAGTCTCACAAACAAGAAAATAAAGTCACAATCAATGTGATCAAAGTAATCAGCTCATGTATTAATTTAACAAAGCCAAAGAAAATCATTTCAAGTGGCCATGGGATGTGATACTACAAAGATGAGAATTGTTTGACTACAATTGTGTATTCAAACAAATCTTTTGGATGGAAAAACTGTTTTGGGCATAAGTAAGAAAACAGCGATGGAAGAAACATCTGTAACGTCATCAGTAGTCAAGCTCATCATCCCTGGATAAAAATCAGATCAACACATCTTAGAGAATACAGTGTACTTCAAACTTCTCTTTTCATCTCAATATAATATAACATACATTTAGAAAACTGTACAAATCATCAGTCTAAGCTCTATGAATTTTCAGAAGGTAAATATATCTGAGTTAAAATCCATCTAGATCAAGAAACACATTCTTAGTGATGCTCTGACTGCTTCTTAGTATGTATTTCTGATCTATTTCCTCTTGCCAATCATGAGGGTGAAAAAAATCAGAACTTATGCCCATAAATCTTGGATGAAGAACCAGCTTTCATCAAATGATCTCTTAGCTAAACAGTTGATAAATTTGATCAATCACAACTGATTTACTGTTGAAAACGATGATCTTTGATTTGACCAGACCACTTATATTGATAGAGCAAGTTAGATCAGATACACAGTAATGATCAATTTTTGATTGATTGATGTACACATGGGGCCAACTAATAAAGAAGATAGCATGTCATCTTCACCAATGGCTTGATGATTTGGTTCTGTGCCTGAATGAGTCCAAAATATAATTATGATTTGATACTTGGCCTAAGTCCAAACTCTCTCTCTCTCTGTATCTGTGTGTGTGTGTGTGTGTGTCTGTATTTATGTGTTTGTGTGTGAGTATGTCTCTTCTTTTAGCAGGCAGTTATTTAATAGATAACTTTTCATCTTTCTCGTCAAAATTTTGTGGTAAAAAAGATGGTTAGTAAATGATAATATCAACCCAAGTAAAAATCTGATCATTATGGATGTACTTTATCTAAAAGAAAATGCTTAAACATTCACTTAAAATATTCATTAAGTTTTTCTTTTTATACATGGCTGTTTTATGTAGCATATGAAATGTTGTAAATATCAGCTTTAAGAAATCCTCTTGTTCAGCCATCTTGAGTAAAATCTGATAATCTTTCCAAGATACAAAGAGAGCTAACTGAGAAGTGGCTCATGGGTAACTGAAGATTGTGTTTAAATTTCTCTACATTCTAAATCCACTTTCAGAAAGCAAGGACAGTCATTTGCCTCTGTTGACGAGAAGGATAATAATTAGCCCATTTTGACTGAAAAATGGATTCATATTCAGTAGTGTCTGTGGGAATACAACTTTTTTCCTATGCCAGTTGAATTCTAAAGAGAGAGTAAAAGTAGGATCAGGAAACCAAGAGAGGCATTTTTTTCTTTTTCTCAGCAAGAGGTAGAGAGAGATATAGATACAGAAAAAAAAAGAAGGGAAAGACAGACAGATTTAAGACCAGTTCAAATCAATGTATTTCTTTGTAACTCTCTTCAGACATATTAAACAGCAGATCTTTTGTCTACTATTAAGAACATCATATATCCCTAATTTAATAAAATCTTCTGATAACAGATATTTTAAAATATCAACAATGAATATAGAAAACACATCCGTAATCTGATAATTTAAGCCATCCTTTAAATCATATTAGCTATTTCAAATATTAAGATATTGATATTAATATGCAATCTTTATATAATGCAACATATAAACATGCATATTCTATGTTATATAAACATATATGACATGCTGAAGTCTACCATTTTTTGCTATAGAGTTAAGACATGCACTTGTTTTAACAAAATTCAGTATTGCAAACATGTTGTCAGTACACAATGAGTCTAATCCTACCCTGATTTCTTGCCACTTCTCAAAAATAACCACTATCAAGAGTTTCAGGCGTGTCTTTACAGAAAATTTCCATGTAATTTATGCAAAGCATATGGAAATAATCAACCTAACAAGTGAGATCTCCATCCACAAGTTGAGTTATTTGAGAAATATTGCACTTCTTCATTACTCTGGAACCAACTAAATTTCAACCTCTAGCTTCTAGCCTGGTGTGAAATTCAAATTAAGTTATTCTCAGCTACTAAGACCACTCTCCCCGCCACACACCTTTTTGCCTCCTCCTGGCACAGTGACCTTCCGTAGATTCTGACTTGCAAGAGCAGCAGTCTCCATCAGTAAGTCACCCATCTCTGCTGTTAACAAGACAGCCATTGATCAGTCAATAATCTTCTTTCAGATATGCTGGTTTTCCAACTTCTGTGCCATGCTTTGGAGCACAGGGATATTTGATATGGCTAATAACTTCTTTCTGATAATTTTCAGACTTCCAAATTTGTGATCCAGGATCATAGTATAAATTCCCAATGCTAACAAGATCCACAAACCTCTCCTCCTTCCTTGGGCTTTCTTTTATAAATGTATACACATTTTATTACTGTGTTTATATTTTATTAATTATCCTTAAGGTTTGCTGTAGCACTGAGAAATACTTGTAATACACGATAGAGTTAATATCTTTAATATATAAGGAAATCTTAAAACCAGTCTAAAAATAATCTTTGAAAACTAGTATGAAAAAGAAAATTTCTAGAATAATAAACAAAAATGCCCCAAACATAGAAACTCAGCCTTACCAGTTATTAAAATAAATTTTTTCTTTTAAATTTTGCAAAGATTAAAAATAGCCTTATACCATTGTAAATGAGATTTTGGAGCTGCAGTATGCACTACAGTTGAGAACATAAATTGATAAAATCTTTGTGAAGAGTTGTTGATTATATGTCTATATATATATATATATATATATATATATGTATATCTGGAAATTTTTCCTAAAAAGTAATTATAACTAACCATAAAGATTTGTGAAAAAAACAATATTTTATAAGAAAAAATATCTAGCAATAAATGATTTGTCAATTAGTAGCACTTTTCTATAAACTCATACAATAAAATAATGAAAGCTATATTTATAAAATATTAATAAAAAATATTCAAGGCATGATTAAAGTGATAAAAAGTTTTCATATCAGTTTTGTAAATTATAAATTTGTGCTGAGAATGGGTACAAATGAATAAGCAACAGGATCTTAATAATACTCCAAGTATTCATATATTTTAGAATGCTCTCGACTTCCCAAATTCTCTTAAAGGATTATGTACCGCTTTGTCATTGTGGAAAAAAAAACACTTAAAAAAACAATGAGCCCCAACTGGTAAATAAATGAACATAAACTTCAGGTGGCTTTCACATTCGTTTAAAATGAAAAAGCACACAAGTTTAAAACTATGCTCCATCTGCCTCTTCCCTTCCTTCCACCCAAACCCCACTCTAGCTTCACACACATAACTCTTAGCTTGCTTACTTGATAGCTACTTCCACTTGTCTACATGATATGCTTCTGCCAGTCTGCCATCATTATTTATTTTGGCATTTTCTATTGCTATGTTTTATGAATTTCCTTCAAAGTTCTCTATCTGGAGATATCTTAAGTTACTCTAATGGTATCATTTGAAATATCAGTATTTTACTGTTATAATTAATATCTTTATTTATTTTACTTTTGACTATACACTGTTTTGTAAAATTAGGTTTTTAGTATTTATCTGTTTTTAAATTTTTTGCCTTACTTACCTTTTTATCAGTCCCTCATTTCCTCACATCATTGATAATAAAATAATACAAAAATAAAACTAAAATTAAATACATATAGAACAAATATTTGAGTCATTAACAGTCCTTTCCCTCTGTTATTTCTTTCTTTCATTCTGCCCACAGAAGACTCTGCATCCTTGCTTTTAGGAATTGGCTCTTCCTGCAAGATAATTTCTGCTTTCAGGTAATTGCTTACGAAAAGTCAAGTTTATAATGGACTTGGTGTCAGGTACCTAGTAAGAGACAGAAAGTGCATGTGAAAACATATAAAAAGGGAGAGAAAGTTAATTATTATACTAGTAAAATTTCTAATCCAATGTTTTTTAAAAAAAGAAGATAGACCACATAATCTTCTCTTCGGGAACCTCTGCAGGGCAATAGCCAAAGAATCTTAAGATGGCACAAATTCATAAAGAATAAGTAAAATTTGGGAGATCTATGAAAAGACAGATGAACAAAATTCTGGAGTGCTGGTAGGACAGTGTAAGCAGTGCTTACAAAGTCACAGAGGGCTAGATCCAATGTATGAGCCAATTTGCCTTGTGGGAAGCAGAAAGAAGACAGGTCAAAAACAAACAAAAGAAAAAAAAAGGTGTGAGAAAGGGATTGGGCTGAACAAGGGAGCTCAATGGTCAGTGGAAGGCTCTGCCTCCCACTGCACCTTACGCCTTTCTTCAGCCAAGGCAAATATTTTAACATTTCCTTCTTGAACAAAAATCTTGACCTGGAGATTCTTTATAGAGATCTTTTAAACCAGGAATTATATTTATTCAATGGTATATAATAATTCAGGTGATTTCTTTCATCTCCATTGAGTTTTAGTTGCTTGTGGTTTTAAAGAAGTCTGTTTCTTCTAAGTTGTCAAGTTTAAAGTGTAAGTTTGAAGTTAAGTTGTTCATACTATTTTGTTATGATCCTTTTAATAACTGCATGATCTGTAATGATGCATCACATTTTATTCTAGGTGATTTGTGGTTTCTTCCCTTATTTTCTTCAACCTTACTAGAAATTAGCCAATGCTATGGGTTTACTAAAATAATCAACTTCTGGTTACATTGATGCTCTCTACTGTCTTTAATTTCATTAATACCTCCTCTTTATTTCTATAACCTGTTTGCTTGCAGCTTGGAGCGATATGTTGAATGAAATATTTTCTCATTTCTAATGCAAGCAATTAATATAATAAATTTTCCTCAGCTCTGCTATGGTTGTGCCCCACAAATTTTTGCATATTTCATTTTCATTATCCTTTAATCAAATGTATTTTTTATTTCCTTAAACACTTTCTCCCTTATTCGTGGGTTATTTAGAAATGTGATGTTTAATTTCCATGTCTTTCTGTTATTGATTACTATTTCATCACTATATATGATGCTAATTCATTTAAATTCTTGACATTTGTTTTGTGACTCAGGAGATGATCTATTTTGTGAATGTCCCCAGATGCTTGTAGAAAATTGTACCCTCCTGATGTTGGGTGCAGTGTCCACATACGTCCATTAGATCCTGTTGACTGTATTTTCCAAAATTTCTTTGACCTTGCTGATTTTATGTCTAATAGTTCTATTAATTGATGAGAGGGTCCTGTTGAAGTCTCCAACTACAATGTAGATTTGCTATTTCTTCCTTCAGCTCTGCATTTTTCCTTCATCTATTTTTAGGCTCTGTTTGGTGTACACACAAATAGAATCATGCCTTCCTGTTAGGCTGATTCTTTTATTATTGTGTAATATTCCATTTGGCCTTTAGTACTTTTGTTTGCTTTGAAATCTCCTATTATTACATATTATTAGATACAGGCAGTCCTGGTTGTTCTTTTTCTAATTAATGTTTAAGTGATATGTAGCTCCATTCTTTACTTTTCACTTTCCTATGTCATTGAATTTTAAGTGAATTTCTTTAAGAGCAGAGAGTCTGTCCTGCTTCTTCTCCACTCTGACAATCTGTCTCATGAGTATCATATTTAGATCCGTTTATATTTAAGGTATTTATTGGTATGTTTGAGTTTCTCTTATTTATTATTTTTTTTGGTGGTACTGAGGTTTAAACTCAGGGATTCTCACTTGGTAGGCAGGTGCTCTACCACTTGAGCCACTCCACCAGCCCTATGTTTGCGTTTAGGTTTGCCATTTTATTATTACTTTTTTCTATTTGACCCTGCTGTTCCCTCATTCCTGTTTCTCTTTCCTTGCCTCCATGTAGGTTGTTGGAAATGTGGGGGGAATTTCATCATTTTATTTTTAGTGTTTTTGTGTGCATCTCTTTGTACCGTTAGGACTATATCACTTCTATAAATTTCATATTGTCGCTCTGTGTCCGTATGAATACAGACACAAATAACTCATCATCTAATCACTTATGTGAAACACAGAAGCCTCAGTTCCATTGAGGTCTTCCCACCTTTCTACTTGTAAATATTTGAGTTTTATTCCACTTCTTGAATCTCTAAGTTTGTGTTTTTGACCAAGTTTGATGTTCTCAGCTGCTATTCTTCAAATACTGTTTCAGCCCCAACTCTTTTTCCTGCTAGTGCCGGAAGGAAGTAACACCAATGTCAGGTCTTCTGTTGCAGTTTCACACATCCTTGAGGTTCTGTTCATTTTTGATCAGTCTGTTTTTTTCCCTGTTGCTCAGAATTTATAAATTCAATTAATCTGTCCTCAAATTTATTGATTAAAATGCTTTAGTGATCACATAGCTAAATAAACAAATACACAAAGTCATTAAAGTTCTATCTTTGTATACATTTGACTAACTGGAAGAATTAGCATATTGCTTTTATTTATAATCTGTAATAATCTATGTATTAGAGAAATATTGCATAATTTGCTGAATTCTAATAATTGGAGTCAGAATTATTCATTCAGCTTCAGATTTTCTGTCTACTTCCAAAACATAGAATACAATTTCTGCTGCTTCATTTTTCCCTCTTTTTCTTTTTTCTTAAAACAGCACAGAAGTCCAAATTCAGTGAAAATGGAGCCATTAAGGGAAAAGTTATGTTCTCATTTTTTAAATTATCTATACACAAACAAATGGTTCATGTTCTTTAGTTTTCTTGGTCTTGAAAACATGCATGATCTTACTAACCAGTGCTGTTTGTGGTGATGTTGTGACTGGCTGCTCCCATGCAGACACAGTGGTTCTTATTGTCCCAAGCCCTTGTAGAGACAGCTAGTGAACACTTTTTTGGCACATGCTAAGAAGCCTGAGAAAAGCACCATTATAATTTATTTCTATCTAAATGACTCCAATTTTGGGAAGGATGCTGAATTGCACTGATTTCCCATAAAACTAGCTCATTTTGATGAATACCAGTTTGTCTTCTGATGCAGGATATTAGAGTAACAGAAAATAAACACATATACACACATAAGACTGCCTCCAACCTTTTATTTTGAATCAAACAATTGTTTTTTGTTCTCATTGATTCAGTTGGTAATTAATACTATCTATGCTATATAATGAGTGTCACTTGCATAATTTGAATATTCCCTTTCTTAGAAACAAAAATGAACCAAAGAACCTTTTAACAGCTGTATGAAACATATTTTGTAATCAGATTGGGCATTTGTTTCTATAAACAATGAAATGGTGAATTATTTTTTAAGACTGCAGCTCTGTCAGTATTTTACAATATGATCATTTGTATTAGAAGAAAGCAGTCTACATTATGAACTGGTTTCCTGATGAATTTATCTTAGTAGAAAAGTCTTCCAAATATTCCTTCTTCTCAGCTCTTTCCATGTAATTATTATATTTGAAATATGAAATTTAAAATAACTATAAATAAAACTGATGATGCTATTTGGCATAGAAAATAATGTCTTACATTTATTGTTTGCCATTCCTGGATGTAAGTGGAAGTATTAAGCCAAATTTATTCAGCACAGGAATAAGTGTAGGGGACATTTAAACATTACAAAATTATTGAAACTGTTTCATGGGCATCTATTGAAAAAGGACAACAAGTGGAAGAGACACTGCCAGGCACAATGTGAAAAATTTCCTCATATATCATGTTCTAGTTTGAAAAATAAGATATAACTATCAGATAGTTATGAGATATTTTTTGTATTCAAAAATAAGGCATAAACATAAGACTTTTCTAACAATGCAGTTAAATGCTCAATGAATGGCACTTTTAGAATTTTTCCATAAATCCTAAAGATTTAGAGAAGGTAGGTTGGGAATCTGAAGAATTCATGGAGTTATCACTAGTCACTTCATTTTCAAGAATGCTACCAGTAAAGATGTAAGAATAATGTTCTGAAGTCAGCCTCTACTGACTCATGAAACCTGACCACCAGAGACTCTTCACAAATGCACCCTCAGCATCTTATGTTAACAGACCAAAATTGTCCCTGTAGGGTGTACTTATACCATAGAAAAAACAAATTCTATAAAAAAGGGGTTTATTTATTTTTACAGAAAAGCACTTCATAAATACCTACTAGCATACACATAAAATTTCTTCTTTTGGGGGAGATGGTACTGAGGTTTAAACTCAGGGTTTAGCACTTGCTAGGCAGATGCTCTACCACTTGGACAATCCCAGCTCTCTTGCTTGCTTTAGTTAATTTTTTTCTCCAGATATGGTCTCACATTTTTGCCACAGACTGTAATGAGCCACTAGCACACTCCACCACATTGGCTTATTTGTTAAAATGGAATCTCACTAACTTTTTGTCAGGCTAGCCATGATCTCTGAATCCCACATAGCAAGGTTTATAAGTTTTTACCACCATGCCTGATCCTAACCTCTATGTAAAAACATTTAAAAACAATTTTACCAGGATATTTTAGTTGTACAGGGAGTTTCATTGTGACATTTCCAAATATGCTTACAGTGTACCTTGGTTAGGTTTGCCTCCAACATCTCCCTCCCTCATACTTAAAATGATCATGACAGGTTTCCTTGTTCTATTTCATATAAGTATATAAAGTACACCAATCATATGCACCCTCCTTTATCCCTGCCATCACAGTATAAGTAAATGATAGATTCTGACTTTCAGGTTTTTGCCTAAATGTTGTTTACACTTTGCAACACCATTCCAATACTGATGGATTTCAGTTTTATTGATGAGTTCCTCCCTGAACTAGCAGTTGTTTGAACCTCACATGTCCAGTGTATCATAAGGCTAAGTCCATTCTCCAGCACAATTCATTAGCAATAGTAAAACCTAAGGAAGTCTGCTTTGGTTGTCTATTTCTGCATAACAAATACCAATATGTAAATATAGTTATCTATTTAGATTGCATATATATTCTCAAATATAGAAGACAGCCTTGAGTTCATGATAGGGATTGGGTAGAATTTCTAAGCAGATAATGTAAATTAAATGTATGATAAACATTCCAAAATGCCTTTGCCTGTGTACTTATATTTGTATTTAATAACACCTTCAACAGAGACAATTAGACACTTAGAATCATAGAATAATGAAGCATCACATGGAAGATTCAATTTAAGATAAAATATACAGCTCTACACAAACTGTATCCCAACTATTCAACTTTTCCATGACTTCACGGCTGTCATATACACTGAGAAAAGGAGAACAGACCTCCACAAGAACTTCTAGAGCAAAGAAGAATCTAAAGGTATAGTTGAAAAACAATTGCTCCAAAATCCATTGTTAAATTTCTGAACCAAAAAATAATTTTTAAAGCCAAATATTTAAAAAATAAAAAGGATGACTATTTGAGAAAGAAGCACAATATGAATAGCTTTCAGAACTAAGGAAGCCCTGCCTAACACTTCTATTGTGATTACTAAAAGATGTGAAAGAAATGGTCCATAACTACATGCCAGATGTTCTTCATTATTATTAGGATAAGCTATGAGGCCAAAGAATATAGGAAATTTAATAGAAGTAACTGTAATAAGATTATAATATACAGAACTTCAATATGAACGTGTCACTTAGTAATAGTTATCCATTTTAAGACTACTGAAATTAGTTGACAAATTTCACAGATGTAAGTCTGTGAAGAACCCATGTGATGTGTCTTATAGTTAAGAAGGTGGGGCTGTCAGGCTCTTTTTGTTCATACAATTTGAATCTTCATTGATCATTCAGTCTTATTTTATCAAAGATCCTGATTATAAGGAGGTACAACCTAAGTGAATTTCCAGGTTTCAGAACTGACTTAGAAATCCTGATAATTTACTTGCTACAACTGTTAGGTTCTTTCTGGAATATGTCCCAGTAAGCTGACCCCTCCTTCTGGTTAGTTCTTCTTGCCGAATCAGTGATTCTGATTCTCTTTCTCCAAAGGACTCTAGATTGATCTATTCATTTCTAAGACTCAGGAGTGTCCACAAAGTGCTAAGAAAGAGAGTTTAAGCCACCAGAGAGACTTGCAGTTACCTGACTGTAGAATTTTGAAAAAGATTTATGTTAAAGTTAGGTGATTTTTCAATTTTACATTGTCTCCAGCTAAGTTATCATTGTGGGTTTTTCATTATACAATTTTACTATAGCACTAAATGCTGGAGAAATCCTACATATCAGTCAGAATGGGCTGCACTGTGCTGCAGTAACAGATAATCCCCAAAACTCAGTGATTTAAAATGGAAAAAAAATTATTTCCCTCCTATGCTATATTGATCTCTTAGATTGATAGGAGTTCTGTTCCACATTGCTTTCATTTAAGGACTCAGGATGACAGAACCTTCACACCCGTGACATCACTGTGGTGTGGATGAAGGAACATGGCCAACCATATACTGGCTTACCAAAGCTTCTGTCTGAGCTGGAGGAGTGGTTCAAGTAGTAGAGTGCCTGCCTAGAAAGTTCCAGGCCCTGAATTCAAACATCACTACCACCACCACCAAAGAAAAAAAAACAGTTACAAAGATTCTGCCTGGAAGTAACCACCTCACTGCTGCTCACTTTCCTCATTACACTGCATTACTTCATTGGCCATTGCAAATCATATGGCATAAGCAATGTAGGATCCCTGTAAAAAAAAAATGAAGCAATTACAACAGCTCTAAAGATTGCCAGACCTTAGGTATCTACCAATAAGAAAGACTAACCCTGAGACTAAAAATTTTAGCTAAATTTGTATCATAAAAACGATCTACAGAACTAAACACAATTTTCTGCATTAGATAAAGATGTTTCTTTCTGAGTAAGATAGCAGCAGCATTTATTAAACAATCAGTACACAATGTATTTGGACACCATCTCATAAGTGTGGTGTGCCTAAAAATGTATCTCCAGGGGAAAGCTTATCTTCACTCATTTTAGGTAGTTTAAGTTCTCTTTCAAGTTTATTTGGTTGTTATTGACCCTGGTGTGATACCCAGCAACATCACACACACAGTTGGCTGAGAGCTTTCTGAAAGCTAATTTCTGCCTGGGGGCTTTGTGGTTTAATCATCGCACTTTCCCTTCTTCTCAGTTCCTGTTGACGCTGGGCTTCCTGGGGTATTAGACAACAGTTGCTCTGAGTTGGCTTACCCTAAATTGCTTAAAGCTTATTTTTCCCTGTGTCAAAACCTCTGGGGAAGGTCAACCTAATACATGAGTGATTCTCTACAAATTGAAATTTGTAAATTTCAGTAGGTCACATTCTCCCTTCCCTCCAACTGAAACACATTCTGTTCAGTGCTGATCAAGTAGAAAGACATGTCTGGGGTGAGGAGAAATTAGAAGTAGAATCCTAAGAAAATGTCCATGCTTCCTAACTCAAATACTCAAAGGTTTTGCCTTCACTGGCCCTAGCAAGTCAAAGACTTTTTTCTGTTTGTGTCTGCTTACTTACGTGTTTACAAGCTTATTCACAAACATGTTACCTGTTAACATTGGTTACATCAAAAATGCCATATAAATTACGTGCTCCGTCTACTTACCTATTATTGCAGGTATTGTTATACAGCTTGGAAATATTTTGCTGTTTATATGCACACTATAGTTTCAGAGATTTTTCTTTTTTTGAAACTTATATTGACACTCTCTTGCCACTTAGGCATCAAATTTCATGCGTGTGTACGTGTGCATGTTTGTGTACGTGTATGTGTTGTATGCATGAGTTTAGCTAATGATTTTTGATATCAAGAATATAGACTCATATATGAATATAGACTCATATATTTTTTAAATTGAAAAATATATTTTCAGGTTCTGAAAGGTTGATTTGTGGTTTGTTTATAAGGTTTTGTTTTGTTTTTTCAGTATTGGGGATTGAACCCAGGGCCTCATACTTGCTCTACCATTTCCCCAGTCTTTTTGTCTTCCTTTCTTTCTCCCTTCCTCCTTTCCTTCTTTCTTTCCTTCCTTCTTTCCATCCTTCTCTCTCTCTCTCTCTCTCTCTCTCTCTCTCTCTCTCTCTCTCTCTTGTTTTTTCTTTCAATAGAGTCTTTGCCTGAAATGACAGCAAACTCTCCATCCTCCCTCAGTCTCCAAGTATCTGGGATTGCAAGCCTGGACCACCATGCCTGATTCTAAAAGGTTTTGTACACTAAGGGAATGGGAATTGCCAGGAAGGTTTTGTGAACTTAGAAAAAAGGCTTTCAATGCACAAACAAAAGGAAAAATGACAATAACAATATATAATATTAATCACTTCCTGTTTTATGTTTGGAATGTCACATCTTTGCTTTTCTTAAGACAGATAAAATAACAATAACATAGCTTTGCTGAGCAGTTTGAATCCACATTTATAATATGATTGCTGAATAGTAGCTGCCTATGGATCTGTTCAGAAACCTTCTGAGGACACATAAGGCCTTGGGCATAGAATTCTGTGATTGATTAGTAGTGTGTTCTCTAGTTCAGGGAATGAGGAACCCTTGGGTGTGTTCCACTTTATCATGCCTAACAGAACTCCAAGTACTCAAATACAAGCAAACAGAAAGAGAGAGACTACAAGTACTCTAATTTAACTGTGATCATGACACTATATGAAGTGATTTGATTATTCTCTGTGCATTCCATTTTCCTGTGAATATAGTGGGTGGTTTGTTTTAGAGAAACTTAAGGTTTAAAAAAACAAAAACAGAACAACATAAATCAAATGCACTGATGGTTACTTTGTCCTGGTTGGATGAGAAATGAAGAGTAAAAGTAGCTGTTATCTGATAATTTCCTACAATCTTTGGGGACTGCCAAATAAAGATATTGTGCAAGAACGATTCTAAGTGTGTTTCTGAGAGCAGTTAACCAGAGATGATTCCCTTGCAATTTATTCTTGGAAGGTCTGTGTTTAAAGCTATATTTCAAATAAAAAGAACATTGTGATTTGTTGAGGATAACTCTGAAGTAGGTTATTTTTTTCTTCCTGTTTACAAGAAATAAGGAAACTGAAAGTTGTTGCAGGGGAAACACAAATAATTTACAAAGCATTTGTCATAAAATTGCCCCAGACATAGAGGCCGTGAGAAAATAATGAATTCTTGACAATCAAGGACATGCATGTTAACAAAGAAAGAACTCAGCCCAAAATATCATGGAACATATTGTAAACAACTACTACCAAAAAATTGTACCCTAATAATAAAATAATTCCAAAAGTATGTTATATAATTTTAAATGTCACTTAAAAATAAACTTTAAAGCAGCTCTTTGTCACAAAGTCTATGTTTTCACTGAAAGGAGATCAATATGGCAGACTGGAAAGATGAGTGAGAATCCCATGTTTGAGTCTTTGACTAACTTTGTGTTTTAAAACCACTTGCATGATGTTCCTGGATTTTTATCTCTTAAGATGTGCTTTGATTAAATAAACCTTAAAATATATTTTGATTCTAAATGATATTATACAAAGCAGGAAGAATACCCACTAAACATCAAAACAGATAGAGACAGCCCAGCAAAGGGAAAACTTAAAAGGTAAGGCTGTGACAAAAGTAACCTTCTCTAACCATTAGGTTCTCAGTGATTAAAGAAGATGGGAAGATTGATGACTCTTTCTCTTGGCCTAGCTTGACAGCTCTCAGATACCCTTGAAGGCACTGAAGGAGCAAGAGAACTGAATCTGGAGGGCACGAGGCACTGGAGAAGCAGACCCACAGGTTCTCTGGAGTGGACACACTTATATTGTCCCAAAGTAGGTACAAGACACCCATCCTCCAAGGAGTGGAGTTCTAAAGTAGGATTGTAGGTGCCTATGGAAGAATGTATGTGCCTGAGGGATTTCTGTTCCTGAATGCCACTTTCAGAAATTATTTCTCATGCCCTCCCAAGTGCATTACACCCATCTGTGCTAACGGGGCAGAAAATAATGAGGTCACTTTATAAAAATCATTATAAAATTGATGTAAGAATCTTAGCTTGGGTGGGGAACTGAGAATGGAAACAGGATGTACAAACAATGATCAATAGGATTTAGTGAAAAATCAGAATGAGCAAACTCTTTTATCTAATTTTATCAAAGAAGCTGGAAGATTTCCATGAGTCTTCAAATCCCCTCTTTCCAGAAAACTGATTTCACAAGATGCTAACCCAGCCCAAGTATCAGACTTTCTCCTCTTCACAACCCCCAGGTAGTCTGTAGCACAGAACTTTACTTCCTTTATTAGAGCCTGTAATTATATTATTCACATTTCAAAAAGTGTGTATTGTCTGTATTCTACACTAAAACACTGTGAGAGCAGGAGTCTCATCTTTCTTGTTCACACATGTCTGGTATAGTGTAGACACTTAATAAAAATAGTTTTTCAATGAAATAATTAGCAAATTAACATTCTATAAAGAAAGAGAAATTTAGTCAAATAAAATTGAGAAATGCTGCTCACTATATACCTTCCTTGTGGAATATGAACAAATACTTTTCTTAATAATAACATCTTTTTGATCTATGTTGAAAAAATAGAATGACTCTTGATTCTAGAGGTAATAGAACTAATAAAAAGCATTGCTTTCCAAAATAGATTACTGCGTTAATCAGCTTTCTATTACTATAATAAAATACTTAGAAAAAATCAACTTATAAGAAAGAAAGAGTTCTTTTTACCTAAGGTTTTAATTCACAGTCTGCTGGCCTCATTGCTGTGCAGCAAATGAGGAGACAGAACATCATGGTGGTGAGCATGGGGTAGAGCAAAGTTGACACCTTATGCTGGCCAGGACCAGAAGGAGAGAGAGAGAGAGAAAGAGAAAACAGATTTTCAATACCCCATTCAAGGGCATATTGCAGTGACCTAACTTCCTTCCATTAGGCCCCACCCTTAAAGATTCCATTATCTCCCAGTAGCACTATCAGCTGGGGACCAAACCTTTAATGTACTGTCTTTGGGGAACATTTAAGATCCAAACTGATTGGTTAAAGTGGCTCATTCCTGTAATCCTAGCTATTCAGGAGCTAGAGATAGAGAAAATCATGTTTTAAGGCAAGCTGGTCAAAAAGTTAGTGAGACACCATCTCAACAAATAAGATGGTGCATGTCTATAATCTCAGCTACACAGGAGACATAGGTAGTAGGATCATAGTCCAAGTCCCATACAGATGAGAAACAAGACCCTATCTAAAATAAAATAGCCTAATGTAAAAAGTGCCTAAAGTGTGGCTCAAGTGGTGGAGCCTAGCAAGTTCAAGGTTCTGAGTTCAAACTCCAATACAGAGGGGAAAAATCCAATGCATAATAATTACTTTTTTGGAAGAAGATGATAATAGAAATGACATAAGTTTTGATAAAAATCCTGAAGCATCATGTCTGTACAAGAATATTGAGATACATGCATTTTCTAATACTATTATAATGAAACTTAATGACTACAACAACACAAATTTATCATCTCAAACTTTTGAAAGTCACAAATAGTAAAATCAAGTTCTCATAGTGGCCATATTCTGTATTCAATATGGGGCCTCTAGAGGAGATATTGTTTCTCATCTCTTCTATCTTTTAAAAACTGTCTACATTCCTTGGCTTGTGGTCCCTAACAGCAGTGCTTTCACTCTGTTCTCACTTTGGTCATCACGTTTTCTTCTCCAACTCTTACTGTCTTGCCTTCCTCTGGACCCAATAGAATCATCTCCCCATGTCAGGATTTTTAATAGTCTCACCTTCAAAGCCCTTTTGCCATGCAAGATAACATACTCACAGTTTCCAAGCATTAGCTGTGGACATCTTTGAGGGATCATTTTTCTGCCTACCACAAGGAGGATTCTAATTAAAATTGAGTTACTGAACACAGTGGTAGATTGATTGCAATAATGTCCTCAAATCTTTACCATTCTGTTGTACCAAAGCCTTCTGAAACGTTTCTTTGTAGTTCCTTCCAACAGTATTTTTTCACTGCTTGAAATGGAGTGGCACTTGTGACTTATTTTGGCCAATGGAATAGGATAAAAATGACAACATGCCGTTAGCAATCACAGGCCTATATGCTCCTGCTTTCCTTCTTGGAAACCTCATCATGAGAACAAGTATGGGATGCCCTATGTGATCGTGAGAGATCAGAGCTCAGTGGTTCTCATCACTTCAGCCAACAGGCAGTCAGCCTTCAGATGTATGGTCATAGACCAGCCAGGCTCCAGCCAACTTCTCACCCAAGCTGAGCACAATGCATAAGTGAGCCCAGCAGAGACTACCTGGACCTAAGATAACCAGAATTATCCAATGGATCTGTGGAATCTCAGCAATAGTAAATATTTATTAATTTAAGGGATTGAGTGACACCCTAAAGGGGAGGTGTCACACAGAAATCACTAAATGACCCTGGTATTTATGACAGTAAAGAGTTGCTTTTATTATTCTTGCTTTCTTTCATCAACCCACAGAACAAAGAAAAGTGGACAGAACAGAGGAACAACATTTTGGAAGCTCAAAACCAAAATGGCCAGTATTAATGGATTTAGTAGATGAAGAAGAGAAAGGAGGAGGAGGCTCAGAAATAGAAAGAAATGAGAAGTACCACATACTTTATCAAACTTCCAAAATGATCATTCATTGGTAACACCAGGCCCTTGGAATAGGCAAGAGAGACAGAGAGAGAGAGAGAGAGAGAGAGAGAGAGAGAGAGAGTGCAAATAAAACAGGACAAATTTTTTAAAGTTTCCTTGAGGAATGATCACAGTTCAAGATCCAATCTCCACTCTTTCCAGAGTCATCACCTTGAAGAAGAGAGAAAAGGTTTATCTTTTCGAAATGGTAAAGGGGCACCAAGCACTGTAGAGGTGACATCATATATTCTGCATGTTTTGCCTAACAACTCTTTTATTTTTTTCCATTCAGCTCTCAAAACTCTAAGAGCCAATCGTACTGCAAAAAGGGTAAATTCTCCCCAATTAAGTCTTAGGAACACGAAGGACAATGGTACTGGTATCTGGGCTTCTCCAGTGGAAGAGCCAAGCCAGCCTGCTTACCCTGAAGTAGAATTCACAGTGGACAAGTGTCAGCACAGAGCTTCAAACTTGCTCCTTGATGCCCTGGGCTTATTGTGATTGGGTGGCTGATGAGCACTACATTTCTGTGGAAATTCTCTAATATGAAAGACAGAGGTCAAGACAAACAAGAAGAAACATGTAACCTGGAAGAGGCAGGCATTGTAGAAAGGCATTTTGCTTTGTTTACTTTTATTGTACAAGACAAATTAAAAGAAAAACAACATATTTGTAAATGTCTTTTTTTTTCTAGGACTGATTCCCTAGAAGACTTAAGAACAAAAGGAAGATTTCCCTTAAACTAAACCTATCATTAATCCTATCTGCCGAGGTTCACAAAGAGGGTACATTCATGAGAACACAAAAGCTAGAACATTCTTCAAAATCAAAGAGCAAAGAACAAGTGTTGAGAATTTCAAAATACAGTCATGTGACACATAATGACATTTCAGTCAATGCTGAGCCATGCACACAATAGAGGTCCTAAGATTACATCACATAGTGGTGTCATAGCCATCCTGGTTTGTATAAGCACACTTTGTAATGTTTGTACATGACAAAATTACCTAATTACACATTTCTCAGAATGTAGCTCTATGTGTGAGTGTATGCCAATTGAAGCATAAAGTCTCAAAAACATGGCTGAATGACAAAGAATAGGAACTATTCCAGAAAACAGAACAATACATAGAAAGATAGAGGAAAAGAAGAAAGATAATAAAGTAGATGAATAGAGATTGGGGGAATTAGTCCACTAGATTTAATATTCATACAAAAACAAGAAAGAAAGAATAGAGGCAAGAGAAAAAAATAGAAATCTCCTGCCCCTATAATAGTATATTACTATTTGCCATGACCAAGGGACCCATTGAGTGGGTGATCAACACATAAATGAAAAAAATCTCATATGGAGCTTGACACTGTAAGATTTCTATATAGAATAAAAGAATAAATTCTATAATCTTCTGTAAAAATTTTGAACTATTAAAGTTAAACAGAAATCAGATGTGTTCATATTTGTCCCAACAATATGGGACTTTAAGAGACAGAAGAGTGATTTCTTCAAAATTCCTAGGGATTTTTCCCAGCTGCCCGAGTTATCTCTTGCCACAGAACAAAAACAAAATCCCCAAAGCCCAAATCATATGTGTTTTTCACAACTGTGCAATTTGTATAGTATTCCCAAGGGTTGACATATCTGTTCATGTATCTTGAATTTAGTGGCTTGGTTAAGTCAGAAGGATCCACTTCCAGGTGAGTTCACCTGCATGGCTAGTGCTGGCTATAGATTCCTCTGCAAGTATCTCCATTGAGTGACTTGTGATTCCTTACAGCATGCTGGTTGGATTCCAGAAATAAGGGTCTAAAGGAGAAAAAAATAAGAAAATCCTACATAATCTTTTGTGATCTAGTCTTGGAAGTCCCTTAATGTCACTACCAACATAGTCACAATTATTTCCAAATCCAAGAGTAGGGAATGAAAACTTTACCTCTCTGAGATAGAAAGTATGAGTCACATCCCAAGAGCTTGTAGGATGGGAGATATTACTGCAGTTATTTTTAGAAAAGACCACATGAACCCAAAATTCTGTACCTGGATAAACTATTAAGTGGTGCAAAAATTTAATGAGGACATTTTTCAAACATGTGAGAGATCACAAAATTTACCTCTCTGGTATTCATTCTCAGGAAGCAATCAGAAAATGTACTTTACAGACACTATATATAACACATGTGGCCAACATCTCTGGGAGAGAAGATGGAGAGACTGACTACATGGAGAAAATGAAGCTGCTTTGCCTCCTCCAGCATCATCCTGGATCTCTCCTGGAAACTGCAGAAGTATCACCAAATTTCTTTGCCCCTAGGGCTAATAGAGAATAGAGGGGTATGCACCAACCATGTCCCTATCAGCTTCCTGCTGACTCCATAACCTTGGAGGAGAGAACTTCTTACAAATGACCTTTGATAGTGGGACAGAAATAACTATTACATCCAAAAAACTCATCAAGCTTTCCAGAAAATATGAATGTAAATAAAATATTGATTAAAAGCTAAAAGGATTTTAATTAGGTTACTTAGTTTAATAGTTTAATTTGGCAGAAACAGACAACTTGGACAGGGTTCTTTGTATAAGCACATTTTGAATCACTAATTAAAATTTCAGATGGCAATCTGAGATTAGCAAAGGGATCGTCAAAGGCAAACAAGATGTCCATTTATTTTATTTTACTAAAAAAAAAGACTCAAAGCAATTCTAAGATTTTATTTTGGGTCCTCTAGCTGAAATAATGTGAATGCTCAGATGTATTATAATCCTCTTTGACCCATAAAACATCTGTAATTAATTTGTATTGTACAGAAAAGATAATTTAGTGGACAAATATCACATAAGTTGCATTTTCATCAAAGAATCTCCTGCATTTTAAATATAAGAGGTAGAACTGGTCTTTCAGAAATACAGTGTTATTAAATAGGAGAAATTGACTCCTAAACATGTAAAACTCATAGCACAGTAAAATGAAATGAGACACCCAGATAAGCTCTATTTCTAGTCCCTATTAGGTAATTACATATAGATGCACTAAAGGGCATACTTCACAGTCAAAGCTAAATCTGCACTTACGTGTTGTTTAACAGGGTACCCATACAGATCATATCAGCTGACAAAAGTTGATTGCAAGGACAGGCCCTGGAGCTACATACCTGGCCTCAGGTCCTGATTTATCACCTAGTAGCTATGCATCCTTGTGTAACATGCCTATGCTTCTGTTTCCATGTGTATTGTAGAGGAATGTTAATACTTATTCTATTATTTTATGAGAATTTAAAGAAAGAATAAATTTTGAATGCTTAGTACATGAAGCGTTGGAACATAGTCAATACCCAATAAATGTTAGCTCTATAAATATGATGTAATTAGGGTAATAGAATTGAAGAAGACTGAAAATCTTTAATGTTAATGGGAGAAGAAAGAAAAAGGATGAGCTTTATGGACTATGCTTTAAGACTAATCTGGATTCAAATCCCAACTCTCACATCTACTAACTTTGTGAGTCTTGAATAAGTTACTTCTCCAAGCTTTACTTTCCCCTTGTATATATGAGAATAGCCATATCAAACTCAGAGTGTTAGTGAAGAGTCAATAAGGTTAAGGCCCTATATACAAAGCTTGACCCATAGAGTTGTTCGATAAATATTAAATTACCATTCCTTCTCTTGTGCAATGAAGTTGAAAGTGAGGAGACATGTGTGGTGGTGACTGCCCTATAGAAATTTATAGACATGGTGACTCACAAGGTGGTTGCTTCCATTAATTTAAATTCTCTAGGAAATACTTTAGTGGTACACTGATTTTCTAAAAGCTACCCAAACGACAGGAAGGCCTGTATACAACCAAAACTCCAAAACTCATCACTCATCTGTTGTGTGGGAGGCAGTGTTTTGACTCATACACAGAGTAATTGTATATGTCACATTTATCTGTACTTACATAAAACTCATTGCACCTTTTGAAGGAGTCAAGAACCAGGTGTCATGACATTCATCTCCCTTAGATAACTTCAGAAAAAGTGTTGAGGGCACTACCTACACTTCAGGGCTGTGTTCTTGACTTCAGACAACTGGTTGATATCACATTAAGACATCAGGTTGAAATTTTAACATGATGCTAATTTCCAGATAAATTTCCCAATACTTTTCATTGATACCACAAATTAATGGGGATGAGACCATTAGTTACAAAATGATCAGAAACATATTTCTTATCATTGATGCCATTAATAAGGCAACAGACATGTCCATGTTTTTCTTTCTGTTTTTTGTCATTTGTTTCTTGAGACAAAGTCTTGCTATGTAATCCAGGCTGTCCTTGAACTTGACAATCCTCCTGCTTTATCCTCCTAAGTACTAGGACTACTATTTATTTTTAACCAATTATAGTTACTAAAAACAGTGAAAATTGAGGGGCAAATGTATATATGAAAACTAAGATGCTTGATCTAGTTCAATATCCCTCTTGTCCATAGTGTCATAAAAAATTAGAAAACATTTCAAGATTATATCCACTTTGATATAGCCAAAGAGGACACTTCGTTACTCCAAGTCATCCATTTGTCTTTTGAAGCTCCTATCTCAGCAGGGAGATGGAATAAGCCACCTTCTTTTATTCTTCCCTTCACATGATTCATGTTTTATGTAAATTACCATTTAATCCTTTGAAAAATCAACTTCTGTTGGAAACTTCAGAATACTTTTTCTGTCTTCCTATCACTTTTTTGAATCTACAACCTGTGCTACCATATTTTGGAAACTATATTTTATGCCCACTTCTCTGTTAAAAATAACATAAGGGAATGCAGGAAATACTGGGAGGATCCACGACCTTGTAGAATGTATCTTCTAGTCTGGGAGGAAACCCAATGTACTAAAGAAAATTACAGGAAAATAAAGGGCAACATGTAATGAAAGGCTTAATTGGGTAGTTCTAGAGATATTTGAGCAAGATGGCCCCTTTAAAATCCTTACATAAAGCCAGGTGGGGTTTCAGATTTCCTTTACTGCAACACAATTATAGGTTGCTTCATTCTGCCTCACACATGTACAATGTACTCTACAATAGTGCAGAAATCACAGATCATATACACAAATCTTTTTTCATTATGGCATAAATGAGTCCATACTTCAAAATCCAGGTGCTTTTTCTTTTGTGTTAATATCCAATTATTACTTTTTCCTCTGGTTTCGTAAAGTAGATTGTATGGGAAAAAAACAATTGGTGATCAGGTCTAATGACACAAGGCAATCAGTGACCACAAGGGCTTCTTCTAGAGCAAAACCTGTGTACTATTAGCATTTAGTAAATCCTTAAAGCAGATAAAAGCTCAAGAAGCCATGAAACCCTTTATCTGTCATTATCAACTGTTCTTTGATGAAACTGCTATATTGGAAAATGCATCTGCATTCCTTGAAAGATTGTTTAGTACTGGAGAATGAACAAACCTGCAATTTCTAGGTTTTGTGCTTTTGCTATAAATAGCAACCAATGTTGAAAAGTATGTGTGTCATTTCTGTTCAGCCTGAGCCAAAAATAAGAAGATAATATAACCAATTTCAAAGCCAGTTTTTGTTCACTGGGAAAAATTCACCAAATTCATATATATATATCCTAATGGGCTTTATCTAATTTTTCAAGTTTTTTTCCCATTAAACTGCAGAAAGCCCAAAATAATAGAAATCAAACTTTAATTCCAGTTAAGCAATGTGATGAGGTGATTTTTAACTCAAGCTACATTTGAGATTCTAGATACCTACATTTTATATTCTAGATAATTAAATGGGTGTTTGGTAACAGTCCTTGGGAACTGAAGTTTTTCTCTGGTGCTCCAATAGACATTTTTGAATTTTATCATTTGTATGTACTTTCAGTTTCTCTTGGATTCTCTCTTGCTTGATACTAGTGCCATTGGTTAAACTACAGTTTAGAAGAAGATGTATCATCCAATGTTCCAGACTCAAATCCATACTTCAGATATTCTTGATAACATTGAGTTTGTTGCCCAGTTTCATGAGATTTTATTGAGATTGACTTTGCTTTTGTCTCTTCACGAGGTTAATGAGAAGTATGTGCTAGGAATAGAAGTACACATTCGTCCTATTGTTTTGGCTTCCTTATTCTATTAACACCATTATTAGTATTACTTTTGATGTGGTGCCTCTTTGACAAGTCTTCTCTCAAGTTATTCTCAAAGCCATCTAACTAGGCATGTTTAAGTTGAAGGATTTCACAACCCCCTGAGCACATGAGAGTGATCACCAAGGTGGAGCTCTTATTCTAACCCAAAGTATGATGCATGGTTTTTGACACATGACCCTTATATTCTGATCCCAGGGGGCGTGTCAATGACAATATATGGAAGAAATATCATTCAAGTTTAATGTATTTTACCCTGTAAAATGTAAATCTTAACAGAAGTTCTAATATTTTTCCTCCTCAGCAAAGCATTATGGTAAGCCCACCTGATTCACGAATTCATGGTTTTGACCAAATATCATTTTTCAAAAAATCCCCCAGGCATTAAGCAGCTCAGTTGATGCAGAGAAGCTCTCAATCAGTCCCATATAACCCACTTCATCATCAGTTGTGTCTAAACTCTATGCCTTCTGAGCAGTCACAGTTTTCCTCAATGGTGGGCTCCTTGGAACCATATGCCTACAGGTACCAAGGAGCTACTGTATTTTTCTCCTTCACGGTATTCATGTACCTCACTTTGGAGACCACTGGACATAGTCGTTTCAGGAATGTTTTCCTATTTCTTTCAGATTGAATATCCTGCCAAAATATGAAACCCAAACGAGAACACTTTTCATTGGTGCTGAAACAAGGAGGCCTGTTACCTCCTGTGATTCTACTCTAACCTCCTCCAATGAAGGATTTGGGTAGGTAAATGGCAGGTTGAATTACATTGTGCTTTCAGACAACTAGGGCTCAGCTTAGTTTTTCCCTTTATAAAACAACTTATAAGCCAAACCTTATGTCATTTTTTAATTTAGATCTTATCAAAAGTGCATTCTCATTGGGTTTCTGTCCCTATCACCTGCCTAGTGTTGATTCCCCTTCTTGTTACAGCTCTTTCCTCCCCATTCTATTCATATGCTGGATTCTAGAGGGGACATATAACCCAGGCTAGGCAAATTAGTTATTCTGGTTCCTTAGAGTATGAGTCTTGAGTGATCTAAATAAGAAAACTACCATGGATTACCTTTCTCTGAGCTTCAGGCTGATCAGACCATCCATCTGTACCTGCTGCTTAAGTCACCAGCTTCTCTAAGGCTTGTTATTTTGCTTTCCCATGAATTTTTGGTTTTGTAGGCTGCACCAAAGCTAGAGTTGGTGTATTTTTTTTTGAAAGAGAATTCAGGCTTGAAATATATTAGTTCTCTTCCAGTTTTGTGTCATCTCAAAACATGATAATTATATCTTCTAAATCATCCTTCAAGATAAGATTGCTAACACCACCAACAACAGGTATTGGCGAGGATACGGGGAAAAAGGAACCCTCTTACACTGCTGGTGGGAATGTAAACTAGTACAACCACTCTGGAAAAAATTTGGAGGCTACTTAAAAAGCTAGACATTGATCTACCATTTGATCCAGCAATACCACTCTTGGGGATATACCCAAAAGACAGTGACACAGGTTACTCCAGAGGCAACTGCACACCCATGTTTATTGAGGCACTATTCACAATAGCCAAGTTATGGAAACAGCCAAGATGCCCCACCACTGACGAATGGATTAAGAAAATGTGGTATCTATACACAATGGAATTTTATGCAGCCATGAAGAAGAACAAAATGTTATCATTCGCTGGTAAATGGAAGGAATTGGAGAACATCATTCTGAGTGAGGTTAGCCTGGCCCAAAAGACCAAAACTCGTATGCTCTCCCTCATATGTGGATATTAGATCAAGGGCAAACACAACAATGGGATTGGACTTCGAGCACATGATAAAAGCGAGAGCACACAAGGGAGGGGTGAGAATAGGTAAGACACCTAAAAAATTAGCTAGCATTTGTTGCCCTTAACACAGAGAAACTAAAGCAGATACCTTAAAAGCAACTGAGGCCAATAGGAAAAGGAGACCAGGAACTAGAGAAAAGGTTAGATCAAAAAGAATTAACCTAGAAGGTAACATACACGCACAGGAAATCAATGTGAGTCAATGCCCTGTATAGCTATCCTTATCTCAACCAGCAAAACCCCTTGTTCCTTCCTATTATTGCTTATACTCTCTCTACAACAAAATTAGAGATAAGGGCAAAATAGTTTCTGCTGGGTATTGAGGTGGGGGGGAGAGGGAGGGGGTGGAGTGGGTGGTAAGGGAGGGGATGGGGGCAGGGGGAGAAATGACCCAAGCCTTGTATGCACATATGAATAATAATAAAAAAAAAAAAAACAAAGAGGTTTCACTTGTATTTCTGGTTCTTGGTGGTGTTGAATATTACTTGTCTTTTTCTATGTAGTTATGTTGGTCTTACTTGCTAAATGAATGTCTCTCACCCCTTGTCTTTTTTCTACCTATCCATGTTGATTAAAAAAGAAAATAATTTATTATTATTTCTCATGATATTGAGGGCCTTTCATGTGGTCCCTATCAGATATCAAATGAAGTGGTTATCCTATGTGTTATTTGAGTTAGATACCCCAAAACTCAGGCCCATTACTGGTAGTTGTTGGCTGTGGCTGGAAGCCCAGTTATAACTGTGAACTTGTACACCTGCATATGACCTCTACAGATGACTGGCTGTCATATATATATATGAAGACAGCATAATGAAACCCACCAAGCACTGTTTGAAAAAGGGGGAAAGAAGAATGGAAATACAATGGAGGGACTCAACTTGTTCAAAGTACACTTTACGCATGTATGGAATCATCAAATGAAATCCCCTCATATTATTAATGTATGATAATTTAAAAATAAAATTAAAAGTAATAAAAGAGTTCTCTGAGCTATGCAGCAAGAACTTGTCTCAAAAACAAACAAACAAACAAACAAACAAACAAATTTTAAAAAGCAGTATTCTAAGAAGACCAAGGCAGAAGCTACCAAATTCTCGGTACCTGGCATCCAAAGTTAAGCAGCATCTCTTCTGTTGCGTTCTACTGGACAGTCAGATTTGGACTACAGAGAGGATGTGCACCTCGCCACTCCTGACTAGAGACGCCAGTCTTCAATCCCCACACACAAATAGAACAAATAGATCTCAGGGTTGGGAAAAATCACAAAAATGTTGCTAGCATTTTCATGTAATTTTTTAAATTGAAATAAAAACTAACATTACAACATATATAACTTTTATGTTAAAATGCTAATATTGACATAAGTTCCTGAGCACTTTTCATCAAAGATTAATGGTCATGAGAAAGTTTGGGGGATTTGGTGACAGTTCCACATCCTGTAGATAAACATATTTCTGCTGCTTATCCAACTTCAAGTGAATTTTACAAGCTTTGGCTTTTTGAAGTTTGAGGCCTAAAATCATTTTGAATGATTTTGAATGAACTCATAGTGCATGAAACTTTACTTGGTTTTCATTATATTGACCAAATGCCTCAATTCATTAGGTTAATAGTATATATCCTAGAAATAAAGTGAACACTGGGATAAAACTGAGAAATTGTAAAACTTATCCCAGTCCTTAAATATATAATGACCCAGGTTTGATGATTCTTATCCAAAGATTTTTCTGTCTGTACTCTTTAATAAGGCTATTTAATACTTCTAAATTAAATTACATAAAAATCTCATGAAATCTGAAATCTATGTCCTTACTAGAGATATTTCATAGAGGTCTAAAATATGTAGAAAAACTTATTTTCTGGGAAAAACAGAATGAATAGAGAGTCAGTCAGATGGTAAGTAGTTTTAAAGTCACATTCATTAATTCAGTTAACATATTGATTGAACATTTACTAAATGCTGGATGTTATAAATTAGAAATAAGATCAGATAAACATCTTTCTCTATTTTATTATGACTTTATTATGATTTAATTTTTACATTTAATGAAATATATAGATTTTAATGCTAATTCAAAATGCTACCATTATGTGTTAAATGGTTACAAACACATGGCTCTGATTTAGAGTTTTATGGCCTTATTTCATTAATCTTTCTTTCATTTTCAATTTATTTAAATTGTAGCTTTAAAATACATTTGTTTGGATTTTTCGCTGTTGTTATTTTAACATGTAATAGAGAGGATGGCACTATTGTGGTTATAGTTTGGGATCTGAGATCAGCCTGTCTGACTTTGAATCTAGGCTCCAACACCTACCATTGTCTAGGCTGCATTAACTTTAACCAGTTACTTAACCTCTTCTAATTTAAGCTTAATCATCTACAAATTAGAAATGATAATAATATTCACAGAAGGCAAATTAAAATGGGTTTGCCTTGATTGAACAATAGTGGCTTCTATAAAAAGTGAACTGGAAATCTCCATGACACAATGTAATTGAAGGTTATTTCTGGTCCTTATAAAGCTCAGTGGGTAGTCTCTTTGGATCAGTGCCTGCTACACAGCTTTTGAGGTTTTACGATTTATGGAAGGGGGAAAGAGCACATATGAGTTTGTTTAGGAGGATTCATTCACAAGAATCTGCAGTGAAGCTTGTCACTTCTACTCATCTCTTATTTACTAGCATATGGCAAATGGTCACACCTCACTACACAAGACTCTGAGAAATATGATCTACTTGAATGTCTACGAGGTAGAAAGGATTCGATGAGTTCCTAGCTAATGTATAAATAATATATTCAATTTGTATCAAAATGTCTGATACAAAGTATCTAATAAATATTAACTATTATGATTATTATGGATATTTAGACATGATCCAGCCATCAGCCCTAGACCATTAAGTGGATATGAATAGTAAAATGTGGCAATCCTGTTACATGGAAGTACAACATGCTAAAAGAACTCATGACCAAATCACAGGGAGAATAAGGGATCATTGCATTCTGAGAGAGACAACATTTAAAAGTATATCAGAAAGAGAAGTAGAATTTGACCTTTTGAAATTAAGGGGAAGAGAGGTTCAGGTAGCATGGTTGAAAGTCTAGAAATGAAAGATGATACAGATTTGAATAATCCAGATATGTCAGCTGTGACTATGATAGTATGTGGAGGTAGGAGATTGGGTAAGGAGAAATGATAGTTGAGTGAAATAGAGTTGCAGCTATGAACGTGAACAGTCTTTGAAAGCATGTAATACAGTCTTGACTTTGGCTGGAAATCATTTGACAGTGAATGGAAGCGGTGGCCTGAACAGACATAGATGATGACAACCAGAGACAGTTTATGAGATGGAAAATGGGTTCCAAATTTGACAGTATAAAAGAATCCAAACTGACAAATGAAAGGATACATTGAAGGAGTCCTGGTCAAGGTATGATAAAATAACTTTTAAGTGATGGGAAGTAATTATCTTAGCTGTAGAATGAATAAGGAGTAAAATTAAGGCTGTTAACTACAAAGCTTTTGGAATAGGCTGAGCATGTTGTTTAGAAAAGCTAGACTATGACAATGGAAGATGGAATGAAAGGAAAGAAAAAAGGACCATTTCAAATAAAAATAATTATAAGACCAAATTACTTCATTAAAATTCAAATTCCATTATGTCAAAATGTGTAATTATAACCTTAACCTAAAGAAAACAATCAACTGTGGATTCTATAATAAATTTCTCAAAAACAAATTCACTCCTTACTAATTTCTTTACAATCTATCATGGTGCCTGACATTGTATAGGTACTTGGAATTTAAAAAATTAATTAAAACCTCAAAGAACCCAAAGTCTAGTGGAAGACCGAGGTGAATTCATAATTAACAGGCAATTTTACAAACATTCCACAAGATCACCAAATAATATGATTTATCCTTCAGTGTTATGATGAAGACGTTGCACAGAATAGAGGACATGGTGAACAGTCACCATTTGTGTTAAGACCTCATGAGGCAGGGGAAGGAGAGGGAAGGGCATTCCAAGAAGAGGGAACAGCATGGGTGAATTTTACAAGGCAAAGAAAGGCAGGTTAGCCCTCAAATTTGTGCAGAGCAGTTAGAAAGGACTTTGCAGTTTCCTGCAACATTTTTAACTGTGGGTGAGTTTATTTGACCAATGATTTGAAATTATATGGGCCACTTTGATACAGAAGACTTTAGAAGTCACTCTTTGATTCACTACATACTCTATCCTCTCTCCTGATGACTGATAATGCAGCAGAAGTGGTGGCTACATAGCCCAGACCTCTGGATGTGAAATGTTTGGATGGAACATGGCCTGCTGAGGCTCCAAGATGAACATGGAGAATGAGTGACAAACAAACCTTTGTTGTAGTCAGTCACTGAGCGTTTTGGCATTGCTTTTTATACAGCATAACCTGGCCATTCTGGACTAATTCAGAAAACAGAAATTTGATGTGGAATCTAATGAGAACAAAACTCTGAAGTCTATAGCAATGGGTTAGAATTCAGGTCATGAGTGACAAAGAAGCACACACTGAAAGCAAGGAAGATGATGACTAGTGCGGTGCTACAGTGAAAGCATTAGTAGATGTGTCCCCTGCACTGCAGTAAAGTGGGTAGCAGATTGTGCACCTAACACATTAGTAGATCCAAGAAAAAAAGATTGTAAAACTGTAAGTGAGAGTTGCTTGATACTGGACACATTTGATAAGGTATAGTATAAGAAAAAGATGAAAACAAATGGCAGATTTACTATAGAGTTTTAGGAACTAAAGGGAATCCATAGATTAAAGTACATGGAGGAATCAAAGTCGCAATGCCTTTTCATTCTTAAAAAAAAAAGATAAAATTAAGAAATCTTAGAGCAACAAAGACAAACAAAACGCAGCCTTTCCACAAAGGTTAATTAGAGGTAAGGCCATCACATCAAAGTTAAAATCACTGAAAGAATTAAGAAGCTTCAGATTAAAGGTCTCACTAAGAATATGGTGTCCATCCATTTACTTGAAGAAAAAAGAAAGACTCAGAAAAACACAGGAGTCTCTTTTGTGAGTCTTCTACGAAAGCTTGGTGGCCTCAACAGGGATATAATTAAGTAGCAAGATGAAAGCATGAGAATGAGAAAGCCGAGGAATATGATAATCAACTGAAAAGGGTGGTAGGAGTGACTATTAGAAAATAAAGATCATTAACAAATGTGTATGAAGACAACTAATTTTTCAAGGAAGTTGTACTACTACCAAGAGACCATCAGCTTGGTATAAAAGGGACTAACTGAAACTTTACATGACCCATGACCTCCAAGTGTTTGTGGGCAGAAAGTGCACTGATAAGGCTGCTTTGTCCACAGGGAGGACATATTACACAGGTGCCCATTTCAGAGCTGAAGGAGAGTAGAAGGCAGAACCAGAGGCCAGAGAGAACAAAGGACAAGGGGCTACTCCCAAGAAGTGAAAACCCTGCCTCGTCCAAGGAGCCCCATATTTCTGGCTGTCTCACATTCTTCTTCTGTCTGAATGTATTTATTACAGTTATCCTGACATTGCTCCATTGCTGGGTCCTGAGTGTGGGATGGACCATATCTGGCCCTGGACACAGACTAATGCATCTCACTTTCTGTTACCAAGACCCCAGGAATTTCCTGTCCCCAGAGCTTGGTGCCATGGCTGAGGAGTATTTTGGGGTTGTTTCATTTGCAGGTGGTAAGGAGAGTAAACTGAGGACCAGATGGGTCCTAACTGCTTTCCACTGGTTTCTCCAGGTCTCATTCATCCAGGTACATGATGCTATCTCACTGCTCCATCTCCTTGAAGTAACAGCTTCTCATTATTTATTCTGTTCATTTGTATGTAAGTGATGGTAACGTGTGTCACTTTTGCACAGAATCTATGTGGCAGGAAGGCAGGGAGGAGGAAGGGAGATAATGAGAGACAATGAGGGAGATAATGAGAGATAATGAATTCAACAGTGAAACAATAAAAACAGGACTTGAGGAATGTCAAGTAGCATCTGGGTGAGATCAGAGAAGGATCACCTCACCCCAGAGGTTAAGATGGCCAATGAAAAAGAAAATGTAACGATGTACGGAATAAGCCATACCCCCATTTATGTAACCCACTCTAAATGGTACATAAGGAAAGCCCTCTTTGTTCTTGAGGTTCAGTCTTTGGATGCAAATCCTCTGAGTCACTTCTGGCCTGCTTAATAAACTTGCTTCCTGAAAGCTTTTGTGCCCAGTTTCTCTGTCTGAGCCTTCCTACATTTCTGGGGGCTTGGTCCAGGATTTGTAAAGTGATGTTTTCCCCTCCTTGTCACCAGCTCAGCATCCCTGGCCCACTGGGAGGGCCGCCCCACCAGGAACCACCAGACGTGTTGATCCAAGGCTGGGGAGCCTCTTCCTGGCAAACTAAGGAGGCAAATTTCAGTCACATAAAGGAACCCAGAAAGGCTCAGGAAACAACTTGGGAGCCCTGCTCATTAGACTGGTAAGAACCTGGGTTCAAATTTAGGCCTGCTTAGTAGGCAGAAGTGGAGTCTCACCAACTTCCAGCAGAGACACCCAAGTAACCACCTTTTTGGGTGAAACCATGTCTCTCAGTTTCTGGGAGTGAGGTGGAAGTACTGTGCTGTGTGAGAGTGTGTAAAAAGTGCAAGCCTGAGATGCAGCCCAGCTATGAAGCAAGTGCAGAGTCCCAATCCATTGCCTGTGGAGAACTCATATGGTCTAGGGAAAGCCCTATCAGGGCCTTCAGTCCAGAGTCTATACGGACTAACTATGGCTAAGAGACTCTTAAATCCCACAAGGGAAGTGGCTGGAGACAGACAAAACATGTGGTGTTATTTGTTTTCTCCTGCATGCCAAAAAGAAGGACTCCTGACCTCCTCTCCACAACCCTCATCCCTTCTGTTTCTGTCTCTGTCTGGATGTCTGGCAATGGGAGGAATGGAAGGAGGTCAGAGCAAGAACACACCCCTGGGGTGCATGCCTAAGAACTTTAAAAAGGGATTTAATGGAGATTACAGAGTCAAGCTGACGCCTGACAAACTTAGGAACTTCTGTGAAATAGACTGGCCAGCATTTGGTGTAGAATGGCCCTTGAAGAGGTCATTAGATAAGGTCATAGTCAACAGAGCTTTTGAAGTTGGTTGTAGGGTATCAGGACACCCAGATCAGTTTCATGATATTGACTGCTGGCAGGATTCAGTCCCCAGTTGGCCCATGTGGCTAAAGTCCTACCTAGAGGAAGCAGGTAGGGGCATGGTAGCCAGGATGGCAGCAGCTTCCAAGTGCAGGGAAAAATGTAAAAAGCCAGAGAAACTCATATTAGCAGGACCCTGAGGAGACCCCTCCCCCTTATGTGCCACTGTACCCACCTTTGCCACTGCCTTCTGCCCCTTCACCTCCACCCTCAGAGGGGGAAGCAGCATCAGGTGGGGAAGCCCCAGCAGCAAATACATCTAAAAGGCCAGATCCAGGAGTTGTTGAAACTGCAACGACCCCACCTTCCTCAGGCCCCATGACCTTCATGATTACTCCAAGCCCACCAGTCCTCACTCCTCAGCTCCCTGTAAGATTGACCCTTAGGATCAACTAGGAACACTTGAACATCCCAATATAGGCCTACCCTCCCCACCATGACCCACCACCCTGCAGATGCCCCTGAGAAAGGTCCAGGGCCTAATATATTATGACCAGCACAGTCAGATCCAACTCAGAAGGTGGACATTTGTCTACCAGCCCTTTACCACCACAGACCTAAACTGGAAGCACCGTACCCCTCCTTCACTAAAAAGCCTCAGGCTCTGATTGATCTAACGCAGTCCATCATCCAAACTCTTAAGCCCACCTGGACAGATTGCTGACAGCTTCTTCTGACTATTTAATACTGAGGAGAAATGCCGCATAGCCTTGGTGGCTCTAAATTGGCTGGAAGATCATGCCCCTGCAGGCACTCTAAATGCCCAAGCCTATATTCAGGGCCAGTTCCCTGAGGAGGACCCCCGTTGGGACCCTAATGATGACCGAGATTACCAGCAGCTTCAACGGTATCAGGAGACATTGTTAGGAGGCGTGAAGGAAGGAAGGGAAAAGGCTATAAACATGAGTAAGACATCAGAAGTCCTCCGAGGGCCAGACGAGAGCCCCAGCCAGTTTTATGAATGGCTATGTGAGGCCTTCTGCCTGTACACCCTTTTTTGACCCAGAGGTGGCCAAAAACCAGAGGATGATTAACACAGCACTTGTCAGCCAGGCACAGGGGGACATAAGGAGAAAATTACAAAAGCTTGAGGGGTTTGTTGGTATGAACACCAGCCAGCTTCTGGAGGTGGCCACAAAAGTCTTGTCAATCGAGATTGGGAGGCCAAATGGGAGGCTGATAGAAAGATGAAAAGGAAGGTGGACCTTCTTGCTGTGGCACTAGCCAAACAGTCAGGTGGGCCACAACATGCAGGCCATGGCAGAGAAAGAGGCAATTCCTGTGGATGGTGGTCAGTGCCCCCAGAACGGTCTCACCCTAGAGAAGAACTAAGGCAGGACCAGTGTGCCTACCATAGCCAGGAAGAACATTGGAATTGGGAGTTCCAATGGCCCAGGAACCCCCAGAAGGTCCCCCAGACCAGAAGCAGAGACTATGTTGTTGAAGGAAATTATCGACCTGCTCAGGGAAGAAGTGGCCCCTGGGAATAAGACATCATTGGGCTGGCCACTTTTGAGGATTATGAGGAGGACTAGAATGGACTAGGTTCCATTCTACTGGACCCCCAAGAGCCTATGGTCCTAATGAAGATAGGGAGCCATTCCACTGATCTACTGGTGGACAATGGCTTGACCCATATGGTTGTAACCCAACTTGTGAGCCCTTTCTCAGAGACATGCGACCATTGTTGGGGCCATGGGAGATAAGACTTGCCACTCCTTTCTCGTATCCAGAAAATGCAATCTTGCAAAGCATGAAATAAGGCATGAGTTCCTCTACCTTCCTGATTGCCCTGTGGCCTTGATGGGCAGAGATTTTTTTGTTGTGCAAACTAAGGACACAGATAACTTTTGACTCTGAGGACCTGAAGCCAAGATTCTAACTCTCATGGCTGTGCGGGAAGAGGAATGGCAACTCGGTGCCTCTGAAAAAGAGATTCCTGAGATGCCTGAGCTTCCCTTTAAGATTCCAGGAGTATGGTCTGAGGAAAAACACCCCAGACTGGCTCGGAACATACCTCCAATGGTGGTAGAATTTAACCCAGGAGCTATTGCTGTTAGCCAGAGGCAATACTACATTCCTCGCAAAGCCCAAATTGGGATTCAAAAGCATCTTGAGAGACTCCTAAAGTATGGGATCATTTGGCCCTGTCAGTCTTCCCAGAATACTCCTTACTGCCTGTCCAAAAACTAGGGACTGAAGACTTTAGGCCAGTTCAGGATCTTTGTGCAGTCAACTCAGCAATGGTTACTTTAAACCCTGTGGTACCAAACCTGTACATGTTTTTGGGCTTTATCCCAGCTGAAGCAAAGTTCTTTACCTGCCAGGACCTTAAGGACACATTTTTTTTTAATTTGCCTGGCCCCACAGAGCCAACACATCTTTGCCTTCCAATCGATAAGTTCTAGTACCGAAGAAAAGGAATAATTGACTTGGACTCAATTGCCACAGGCTTCAAAAACACTCCCACTATCTTTGGGACTGCCTTGGCATCCAACCTAAAGGCTTTCTCAGCCAACCAGCATGGCTGCACACTCTTCCTGTATGTAGATGACTTTCTGTTGGCTGGACCAACTCAGGAGGATTTTATGGAAGGAACGCACCTCCTTCTCTCCTTTTTGTGGAAAGCAGGATATAAGATTCCCCAAAGAAGGATCAGATTTGCCAGGATATTGTCAAATACCTCAGGTTTCACCTGTCACAAGGACAATGTAGATTGGGCCCTGAGAGGAAACAGGCTGTCTATTCCATTCCAGCTCCCAAGACCTGTCAACAGATTAGAGAATTTCTAGGTGCTTGAGGTTTCTGCAGGATCTGGAGCCCCAATTACTCTCTCTTGCAAAATGCTTTTATGAAGCCACAAAGGGAGGAGAACTGGAACCCATGGTATGGGGACAGGAACAAGAAAAGGCCTTTAAAAAGGCACTCACAAACATCCCTGTTCTGGGCTTGCCAGATGTTATGAAGCTCTTCTTCCTATATGTACACAAGAGACTGGGGACAGCTGTAGAAGTCTTGACCCAGCTGCTAGATTCCTGGCACCAGCTGGTGGCCTATTTATCAAAGCAACTGGATGCAATTTCCTGAGGCTGGCTGCCCTGCCTGTGTGCCCTGGTGGCCACTGCTACTTGGTGGCTGAAACAGACAAACTTACTTTGGGACAAGAACTCATAGTCTGAATTCCCAATTCTGTTTTGACTCTTATGAAATATAAAGGAAATTATTGGCTGACAAATAATTTCCTGAATGGTCAAATATCAAAGTATGTTATGTAAAAAACTGCATCTCTGACTAGAGGTTGTTAAGACTCTAAACCTGGTCACCCTATTGTCTGTCTATTCAGGCTCCCCCAGAGCATGACTGTTTAGAGGTGCTCTTCAACTAGCCAGACTTGACTGATCAGCCTATCAGTCATCAGAATGTTGAGTATTTCACAGATGGTAGCAGCTTTGTCTGGGATGGCACACATTTTGCTGGATATGCAATCATGGCTCTGGATGCTGTCACCGAAGCATGTCAACCACTGGTTGGGAACTCTGCACAAAAAGTTGAGCTCCTTGCTTTCACGTGGGTGTTCCAGCTTGCTGCAGGAGTGTGGGTAAACATCTATATGGACTCTAAATACCTTTGCTACCATTCATGTTCTTGGAGCCTTACATAAAGAAAGAAGGTTCATTAACTCTGGAGGAAAAAATGTTAAGTATAGACAAGAAATTCTGGAATTGCTTGAAGCTAAATGAGCCCCTAAGCAAGTAGCCATCATGCACTACCAAGGGCACCAGAAAGAGGAGACAACAGCTGTTCCGGGAAACTGAAAAGCTGATAGAGAGCCAAGCAAGCAGCCCTCACAGAGAACAAACCTCACGGACAGCTGCCTTGTTCCCACACTCTTTATCTGAATGGGACCCATGGTACACACCACAAGAACAGGCTTGGATTAAGATTGAAGAGGGAAATTTTCTACTGGATGGATGGTGGAAATTTACCAATGGATGTACTGCAATCCCAGAGTCTCTGTCTCCTACATATGTCAAGCAGTTCCATGAAGAAACTCACTCAGTTCTCGAGACTGTCTTGGCCCAGCATTTTTATGTCCCCAAGCTCTCTAGCATAAGTAAGACAGTATGTGAAAGGTGCAGTATATGTGCCAAAAACAATGCCCAACAAGGGCCAATAGTGTCACCTCAAGTGCAAACTATTGGAGAAATTCTTTTTGAAAACTTGATTGTGGACTTAACTGAGATACCACAGGCCAGAGGATATAAATATTTGCTGGTGCTTGTCTGCACCTTCTCAGGATGGATGGAAGCCTTCCCTACTCAGACTGAGAGGACCCAGGAAGTGGCCAGGTTCCTGTTAAAGGAACTTATCCCTCAGTTTGGAATACCTGTGTCTATTGGATTGGACAATGAGCCAGCCTTTGTGGCTGAGGTCGTACAGTTGGTGGCTAAAGGCTTAAGAATAACTTAAAAGCTATACACAGCCTGCCACCTCCAGAGTTCAGGGAAGTAAAACATATGAACAGGACTCTAAAATTGCCATTGGGAAAACTATGCCAGGAGACCCACCTACAGTGGAATCAGTTACTGCCCATATCCTTGCTCAGGATTAAGTCTAGCCCCACCAAATAGACAGGTCTCCTCTTTTTAAATTATTTTTGGGCTCCTACCCTCTTTAGTCAAGGGCCTGCCTGCAAAGGGGCCTTAAGGAAATAGGTAACCTCACACTGAGACAGCAGATTCATGCCCTTAAGTTGACTCTCTCAAAAATCAATGATTGGGTACGAGAGAGACTCCCCATTAGCCTGACAACTCCCACATACCCTTATAAACCAGGGGATGTTGCTTGGATAAAGGAATGGAATGTTCAACTGCTGAGGCCCCACTGGAGGGGCCCTTTTGTTGTTGTTTTGTCCACCTCCACTGCAGTTAAAGTAGCAGAGATCATTCCCTGGATCCACCACAGCTGAGTGAAGCCAGCTTCCCTTGAGTGGGAGTGCATCCCTGACCCAGCCTCACCATACAAGATCACCCTCCAGAGCACCCACGCCCTTCCCCAGCAGGACCCTGCTTCCCAGGAGACAACAGAAGACCATAAACGACAAGACATCAGTCCTGCTCTAGTCACTCCAGAAGCTAACTAGTCCATGCATAGCGGAAGCTTGAGGAGTCGCCCATCTCACCTTTGAGGATGAGTCCCTTCCATGTTTTCTTCTTGCTAATCTTGGTTAGCTCTCTACCTGGAGACCCCCAGACCTTGGACTGTGACTCAGGTATGGGTACTACCTGAGCAGGAAGTGTTACCAAAACTCTGGTTTTCCATACTTATTGTTCTTGTTGTTGGCAGGCAGGGTTGTTGGTTCATGCACCCACAACCATACAACCTACTTAGTGTGCGCTTATCATGGTCAGTATATCTGTTTTAACCCCATCTATCACCCTCGGGAGCAATGGCTAGAGACCTGAAGCTTCTCCAGCACTGGGGAGCTCATTAGCTGGGCACAGGTTTACAACCCCAAAAGGCCAATATCTATATACTGTGATGTGTGTGCTGTAGTAGCTAAAAACCCATCTACTGACCTCAGGGCATTAAAAACACCTGTGGAGGCCTAGCCTGGGAGAAAACTTATATGTCAAGTGATCAGTATATGTGCTGGAAAGACAGCTGCTCATGTAATGATGCTTTGGAAATAAAAACCCCTAGATCAAGATGATACTCTTTGACCCAGAAGTGGGTCCACGCATCAAAGGAGGGAATGTGGCAGGAAGGCAGGGAGGGGGAAGGGAGATAATGAGAGAAAATGAGTGCAACAGTAAAACAATAAAAAAGGAATGTCACATAGCACCTGGGGTGAAACCAGAGAAGGGTCATCTTGCCCAGGGTTAAAATGGCCAATGAAATAGAATGTGACCATGTATGGGACAAGCTGTACCCCCCATTTCTGGAACCCACTCTAAATGGTATATAAGGAAGGCCCCCTTTGTTCTCAGGGCTCAGCCTGATTAATAAATTTGCTTCCTGAAAGCTTTGGTGCTCAATCTCTCTGTCTAAGCCTTCCTACGACATCTACTCAAAAGTTTTCTACTTTCTTGGATCAACTATGTGCCTGTTTCTCTTCCCTTCTCATCATGATCTTCTGTACATTAGATTTTCCAGGCTGTCTAGGCCTGAGTGACAATTCAGAGTACAGACTTTGCTGACAAGGATGGAAGTGTGGCCTGAGTGAGAAACAAACCTTTGTTATAAGTCACTCTGTGATTTGGCTGATGTTTTGCTACAATTTAATAATCATCCATCCTGAATTATACACTAAAATTACTTCACAAGGCCTAGGCACCAGGCACTCAAGGTTGCACAAATGGAGAGGAGGAAAATGGCCCAAAGAGAATGCTGGTTTTATGAAAATCAAAATTATTCCTAGAGCAGGGAGCCGGTGGCTCACTGCCATAATCCTAGCTACACAGGAGGCAGAGATCAAGAAGATGGAGATTCAAAGCCAGCCCCAGGAAAATAGCCTACAAGACCCTATTTCAAAGATTCCTAATACAAAAAAAAGGGCTGGTTGAGTGACAAGTGGTAGAGCACCTGTCTAGCAGGCATGAAGCCCTGAGTTCAAACCCTAGTACTGAAAAAAAAAATCCTAGGTGGGAAGCCTAAATATAAATCTTACAATTCAAGTGCATGCATACATTAAGATTTCACCTCACCCCTGTTAGAATAGCCACCATTAAAAACACCACTAATAACAGGTGTTGGTGAGGATGTGGGGAAAAAGGAACCCTTTTATACTGCTGGTGGGAATGCAAACTAGTGCAACCACTCTGGAAAAAAATTTGGAGGCTTCTTAAAAATCTAAACATAGATCTGCCATATGATCCAAAAATCCCACTCCTGGGGACATACCCAAAAGACTATGACACAGGTTACTTCAGAGATACCTGCACACCCATGTTTATTGCAGCACTATTCACAATAGCCAAGTTATGGAAACAGCCAAGATGTCCCAGTACTGATGAATGGATTAAGAAAATGTGGTATCTATGCACAATGGAATTTTATGCAGCCATGAAGAAGAATGAAATCTTATCATTCTCAAATAAGTGGATGGAACTGGAGAACATCATTCTGAGAAAGGTTAGCCAGGCTCAGAAGACCAAAAATTGTGTGTTCTCCCTCATATGCGGACTTTAGATCTAAGGCAAATACAGCAATGTGGTTGGACTTGGGGCACATGATAAGGGGAGAGCACATATGTGAGGTATGGGGATAGGTAAGAAACCTTTGATGTCCCCACTGCAGAGGAACTAATACAGAAAGTTTATAGCAACAGAAGTCAATATGAAAGGGATCAGAAACTAGAAAAAAGGACAGTTAGAGAAGAATCAACTTTGGTTGTAACACATTTGTACATGGAAGCAATGCTAGGAATCTCTCTGTATAGCTATCCTTATCTCAACTAGCAAAGATGTTTATCTTTCTTATTATTGCTTATGTCTTCTCTTCAGCAAAATTAGAGATAAGGGCAAAACAGGTTCTGCCTGGAAGTGAGGGGGGAGGGGGGAGAGGGAAGTAGTGGGGAGCAGGGGGTAGAGATGGCCCAAACAATGTATGCACATGTGAATAAATGAATAAAAAAAAAAGAAAAAGAAAAAAAATCCTAGATGGGAAGCCTAAATATAAACCTTTCAATATATATATATATATATATTTGAATTATACATAAATATATATATTATATAATACATATAAATATATACACTATATATGTATAATCACATATTTAGCATAATAATAACTGAAATCTGAAATCTCAAAATACTGATAAAACTGGACACACCATGGGGTTTGAACTCAAGGTATCATACTTGCTAGGCAGGCATTCTACTACTTAAGCCATGCCCTCAGCACTTTTTTTCTTTATTTTTAGAATAGAGCATTGTGTTTTTACCCAGGGCCAACCTCAGATGGCAATCCTCCTATCTATGCCTCTCACATACCTGGGATTGCAGGCTCACACCACTATGCCCAGCTTGTTACTTGAGATGGGTTTTGCTAATTTTTTGTCAAGTTTGGCCTTGAATGATGTACTCTGGATCTTTGCCTCCTCAGTATATGGGATTACAGGCATAATATTTGAGTATTTTAAATGTCCATATCATATTAAAAAGTATCTTTAAGGTAAGAAGAATATTTTAATTGCTTCCCAATAAAGACCATTAATAAGTTCAAGTACCTTAAATCTATGGTTAATCTGTTTAAGCAGAGCTAAATATATACAGAAAAATATGCCATTTTATCTGTCATATTACATAACCTTTTTAACTCTTTAGAGATCTTTAGTAATGTACTTACTGATGTTGATTTAAAACATAATTTGGGCTCAATGACAAACCAAAGTACTAGTTTGGCAATCCTACATGTTACAGATTTGAAGTCTTGTTACTCTAGAAATACCCCAAATTTCTGAAAACAGGCTACACGTCTAAGATCTGGCACTTATGTGAGAAAGAGGAAAAGGAGTTTGTTCAGTTTTAGAAGGAAATACCTTGATCAGTAGTGCCCTGGAGAGCTGCTATTTAAATTGAATGTTTTATTATGAAATCATGGGTATTTAGCAGAATTATACCCAGATAGCATTTTTTATGTTCCTTTCTACTAAGCAGAAATTCCTTCTCCATGGGAAAATTGAAAATAGGGTATGGATAAATTATGGAAATAATGAAGAATCTCTTTAGCCCGGTGGGTTTCTTTGGGAGGAGGGGAGACAGGGAATCTCTGGTTTGTTATCTTAGAAAATGGGTCAAGACACAGGTGGAATCTATGCTTCTTTTCACTTCTTTAAATCCTGGGCTTCCCAAGAGGCTTAAGAAATTTGTCTTTATGTTCCAACTTTGCTATTTTAAGTGGAAAATACTAAAGAAAAATGCTTATTTGTGGCGTTGTTCAAAAGCTCCCCTCTCTGGCCCATAATGTCTTGTGTGCATTTTTGTTGTGTTGTGAATACACTTTGATGCATTTGAGTCACACTCATAGGTGAACATTAGAATGCTAACAACATAGAGTCTTGTAAGATAGCTCCAATGTCCACAACCCAGATGAAACTCAATGGCAGAAGGAAATTGAAATACATCACGCGCGTGTGTGTGTGTGTGTGTGTGTGTGTGTGTGCATGCGTGCAGAGTGGGCACGTGCATGTGTGTATGTGTTCTCACTTTGAGCCTGGGAGACAAAGAGGCGGTTTTTTGGGGAAACCAGCAAAGGAACTCTGGGGAAATGATACCATCAAGTCTAACGCTGTGCAAAAAGAGCAAGCTGGTGTCTTATCTGTTAGAAGGGGGTATGGTGTGATGTTTACAGCTAGTTTTTATTATATAAAATGCATATACGTACTTGGCACACAGTAAGTGTCCAATAAATATTGTCAATTTATTTCAGAAAATATGTTGCGTGTGTTAATATAGAAAACTGACAATGGGATCTTAACATTGCTACACAACCCCACCTCCCATCTCCCCCAGAACACAAAGCAGGGACATTAAGATGGGTGAGGTAACCTGACCAAAGGCTTGATCATTTGTTGAGTCATGACCTGCAGCCCTCAAGGATTTGTATATGCAACTACAGTAGGAGGCCATATCCCAATATGGAATTGTAGCTCATCAGGGAAGGAAAGCACAGAGGACTTTGGTGTAGGGGAAGATAGAGATTCCGTCTGTGGCAGACACAGAGGGATAACATGGTGGGGAGAGGCACCACCACCAAGCTGTACCCAAAGGGTCCTAAAGACATTCATCCTTCAGCTGGCTAGTAACAGGTGTTGGACATTGACCAGTACATAATGATGGCTGCTGGGGTCTGGTCAGATTCTTCCAGAAATCATAGACTACTCTAGAATGCTAGATGTGTAGGTTGTGGCAACCTTCTTCTTCTTGATATAAGAAAGGCATTTTTACTCCCAAGAAGAAGTAGAACCAACAGGTGAGTGCCAGAAGAGAAAGCCTGATATTGCCCAACCCAAATGACAGGAATCTAGAGAGGTTTTACTGTCCTTTCTGACCTGGAAAAGGAGTTAACTCATATGTAACACTTGGTACAAACTCCTGTAATATATTTGGACATACGAAATTTTGCTTCTATTTGTTTGTTTCATGCCTTTTAGTAAGTCAGGTTTCTAAACCTTCAGAATGTTGACAGATATGATAGTTATGCCAAGAGAAAGCAAAATAATTTCACAACTTTCCCTAATCCCATCCAAGCTCTATGTCTTCTTCCTTCCAACTTTTTGTCATACCTTTCTAAGTGTAGGGTCAGCAATAGATCAGAACCAAATTTACTTACCATTCCCTTCAAATCAGGACGATATTGAGCACCTGGTATCTTTTAGGTGGCCAGGGCTGTGTGATAACTAGGTACAATGCTTTTGCCTTCATAGGCATTTCAGGGGATGATGCCTTTCTAGTGGAATGAATCCAGTCATGGATGGTAGATGTTTTGGGAAAATTATTTCTATAGATGTTCCTTAAATTTCTCTATCCATCCATCTGCCTACTTCACCCATATGTAAGTCTGGCCATGGCGTAGAGATATGCTTCGGGGCTTTGTCGTGACATTTTCTAATAGATACTCCAAACTGGCTCTAGACACTAGTCTCCTCGATTATAGAAGACCAGGCATGGATGTAGATCTCTGGGATGCTGCCATTCAGGGTATCCTTGTGCATTTGCACTATAGTCTGTGTTCAGACTATTCACAGCCATAAAATTTTGGCATTAAAGCCATTCTTAGGAATATGAGAAGTGTAAGTGCCAATAAAAATATTAATTTTTAACTAACAGGTAAAAAAACAGGAAATGATCTTAAAAGTCTAAATTAATATTTTAATGCCCCTGTAATGTTTCTTCTTATTGGGATAATGTCTGACTTCCTTGGCAGGGCCTATATTAGGCTGTATGAAATGTTGGTCACCTATTTCTCCAGCATCATTCTAAACTGGCTTCTCCAGTACACTTCTTACCATTCCCTAAATGGACTGTCTCTTCACAATCCTCTCTGTTCCTTGATCATGCTATTCTCTGTGTTTAGAATATACTTTTATGTTTTCTAAGGAATTCCTACTCCTCTGTATTTAAAACTCATTTCTTCTCTTTACAGGCTTTTCTGGCACTGCAATGAGTTGTCCCTCCACCTGCACTGCCACTGTCTTCATCCATAACATGATTACGTTATTTACAAAACGTATTGATTATAGGCCTCTATTTCCACCCTGCTACCTTATGTACTCCTGGTGGGAAGGCACTATGTTTTATTCATTTTTGAATAAAACTTAACACACTGCTGTCTGCCTTAGAGAAGGAACTTGAAAAATGTTTGTGGCATGAGTGACTAAAAATAAATCATAAGAACTATAAAGTAGTCTTGATGATAGGAAACATTTGTCTTGACACATGGGATAAGGCACAACACAGGACACAAGAAAGCAATGGAATAATTGAGAATGTAATAAAATGTTCTTGCTAAAGAAGCCACTGTGTACTAAAAACCGTGACCACATTAGAAATACTTCATTTTTAAAACAACTTTTACTATAAATTACAACTTGCCTCTTGAATAAAAAATACAATCTCTAAAAGATGGATATCAGTTATTGAGCAATCAAACTGGTAAAATTACATTCAATCCACAAGTTGAGAAATGCCTAAGTAGGTGGAATCTGTTGAGTTCTGAATAAAATTGGCATTTCCTTATTTTCTGACATTAAGGTGCTGAAATATGCTATCAGGTATTAACATGTTTGTTGATGGTAACTTGGCTTGGCAGGATAGAAATGCCAGTGTGTTTTATGATTATATTTTCATTACAAAACATAGATCTATATCTAAGGCAGTTTTTGCTTGGAGTTGTTAGTCATATGTTGGTATGATACATGAGTGCTGTTAGCCTGTTAAATTGTAAAAGTGGAACTGTGCTTGATAATTCATTTGGTAAACAGTTTAGTCCATCTCCACAATCCCAAGGTGTTGAATGAATGCATGTAAAAGAGTTAGTTAAACCAGATGTTGGGCACTAAAGAATTAAAATGTCATTTAAATGTTGTACAATATTTTAGTTTTGTTCCCAATGGATATATAGGTGTATAATACTTACACATAAAGTGTTATTCCAAGTAAAAGTATTACTTTGTTCGTTTTATCTTGCCAAAATATTATAGAACTGTTTAAACCAATTATAATAAAAATTTAGGCCAGACTTGTAGATTTGGGGAAATAATTGTGGCTAAAAGAGTATTTAACTCACCTTGAATTTAATTAATGAAAATACTTTGATGAAGAATAAAAAGTGTTGAAAGTAGATAATGTCTTCTCCTTCTCTCCCTTATCAAAAAAAGTAAAATAAAACTTTGATCACATTTGTTATTTATGACAAGAGAATTTTAAAACACTGTCGGTATAAAGACAGCAAAAGACTTCTTAAAAGTCTTTGTAGTCACTAACAAATGCCTGCACTCTTTCCCATAAGTTAACTGTTGAACTGGCTCATTAAAAAGAACAATTCTGATCTATGAACTGTATCTTCTCTAGTGTGGCCATAGCGCCATGGATTTGACTATTTTCTGTTAGGATGTTCAGTGGGATCATGCTATCCACTGAATTTTGACATCAGATTGTTCAAATCAGAATGGCTGATAACATTAATGAACAATATTCATTCCTGAGTATCTTCTCTAGACAACAAAATATAATTCAGCAAACAAAGGCAAGCTCAATTTTTAGTGCTTAATTTATTCTTTCTGACTCACTCTTCAATATGTGAGAAAACACTTTATATAGATCAAGATTATCTGTTTACAGCCCAAGAAAAAATAAATTCCTTCTCTTATGCCAAGATTGAGTTGTAACTACCAATTAGAGGCCATGTCGGTAGAGCACTCCTATGGGTAGGCTAATGCCTCTCGACCACTGCTCATGGCAACAGATTGTAATAATTAGTGCCCTAAGCATAAACACGAAAATGAGAGGTTGTGCTAGTTGATCTCTAAGGTCCTTCCGGCATCAGAATTTTAAAGTTGGTGAGCCTGAAATAGCTAACGTGTTTCTGAATGTACCCAATTTATGCCTAGGGACAATATGTTTATTTGAAAGATGGCTCTATTTTCATTAATTTGGTTCAGAAATATAATTGTAAATGAAAAGCAAATAGTAGCTAAACACTAGTAATAATAGTATAGTACATGATTCTATAGCATTTCACCTTTTACAAAGGTTCATTTAACTCACAATAACATTGCAAATTAGTTCTATGGCCAGGATTTTCTCATACCTTTGGCAAATTTGTACAAAATTTGGTATTACTGGACTACCCTCAGTTTTCTTACGTTGTCAAAAATTCTAAGGGGTCTCCTTTAATACTAGCATGTCCAGAGAGTGGAAAACAGAGACCTAAATTCAACTGAGCCTGGAATCTCCATAAAGGCAAGGACCACCCTACCTATTTACTATTGTGCCCTTAACATCTGACCTACTGCTTATTAAGATTATAATTCAGTAAAGGAAAATAAACAATACTCAGATATGTAAACTATCAAGTAGTTGAGAGATACTGTGATGAAAAATAAAGAAGAATAAAAGCGATCAGTTGTAGGATATTTTAGATAGAGAAGGGATATTTAAGAAGATGCCATTTCAGAGAGCAGAGTAAGAAGAACTACTTACAGAATAATATTCTAAATTTAGAGAAAGGAGGCCACAAGGATCCTGAGGTGAAAGTGTGTTTGAAAGACAACAAAGACTTCATGTGGCTAGAGTAGAAAGAGAAAGGCAGAGTCTTCAGAGATGGTATCACAAATAGTGATTAAAAGGGCAGGTATCTTAGTTAGGTCTTTGATTAGGTAACACAAACAGTAGTTCAATACACTTTCATAGAACTATGAAAAAAGTGCAAGTACAATTTATGTATCTTCTCACTGGTTTCGTTTAGGAACTCCACTTCTCCAAATCTTTATGATTAAATTTTTCCCTTGCCTGTGAACTTGGCTCAACCCATTTTATAGTTTTCTAAGAAAATTTACCTTTTCTCACAAACTCATATTACTTCCTCTGAGAGTTGCATTTCCTATACCTCATCTTTCAAGTTTCTACATTTTTCCTTCTTTTCTTTCCAAAGATTCTGAATTTCCTTCTAAAGATGAGACACTGAAGGCCCCTGGATATAAACTAGCACTCTCTAAATGAAGTTCACTGAATTCCACTTCTGGAAAAGTTAGTGAGCATTCTGCAGTCAGAAAAATTTGTGAAATATTATACACTCTATTTCATCTCAAAATTTCAGAATGTACCTGGGCAAACTGTAGGCTCTAAGAAGTCTTCCATTTGTAAAAATACAAACCTCCAAATGGTGCAAAATGTCCTAAACATCTTTCATCCTGGAACTTTGAATTGTTTTCCCTAAAAAATGAATTAAGATTATATACTGTTAAATTAACAGTGACTTTAACATACTGTCAATACTATCTGTCAGTGCTTCCTTCCTTCCTTCTTCTACTTTTATAATTGAACTAAGCTCAGGGAATAGAAAGTGAATAGATATCAAGTCCTTAGCTCAAGGACTCTTGAGTTGAGTTTTAGTATGATTTAGGACTTTGTCTCTCATGGCAAGCCTACTAAAAGTCAGAAGGAAAAATATGACATCAGCATGCCCATGAAGAAATTTTAAAAAGACATCTTAAAGTATGTTTAGGAAGAGGTTCAAGTAGCACACTGCCAGGAAGAAGAGCACAGTAGGCTGGGTCTCCATCCCAGGCTACTTTCTGAGTCTCCTGGGACTCATTGCGAATTCTAAGGAATTCACTTATTTCAGAATTGAGTATCTAACCCTTTCAGAGAATCCTTATTTAACCATTTCCTTGAATTCTTTAATTGAATTGAATGCTTAAATAACATCCCTGATGACATATGCTTTGTTTCAGTTTATGATAAATGCAGTGTTTTGCTTGAATTTTGTTTTTTTTTTAACATCATAAACAATGGCTAGAAAGAAATGGAAGTCAGAATGTAGCAACAATTAAATGAAGCTCTACTAAGAAGACAGATTATATTCTAATATAAGCCTAATACATTTTTAGTAGGTGTGGGATGTGTGAATTGTCTCCTCTTATAAAGGCATGGCTCTATTGCGTTCTGCCAAAATTTGTTCTTTCCTCGAAATATCTTGGAAGAAGGATTGTAACATAAATATAGAATCTTTTCCCAGAAAACGAAAGAAAATGAAGGTAATGTTCTAGAGAAATAGTAAATATCTCATATCTGTTGCCTAAATCTCAATGTACAAATATAAAGACAAGGTCATTTGCCTTTGGGTCACATTTCGACAGGGGCAAACACGGTAGTAGTTATCTTCTTTGATGATAGAGTTACAGTAGATGCAGGCTAAAGTTTATAGACACTTGAAAATACTAGTAATTTTGCCAGATCTGATAAACAAACTGCCTGGATGTTTCAATTGTTTTTAATCTATTCATGGTCTAAAGACTTTTAGTTCTCACATGCATACTTTAAACCATTAAGTTAAAAATTAAATTAAAATATTAGGAAATAATTAAGCAAATTTAAAATGATAAATTTTGAGTTGGTATAGCCAGGAATTTATTCTTCATTTTGTTTTAGAGTAAATACATAAATGGTTGGGAATAGTCTAAAAAGTACATCTTTGGTGTAAATGTTGAAATAAAATACTTACTCTGCAGAAAAGACTATTCTAGTCCTTTGGAGTAGTTTCTTAACCTCAGTATTATTGACATTTGGAGCCAGATAATTCTTTTGGGGAGGGTTGGAGGCTTATGTCTCTGGACATTATCAAATATCCCTTGACCAGAAAAATTGATCCTTGTTGAGAACCACTGCTTTTCAAATGTGGATTAACTCTTTAATCTTTGATGAGAAGTAGAAGCAGACCGTAGAATGTCTGTAATGAATTCTTCCATGTAACGAATGGGGAGAAAGAAGAAACTTCCATTAGGATCTAGGAGAAGCTTACACTGCAGGCCTCCAGCAAAAGCCACACCAGAGATCAGAGGTAAATGCACTCCTGGATCTGAGCGAGTCTGCTTGGTGATGATACCACCGTCTTTCTTCAAGTCGAGATCTGTGGCCACGGTGAAGTAGAAAATAGAAACAATGTACACCCACCTTCTGAGCTAACTTAGGCAATGGTGGATTGCTCATAGTGAAGGCTGTTATCAGGACCACTGGAATCCACTGAGAAGACACACTATCAAGGACAGATAAGCAGATCCGGGAGAGAGGTCATGGGGTTGCTGCCCACTTGGCATGCCCTCATTCAGATTCTCATCCTCTCTGACTGGGACTTCACTAACCTCTTGGTTTATCTCCTTTCTTAGTCTGGCTCCAGTCCAAACTTTCTCATCACAGCTGTCAGAATGTTCTTTCTAAAGCACGGTCCTGAAATTATCTCCGCCTTACTTCACATGCTTTGATGTCGCCTCTGAGATAAAGTTGGAGCTTCATTGCCTGGCCTCAGTGCTGACTTCATCTGTTGACACCCTCTCCACACACTTTGAGTTGAAACTCCCATGTGAATATGTCCTTTCTTGTCTCTATGTATTTCCTGTCACTGTCACATGAATGTGTGCATCCAGTCTGTATTTTCATTGAAAAAATTACCAAAAAGAAAGTCTTTTGTTGTTTCTTCTCTGCTTTCTTTTTCTTCTCTCTCCTCACTTTTCTTTCTTTTCAGATAAGCACTGATGAAACAATTTTTTTAGCTTACAGTCCTCTCTCCCACATTCTTAGTTCTCTTCCCCTATCTCTGACCTTTCCTTCATGGACTATTCTGGTGATAGCTCTTTTTCCCCTTAAATGTCTACCTACAGCACCCGTGTTCTTTTTTCTCTGTCCATGTGTTTGCTGGGTAATCACTGCCATTTTGGTGCTCATGAATTACAAATGTCTCTCCAGCTTCAGCCCATTTCTTAAGCAGTGGACTCCTAAAGTTAAATGTCTACAAACAATGTCTAAGCATGTCTCACCCTCATTCAAATTGCCCTCAGCTTAGCTCAGCTTTTCCCACAGACTTGGTCTTCTTGAATTGCTACCCTACTTAACCATTCTCATCAGAAACCTGGACTTTCCCTGTCACAGCTTCCTTACCTTCCACATTCAATTAGTGACCAAATTCAGTTGATTCTATTTACTCAAGATCTCCCTAGGTTTCAATTGGTTACGGACTTCACTCAGATTCCATTGTATGGGATGTTTCAAATATTTAATACCAATGTTCTTCCAGACTTTTCCTATTTCAGTCTTTTCTGGTTATATCCCTTCTGCATCTAAAATCCTTCCAGAACTTCACCGCCAAACACAGCTCAATGCTTAGTGCCATTCTAGACTAGAGAAATGGGAGCATCAGTTTGTCTGGACAGAGCAACACAAAAATATTCACTATAACAGCCACCATTAAATGGCTATATCAGTTCCCAAATTGTTCATAAAACTCCCCGCAGATCCTTGAATGTGGTTATCTCACACCCCTGGGGCTGTTTTCTTCCTAAAATATCCTTTCCTCATTCATCTTCCAAGCTTTTCTGCCTTGAGTGACTCTCTCCGTCTTTCCAGTAAACATAAACATATACTTTTCTTTTAAAACTTACTCAAATATAACTTCCTCCCTGAAGTCTTGTTTTACTTTTATCATCAAGCTAAACAGTCACCTCCTCCCTTCCATCTGTACTGCATCACGCAAAGGTAATGTCACTGGGTTTACAGTTTTTAAATTCAATTACATCACATTATTTATTTCCTCATTTCCTGGGTCAAGTTTTAATTGTAGTTTTTAAGGGAAAAGAAACTTACTTATTCTCAATATCTACTATGGTACTTAGTATAGAGACATTAAAAACATTTTTTTTCAAAAAAGAATCAGAAAAAAAATAGATGAATGGATACATTTTAAAAGGTATCAGACATCCTTAAGATTCATTACAGTTGTGCATTTGATGACTCTAAAATATTTCTCAAAGCTTCTCTCTTAGTATTCAGAGAAAAGAAGTAAAAGATAAATCTCTTAAGAGAGGCACTGCACGGATTTAAAGTAAACCGAGTGGAGATGTACAGCTCCAGTGCAGTGCAGACAACATCTGAAGAGCAAGGTTGGATAGAGATGACAGGAATAATGAACATGACAGCACAGAGGACAGAGCAAATCTGTAGGAGGAAAAGGGGCTTCATGAGGGCAACCACTGGGGTCATGTACTTTCCTACTGTTTACAATTTGCAAAGGGAGGAATGTGGTCATTTTCCTCTTCTCCATCCCTTCATAATTCTAGTCAAGTGAATAAGAAACTTGCACACTTTTTCAAACTTGTTTTCTAAAATGACAGAATTAAGTGGAAAAAGATCAAAGTATCACTTTTCCTTAAGTTATATCCTTTGAACCCTTCAAAAGAAGAAAAGTCATAAAAATCAATTTAAAAAAATGGAAGCTAGCAGTTGATGCAGGGAGAGTGTCACAAAGACATTCATAAAATCAAATTTCTAATCCTATTCTATTGTAAGGATCACTAGGCAGTTTACTTCCATGCTATACTATTTCTTGATTATAGGTGTGAAAGATTAATGGCTATAATTAAGCCAGAAGACTTTATTTTAATCAAATCAGTGTTTAGAGTTGATACTGGAAGTTTTATCATGCCTCTAACAACTAAAATTCAATTGGCACCATAGGAGTCAATCAGTTGGATGACTGAACTTTTACATAACCCAATAATTGCACGTCATGCAGACATGTCCACACGTTAGCCATAAAAGAAAATTTTCAGGTTAATTTTTCAGTTAGCAAAAATTATTGATGAATGGAATTGTAGAATCTCAGTCTTAGGAAAAACTTTTAAGTTTTAAAGTCAAGGTGCTCTCAGCAGCTTCTCCTCTGACTTTGAGATAGAGAACACAAGGGTGGTTCCTTCCATCTCTGGATTCTATGATTTGGGCCCCACACATGTCAATGTTGGCAGGATTTACCTAACAGCAGGGTGACTGAGACAGGCAATGTCTCCACACAGAAGGTGGGGAAAAGATGGAGAAACAGAAGGACAAAGTCCAACTTTATTTGAGGCCAAAACTTGCAGGGCTTTGGCAGAGTAATGCCTGCTTTGCTCTGCTTTTTGAGAACATGGGAGTCGAGGCCTCCCAACCCTTCTGTACTACCATCTGCCTCAACCTTGCTAAGGGAACATCCATGACAGCGATCCCTGAAACACTGTGATATTTTGACTTTTGATATCTGCTATGTAATGGTATGGGAAAATATTGCCCCACATGTAACTATCTGTACATTATTTTGCAAAAAGCCAGCTGGAGGATGGGTTTGTAATGGGAATGCCATTAGTATAGGTTGTAAGATTAACAATAAAGCAACATAATATACTACCCATTAACTGGTCAGAGTCTAAATATGTAGAGTTAAACAATACTCATCTATTGCTTAGTAGAAAGCACTATGACCCAGTGATGGTTGCTGATTGCTTCTATCTAACATAAGCCATGACCAGAAGCTGATAAGTGATTACTGTCTAGCTCCAGCTTCCAATAAAAATTCTTATGGAATTCAATAGAGATTTCAGGAATGAACTATTCTTCTGTGCATTCCTGCCTGTGTCATATCATACTATTGCAATTGATTTAACCCTTGGGCACATTAAGGTGACCATTACACTTTTTATTAAACACAAAAAATATGGCTATATTAGTGTTCAGGACCAGGAGATCCTGACTCCAGGGTTTGGAATAATAAGAATGCTCCTATTACAAGGTTAGCATTTATAAAAGTGCTAAATATTCTAGCCAAATGTTTGTAACCTTCACATGCTAGCTGTCAGAGGCATACACCTGCATTTCATTACCTGACACCCTAAAACTACACAGAAAGATTTGGAAATCAGGCATGTGAGGAAGAAAGAGAGCATATTTGGTCTTTTCTCTAGACATCTCAATGTCTATGATAGGAGATGGAAATAATAATGACCAATGCTCAGTCCTTCAAGACTGCACTGATGACTGTCTCTGGATGCAGACCCTCAGTAGTGGTAAATTCAGTCTGAGGACCTGGGCCTCTAAAAATCAGCATCTGGACTGGAGGTGTGGCTCAAGCAGTAAAGAGCCTGCTTTGCAAGTGTGAAGTCCTGAGTTCAAACCCCAGTCACATAAAAAAAAAAAAAATTTTAAAAATCAGCATCTGGTCATGCCACTCCCTCTTAATACCTGAAGTAATACAAACTGTTAGGTTTAGAAGAGAGAGAAGTCTGACTTTTTGGAAAAGACAGATGGACAGCAGAGCACAGACTATCTTTTTCTTAATTTCAAGATACTCTATTTTCAAAACATTCTGCCATTGTATAGCTACAAATACTCACTCAGCACCTGAGAGGCACTCTTTAGTAGCATGTTGGAAAATTGAATCAAAGTCCATATAAAACAAATATTCAAATAGTTTCCATCAGAACATGGATAAGTTTGAGAGCATCTCCTAGCCTTCCATTATTACTGCATCTGTGCCAACCCTACTCTTCAAAGACATTTCAAAGCTATCAGTAAGACTATCACAATAATAATCATAACTGAATTCCACAGCAAGATCCCCAGTAATCTGTTGAGTAAGCAGGGGAACCACTTTCTAGGTGTGTTGAACACCATGCTTTTTGATAGTATGCATACAGTCAGACATAGAATCCATAGAGCGGGATGGGATGAACAGCCCACTCCTCACTGTTGGCACACTCCATGGCCCACCCCAGGTAAAGAATAGCTACTGACACAACACACGATATAGTGACTCTTCTATCATTTCAACATCTCATATCTCGGTAAGGGTAGAAAAAAGAATAGAAGAGAGTTAAGCTAGGGCTAAATGTCACTAAAAGAGCTCATTTTAATAAACAAATACTCTTTACAAGAATTAAGCATCAGAGAGATGATCGTTTGAATAGCTTTGTTTAAACACTGCTGAAAATGTTGGCAGAGACAAGAACAACACTTGCGACCTTCGTTCCTCTCCTGGAGGCCGGATATTTTTCCCAGACATTGAACCACAATGGGAAATTAAAGGCAATAAAACAACAGCTGGAATCCCATAACTGACAAGGTTTACATTGTACTAGGAGCAATTCACACTTAGAGAATTTCCTTTCCCATCATCAGACTTGTTTCTTTCTCTTTGGTGTTCAAGTTGATGGACCCTCTCCTGGTGAAGTGGCTTTCTCTTTGTATCACGGAACAAAGCTGATTTCATTGTAGTCTTCATGTGCTGTTCTGCCTCCATAGATCTGAAGAGCTTTACTCTTCTTTACTCCTGGCTGGCATGTTTGGCTAGGTGAAAGAAGGGAAGATTTGAGTGTCTGCTGTGTGACTATACGTATTTGATGTTCTCAAATAGTGCTACTTTTCTATTTTACTCAATATCATGAGTATTTTTTTTTCTATTTTATGAGTAACTGAAATTCAGAGAAGTCTCAGGGATAACTACTTCTGTCTGTCACAAAAGTACTCCTGTGAAGTTAGATCCTGTATCACAAAATTGAGTGAGTTACTACAGTGCACTGGAGAAGAAATCATCTTATCCATTTGAAATGGTAGGAATAATAAAAGAAGAGCAGAAACTATTAGTTATTTTTCTATTTATTAGCATATTATAGTTGTACTGGGGGTACATTGTGACATTTACAAAAACACTTACAGTGTATCCTAGATTCATCTCCTCCATCTTTTTCTTATATCCCCACTCCTCCTCACACACTTCTTAGAACACTTTCAACAGGTCTCATTGTTCCATTTTCATCCATGAATACATAGTTCTTCCATCATATTCACCTTCCTTCACCTTGTCTTTATGCCCTTCCATTGATTCTTTTAACTGTTTTTGTCCTCTCAAGAGTCTTTTTTCTTCACTGTATTTCTTGTTTTACAGAGAAAGAAACTGAGGCTTATGGGGGTTAAATAATTTTGGATTTTGGACAGTAAGTGATAAAATCAAGATTTTTAAACTGAGCATTCTAACTCCAGAGTGAGAGTTCTAAATGACTTTTCAAATAGAAATAAATTCATATGAATGTGTTCATGCACAAACCCAAGGTCATTATCATCTGTCACTCTCACTCCTCTCTAATAATAAGCTTTCTTGACTAGGAGGGGGAAAAACAGAATCACAGCCACTTCATTGGGGATACCGATGGAAATGTGTTGCACTATTGAATGTCATCTGCAAAATGTGTCACATCTGAAAAAATGTGAAGATCTCTGCCTAATGGGAAAACCGGGTGGATAAACAGATGGTCACAATGCCGTCTGTCTGGTGATTGCTATAGTAGGAGCATGTGCACAAAATCATTGAGCAGCCAAAATTTACCGACTGGAGAGGCTGCCTAAAAGAGGAAATGCTTGAGTTGTGTCTTAGAGGAAGAGGAGTCCACCAAGCAGAGAATGGGTAGAAAGATAAGAAGACAGAATGGGAAGACAAGACCAAGAACATGTTGTGTCAGGGAGGGGCTGGGGGGGGCTTCCACCTACCTATGGGAGGCAGTTTGGGGGGAGGGGATACAGAGTAAGCGTTTGTTATCACCCTTATTGTTGCTTATTTTTTGTTGTTATTTTTGCCTTGCTTAGTTTAGATTTTAACTTATACAGTATTTGGGAACCAGTTAACCATGAGACTATGAATGGCAATGTGACCCTAATTGCATTTCTGCAAATTGACTCTGAAGGAAATGTGGAGAAGGAATGGCTAGAGACAAGGAGATCAGGAAAGAGACTATGATTCTGGGTGACCTACAAAACTAGTGCGGGTGAGAGGAAGTATGCATCCAAGGCAAGACATTGACAGGGAGACAAAGGGGAGATCTAGTTACAAGCAGAACCTTGGAACATGGCATTGACAGAACTTGGTGGCCATTTTGCATAGTGAGTAGGAGAGAAGGAAGACTCCAAGAGAGCATAAGCTTTGACTTGAGCAACCACACAAACTGTGGAGCCATTTCTGATCAGAAATGGGTAAGAAAGAGAAGAATCTGGGGTAGAGAAAGGCATTCACTTTATTATCTATTTATTTATTTGTTTGTTTATTTACTGAGACAGGTTCTCATTATGTATCCCAGACTTGCCTCCAACTTCTGATCCTCTTGCCTCTGCCTCCCAAGTGCTTGGATTACAGGTGTGTAACACCAAACTTTGCGTTAAGAAGATAACTAAGTGCCCACATAGACTCAGAGCCAAAGGAAGGAGAAAATACTATAATAGAGGATAGAAAGTAGGGGCCAAAAGCAAAGTCTTGGGTGTCTGCTATGGAATTAAAGGTTAAGTTTTTCAGCATGATTAGGATCTCAGAGAGCCTGTAGAACAATCAAGGAAGAGAAGTGAGAAGGCATCCAGAAAAAATAAAAATGAAAGGACTAGTATTTGAGCAAATGAAGCTAGTGAGGGAGATAAAATACATAGTTTTATAACAATACTGGTGTGTGAACTCAAGGCCTCGCACTTGTTAGGCGAATATTCTAACACTGAGCCATGCCCCCATCCCTTTTTGCTTTATTTTCCAGATAGGTCTCATACTTTTTGTCCAGGGCCAGTCTCAGACTACAATTTTCCTTCCTCTGCCTCCTGTATAGCTGAAATTCTATATAGACATGTACCACCATGCCCAGTTTGTTCTTTGGAATGATAGCTACCTAACTGTTTTGCTTGGGCTTGCCTTAAACCATGATCTACTCTATTTCTGCCTCCCTAGTAGCTGGGATTAGACACATGTACCACTATGCCCAGCAAGAGAAGAAAAATTTTCAAGTTGAAAGTGGTCATCTCTGCCAAATAGCCCAGAATGAACTTTCTGACTAGAATGACTCCATTTTAGTTTGGGAAACAGGAAAACATAGATGAATCTAAGAAAAATGGTTTCATCAGACCTGTGCAGTATAAGAAAGAAGACTCCCACAGAGCACTGAGTAAAAGGAAAGGAAATAGAGACCTTCAAAGGAGCCTCTCCCTCAAGACACCTAGGGCAATGCCTCTTCCCTCCGTTTCCACAAGGTTCTGCATTTAAATGTCTCTTCCACACCATAGCTAAGTGAACTGCATGATGTATATTCTATTTCCATAGTTATGTTTTGCTCTTATAGTTTCACTCATTTTCCAGTGCATAAGCTTTAAATTAGCAACATTGGAGAGACTAAATACATGGACACTTTAATTCCCTTAAATTCTCTCACTTTCATTTATCTCATGGTTTCATCATATTTACCTTTTCCTCATAGTCATTATTCCATATTCAGTACTCTGAAATTTTCGATAATCTCACTTGTTTTTGAAATGTCATTGTTCCCATCCTTCACCTTCACCTGATGCTCTTCCATTCCTGCCTCACAGCTTTGACACTAACCACTGACATTTCATCCCTGCCTCCTGATTACTGCTTCCAAGGACTTCTTGTTTCTACCCTCTGTTCTGCTTTTTCTTATACTTTCAATGACATTATAACGTAATATTGTAGTATATATGATCAGTTTATTTAGTTCAGTTAGGAAGCCTAACATATATTGGAAATAAAAGGCATGTTGTCATATAAAAACACACAAAGCACCTTACTAATGTACCATTTAATTTTTACCCATGCACTTCATGGCTGAAGAGGCCATGGACCTATGTAGGGACTCAGTTGTTCACTTGGCTCATCAGCATAATAAGACAATATGACTTTGCCTATTTGGTTAAGGTAGCACTTCAATGACATCTCAGGATTTCATTAACCAAGTCCTTTAAAAAGCAACCAAGGTATTGTTTGAAAAGGATAACTTCACACTTTGGAATAAATTCTATACACATAACCAAGTTAACTTAAGCATAACTAAGTGCAACGACTTACAATAAATATTCAAAAGTTGTCATGACCAGATTACAGTGTGCTATGGTTTGGATCTAAGTACCCCTCAAAGGCCCACCATTAAAGGCTTGGTTGCCAGTTCATGGCACTATTAGTCTGGAGGTAGGGTGTAATAGAAGGAAGTTAGGTTATTAGAAAGTGCCCTTGTCCCCAGCCTCTCTCTCATGGTGGTTTACCAGCCACCATGAAGTGAGTAGCTTTGCTTCATTACATTTTCCCCTCCAGAATGTTCTGGCTCCAAAACAATGGAGCCAACCTACTATGGACTGAAGCCTATCATGAGCTAAAATAAATATTTCCTCCTTTGATTTTCTCAGGTATTTTTCACAGCAGTGGAAAGCTGATTCATACATACTATTAACTATCAGACCTGTTTCAGCAAAAGAGGGTTCATACACTATTTCATGCTACAACTGGATCTTCTTTTCTTTTCATCTTCTGGAATATATGACTCTCAGTGGCCCAGGACAGTCCATGCCAGAAACCCTGAGTGTGGTATTTAGTAGGATGTTTTTGTTGTAGATTATTTCAGACTCTTCATGTGTATTTCAGAGCTCAGAGTTCACATCTTGATATTGAAGCTATATACAAGTCATCATACACATGGTTAAAGAGTTACTGTTTCTAATTCTTCTAATGGATAGCTCATTAATCCTCAGAGAATAGCCACTACTCCCAGACATCCCTTAAATTCATGTAAATGTCTTCTGTCTTGTGCTGCTACTTAAGCACAGATTTCCTGTTTGTCTATGACTTTGAGTTAGGAAAAAAATATTCTGAATTTATCAGTATAAAGAAGATTATTTGCCATTACTCAAGAGTTCTTTTTTCTGCAGCTATTTCCTGCCTTATGTTTCAAATGAATCCTATGACAAGTTGAACAACTTGCTCATTATTTTTTTCACCAAACATTTACTGAGCATGATTTTGGGGCACCAAGCAAGACAACTTTCCCTTCTTTTCTTCTAGCTGAGAAATATAAGCAGATCTATAATTATAGAACAAATGTAAATGCTCTCTTTAGGCATACATTGGTTGAATGTGAGTCTAGGGAGACTTACTTGTTTTGAGGAGAGGATTCCCAGAACAGACAGCATCCAACCCAAGCACTGAAGGGAAACATGGAGTTTTACACAGGATATAAAAGGATGGCTACAGTAAAAGAAGAGAGTATGTGTAAAAGATGAAGATGTTTGAAACAGCATGGCATTGGAGCAAGGGGTGAAGCTGGGGGAAGTAGGGTTTCCATACCATGCTTTGCATGATTTAAGATGCTTGGGTTTTGCATAATGAGAAGGTACTTGCCTACAAGTTGTGCAAATATGAAAAGGAAAAATGAAATGCAGTCACATCAAAAGGAACTGCATGGCACTTTTGAAGAAGTTTATCATTATTGGAATAAACACCTACCAGAGAAGGGTGGGGCTGAACCTAAAGCACCAAGACAAGCACCTCACTCAAGTAGGTCTTACATGCAAACAAAGGAGTCTTGGTTCTCTGAAAGCTTAGAGAAGATGATCGAAATTTTAAAGGAGGACACAGGATTGCTTGGTATTAGTTTTAGAAAAAACCACTTTGAGAAGAGAAGGGAAGGGTGAAGTGGAGAAACCAATAGATAATTATCCAGGAGAATAATGCTGAGGCCTGAGTTGGAATAATCCAAAGGAAAGTGGACATGGGGGAACAGACAAAAGAGAGAAAGAGGTGAGGGCCACAGATGTGAGTGACAGATCAATGCATTTCCCAGTAGTATGGCTGACATGGGATATAGAAGACGACTCTTGTTCAACTGGCTACTGTGTCGGTCACCAAGAAAGGTATAAGAAGAATGGAACCAGTTTAGAAAAAAGGAAAGGAGCTTGGTTTGGGTGGGTTGAATTTGTATGTCCTGGGGAATATCCAAAAGAGATGTCTAAATGAAGAGAAGAGTGTGGTACCCAGAAGAAAGAGCAGAATGGCTTTTTTAGCCATCCACAAGAGCCTTACCATTCATTAGGTGAAATTTTTTAAACTCAGACTATAACCCCAAATTAAGGAATATAGGAAACAGTTCCCAAATTTAATAATTTTTTCATTATTTATCATCATAAATATTCCCACTTCAGCTAACACAATGTGTGAAAATCAGTTACCAAGTAAGTCTCTTCCCTTTTAAAAAAAGTAAAAAGAAAAAAATAACCTGTCACTCTTTCTGCAACAAACCAGTTATTTTCATATCATGAATCACAACAACTGGCTGATTTAATTACTCACACAGTAAATAGTTATTTTGGAACTGAGTAGATGACCACTAACAGTGTTCCTACCCAGAAGCTTTTGGGTCAAGATAATAGTAACAGTATGCTCATGTTAATGGGCTGATAATAAACAGATGAATAGATTTGGAAAATGTTACAAGTATTTACAGTGAATCAGAGGAGCTAAATGCATTTGGATGAATGGAGATTAAAGTATTTACTTGTCAAACACTAAGAAAAGTAACATCTACTCTCAATCATAAGTCAATGTTGTTCACAGGGCATAGACCCTGGCCAAACAGCAGTCTCCTCCCTCACTTGTAGAGTGTCAAGTGGAGGAAACAGGGACTAAGAAAATAGTGGAAATTGAGCAATGTTTACATTGCATATTTTAGCTAAGATGAATGCAGGAGCCACTAGAACACGCTTGAATAGCATGTATATTTTACTCCCTAACCATGATCCCATATTGGCTGGGTATGTGACTAAAAGTCTACAAGGAAGGCTTATTGTTTAGACAGGGAAGATTAAGGGTGAAATTGCCAACTATTATTAACATCCATTTACTTATTCAACAATTTGGGGGCGTTTAATACATGTCAGACTCAGCAGCTACAGCAGTGTGTGAATCAGACTCACTTACTGATAGTCTCACACAGACATCCACACCACATTTACAAGGTCTGGCCATACTAGGTTTTTACATTCAAGTGAATTTGAGAGTGATCCCAATTTTATTGAAAACAAAACTCAGAGAGTTGTGTGCAAAGTGCCAGTGTTATGAAGATAATAACTGTCAGAGCTAGGACTGGACTTTAAGTATAAGGATTTAGGTTATGTAACTGAAATTCAGTCTTCTGAGACAATTTAAGGTATTAAAATGGCAAAATGTCATTCATAACATGCCCAACCTGGAAATATCCCAGATCTCAAGCAATAGAGTAAATTAATAAATTATATGTATTCATAAGACAGAATACTGTGCATCAGTAAAAGTGAGTAAATTATAATCAGATGCAGTAGCACAGAGGGAAGATAAAAGGAGCTTATATTGTGCAGTTCCATTTACACCAAGTTAAGGGCAAGCAAAACCAACCAGTGACAATAAAAATCAGAATATTGGTTACTTCTGGGTTGATACTGTCTGGAGGGAACAGGAAGATCCCTTTGACCCCTCTGATATACAGCAATGTCTTCTCCTTGATCAGGGTGGTAATTACAGCTGTATAAATACATCAAATTCATTGGCTTGGTGTTTAAGATTTATGAGCTTTGTGTACATCTGTTTTAAAATAATAAATAAGATCAAGAAAGAACCTGGTGAGCTGGTGAAGCATACTTAAAGACACTTCAAACAGTGTCTTTAAAGTGAGTTCAGGAAAAAAAAAAAAAAACTGGTTCCAAGGTCTTAACGATTTATCCTGCAAACTGTTTTCTCTTACTATCTGCCCCTCTTGGTTCAGATCCATGTATCTCACACCAGTGCAACAGCAATAAGCAGCAACTTGTCTGTTTGTCCTTCAGTATACCTGCACAATGCAGTCAATTACTTTTCCTAAATGTTGAATTGCCACATTAACTACCTCAGATAAACACCTTCAATGATTCTCATTTTCTATAATATGAAATTCACAATCTTTGGTATGGGTATGGGGACTTTCACAATCTTTTACCAGTCAGCTACTCTAGTATCATCACCTACCTGTCATTTCAGTTCCTTCTTTCCTCCCTCCCTTCTCTTCCTCCCTCTCTTTCCTTTCCTTCTTTTCTCCCTCCCTTCCTTCCTATCACAAATATTTATTGAATGGCTACTTATGTAATACACTCTGTCAAGTGGTGGGGAAATAAAAATGAATGGGATAGAATCTTATCATATCACTGATGACTACAGAGGAGGCAAAGATACCCACATACCTACAATCGCAAAGCCAATCAAAGGAACAAAGATAAAGGCATTACAAAATCCAGAGGAAACCTGGGAGGTTCTTTACAGAGATGATGGAGGATGCCCAGCTTTGAAAGACAAAGAAACATAGACCTGGCAGATTATGGCATTGTGGACTGAGGGAATTACCTGAACAAAGGCATATATAGTCATGAAAGAGTATAGCTATCTAGGAAACAAAAAGTGTTTTGGAAGATTGAAACTTATGGTTCAAGTATGGGGATGAGGTGTGGTAATGCTTAAGGCAGGGAATGTAGGCGGACAACCATATCATCAAGGGCCTGGCTTGAAATACTAAGGAGTTTGGATATCATCCTGCAGGCATCTGGAGCTCCCAGACACACCCAATGCTATAGCCATGCCAAATCCTACATGGTCCCACAACCACTCTGGGCACTTTCACAACTCCCTGCTGTAGTTCATCTTGTTTCCTCAGCTCCGAATGCCAGCCTAACCTGGCAAAATTGTATTTATTGTTCTGAGTTATATACCTGACAACACAGAATTGCTTTCACTGTACTTGGCAGGGACATTCTGTCACTGGCTCCCATCAGGAGTGATGTAAGAACAAATCATGAAGTTTGCTTTCTTATGGACTGTGGTGATATTGTTCAAAATCATGTGTGTCATGTTTCACAGGGTCCTTCTTCTGCAGCCCACCAAGGAAATGGCTTCCAAGAGTAAGAATAGTTCAGATCCCTCGTTTGTGTTTTATCTTAACTACATTCTGATTCACTTCAGAAAATGTTGCCTCTCTTTGTTTTAGCTCAGAGCCAAAACTATGATAACCTCTAACAAACCTGAAAATCTAATTCTATTCTTTTTTGTATCCTCATTTTATTTTCCCTGTTCTATTTTCCCCCTGTTATGATTTCTTCACTTTCTTTCATATGAATTGCCTATAATTTTGAGATCTACTTGAAATCATTTTTGGAACAACTTGAGTTTCAAATAACTAGATGAATAAACAGCTATCATTCTTTGAGATTTTTTTAATGCCTCCCTTTTTATGAATTCTCCCCGGATCCTCCCAGACTGGCTTAGTCAGTGCCTACTCTAAGTGCCCACAGCTCTGTTTCATATGCTTATTCTAGTCCTTCTGCACTTCTTTTCAATTAATCATGTATGCTTCTTCTCCTACCCCTTAAAAAGCTCTGTGTCAGGAAAAAAGTCTTAAATTCTACAATATTTTACCAGAATCTAGTGCTATACAATCTAGGGACACATTTAGTGCTTGCTATAGGAATAAATAATGACAAGGTAAAGGAAACTTAGGTTCAAATTACCTGTTAAGATAACAGAAGACAAAGTAAAAGAATACACAGGTAAGAGTGATCAGGACCTCTGGGATGAGTGGGTTTGTAGAAACATCTAGACACCTAGCTAGTCTCAAATTCAAATAGTGGGCTCAGGGTCAAAGTACCATGTTGGAAATGGAGTTCAGAAAAAAACAGAGAGAGAGAGCTGGGCATGGAATAATCCCACCACTTGGGAAGCTGAGACAAGAAGATCAAATGGTTCTGGGCCAACCTAGGCTATGTAATAAGAACCTGTCTCAAAACAAAATGAGAGGGGAAGGGAGGAAAGAGCGAGAGATTTGAGGGTAGGGGATAAACAGAGCTAAGTACAGAGCAATTGGTGATAGGGACAGAGCCATGCAAGAAATATTTATTGAGCACCTACTGAATTATTGTCCTGGAGGCTGCACTTAGATAAAATCAGAGAAAATAACATTTGTGTGATACAACTTGAACCCTTAATCCTCTAAGGTCATGCTATGTGAGTTTTTTTTAAAAAGAGCATGTTTTGGAAACTCTCATAAAAATTATGAAAATATTTATGGAGTGCCTTTATTCACAGCTGTGGTGATTCACACTCATTAGTATTCCATGATTTGTTGAGAGCTTCGCTGTTCATCCAGGACTTTCATGGGCATGACTTCCTTGAGACACACAAAAGCCCTGACAGGGCAGAAGGCAGACATTTTTTTCTCATTGGTAGATTAGGGAACTGAGTCTCATTTTTTTCTCATTGGTAGATTAGGGAACATTACTAGGAGTTTATACAAGTTCACTGACACAGTTAGTGGTTGGTGGAAACAGAAGGGAGTTTTGTGACTCATCGTCTATAGGACCATATCCAGTTTATTTTGCTAACTCAACAAGCTTTAGACAATGCCTGATATCAACTTACCAAAAACAGTGAAACTCTTCTGGGAGTTTCATTGCATGGCTTTCTGGAGCCTCTGGGATACAGTCCAAGTTCATCAACACAGCATTCATGGCCCTTCCCAGGTTGACTCCACCTGCCTAGGCAGTGCTATTCCCACAACTTTCCCCAACACATCTACACCTTCTCTACTTCCTTTTTGGAGCTTTGACCCAAATTTCTCTGGAGTAATAGAATGTCAATCAGATTCTTTGTTAACTCTTCAATGTTTTTAAATCCTTATAAAATTTATCTCTATTCCATAAAATATTCACATTTGTTTTATCTATGAAAATGTCTCAGTGACTTTTTAATTAATATTTCCAAAAGTTTAGCTTTAGAGTGAAATCTTAGCCCTAGAAAAGCATGTCTTATTTATCCTCTAGCCTTGGAGACCGCCTTCCATGAACCTGGGAGTGAACTCTAAATTGAGAGATAGGGCATTTTATTACACTATGAACTCACTCAATGTATCTCATTCCTCTTCAAAACCCTAGCACATGTCTCAATGTATTATATATTAGTTAGCTAGCTGGCTGCCTGGACTGTTGGATAGACTACCTGCTGGCTGGCAGGCTCATTGTTATCTGGCCTGCTAGCTAGCTAGATAAATGGATGTGTAGAAAGGTAAATGATATGAAAACTATGGAAGACACAAGTCAAAAAGAAAAGTATCTGTGTTTCCAATCGTTTATAATTTCTATAATTAGCCTTATGGTAGCTCTACCTTTTGCACAATACTATAACCCATGTTAACATTTCATTCATGATGTGAAAATAAAGAGCACATTAACATGACTGTCTTTTAGCAAAGACTTAATAGAAAACTTCTAAGTCAATTTATCTCATTAATTCCATTCTCTGGGTATTCAGAGGAGCATTTTTCCCCTTTGCATGCATAAGGCAGGAAATATTTTCACTCTCAAAATCCCTGAGGACTATATTATTTATTGATTGTACCTATTCTAAACTATGCCTTTCTAAAATTCAAATTTCTTCCATTATCAAGCAGACAATAGATGGGTTCCAGCAAAGGTGACTGTAAAGTAGATTAACATTGACTTTTGTTTTGGAGAAAAGAACAGAGGAGGAGAAGAAATGCTTCTCATACAATAAATTTAAAACCACTACTTATTAGCAAAATGATAAACATTTGATAAGCCAAGAGTTAATGTGTGAGGATAGAAGGGGAGGGAGATAAGGCTGGGGAGGCAGGGGTGAGAGCTGACTTTGGAGCTTGAATAGCAAAGCAGAGCTATTATGTTAAGGATTTCTGAGGAATCTTCCAGAAAATTTCAGGTAACAGTCTGTTTTCCCTCTCATGGAAATTTTTGAGAAAAAAATTCCTAAATTACCTAATTCTCAAAGTTTTCATTATGAAAACATTTATTTACGTACTATAGTTGAACAAGAACACTCAAGAAAGTCACTCAATGTATATGTTCAGTGCCACTTTGCAAGTTGCCATTAATAGCTTACAGCCTCCATGCTCTGAGCACACTTACCCTTTGTCATGGATTTTGGGCAGGAGGATGGCAGAATGTTTTAAACTGAAACAAGATTGGAAATGCAAAGATATAATAATACAATTTATGAACATTTTCATATTTGGGGATTGACTTTTCTTTTGTAATGGAAATTGTGATCATTGACATCCACAGACAGTACTTAGCCTGGGAAAGAACAAGTGATTATCTGTAATATAGTTTGCCCATAACAAGGAATAGAGCGCATGTGTGTGTGCCTTATATTTTAAAAGGAATAATTTTGGCAGGGGGTATGGGAAATATTTTACTTCTATTTAATTTTTTCCTTCCATTTTCTTCCTCACTGCTCTCTCTCCTTTCTCATATGTGCTCTTTCTTCCCCTATCCTATTTTCCCCCTTTTTCTTCCTCTCTCTCTTCTCCCAACAACATTGGACTAGAAGTCAAGGTAAAACCAAGGCTTTCAGTTAACTTGCAGTATCACTTTAGGAGAAGCACTTAAACTTTCTCTAAAATTAGAGGACTAACACTCCTCAAGACCTCTCATTTTCATGATATTTCTGTTTGACAAAAAAAATACCCATAAACTATAATAACTACCACTGTCCTAAGCCTTTTCTCCAGATACCCCTCTCTGTGAGCTTCCCCTGGTAAGATGGAGCATATGGCCAGACATGTGGATGGAAGAACTATGGACTGTTGAGAGGAGGAAATGAGACTTTAAATATTGATATGTAGAAGTTTCTGGACAAAAGAGAAGATCAGAGATCCCAGCTCTGGAGGATCATGTAGACCAAATTCCATGTTTCATGGAAAAGGGACATAAGCCTTTCAATGATTTATCCTTTTCTACTCAGCAGTCATTTTCCCCTTCTAATCTTCAATTACCATAATCAATTCTCTTCTTTACCACTTCTGAAACACTTTCCTTTTTCTGTGGAACCCTGATAGAATTTCAAGTCTTCCTCCTTTATCTAACCCATGGAATGAACTCCAATCAACCTTTCTGATTTTTCCATGATTTTTTTTCCACCCTCTTATCCTCTACTTCCATGCAATAAAAGTATGCCTATTTCTCCTTGCCACACAGGTTGTTCAGTACAATCCTTTTTATTCTATATTCTCTTCTGCCCCATAATTCCAATTCCTAAATCATTAAAATATGATTAATTCCATGTGTATGGCAGTTTGAGGACTACTCCATATAATTCATCTTTGTCTTCAAGTTAAGAACTCCTGCTAGATGGATTATTCTAACATCTGTGAAGAACAGATTGTTCCACTCACTTTGCACACCTAAGATTGCTTGGGAACTTACTCAACCATCTTCTACACATGAGGTCAAGTCATTGCCCAGAAGAAGAGTAACATGATAATATACAGAAGGGAAAGTATGTCTTAATTACTTTAATGCTCATTATTTTAACAAATCAATGCCTAATGAAAGGATGACTTTTATCACATCCTAAGTCCAAGTTTACTTAACCATAGTATTTGATTTCAATAGCATGTATTAACAAAATTGTTTTTGGTATCTGCTTACTGGTGTAACAAAATCCACTAGCAATTCTCATATTTTAAGCATCACTTGGTACCAAGTTAATACCAGTGTGTTGTTGACCCTGAAGAATGTCACATAAATCTGGTGATGAGCAATTCTTTCTTGCTACTGAGAGTAAAAAAAAGGCATATTGATTTAAATTCCACCAGGACTGGAACAGCGTGCTACAAAATGACCCTGTGTGGTGTCTCAAAACTTATTTTTCCTCATATCTTTGTTCCTGGAAAATAATTTCCTCTACCTTTATTCGCCTCTCTGAAATTGCTCTTTCAAAGTTGGTTGGGAAGAAATGCATCCATTTTCTTCATCAAAACCATTACAGCACACCAAACTATTTAGGGGAACCATGCTGCAATTCGCTTTGAAATGCATCACAAAAAAAAAGATGGATTACCTACAGGTAGAAGGATGGATGGAGGGGTGGATATGTGATAAAGCAAGTACAATAAAGTATTAATGGTACAATCTAGAGGAAAGGTATATACATATTCACTGAAAAATTTTTCTAAGCTTTGCTTTATGTTTGAAAATTTTCATTATATAATGTTGGGAAAAAACATTACAAGACAAAGAGTAATTTACCCATTCGCCTAGCTCACTTGACAGCACCAACCTTCTAATACAATGCAGGATTTACTTTCCACTGATGTGCAAATGGACAAGCCTTCATGTTGCAAGGGTGTAATTAGGGCTCCAGTTTAGAAATTTGGCAGGCGGTGCTAAATGGGAACATTTTCTACTTTGTGCTGTGCTCATCAAAAGACAAGATGAAACATCTCTTTTGTCATAATACTTTCGCACTGTAACCTGATGAAGTTTCAATTCAATCCTCCAGGCTTTTGCAGGCTGACTTCTACTAACAATACCAACAAAACTCACCCTTGCAATGAGCAGAAACTGACAGAGTAAAATGTTTACAGCATTTTGTTAGAGATTGTATATGCATCCTTATAATAAAAGTATAAGTAAAAACAAACACAGGACAGCAAAATCGTTTAAGAAATCCTAATAACCATAAATAAAAGGATGATGTTAAGAAAAAAGAGATAAAACTGAGTGTGAGTGCTCTAATCCATACAGATGCATGTACTCTATTAAAGCAGTAATTATAAAAGTCACATTCTATCTAACAGGATAATTTTGTGCTCTGTAATAATACATCACTTTTAATAAAGCCAGAATTATTCCTTTCCCTGAATTTCATTTATGAATGAGCAGGTGGTCTCTACTTTGATGTACAAACCAGTTAGGGAAAGGAAAATGTTATACTTTTAATTCTAAAGCCAATTATTGGTAATGTAAGAACACATCATCTTATCTAGTTACCTTTTGGAAGGGATATGCTTTCCATGGCTATCTAAAAATGCTATTGTTATCAAAGACAGTGTCTAGACAAGCAATTGACCTTCTACCATGACCTACAGTTGTCATTGTCATATCTCTAACTTTACCTTGGTTAGAAATGGTACATATAAAAATCATGTCACATTTAAAAAACATATCTGAGGAAAGTAAGATCCATTGTTCTTTTTCTCTCTAAATATTAAAAATTATCCAGGATTGGTTCAGTTATATTCTTTAATTATGGAACATTTTCTATTTTCTTTTTCTCCAAACACTAAAAAATTTTGGATAAAGATTCTAGAAGCATCCTGTAAGACAAGAAAAAAGTGAAAAGAAATTCAAACTTGGTCAGCTTCATAGTCATAAGTGAAAATGTCATAGACATTTTGTTTGATAGACAAAATTTTGGCCTAATTTTATTTCTCTGATAAACTTTAATGATTAGTCAGACACAAAAGCCAGAATTGATTTAGCACCTGGGCTGTGCAGTTTTAAAAAGAACTTAAAATTCTCTGTAACATAGAAGTAATTTTAATACATTTTGATTGATATCTTGTATAACCTTTTCTGATGGATTAGATACTTATTAAAATCATTAACTAAATATTTACTTTAGGTACTTATTACATTTTCTTAAATTTAGTATTAAAGTATTGAAACTAAAATTTATTAAATCTTAAAGAGGACATTTACTATATCCATTCCAAATTTATAAACTTTAGTTAGCACTCCTCTTTCTGAAGTTTCTGTGTCTCCCTCTACCCTTATCCTACCACCAATTAAGTTTCAAGAGAGATTAAACTCCAAGTACTGAGTGATTTGTTAGGTGTTCACTTTATCATGAACAAAATCTTCATGGAGAAAATATTGCTGATAATAACATCAATCCAACAATGATATAAATCATTATAGTACCTTTGCTGATACCTCAAAGGAGAGTAAAAAGTTCCAATACATCTTTGTAATTTAAATTTCTTTTAAAATGCCTCTGGGTGTCTCTCTCTGTCTTTTTCTCTCTTCCTCTTTCTACATCATCCTTTCCCTCTTACCCCCTTGCCCTTTCTCTTTTCTCTCCCTTTCTCAATCTCACTCTCTCCATGATATAAAATTACCTAATAGTATTTGTAGTTGAGTTATAAGCCAGGATTTTGTTTTAATGATTGAATAATATATCAAAGCATCCATAATTGTCCAGTAACTATGCCATATTGTTTATGCATGTGGTCAAATTATCTGGAAATCAGACAGAGGTTTGAGTCATCTGAACAAGTGCATAAAATGTCTACTGCACTTCTAGTGGAGATACACAAAGTATAGCCTAGTCTACAATTGTACTACAATTGACACTATGGCTGTATTAAATAGTCAAATGTTTTTTTCTCTTAAAACATCTAACATATTTTGGGAAAAAGGTAGATAATAAAGAGTACTTTTCTTTACTACCTGATGATTCTTCTAAAATATGTTCCAATTGTACTATGCAAAAAGAGAAAAAGAAAGTAGAGGAGAGGGAGGGAGAACAACTGATTATCAAGATCATGGGACCTACCTGAATAATTACTGATTGTGTTCAAAGAGCTTTCAAACAGAGTTTACCTCATGGATCCTCAGAGAACTTTTGGGTATCTACATGCTATATAAAAGGATAAAGAAAAAATAATGGAAGATCTGCTAACACATTCATATCTACATATGAGAATAATAATTATCCAGAAACATAACCACTACTTTTAAGCATATCATTTGACTTCAACTTTGACACCATCTCAACAGATTTTTTTTCTACAGTACTAAACTGTCTATATTTCAATAATTATTACAGCCTTGAATATTTGACAAAACAGGTTTTTGTTGTGATCATTTTAATACTTTTTTTCAGAAATAAAGTATGTCTCCAATTTTCACCATGTACCCTGAGCAATAGTTTGGAAATGAGGTTGGCACAATCAGCAATTACCTACCCGCCTTGTACCACTGTATCCATGACAATATAAAATTGGCTACTGATTGTGAGTGAGCTGTGAGCAGAAAGGCCCCATGGTTTCCTTTCTCTTCTAAATGAGCTATTAGAAGATCATGACCAAGGCCACTGGCAGAGTAAACAAGGACTGAGGAACTGGCTGTAGGAGGCACCATCTGTAGCAATCCAAAACCACCCCTTAACAATCTGCTAGGCAATTATAGAGTTGTTTGGGGTACAGTTGCAGCAGTTCAAGTCACACACACACACACACACACACACACACACAAAATAAAATAGAGGACAGTAATATCTATGTTATTTAATCTACTTGGTTTAAAATAAATCTTTATTGCAAATAATTTTAGTATTTCCACCAGCTTGGAGTGTCTTCTTAGAGCCTAAGATGCTATGACATCATTTGAGTCAATTTACATATAAATTGAAAAGGTTGCAAAACATATCAGCTCCCTTCTTGTTTGCATTTTCTTGTGTAGCAACATAAAGAGACACCAAGTTATTCCCAACTGCAGGGGGTCATTCTGGAACTTGGAAGCCAAAATTTCTCCAGTCCCATCTGTTCTTTTTTTCCTTACTCAGCTTTAACTTATTTCTCTTAGAGTGCCTTTGGCCTTAGAGTATCTTATGTACTTGTAACTCTGAGGATGGTTAAGACTTACATTTTTTTTTAGAAGCCTAAGGAGGGGAAGTTTTCACATGTATCTTTAGCATATTTGTATGAATATGGTAAGAATTTGACATTGATTTGTGTTTCTTTTGCAATAATATTGCACATATCATTTTATAATGTCCTATAAACTTCAATGAAGTTAAATTAGTGATATTAGATCATGGTAGGAAAAGACAGAAATTCTCCCAGGTCCATTGGAATAAAGGCTGACTCTAGCATAATCAGCTACATTTACAGATCTAAGGAAAAGGATATCAGCAATGGGACAAGGAAAAACAGTGTAAGAGATGGAGCTAATACAGTAGACACGGTGATGCTGGACAGTGATTGCTGATCTTGCTGAACACACCTCCAGTGAGATACTGTCAGAGAAGCAAGGACCAGAGGGGTCCAAGGTGCTGGAGAAATAGTCTTCCTGGAGTCCATCCCACTGTGAGGAAGAACATATTCTCTCTCTCTCTCTCTCTCTCTCTCTCTTTCTCTCTCTCTGTCCTCTCTCTTTCTAAGCAAATGCAGAAGTCTCTTGGAGTTTCTTCTCTGGAGAGATATGAGATCAGAGGCACTACAAAGAAGAGGCAGGGGAATGAAATCAAGTCCTAGTTCGTGCTAAGGCATTTAAAAAAGAGCATTGGGTGGGAGTTGGTAGAAGAATTCAAGTCTTGTTTTTTTTGTTTGTTTGTTTTCCCTTTCCACTAAAGTACAAACTCCTGGAGAGCAAGAATTTATTTTGTTTAATACTTTATCCATTCTCTACAAGGTAGTTCTTGGTATATCAGGTGTATTTGAAAATATTTGATGAATAAATGAACTGAAGATTGAGTTAATGACATCTTTACTGAACATATGCTCATTGGTAACTCATTGTCCTTCAGTCCCCTCGCCTGATAAACCATGGGATTGGGCTCCTTGGATCTTGAGGGCATTTACAGATCACATGTTCTGTGATTCTGCTTCACTTTCAGCACAAATCTGGAGACAGAGCTTTCAGTCATGCAATGTGCCAGCATTTTCACCCGATCCTAGCTGGTGTGACAGTGCCAAGAGTTAGAGAGGTGAATCACAGGCTACAAATCAACATTTCCAATTCAGGCTGCTGCTGGAGATTTCACCTCAGCTAAAGCCCTACTACCTTCCTTTTCTCCTTTCATCTTTTCTTTCTGTTTTCCAAAGGACTTAGGATAGCAAGAGAAAAAATATTCATCTATGGCCAAAATATGCTCTGCCCACTGAGCATTCATGAGGGGGGGCTTATTTCCACTGTGTATTATTTCTAATGCTACATTTGGGATTGCAGACAAGAAGAGATGATGAAGTGAGCAGGGGTGAAAGGCAGTGCAGGGATGAGAAGGGGAAGGAGAAAGATGAACAGGATTCTCTCAGAAGACCACAGGCTCCTAAGTACAAGACATTTAGAATACAGGGAAGTTATCACATTCTCTTCATTGTGGTTGCTACAGATATGTGGCTCCTTGAGTGTAATGCTAAGGACCATGAAGTTGGTTCCCAGGGCTTCACATTAATAACCCACTCACTATACAAGATAAAGAGAACCCACATCCTCTGTGAATTTTTCTCAGAGTCACGAGTCCTTTTTTATCTCTCCTAAATACATATCTATTTAAGCATTTTTCTTCTAGTGATACCCAGTTGTGCTCAGTCAATTTCAGAGCCTCTCTCTGCTCATTAGCTTTCTACCTGTTCTATTTTCACGGATGATAAAGATGTAAAATAAAATAAAAATAGATGGTAAGTAATTGGAGAAATCCAGTAATGTTACTATCAATTAAATATTTGCTGGAAGATTTTCTCTGATAAGGAAGGGGAAAGGGAGAGTGATCAGCAGTGTTGGAAGAAGTTATGCTGTGCCTGAAAGCTACAAGTGTAGGCGTCAGTCAAAATCTCGTTTCAAGTCCAGGAATTCCTACTTACCAGCTGTAAGGTCAAGGCAAGATCCTCAATATTTGTGAGCCTCCATTTGCTCACCTGGAAATCTGGGTCAATGATAGCTTCCATATAACCATTCTGTGCAGTTCTGTGCATGCAATATATACTAGAACTCCAGTATCAATTCTTCCTCCAGAAAGGAAGAACTCAACTGTTCAGAATTCTTGTTTAGTGTTATGATTATACAGGGGTCTAGCATAAAACAGATGTCAAGGATTGGGGTGACTGCGAAGATCACCATTGTAGCTATTGACTTGATAGAGTATACGATAGGTGGGAAGAGAAAAGGAATTGGGTAATTTAGCCACCTAAAACTTCCAAGATTGTGTCTAGTAGGCCGTAAGCGTCTGTTCCCAAACCAAATATCAATTAAGTTTACCCCAAGTATACTAAACTATTTCCACACAATTTCTTCCATTCAACAAATGTTTAGCCTATGCAGATGCTGACCATTAATTTGCTACTTACTGGAACCATTTAATTTGGGATAACTAAGAAATTATAATCCCTACTCTAAAGAGTTCAAGTGGAGAAGGTAGATGACACTTAGGCAATAAATTATGATATTACTTGTTAATGGCTATAATAAAAGCATGAAAAAAACTATCATTGGAGGTTGAATTAATTCAATCTTTCAAATCTTAGTAAAAATGAGAGCTGGAAGTATGGACTCATTATGAGAAAAATAACTTACACCACCATTTGCAGAAACATATTTGGGAATGGTAAAACCCGAGCTTGATGAATGGCCATCAGCTGGTCAATAACACTGAATCAATATGAAATAAAAAGTATAGTAGCGATCAATGCGAGGTAAGACTTGTGATTATGCCTAAATCACCCTGCTTTGAAGTGCTTTACCAACATCCACTAATTAATCTTCATTATACTGTGTTGAGAGTGATAAGGGTGATTATCTCTAAATAATGTTTGGAGGCAGTAGGGAGGAGGGCTTTTCACGGAAGATGCCCAACCTGAGACTTACGCACTTTCTTAGAGCCAAGACAGCTTTTCAGTTTTTGATATTTCATTTTAGGAGGTGCCTCTGATTAAAGACAGAAATAGTAGAATTTGTGATACATGGATAGACCAGAAAACCAACTCCATTCTTTAATACATGGTGACATTGGATGAGTTACTTAAAGCCTCTGAGTTTTGATTTTAATAAAAGGCTGTTTAAGGTCATAATGATTTAATGTTTATAAAGTCCTGGAAAATAATAAAGGCTCAATGAATAGCAGTCATTGCTGTTGTTACTGTTGTTATACTTATTTTTGGAAACATTGGTTAGGAACTGGGTAACTAACAAAGGATGGGACCAGGTAAGAGATGCTCAGAGTCAGAATGAGTCTTAGAAAGGAAGGAAAATAACATAACTTGGGTACTTCTTATATGAAAGACAGTGTTATAAGTATTTCCTGTTTCAGATTTTAAACTGTATTTTTCCACTGATTCTTCACAACCATGCAATGGAGCTACCAGAGCCCAAGCCTGGGCTCTCTGCTCTGGAACATAGCTGCTTCCACTGTGCTGCGGAAGCACTTCTGAGAACGAGGTCCCTGCAGTGATGGTGAAAAGTAAAGGAGAGTTCAGGGCAATGGTACTGCATCTAGACTGGATTCAGACTGGTAGCAGGTAAGGCAGCGTCGGGAAGTCCATCAGTGAGGGAGAGACACCAGACATTGAGCTAGAGATCAGAAGAGACTCCAAGAAAGGAATGCAAAGAAACAGAACAAGAGTCCATCCCAAGAACAGGAGACAAGAAGGAAAGTGAAAATAGACTCAGACTCAGGGAATTGCATAGAAATCCAGGAATGACAGCAAGAAGCTAAAGAGAAGGCAACACATCTTCTGATGAACACAGGGATGAGGATTGAAGGCCAATACAGAACAGGAATATTAGGAAGTGAACTTGACATTATGGAGGAGAGTTTTATTTTGTTTTACATTTAATTACTGGACCTCTGTGATATCAACAATTTAATTGTCTCTTAGCTCCAAACACACCCTTCGTTATATGTTCTGGTGAACAATGGAATTCCATTCAGTGCATCTATTTTGGAATGAGCATGGTGTTAGCATTCCTCAGTATAGGTGCTGGAGGGACATTACAGGAGCAGCACCCAGTGGTGGTTGGCAGGCGTGGCAGTGCAGGTGGGAGCCCAAATGTTTCCTGTGCCTCCATAGACCCTCTGGAATTTTACAATACTCTTCATCATAATAATGGTTTATATTAAACTCCCCCTGTCCAACATCTTATGTAGTCTCTATCTCCTAATTGCATTCATTGTTCACAACTCCTTTTTTGGATATGTAGTTTTACCTGAAACCTAATACATTAGAGTAACATCTAAGCTTAGTATTATGCTGTACAAGACCCACATGAACTGGCTACTGCCTTCCCTCCAACACACTCTTATTTTCCCTTGGTTCTTCAATTTCTTTCTGCCTTAGCCTTTTATAGTTGTCATACCATCCACCAGGAAAGCCTCCCTTGAACTTCTGAGCAGAGCTACCATCTATCTACCACCACCAGTGCAGCACTCCATAGTAGGCAGTCCCCTCAAATCACTCTTCTATAAGTGGTTTATTAGTCTTCACGCACTTATAACTCATTGCAATTGTCTTGCCCAATGCTTCTTCCACAGCTCACCTGCCACAACCCTATCTTCCCACTTCCTGTCCAACGGATAGAGACCAGGTTGGTCTTGTCATCTTTAGTAACACCAGCATTCACCCCAAGTCCTGACACATGGAAAGATTCAGTAAATATTTGCCAGGTGAATAGAAGATAAATGTAGAGCTCAAATAGAAGCTTCCTGAGCCTTAGCTCAGGAAGCTTCTATTAGAGCTCTCCCTCTCTCCACATCCCTATTTTCTGGGGCCACTAAGGCACTTTAGTGGGACATCAGAACTCCCAGGAAGTTTCCTAGGGGATATGACTGGAGCTCCTTAATCTCATTCTCCTTGAAATCATGGTGTCCCTTGAGATTGGGAAATGGCAACCATCTCTGGGGACAAGGGATACAGAGAGCATTGAAGATTGGGCTGCAAAGCTACCAGGAGCAATCCCAGGGGCCCTTTTGGAGTACAAGAAATTGAATTCCTGCTCTCAGTAAGGCAAACAGGCTGCGCTCTAAAGTAAGCAAGAGAACCTGTGTGTAACCATTATTTTATTTTAATTTTTTTTGTAAATGGGAGATTTTAAAATAAAATGCTTCTTAACCTACAGCTACAAGGTCCTAGAGCAGAGAGACATTGGCATCACCCAGGGAAGCCTTCTACTTTGCTTCTATTTTCACCATTCACTTCTGGGAACTATAGTAATTACTTATTTCAAACAACATTGGAGTAGAGATTTTCTCCTGCTCGGTAGCCTATTGAGAAGAAGGAGCTAATGGCTGTTCTGGGAGTTGGGGTGAAAGGGTCACTTGGATAGCTCTGACCACAAACAAAGCAAGAACATGAGCTGACTGCAGGTGATGTCAGTAAGAGAAAGGAAGGGAGGAGGCAGCTCAGCCCCTTTGGGTAAGCCCTGGAGGGGATATTTAAAAGACTTGTTAAATCAGGGATTTCTCTTGGCCACCCCTGCTACCCTCCAGGCAGGCCCTGAAGTCTGAACCCATAGGCAAAGAAAAAAAATAACAGAAAGAGCTAGCTAGGGTTTAAAGAAAAAGTCAGAGCATGGAAATAACAGGGGTTTTCTGGACTAAAGGTACACTTGCACCTTGCACCTCTGTGAGACTCACCTTTGCAGGGCCAGAAGATTACAGATGACTTTTCTTCTCCTACAGAAAAAAGTCCAAGACAATGAGCCCCAGGAGTTTATGATTTATTAATCAAATAAGTAATAGCTAGCAGTCGATATGTTCTTGGTGACTGTAATTTCTAGCCCTTTCCATGGACATGCTTAAAAGATGAATTACATTATATATAATCGCACAGATTTGACTTACAAATCAGATGGTTATTTAAGGCATAGTACAGAAGAACCATGACTTTTTAAAATAGAAGCTATGGCAAATTCTCTTTGCATAACTATCAAGTGTAACTCTGGGCAGTTTATAATAGATGCAATATGATGTCTTTAGTTGATGATAATGACATGATCATCCCTGATTATTTGTATTGATAACAGCATTCATTGATCACCATGTACCAGACACTATCCTCCATTCTTTACACACATAAACTTCACAAAATTCCAGAGAGATGCACAGCATTACTACCACCATTTTCCAGATGAGAAAAAAAAATTACCTTTGAGGAAACTAAGTAATTTGATCAAGATTCCATGGCTAATATGTGGAAGAACTGGAATATTATGGCCCTGTGTTACCAGCTACCCTCTGAAACCCATTAATATTCTTGACATGTACCACCAATCATGTAGTCAGGAAGTGGGAATTCTGGGCATCATACATGCATAACTTCAGAAACATGAGAAAGATCAATACACTGATATCTAAGGAAGTCTATGTGCCTAGAAGGTAATGTATGAGGCTGAAGATGCTAATTAGGGGCCAGATTTTGAAGATCCAATGTATAGCAAAAAAAGGAGGGGGGATTAATTGTCACCCTAAAGGTAATTAAGATATTTTGTGTTCTGCGTGTTGAGCAAGGTGACATGATATTTAGATTTTAAATCTGTAAAAATTGATGCACTGGAAAGGAGGAAGGTGAGATGCTGCAGAGGTTCAAATGAGGTATGGTGGGGGCCTGAATTAAGGCAATGACTCTGGGGAAGGAGAAGCAAGAGATTCAATGTGTTTTAAGGAGTCTGTTCAACCAACTTGCACTTATGGATTGATTGCATGCAGTGGGTCAGGAAGAAAAGAATCAAAGATAATGCCTAGTTTTTCAAGTTGGACAAAAAGGTAACAACAGTGACATTGAGAACGATGCACTGATGTGCAGCTAAGTGTGAAACATAAGCTTAATTTGGGACATGTGAGGTTTGGAAGTTTGTTTACTCAAGGTCATTAAACACAGCAAAATGCCATCTATCTGCCTATCTATCTATCCATCTATCTACATATATTTATAGTAATGGGATTAAACCCAGGGCTTTGTACTTGCTAGCTAAGTGCTCTACCACATGAGCTATTCATCCAGTTCATGATATTTATATTGGTGCAGCAAAAATGGGGGGCATTTTATGAATAAATGAGTAATTACAATATCAGAAGGTATCATTTATGTTCTATTTACATAAAATGCCCACATTTATAAAATGACATTGTTTTTTAAAAATTGGATGAGGAAGTAAACCAATGAAAAACAAAACAGCCTTGTAATATAAGTAAACAAATTCTTCTAATTTGAATGTAAACAAGTAAAAAGTTTAAAATAATCACACTGTGCACCCCTCAAAGATACACAGCAAGCAACATGCATTTTGTCATAGTGGGGAGGCCGTTAAGTGTTCAAATGCACCATAAAAGTAGAATTCTCCAAAAAGTAATGCAGGTGTCTAGGTCAAATGCAAATAAAGAGGTATGCAAATTGAGCTGTACTTGACTACAAAATCAGATGCTTAAAAACATTTTAGAAAAGTGAAGTTTTAGTCTAACAAAATTCACCCATGTCCTCATTAGCATATGTTTCCCATTTGTGCCATTCATTCAATGCACAAAATGCATGATGGGTCTGCAGTTAAGTAGATTTAGAAGATGATTATGCTGCATGAAATGTATTCACTTCAACTTTAGCAAGATTTTTTTTTCTTTAAAAGGATTACTAAACCAAAAAAAGTAACAAGTGAGACAGAAAATAAAATTCTCTTTGGTGATGCTATAACAAGATTAGAAAATAGAATGGCTTCATGATATCATGTAAGAACATACATTCTCACTTATCTGATTTAAATAACCAAGGGATATCTTTCAATTGCCTTGATTACTTTTACTCTCCACTTGACACCTTCTATACACATGATTAGTTCATCCCTTGAGACTACAATTCTCTTGAAAAACCATTTTGGTTGTGAATTTGTTTATTCCCTTTTAGAATACATAAAATAGTCAACAATGTGAAAGCATGGTCAAAAAAGACACTTTTGTAGGTATGGAAGAGTTGGGGATAATCTTGGCTCTGCCTTCAAGAATAGATATCACCAATCTAGTTCTTAATTAATCTCCTGATCTCTAACATGAATTATGCTGCATGATTTGAAGTCCCTCATTGGTCCAAAAATTACATAATTTTGAGAAAAAACTAGTTGAATGCCATTTTTATCCTGCCCTCAATTAGTTTCTATCTAAAATTGGGAAAAATGTAATGACTGGCATTTCAGCACTATTCATATGAATGCATTTATGAATTAACCTTTATAGAAAATATGTTGTGTACTAGTCAAACTCCATTCCTCTGTAGAAGAGAAAGAGCAGAAGAGAATGACAGACAAAAAGGAGAATTTCAACCATGTATCAATGCTATCATAATTTTGTATGGCATAAGTAGTCTGGCCAATGTACTTTGAGATGTACACTTTCAATGAAGCATTGTTTAAAATTAAAATATAAGATAGCATAAGTCCTTGGGTAAGATTTAGGACCATCAGTTTGCATACATGATCAAATTTTTTATTCAAAAAAGGATAAAGGAGAATTTTTATAAATGGCTTACAGCCATAAAAATTAATTGTAATTATTAAAGCAATGACAATATTACAGAGTATGCTGTATCTTATTTTATAAAATTTTTGAGTTTAAAGTCAATTATAATGAATGCAAAATCATTTTCAAAATACAAAGCCTCATACCAGCCATGCTGCAAAGGAAGGAACAGGAGACTGAAGAAGACACATGGCCACCTTCACACTGTTTATGCACAGCCAATCCAAGAGTGCTGAGTTCTCATTCTTCAACTCTTTGCTTCCAGGCACATTGTTCTTCCATTTCCTCTTTCTTTATTCTCTTCTTCAGGAACTATCTAACTCATCTTTAATTTGCATCTCACTTTTTCTCCATATTTTCTGGGTTTTTCTATCCTTTTATTCTACATTTTGGAGGTTTTTGGTATTTGTTTTTAGACATTTTCTTCCAGTCTCTCCACTCACTTATTTTCATTTCAGCAAAGATATTTTTAATATACAGGAGCTCTTATTTCCAGCAGGATTCTGATTTTGTTTTATAAATAAAAAATTTCCCAGAGTGTTTATAAATATTGATTACACATTTTTAAGTTCTCCTCTTTTCCTAAATTATATTACTTCTTTGTTGATTGGTTTTTATGTTTGTGTGAAATATTTTATTTCCTCAAGTGCCTGATGATCCTTGGTCATCCTTTTACATTAAAAAATCAAGCAGCAGAAAGAGGCTTATGAGAGCTCTATAGACTTGGGTGGTGTTTATTAGCCAGAAACTTTATTTAGCATGAATGGACATGACTTTCCCCTTATTCTGGAGGTAGCCACTCTCCAACACTACAATGTGGAGGGTTTTTCTCAAGGTGACAGGTACTCACATTATCTGCTCTGCTTTCTTGTAACAATACATTCTAGCTCTATAGGGAGAAAAATTAAACTCCATTGTATTCCTTTCTTTGCTGTTGTTTTGACTAGAGAACAAACACCCAGTATTCAGGTATTTTTCAAGGAAGAATAGGAAAGGAGGGCTGTCAGCTATTACATATGCAGACTAACAATACCTCTAAAACACTTCTATTTCTATTCTGCTTCTCACTTGTATCCTCCCATCATGGTTCTCAGACAGGCAGGTGATTTTCTTGCCTTACCACAGGAATCTCATTGCTGAGGATTTAAGCTGATATCCTTCCACTCTTCTTTTTTGGTTAATATTCTTCCATTCTTGGAAGATTTTAAGATTGTAACATTTTTGACATGTATACTAATTTTAATGGGTATGGGCTAGTTGTTAAATCTGATTCTTTTTCAGGTAGAAAACTCCTTTCCTGCAAGCCATGTGGGACTTACTGCCTGTTGGAAATGAGACCAAACACTCAAGTTTGTGATCTTCCCTGTGCAGGGAAGGAAGTGTGTTACTTCCTGACTCACGTCTCAGACTTCCTGTTGAAATTCCAGCTAATCCCTGTAATGGTCTTAAAGTAAGCTCCTTCTTTTTAGGTTATTTACAGAATGAAGATGACTGACATTCCCTGAGATCAGAGAGAACTAATCAGGAAGAGGGAAAGCTTTTCTGTGCTTAGTTTACTCTCCATTCTCCCAAATGCTTTTTTATCCTTTCTTCAAAATCAACTCTTCCATACTTTGAGGGAAAGGATTTTGGTGAATTTAATGTGCAGTTGCATGACATTTATTTAAAACAAAACATACATTAAACAGTAGGCTTTTGATTCTCTTTTGTCTCCTTCTTTGGCTTATAACTGTAACTTTTAATGGTTAAGATATGCATTTTATGCATCTATGGGTTAGATAAATATTTTTATATACCACTTCATATCTATTACAAGAATTTTGCAAAAGCATACTTACATCCATCCTTCTTGACCCTTGTGCTATTGTCATCATTGATTTCACTTTCATATGTGTTACAAAGCAGACATCATATTATTTATTAAAGATGTAATGATTTTTAAACATATTTAAATAGTAAGAAACTTCTAAGCTATTTCTTCCTATGTCATTATGTTTCTGGGACTTTACTCTTTTATGTAAGTAAATATTGTCATGTGGTATATATTTTTTTCTGCCCTAAGGACTTTTTTCTTTAACATTTCTTATAAGATAGACTAACTAGTGACTATGTTATTTCAATGTTTTATGGGTTAAAAAAAAGTCTTCATTTGGATTTTGTTTTTAAAGATATGTTCCTTCAATCTGAAATTTCAGGTTAACATCCTTTTTGCTTTCTTTCAGTACTTGAAAGATGTTGCTCCATTTTCTTCATGCTTGCACTGTTTCTAATGAGAAATCATCTGTAATCCTTGTCTTTGTTCTTCTATACATTATATGTCTTTCTTTTCTTCAGGCTACTTATATGATTTTTTCCATTATAATTGGTATTATAGCTTGGAAGTTAAATGATACCCAAAGGCCCAGGTGTTTAAGGCTTGATTCCTAAGGTGGCATTATTGGGAAGTGGTGAAATCTTTGAGAAGTGTAACCTCATAGGAGGGCATTGTCACTGGAGGACATGCTTCAAAAAGGATTGTGGGACCCTACCCTCTTCCCTTTCCTCTTTTACTTTCTAGCTCGTGAGGTAAGCAAATTTGCATCACTGCACACTGCCTCCATTGCTCTCCAGCACCCTCCAGAGCAACCACCCACTTGTAGAAGAGAATTCCAAAATTGTGAATAAATAAGCCTTTTTCCTTAATAAGTTAATTACCCCAGGTATTCTTTTACAGTAGCTTGAGTATCACTGATACAATTGGTATTGATTAACTTAATCAATGTGTCTTGAAAGCTTTTTTTCATGTTTCTTATATTTGGGATTTATTGAGCTTTGTAAATCTGTGAGCTTATGGCTTTCACCAAACTTGGAATTTTTTTAGCCATTATTTTTTCAATGTATATTCTGCCCCCTTGATCCTTCAGAGACTCCAGTTGCACACATATCAGATCACTGAAAGTTGTACCATAGCTAACCATCAGTTATTAATTTTTTTCTGTGTTTCATTTTTTCTGCATTTGGGAGGAATTTTTTTCTGTATTCCATTTTGGATAGTTTTATTGTCATGCCTTCAAAGTCACAAATCTTTCTTTTGCAATGTCTAATTTGCCATTAATACCACCCTATATTTTTCATCTCAGATATTTCCATTGTAACATTTTTAATTGGAATTTTTTTACATTTTCCATGTCTTAAATTTTTGAATATATAGAAAGCAGACATACTAACTCTTTTTAGGTCTTTATCTGCTAGTTTTAATGCCTGTGTCAGTACTGGATTGGTTGCAACTGATTGATATCCCTACTTCTTTCAGGATCAATAATTGATTAGACTCTAGATATTGTGAATATTATCTTGTTAGTAGATTATTTTGTATTTCTAAAAATATTCTGGAAGTTTGTTTTGGTATGCAGTAAAGTTACTTGGAAGTATTTTGATCCTTTTGCCACATTTAAGATTTCTTATGCTAGATCAGAAACATGCTCAGACTAGTACTAATTTTTGTTCTTACTCAAGCAAAATCCTTCTAAGTAACTCTACCCCATTTCTTACAAAATATGAGGTTTTCCAGTATGATGGTAACAGCCTCTATTCTCAGCCCTGTTTAAATGCTGAGCAGTACTATCCATAATTCTTCTAGGTGGTTCTTTTCCTGGTGTTGGGTACTTTCCTCACTACCCAACTTTAGCTAAAGGAGGATGATCTGTGTTCTCTGGAACATTTTCTTTGTGCACTTCTCTCTTTTCCAGTACTTTTTCCTACAAATTCTAGCAGGTTTGGTCCTCTCAAACTCCCAGATCTCTCTCCCCAACTCAGAGATCATACCAAAAACTGCCTGTGTTCCCTCCCATACACTATAGCCTAGAAACTTTCTCCTGACCATAAACTGGAACCATTGCAGGATTAAAATTGTTTCCTGATTCTAAGGGATCACTGAAATCCATTGCCTGGTGTCCAGTGTACCACAGACATTTTTTGATATATTGTGTCCATTCTGTGGTTTGTTTAAACAGAAAGGAGAAATTGATCTCTTTTACTCTATCTTGAACTGTTGAATTATGTTCTCACTGTACCTGGGGGACACAGAAACCTCCAGAGGAAATGATAGTGTGGCACATGGCATAAAGACAGCAGATGTTGGAGACACAAAGGCATAAAAGAGGGTTATGATGTGATAAAGGATAGCTATTAATTAACTCAGTTATATGACTAATGACATGAGGAGGATAAGCAGTAGCAAAAAAAAAAACCTATAAAATCTGGGATGCAAACACATTCTCAATTTCTTAAAATCCTAGAAGCATAAGAACTCAGAGATAAAAACGGATTTTGTTATATAAAAGGAGAACAAATACTTCATGATGATAGCAATTTCAGAGTACAAAATGACAGGTAGGTAGATACGTAAAAATAAATAACATTTATATAGTGCTTAGATAGCCACTATTATAAGTATTTAACAAGTAATGAGTCATTTAAACTTTGTAAATAGTCCTATGATGTAAGTAGTTATCTTGCTTCCATTTTAGAGATAAGAAATTTGAAATGTGGAAGTTAAAATTTGATCTAAGATCACATGACTGTAGAATGGGAGAACAAGACTTGAACTTGGGTAACGCAGCTCCAGAGCTTAGATTCTTAGCTCCTCACACTTTATTGCTAGCTAGATAGAGAAAAAAACATTTAAAAATACATATAGTTTCCACTTCTAGGAGGAGAAGCTAATTTTCCACATCACATCCTAGGTGTTCTGCGGTAGGATAAAGTGATTCTGCTTTTGGTCACTCAGCCCTACATCTAATCCCTTGTGGAATTTTTACCTTTAAGAAATGAACATGTCGATCACATTTGAAGGGAGAAAGAGACTCAGAAGGCTCAGCAGCACTGATTAAAAGTGCAGCAGTCAGGGGACAATAAGGAGCATATTTTCTAAAAGACAAGATCAAGGGCGCCTGAAAATGTCTTCATAATGTATGTGTAGAAGTTTATAACACAGTGATTCATACTGTTTTAGGGTTATAAAATCCTATCACTTTATTAAGATTTTAGCTTTCTGAATATTGTACAGAAGTACAAAATTAAAAGAATGTACAATTAAAATTTTACTAAAATTAAATTATAAGATTTAAATTTTATTAAGCAATTGGAGGAGGGACCCTTTGAGATACTTGATGGCATACTATGGTTTTGGGATCACTGGAATTTCACACTGTTTATGCAGATGAAAATATTGCCAAGAGTTCACTGCAATGCAATTCCTTGGTTTCAATAATGACATGCATGTGGACAAAAATACTCTACATCTGACTTTTCTCACATTGATTAACATTCTTCCTGCTATAACTACCCAACTCAGAAAAAACAGAACCCTTAAAATTAGTCCTACTGTTTCTTCTTCTGAAAAAGTCTATGTGAATGAGCACCCTGGGTGAGAGTGTGCCCCAGGGTAGCTGTAGCAGTGATTCTGCTCATGAACTCTCTGAGTGACCCTGGTTCTGTCCTCCTGCCTTTTCTTTGCATCTCTAACTCAATCCCTTGATGATGCCATCCAATCTTGTAGCACCAAATATTAATAGTGTATTAAGTACCCTCCAAGGTTTATCTTCTGCTATCCTCTCTCCCTGACTATTCATCAAACTCCCTCTTTAAGCTTTACTTGGACACTCAATAAGCTCAGCTCATGAGTTCCTGCTCCAGTCCACTCTTGCCCACCTCCCCACCTCAGTGAATGACAACTGAATCCTTATATGGGCCTATCCTCAGGGTAGTAATTCTCAATTCGTTTCTTTTCTTCACATTCCACTTTGTATACAATAGAAAGTCATCTGGTATCTGACTCCTTCTCAACAACTCTGCTGCTACACAGTTCAGCAACATGTTTGGCCTGGATTATTGGGATACCCTGTACTGGGTCTCCTTTATTTCATCCTTGTCCTCTTGTAACCTATAAAAGACTAGCCAAAAGTGATCCTGTTAGAAAAATAGCAGATCATTCCCAATTTCTGCTCAAAACCCTCCAGTGGCTACCCTCTCACTTAGAGCAAATGCAAATGTTCTTACAATGACCTACAAAGCATTAAAAATGAGCCTCTTATCACCGTTCAGATCTTATCTTCCATAACAATGCCACTAGTAGAATATAATGTGAGCCACATGGGAGAAAGAAGTGCAGTGTTAAATTTTCTAGTAGTTAGATTAACAAATTAAAAGAAACAGATTCAATTAATTTTGATAGAGTATTTTTGACACAATGTATTTAAAATATTATCTTCCCAACGTGTAATCAGGAAATATGATATATGACATATTTTACATTCTACCTTGTGCTCAAAGTCTCTGAAATGCGGAGAACACTTCTCAGTTCAAACCAGTCACATTTCAAGTGTTCAACAGCCACATGTGGTCAGTGGCTACCATATGCAGTTCCAAAACTTTTCCTCCTCAATTTCTCCCCTTATGTCAGCCATGCTCCTACGATTGTGTCATAGCTTTTGTCCTTCTGTGTGGAATACTCTTGTGTTAGGTTGCACCATGATTCTCTCTTTCCCATTATTTTTAAAATTTTGCTCAAATATTTCATTTTCAGTGAAGACATCCCTCTCTACAATATTCAAATTACAACCTCTTACAATTATGACACTCCCTTTCAGCATTCCTTAATTTATTTTCTCCATGGAATTTAATGCATTGTCACAGTCTACATAATAAATATAAAACAATTATTCATTTTCTTTACATCAAGTTTAATCTGACACCAACCCTCAACTAACTGAACTGGTGGAAAATTCCATTTCATTATTATTTCAGTTCTTTCCTCCAATTCCAGAGTTGTGTGAAAGTCTCAGATGCCGTGGTAACTCATAATATATAACATTGGTTCCAAAGCTCCCTTGCTGCTATTAGACATAGAAGACTCCCATCCAGAAGACCTGTGTCATCAATCCCCAGTCCCTGGGTTCAGTTTTCAGCTCTCAAATATCTAGGAGGAGTTCTGCCCCACCTCCCTGTGGTCATACACAGCTTCTCATTGTACAGGGAAAATCAGACCACCATCCTCTTCCTTGTCCTTAACAATTCCTTCTCTGTTTTCATGTCTTCTCTCCCAACCACCAAAACCTTTGTCTTTTTAACTCCTCCTTAGTTTACAGTCTCAGTGGCTTTAAGAGACAAAATCCTGAATTTTGGGCAGTAGTAGTAGTGTAATAGATGGTGGACATACAGGCAAATTTTACAATAGAAACAAGGTGCCCAATGCCTGATTCCTGTCTTGAATGGGGAGAGGTAGGAGTAAAAGGATAGTAAATACAAGTTTTGTTAATATTACCATGAACTCTTGGCACAAACATAGTAAGAATTCTTGGAGAGTCCAGAATATTTTCAATTTTTTGTAGTTTGTATTTTTCTTATTTGTTATCAGGAAAGCCTCAAGATTACAAGCACTATTGAAGCTGGATGCCTGTGGCACATACCTGTAATCCTAGCTACTCAGGAAGCAGAAATCAGGAGGATCACAGTTCGAAGCCAGCCTGGGCAAATAGTTCTGCAAGAGCCTATCTTGAAAAACCCTTCACAAAAATAGGACTGGTGGAGTGGCTCAAGGCAAAGGCCCTGAGTTCAAACCCCAGTACCACAAAAATACAAAACCCTAATGCTTCTGTTTTGGTGAAAAGAAAATTTGGAGTCTGAGAGTACTGTCCATGGCCAGTCTTGAATGGAATGGAACCTTAACAAAAAGAGCCAGAGAAAGCAGCAAAAGAAAAGAGAAGATAATAGATTGTTGTATAATAAAGAAGCCCCGAGGAGCAAAAAGCAGGAATGTGGGAAGAGAATAGAAAAGCAACCTGGTGTGTGGGTTGGGAATGGGGAGTAGAAAGGAAGACCACTGCATGAGATGTCAAGACAGGGCCAGGAAGAGTTTCATGGAGAAGATGTATTGAAATAAGTTATGTGCCACTATTCTATCTTTTGAAGACAACCAAGTGGCTTGTGATCTCACAACTACATGACACAGAGGAGGAATAAAATCAAGCTTTACTGAATAGCTTCTCTATGCTAGGTGCTTTTGCATACACAATGCCTTTTCATTTTCACAATAGCACTATGCAGTAAGTAATATTAATCTCATTTTTCAAATGAGGAAGCAGGCCGAGATGATTGAATGCCTTGCCTGAAATCACACAGCCATAAAGTAATGGACTCAAGGAAAGAAGGTGTACAACTAACCCCATGTCCCATAATCCTGCGATGACCACTCCTCTGGCTCTATGTGTGAGAATCATGAACTTTTCCAGATAGACCCTTACAATACATCTCTCCACTCTGGAAATATTCCCTCATTTCTAAAGCTATATTTTTCACCTGCTTCATGCCTAATACCATGCTCTAGATAGGCGATCAATAAGCACTCAGTGAATAAGTGAGGAAAAAGAACACTGTGTACATGTGTATGTATATTCGATATCTTTGTCCAAATAGCAAAATTCGACAATAGCAGCCTGCAAACATCATATAAACACTATCCATTATAAAAATGTGCAGAGCAACTCAAGGAGTGTGGCCTGGTGAAAGCAAGGCCCCATCACAGGCTACGTATGCTAATCAGCAAAGTGAAATTGGTGAATTCTGAACAAATTGAACATATGCATGAAAAACGTTTCTAATTTTTGTATTATTAAGATTTTATAAGATATGTAATGATTCTTTGGCATACTTTGTTACAATGCTCATTATAAAATCTGCAAGAAAGGATTAAAATAAATCTCAGATGTCAACACAACCTCCGGGACAATTTTTCACTAGGCCAAATGATACCATCCATGACTGCATTATCTATGAGGCTGAGAATGGCTAATGAGGCCCGTCTATTGTGATAGGACCTGGGCGAGACCAAAAGACTTCCTCTTCACTGCCAAGAGCTGTACCCACCCATTCTTTGCAGAGTGAGTCCAAATTTTACATTTAAGGCAGTAGTGAAAATGACCAATACTTTTTGGCTCAGAAGACTTCACATATCATACAATCCTTGAGTCGTGTGGTTGTATGGACAAGCCAATGTCAGCTTCCTGAGGGCAATTGTATTCTGTGCACTCATGGGTCCCCAGTGCATAGGACAGAATCCAGAACATAAAAAACCATATATATATATATATATATATGGTGTGTGTTTGTATACATATATATATATTCATATACCATATGTATGTATATACATAAATACATATGCACTAGAATAAAGATCAAATTTTGTGTATGTAACTACCATTCATCTCATGTCCCCTAGTCTTCCCTCTACCTGAGTGCTATGTGTGACGTTCTGTGGGAAACACTGAAAAGTATGATTTTAAAAACCATTCCCAGCTTCTGAATTCAGTGATTTGTTTATTCTGCTACTTTCAGCCTCCTCCCATGGTATCAAATATCTTTAAATAGCATTTCAGTTATTTGTGTTTTCATCTAAATTTTCTCAACAAAAGTTTTTAAATCCCTGTTCAGTTTTTAAAGGAAAAACAGCACTTGAAAAATCTAATTTCTCCTTCCCTGTCTGAAGAATTGGCAATATGTTCTTAGAAACAAAGATGCAAATTTATCACCAGAGCTATGGAAGCACATGATTGGAACATGGCAGAAAAGAGTGAATATTACCCTGATTCTGCCGCTAATCATTTGAGTGAAATTTAGGAAGGATTTTTCTTGTTTGTTTGTATCTTTGGTCCTCAGTTTCCCCTAAGTAGATGTGGGAAATTTGGTCCTAAGTGATCTATAACATTTTTTCCAACTCTGAGTTTCTACAATCCAAAGAAATCAACCTTATGTAGTGTCCTGACGGGCTTTATAAGAGCACAGATGGAGATTGAGGATCTGTCTGATGGCAAAGAACAATAGCTGAATCTGCCAGACCCCACTGCTTCTTTAATGAATACTCATTTAATTAAGAGTAGCACACTCATATGATTAAGAGTAATCGTTAATGAGTACACTTGTATGATTCAAACCTGCTTGTACCTCATAATAACTATGAGAATTAAGTCACTTTATTCTTTAATCGTCCATGAGATGGAGAAAAGACCTATCCTCCTAACATTTGGAGCGGTGGATAAAACAAATGCAGAGAATTTGAAAGTATATTGAGCACATGGCAGAGTCCAACTGATAGTTTTTACGAAAGTCCTTATCTAAGGTGAAACAATAGCACAGTGCTGACAAGGGGTCGCGTGACGGGAATCAACACCTATCAAAAGGAGAGAAATGTTCCAAGTTAAACAAATATTGATTCATTTCCTCTTCATACTAAATGGACCTTAAAATTTCCTAAGATGTGCACTATCAGTCACAAGATTTGAACCCCTGGCAGTTGTTTCATGACAATTCAGGTGGCAGATAAATGGAGTGCCTTAAACATTAATAGATTTATAGATAACACCATCAGTCTTTATAATCCACGTTGTTCTTCTCCATGAAGTCATGGAAAGTGTTCCTGATCAGACAAGGCAGAAGACTGACCTACCATAATCAAACAATAACCTTTTACTTATCTCCCTAGACAATGTCTATGGAAACTATAAAGGAGGGTGTTTTGGAACCAAGAGTATATTTGGTTCCACATTAACTATCCATGTTTTGGTTTTGGGCATATTTATGTTTGTAGACACGTTCTCAAAGGCAAATACTTTATTGCAGAGGTTGAATGGGCTATTTTGCTACTTGTCTGATTGTGCTGTGCATCTCTAAGCATATTGACGATTTCATTACACTGAGTACAGTAATCCATATCAACAGCTCATCCCAGTTTTGAATTATAAAATACAATGATTTTTAAAAAAGGGATAAGCAAACTTGTCTGCTTTTAGTCCTTCAGGGATTGGAGTAGGTCCAAAATTAAGCAAGATGCTGAACAGCTCCTCAAATTTAAACACTTCCTAAAATTGTCTTCTCACCAAAACGAGGCCATTCGAAAGATTAAAAGCGCTCTTCTTTTCTTCCTCAAAAAAGGGATAGAACACATAATTACATTCTAATTTAAAACTCTAATTGAGTGCTCTTGTATTTGTAAGATGTTCCATTTTCCTTTAAGGACAATATTCTTATTAATCACACAGCTGTTTAATCATTTAAGGGCAAGGCTTCTTCAAACCATATACCTTTGTTGCAAAGCAAATGTGAAAGTGAAATCCTACGTGTATCTTATTTATGTACCTAATAAAAGCAATAATCAAATACTTAGACTGGAAAAATGATACCTTCTCAACTAGAGCAAGTCTAAAGATAGCTTATGTTAGACCAATCTATATTTTGTAAGGCAGAACCCTTCCTAATTTGAATCCAAAGATTGGTAAAAACAGACACGCAAAACCAAAAACGGGCACTCATGATTAAAGGATGAGTATGCTTGCTTAGCAAAGTAGAGGAGGGAAAGGTTGAGTATATTGACTTGACTTTGGAAATTGACAAACCAGTGTTTGACCTCAGGTGAGTTACCTAATCTCTAAGCCTTGCTATCTACTAAAAAACAGGGTAAAGGTAATAACAGTATCTCTCCAAATGGCTGCAATGAGGATTACATGACATGATTACATGAGCTAATACATATAAGTGATTTGAACTATTCACAATAATCAATAGATGTTCATTATCATCGTCATCAGTATTATGCAATCATGAAATGTACTATCTTTAATTTTCCCTACTACTACATTCAAAGGCATAAAAACAAAAGGGGAAGGAAATTAGAATTTCTACAGAATGGCTGCCATGTTCCAGGTGTTTTCACATAAATTTTACCTCAATTAGTAATCATAACATCCACCTGGAGTATGTCCACTTTAAAGAGAAAGAAAATGAGGCAAAGAGAGAAAGAGGCCTGTTGAAAGTCATCTGACTAGAAGGAGGTAGACAGAAACTGAAACCCAGGTCTCTTGTGCCTATCCCATACTATTACAAGAAAGTCCCCCTCCTACTGTTGGTGTTTTTCCCAGATATTCCCCTTTATAACTTCATATTTTTTAAATCTAGATTCCACACATGACAGAAAGCATGCCATGTTTGTGTTTCTGAGCCTTGTTTATTTCACTTAACATGATTGTCTCCAGTTCCATCCATTTTTCTGCAAGTGACATACATTCATTCATCTTTATGGCTGAATAAAACTCCATTGTGTACATACACTATATTTTCTTTATCCATTCATCTGTTGATGGACACCTAGGCTGATTCCATAGCTTGGCTGTTATGAAGACACAAACATAAACACACACACATATACAGGTGTCTCTAAGACAACTTGGGGGCTTGTTTGGTGGGTACTCATAGGCTTGTACAACTTTAACATGCTGGTTGCTTCATTTAATCCTCCAAACAGCCTTGTGAGGAATTATCATAATTTTTGTTTCATAAATGAAGAAACTAAGGCTCAGAGAATAAATAATAGGAAAAGTCAAAAGTTAGTAAATGGTAGGTTCAGGATTAAAACGGAATTGTATTTGTTTATCAAAGTCCATATTATTTCTCTTATGCCAGGGCACCTTCTGGTGAAAAACAAAAGTCACTCGAAGAGAATTCATTGAAATACATAGGAAAATTTACTTTTTTCCTCTTAAGTTATGTAAGATTTTACTTTATCTTGGGAAAATGATTTGTCACATGGTGAAATCTTACTTGCTGAAAAAAAGTGATGAGACCTGACCCTGATTGAATTGGGAAGAAAGGATAAGTAACTCAGACAAAGACAGCCTGTTGACTTATCTCTTATGTATTAAGGCATCTAATAAAGAGCAAAGGTCCCTATTTGATTTAGCAGAATGTGGGATCCATACTGCTCACCTGTAAGCTTCCTTCTTGTGGCAGCATCCTTTCTCACACGGCAAGGTCACAGTCTTGGGTTCAGAATGCCGACACCTGCAAGTTGAGCTCTAATATACCAGATAATTCAACTAGGGCATTTCAAATGCAGCCTGCTCTTCGCTCTGGTTTCCAAGCAGCCCTTGTATTTTTGTCTAAAAGCGCTGGGTATAGCCATGGGCTTGCAAGGGTAGCTTAATAAATGCCTGAAGAACTGAAGAGCAGAGCAGGAAATTTCTTTGGTTGACACCTTAACATAGTGAACAGTATTGCCTAAGGGAGGGTGTTGAGTGCAACACCTTCAGGGAACCCTAGCCTGGATTCTATTGCCTGAAGAAAATACAATCACAAACACCAATGGGCATCAGTTCTTGAACTGACATCTTAGTAACCAAGCAGGTTCACACTAAAGCCAACTTACAAAGATATGGACAGACCATGAATTCTCTCACAGAATTTTGAGAGGCAAAATTAGGATGAAAATATGTAGGTTAGCATAAACTAGTAAAACATTTTCTTCCTCTTTTTTGGCAATATTGGGGTTTGAATTCAGGGCCTTTCCCTTGCTAGGCAGGTGTTCTACTGCTTGAGTCACACTCCTGTCTTAAACTCATAAAATGTAAAATGTTATTTTTTGTATCACAATAAGTAATCAATTAGAGGTACACAGTGGGGGAAAAAGCCAAGATACACTAAATACCCAAACATTAATTGACTGTTTAAAGTTGTAGCCTCTATGTCTGCATACAGTTCTTACTTCTTTAAAATGTAAAGGTTTTAATACTAAAAATCTTCATTTTGATATTTTACATGTTTTGCCTAAAAGTCTTGACAGGTATTATCATGGTTCTGAATTTAAAATGGGTCAGAAAAAGAATGAAACTAATAATGCCAAGTACATGTAAAAGAACAGATTAACATGAATCTGTTGTTTAATGAAAGAAATAAAGGTCTGTAAAGTGTCACTTTTCAATTCTAAATTTCGATTGGGATGCCTAGAAGTTCTGGATATTACTTCCCAAAGCACCACTGCTTAAACACATACACACATGACATGTTGGCATAGTGAGAGAACACAATGACGCTCACACTCACACACACACACACACACAAACACTCACACACACACATACACACACATACACTACTGGTCTTGCCAAAGCACCCCCATTCATTGTCAGTGGCAAAGGTCTTAGTTCGATGGCCTCCAGCTCAGTTTACTAATGTTGTAAAGCTCCAGAGCTTTGCTTCTGGAGCTTGTCACCTGTTGCCTAGATGGCAGCAGTAACAGGTGGTTCACCATCCTGTTGCAAGAGATAACTACTAGAGCAGATGCTGTATATGGTGATCCTCTACTCGTGTGCTTTCCATGAACCAACTTCGTTGGCAGAACCAAGCACCATCTCTATTTTATGACATTTATAGACCTTGAAGATGATAATAAATAGCTCAATCCCCTCAACTCATGCCTTGCCTATAAAATCCAGGCAGTACATCCCCCATGAACAGTTGTGTTATTTCAAACACAGAGATACCTCCAACAGTCTCCATTGCTGCCCTGGGGAAATGGTTTGTGATTTGGTTGTTGAATGTGGAAGCCAAAGCTTACAATCTGGGGCTGGATGTATTCCATCTGCATTTCATTAATTTAAAAGAATCATCTATGAAGCTATTAAAATATGGATTCCTAGGTTTTGACTGTTCTCCCAAAGGTTCTGATTTGTTAAGTTTTGGAAAAGAGCCAGTAATCTACATTTTAAAAAGTCTTTCTAATGCAACTCAGCAGCAATTCTACATTTAGAATTATACAGAATTTATTTTCCTCGTTTATAGTTATAAAAACAGTGACCCGAAGTAGGAAAGTGATTTCCCAATGATTATACAGGAAGTTGCTGCAAACCAGAGCTGAGAGCTGTGTCTTCCAACTCCCAGTATTTCCCTTCCTGTAGGCTGCCTACTACCAGGCCATAGGGGTTTCATACAGCAACCTCTGTATGGTTTCCTATAGCTCTTGACTGTTTCCACAGAGAATTCACTGCAAATGCACCTTTTAAAAAGAGCAGATATTCACAGAAGAGTCTAATACAAGTCACTGCAAGGAACTCATTTCACGAAAGGCATTTTTCTTGCTCGTCATTCTTGACACACTGAGCCAGCCATGTGCTCTCCCTTGTTCACTCTGTACAAAGAGGACAGCACCCGCTTTCCTTGAATAGTCCGTGTTATCAAAACCATGAATCAGCAAGATTTGGTCTCAAAAAAAAGAAAATCGTGGACAAGAAATTCAGTCTCACCTCTCAAACTACCCTATGACATACTTTTTATAAATAACAAAATGTGCATTTCTGTTACAGCATTAGCATCAAAGATAAAATGGAAAATTAGATCCTCAGGTTGTAATTTAGCATCCTCTGGAGAAAACGTTTGTGTACATCACACAAATGCCTCGCAAGTTTTATGTTTTTGGCCAGATGAGATACATTTACCCTTAACTTAAGCTGAAATGTATACTTAGAAATGAATTCGATCTACTTGGTATGGGAGTCTTTCTGTGGCTAACCTTGGGAAATAAAACCCAACATGATATCTGACATCTTTGATAGATTCAATAATTCATTCTGGATGAAACTAGCTTTATGTGCTCAAATAGAAACTTCGTAAATACTCCTCTGCCTGACTTAACTAATTTTATGTAGCTTCATTTACTTCCATGTAGTAGTTTAAGTACCAGGAGAATTGGATACATGGTCTGTTTCACAATAAGAAAATGTGCTTAGTAGGGGGAAAATCTTTAAAGACATTTCCAGTACTGGATTATTAAATGATTGCTTTTCTAACAAATAGATCAACTTATTCAGGTAAGACATAATTATTCATTCATCCATTCAGCAACTATGTATCGAGCAGCTACTTGCTCTAGCAACTGCTGGACATCACACATAACCATGAACAAAAATAGATTTGCCTTACTCATGGATATACATGAATTTCCAAAGAGGACACAAACATTAACCATATAACCACCTGAAAGAGAAACCCATTATCCTAGGTGAATATAGGATGGTGTGTCAGTGAAGTGACTCAGAGAAAACTGCCAAGAGGGACCAACAGCAACAGCCCAGCTGAGGCCAAGGGGTGAGTCGTTTCTAACTAAGGCAAGAAGAGACTGTTCATACCCACAGTGGGAAAGTCATGAACAAGCAGCATAGAGCTCCATTCTAAAAAGTGCTAAAAGCAGCTCTGTTCACCGGTTCAGCTTTGTAAGCCAGCTTTAAGAAACTATCCATGTCTTAACCACACGTAGTTTAGTGACCAAAGTACCCGATGAGCAGCAGAGCACATAAAGAAGTTGCTTTAACCTCCATAGTTCTCCGTCATCACACTTGCAAAGAGAGGTTAATAAAGTCTATGCCTAGAATCATAAGAGGATTGAATGAGATCAAGTGTGTGCAAAGATTTATAAGCTGAATGGTACAACACAAAGATGAAAGATTATAAAAGATTATAATGATTAATACTTCCGGTATGGGAACTATTTTCTGCTACAAAACAAAATGGGGTATCTTTGAGGTAATGCTATAATCTGTTACACAGACAGACATTATTTTCTCCTGGTGCCACACAAGTAAGACATCAGTTCTTTGAGCCTTAGTCTTAATTTGTTCAGGGCTCAGTTCAAGATGCACTTGACAAATGAGTCTGTTATGTAAACTCAAAGGCCAGGTCTCAGCAACTTGCAGTCTTTTGCATGACCAGGTGTGCTGTTTCATGCACTCAAGGGCATGTGCCTCACTCACAAGGCTGGCTCCCACATTAAGTGACTGAGCAACATCAGCCCAGCCAGAAGAATCCACCATCTATAGATCAGAGGTTAAAGTTGGCCTAGCCTCTGTATATATATATACACACACACACACACACACACATATATTTCTTCTCACCCACAGGTCTTTGGACTGACTGGTAAATTTTGTTGTTTTTATTTATTTCCATGCTAAAGCCATTGTAAGACCCAGAGAAATTACTCTGTGTTTTAACAAAGTTATACAGTGGTTATAGCATTAATGTAAGGAAATTCTTGAGTAATCAATCTAATTAGGCATTGAAATTATCAGGAAGGGTATTGGAGGAAGGTAGAAGAAATGAGAAGTTGCTATGTCCAAAGAACAACATGTGGCTTGAAGATTTTTAGAGGAATAGGGTGGTCACAGTCCTCAGGAAATCAGAAAAGGGAAATTAGCAAATTATGGCTAGTTAGAGTAGCTGAATCTAGACAGAGTGGAGGGATCATTTGGGAAAAGAGAAACTTAAAGTGGGTCCAACAGCTATAAATTCGGAAAGAATGCATTCCTGCCCTTGACTATTTTCTCTAGGGGCCACATTACTGCCCTCAGGAGGTCAGTGTTTATTATTATTATTATTATTATTATTATTATTATTATTATTATTTGTTGGGGTCAGAGTAGCAAAGTTTAATTTCTGCAAAAGTCTCAAGCACAGGTAGAGAAGAACCACCCTTCAATCCCTCTATTTTACCTAATGCTATACCTCTGTGAGGACCAAAGTGTTGGATAGTCAGGACAGCAGTAGTGCTTGGTGTTGAACTCCCACCCCCACAGGACAGGTACTTGTGTTCTACAGAACTGAGGTCAGCCAGTTCTACTGGAGACTTGCTCCAGGGGGAATCACCACAGTGAGCTATGACCATGATTAAAGCATTCAAATGAATTTCATGAGAATCTTTGCTTGTTTTCAGTGGACATGAGAAAGTTTTGATTTACTTTTCCTTACACATAATTTGAATTATGTAATCACCTATAATTGTATCCCAACATTAAAGCAATGATGATTCCAAGACAAAGTCAATCCCTCATCTTTCAGTCCTGGTTGAAAAGCACCCAAACTCTTATTAATTTTGTTTTACCACTACACACAGCCTAATATCTCTATGTGCAAGTATGTGTGTATGTGTACAAATTTCATCTTCAAGCTTCATCATCATTGTTGGAGGATCACTGTTTATGATCACATTTTATTATGCAGGTGTCTATGATTAGGTTTCTCATTATAACCTAAGTCAATCTCCCAGCCATTTGTCATCAAATCTAGAATTCTTAGTTATAACATCAATATAATAAAGCTGGACTCTGCTCTGAATGGGACGATTCTGATGTTTCCAAAAAACAGAAAGGTGTTTCCTTCCTGTGAATGAAGAAGATTTGAATACTACTTCCCTATTACCATCCTATATTTCCTTCCATTCATCTTTCATGCTTATTTTCTCAGGGAATAACTCTGTAACCCTCCAGCTTATTCAGCCTGGAAAACTCAGTGTATTCTTTATTCCTGAATTTTTGTTAACCTTTACTTCCAATTAATTGATGATATCTATCAATGATAAGCTCATAGTGACTCTCTTATCTGGTCCTCTCTTCTAGTTACTACATCAAATGCCTTAGTGTGCATACTATTGATCTCTCTCCGGTCTCATGTAACAGTCTTTCTTCTCTTATCTTGTCAATCCATCCTTTCTACTTGCCCCAGATTTATCTTTTAAGGCAGAGTTTTGATCATGCTACTATAATACCCTATTTGACAATGTTCAGACACAGAGTATGATGGCAAAACTTCCTCAAAGGTTGTCATTAATATGACCCCAATTCAATTTTGTAATATATATAAATATCCCCTCTTCTTTACATTAGAGGATCACCAGAGAATGTGTTGCCATTGTCCATGTATCCCACTTTGATTCACACTTCTGGTTTTTGCTTATTATTCATTTTCCTCAGGATAACACTGTAAGCCCATCACCACTGCCAACTACTTCTATGGTAAATACTTTGGATTGCTCAAATTCCAGTCCAAATGACAACAGCTCTGAGGAACATCCCCTAATATCCTCACTTCTAGTAATTGCATCTTCCTCTGATCCCCACAGCATTTTCCCTGTGCATCTATTTTGCCCTTATTTCATTATTCTTCATTAAGTATACCCAGGAAGAAAAGCTTGACTTTACCTTTACTTAACACAGAATTAAGTTACATAATTGTAGCCCAATATGTAACAATGATGACTCCAAGACAAAGTCAAAAAGAGGGCTTTCAACCTGGCATGGTGGCTTAGGCTTGTAGTCCCACCTACTTTGGATGGGGAGATAGGAGGATAGTGTTGCAAGGTCAGTACAGACAAAAAAGTTAACAAGACCCTATCTCAAAGAACAGATCAGGTATGATGGCACATAAGTATAATTCCAGCTACATGGGAGATATAAGTAGAGGATTGAAGTCTGGGAGCAGGGGAATGGGAAACCATGACCCTATCTGAAAAATAACTAAAGCAAAAAGGGCTTGGGGCTCAAGTGGAAGAGTGCTTGCCTAAAAAGCACAAGGCCCTGAGTTAAAAACAAACAAACAAATAACTACTACCCCAGTAAAAAATGAGAGAGTGTTTTCCAGAAATTCATGAATTTTTAGCATGGAGATGAAAAATGACATCTGTGAAGCAAGGTAAAGTAATGGTAGGCTTTACCATTACAAAATGCAGTCCACCTTTTGTATCCATGTCTGGATCAGCTAACATAAGTACAACACTATTAGAAAAATAGTTGTATCTGCATTGAACATGTACAGCAGTGTGTTCTTATTCTCTAATTTCCTAACCCCTAAGAAACACGGTATAACATTATGCTAGGGATCACAAGTAATCCAGAGATAATTTGAAGTACACAGGAGGATGAGTGTCAGTTGTAAGAAAATACTACACTATGGGCTATCTCCTCACTCTGTTTCCTTTGTTATTCAGAACATTTTTAGTTTAATGCAATCCCATTTTTCAGCATATTTACTGAGATGAGTGAAGAGTAAAATTATTGGTAGAATATATTATTTATAAATACAAAATAAAATATTCAGCAGAACATTTTAAAACTAGTACATATTAGGTGTGTAGTTGTAAAATAAGAATACATACAAACCAAAAAAACATTCACTAAGTACTTCCTATGTGTTAAGAACTCTATAAATGGATTTTTTGTTCACATGGAACATTCACCTATGGTAGATGTTAATCTCACCCAAAAAACACTCTCTAAGTTAACACGTATCCTTAGCATTAAGATTTTTGGCTTTTCTACAAGTCTTGTACATAAAGCCCTCCATCTATTATTCAGATTTTGCACGAAAACATATTTTCCATTACAGTAGTTTGTAGTCAGCTTTTATATCTGGTAAAGTAATCATAATCAACATCAAACTTTTTTCAAGTGATGTTTAATAATTTTGTGTATTGAATTTTAAATATGAATTTAGAATCATTTGCCTTTCAGAACTATCACTTCAAGGTATTACTGAGAATTAAGTTATACCCATTGTATTAGAATAAATGATAGTTTTTGTGGAATCTTATATTTCCATTCTGGTATGTTCAGGTATATCTCTGTTTATCGAAATGTCTTAATAAAGTATGCTAGTCCAAGTTCTCCCAAGAAATAGAATAAGTGTGTGTACACACACAGAGAGAGACAGATTTGTTACAAGTAATTGGTGTCATGTGATTATGGGAGCTTGAAAAAAGATTAATTTTGATTATGATTACTTTACCAGATATAAAGACTAACTATAAAACTACCATAATGGGAAAATGTTGTTTCAATGCAACATTTGAAAAACAGATAAGTGAAGAAGAATGATCATTCCAGGTGGATGAAAATAAATTCCATTTACTGTGTCCACATAGATACTTCCAGATTTTGTCTTATTTAAAAAATGAATACACAGAAAAGGTAGCATGGAAACCAAACCTGGCACCTAGAAGATGTTAACTTATAAGGAAGGAATGAAGGGACTGATTACTCTACAAATTATGCTGACAAAGTAGATCAAGATTTTTTTGGTATGTTTTTCTTTAATTTTGTTTTGGGTGTGTTGTTTTGTTTGGTGCTTTATCAATTAGGTGTACATCTCAGAACTCATGTCAAAAAAAATTCCAGTACGCTGGAAACACTCCACTCCTGCTAAACTCAGGTGGCTTATAAGAAATGAAGAGCTGGACATTAAAGGTGACCGCACCAAGAGAAAAAGAATCAATATACTCAATAGATTCACACAAAGACCTATTATGAAACTTTATGAAAATCATTACTACTCTATTACACAAATAAAAACAGAAACACACACGGATGAAGAAATAATTGAACTCTGATCAAAATTTGAATTTGGATAAATGTATTCACTTGCACAGATAGACAATAAGAAAATAGAAGGGTGAAGGGGAGAGGGTAAAAGATTCCAGGAGAGGTGCAGCAGGTGGGGTGCATGGAGAGGCCTCTTCACCAGCAGGCAGGGAGTCTGAGGTGGGAGATAAAGTGGCACTGGCTCTGAAGCCTCACTGGTAGGGTTGCTCCCAGTCTAGGTCCAACTACTCCAGCTGGAGATTCAGCTGCATTGCTACAGATGAAGATGAATAAATTGATTTCAGGGCTCTTTAGCCCACTGCTGCCTTTCATCCAAACAAAGTGAAGTGCTTCTAGACAAGGAAAGTCATTTTTCTAGCAGGCAGAGAGAATCCAAATATATGAAATCCAGAGTCAAGCAGGACATGAGAGCAATTCCATGTGGCCACATGGGAGAGACATCCTAAGAGAATCTTTGATTAAGGACCACTTGAAAGTGACTCCTGTGGTGTGGGTGGCACTGGAGAATGAGATCATATGAAGATGTTGTCCAAGGGGGTCACCATTTTCACAACCAGGTTAAGGTGGGAGCAGGAGTCTGTACATAGCTGAAGAAGCAGCTCAGTTTCATGGAGAGGTTAAGAGAAAGAGGAAAGCCAATGTCCCACCATTTGAAAATCAGGGATACTCATCTAGTTAGTTCAAACAGTAGGCTTAATCTGGAATTTGACTCCAGCAAACTTTGGGGTCCAGAGAACTTGTGAATTACAATAAAGAAAAAGTAATGAGTATGGGAATGAAGGTTGGTAAAAAGTAGGCACATTTAGAAGATTTGTCATGGGCAGAATTGTAACGGGAAAACAGGAGTGGCTAACAGCCTTAGTTGTTCTGCTCTCAGTGAATTCAAGACATCATTTACTCACACATATCACTTGAATCAGTTTAGTAGATCTGTGTGGTTCTTACATAAACTCATGTAAGTTGTTATCAACTTGAACTGCAGCTTAATAGCAGTTTGGCAACTCCTCTTAGAGCACAGCAATGAAGAAAGTAGCAGAAAGAAGTTTAGCAAAGCCTGTGCTCCCAGCAATGCTGGCGTTGGTAAAGGGCAGCCCAAGGCAGTCTTGGCTGAAGAAAATGCATTCTTTCAAATTAGTCCAACCCATGTGTCACCATCCTTTATGCATCAGTGCTACATATGCACAAATGAAATTTAGATGTATTTCCCACCATTTTCCATTATAAGCCACCATTTTCTCTTCACAGTATAGTAGAAAACAGGTCATGTTGACCATGTTGACCTACCTATGATTTCTGGTTTGCTGTTTTGTCCTTTAGGATTTCTCTACAATCTGTTTTTAAATCAAGCTGAAACCTGACAGCTAGTAACTGCTTTACTTCCATAAGTTGCAAGTTTTATAATAACTTAATAAGTATTGCTGAAATATATCAAGAATGAGTCACTATTTCCTTTTTTGACTTACCAATAGGATACACTACTTTCAAGCTCTGTTGACAACTTATGTCCATTTAGTTTTACAGTACATCTACTGAAAATGGTAATTTTTTGTTTTCCCTTATTTTTTTACCTTAGATAATATAAGAAAATTTCCAAGCATATGTCTCTAAGACTATTTTATATATGCTCAAAAAGATGGATCACTCTAGACCTAACCGAAGTGGTTTGCAAATAGTCTCTTAAGTAATCAGTCTGGATTGTGCGATCAATCAGGCGGGGACAGAAACAGCTTTATCAAAATGACAGGTGGTGGCAGACCACACTACTCTGTCCTGCTGTTCAGAGATGTGCTTATTAAGCACATATTTGTAGAATACAGGGCTTCAGCAAGCCCTTGCAGACTTTTACTTTACAGACGATAGACCCAAAACCTACAAAAGAAATAATTTTCCAGAATCCACAGTGAAGTTACAGAAAGAATCAAAACAATTGTCCCTTTCTCTGAAGGAAGATATTTGAGGTACATATAACCGACAGAAGACCTGTATATGTGATATAAAAAGAATACATGGATGTTAATAAGAAAATCAAATAAACTAAAAATAGGAGAAAGATATTATAATAGGATGACATCCTACTACTTATTACAGGAATTTAGCAACAGGGGCTCAAGCAAATATGATTGTTTTTCTTCACATAAACAGAGGCCTTGAAGGAGTCCACCTGAGGTCAGCACAGCCTCTACAGGAGGTGATCAGTGACTTAGTTTCTTTCCTGTCCAATGAGTTCTTAACACATGTCACATATTTCTTTCTCTTCTCAAGGTTATCTAGTTTGTGTTCCAGAAGAAAAAAATAGGAAGGAAGTAGAATAACCAATGTAAGAGACAAGTCTTTAGAGTTTGCTGGAGGCCCTAGTGACTTCCACTTACTTCCCATTGACTATGGGTTGCATAACCCCTTCCAGATTCAAGGGAAAATAGCACATAAGTCCAACTGAATACAGTGGGATCTCAAATAAAATAAGGATCTGTTGGAAAAGAAGTAAAGAATGGCTAGGGAAGTACCTGCCAAAGAAAAATAAAGCAATACACAGAAGAGTCAAGCTTAATGGTCAATACATTTGGAAAAGTTGCCCAATAACCAACCAAATACTAATTAATTAGTTAGAAAGAAAAAAAAGAAACCAAATAATATTGTAACATTCCATAGCCCTGTCAGAATGAAGATGTCCCTTATTTGCAAAAATGATGATAAAACGATAAGTTCCAGAGACAGAAAATCAAAGCAAACATTTATACAGCTAGTAAATTTTACACGAATCAAAGATGGTACTTGTAAGTACATGCTTGATAAAAGCCCTTGCCTGAGGAGACACTGACAGGGGTTATTGGCAGTGGGAAATATGGGAAAAAACTAAGTTCGTTCCATACAGGCTTGAATAACTTAAATGACAGATTCATGCAATCAATGAAGAGAGACTTGGCTCTTGGGCTTATACTGCATAGTATAAGACATATAATATAGACCATTGGTCTTGTATTTCTGATACTATTTAGTGGGTCCCTGAGTCCATTGTTAGTTGTAAATACCTCTTGGGCCTCCCTACCAATTTCCACAAAGATTCCCTCTCACTACATTATGTACTGTTCTGGAAGAGTACATAATTTGCTGAAAAGTTTTGAGGCATAGAAAGTTAGGAAATTGGAAGCCTTGGCTTACTCCCACTTTACATTCCTTCCCATAAGGCCTCCTTGCTTTTCATCAACTCCAGGGTTGCCCTACCCCACATTGTAAAATCTTTAGTATATATGAAAGGCTTCATCATGTCTCCATATTCAACCCCCAAGAAATGCACATGTGTGTGTGCACACACACATGCATGCATCTCCAGAAGATTCTCATGTGACCTGCACTATGGAGCAATGACTTCAAGTCTTCACTGAACTATTTTGCCAACCAAACTAGCAATGTCTCTCTGAAAAATTCTGGTACTGGCTGATAATGGGAGAATCCATTTGTCCCCAAATTAGCAGTGCACATTAGTGTCACTGAAATAGATCCCTCCCTAATGCTTAGCAAGATTATTATTCAATTGGTGGTGGACTGTATAATAAATAACATCTTAGAGCCTAGAAAGCAGAGCAAATACAACTCAGTCAAATAATTGTTGAAAGAGGGAAGGTGATATGGTGAGAAAGAATTATATGATAACTTTACTGTAAATAGCTATGATAGTATGAAGACCCATCCTTACCTACTTTTATGGATTTGAGGGAAAAGAAGTATTTGGATTATATAATGCAGCTGGAAGTGATTGCTCTTGCTATGAAGGAGATACTTAAAAGATCTAAATAGTAATGGATAACCCTCTCTCTCGCAGTCCTAGATGTGTTTACTTAAAACACATATTTTGTAAGCAGAACAGCATATAATGACCATATGGCTAACATTTACCCAATCTGTAAATCACAGCTAAACTCAGGCATTTACTTTGTTATAAAGAAATATGGCAATTTATGCAATGATTGAGAAGAATTATGTGTTAAAGAGAAGGGAGCTTCATGTTTTGATTATGTAGGCAAGGAATGAAATTGAAGTGGTCGATGCTGATTTATAGCCAAGCATTTTATAACTATAGAGTCAGACCTAGGAAATGTGTGCTTGCTTTATTTATACCTAAGCATTTTGAAAGGAGATGCCATCACCAGCTCGAAGAAGATGTACTGTTGATTTGTTTGTTTTCAAATTTGGCTCAGATCAATGGAAACTCTAGGTGTTAAAAATGTTGAGTTATAAAATATGAATGTTGCTTTAGGATTTTCAATATGAGTCCTAATTCCCAAAGGGCATATAAAACATTCCACATTATGTAGCCCAAACTGATACTCCTATTCCCTGAAGCTCACCTGGTATTAATCTGCCTGTAGTTACACCTGGTAATGGTGACCAGGACACAGGTAGCACGCAGAAGTGAAAGCATAGAAGCAATGTGCCTTCGTGATGTCCAGCACCACCCTAGTGTCCTAGGTGAGGCCTGTACTTACTCACATTTACTATGAAGGTTGCACACAATGCGGCTAGATGAGGACTGTGAGGTTCAGCGAGTCGTATTAACATAAACAGGATTTATACAAAAGTCAGTAATGTAAATCTAAATAGCCTAGCCAAAATCAATATTTAAATCCCTTTTGGAAATCTGATAACCTATCCAGTCATCTTCTAATGGTTGGAAATCAATTTTGTAAGAATTTATGATATTATTTTTAATGACACATTTGCAATTTATATGTCACCTATTTTTAAAAGTAATAGAAGGTAGCAATTATTTTGCAATAATAAGTAAGAAATAGAAGGTACCAATTATTAGGCAATAATAAGCAATCATCTATACAGCTTAAATTAACATAAGGTATTAAGATGTGTGAAATGCTAAAAGAAACTTATAATTTGATCCACAATCTAGACCAGTGATGTCCAATAGAATTTTCTGAAACAAGGGAAATATTCTATGCTAATCACTGTGGTTAGATAATAGAGACAGGGTTACTGAGTACTTGAAATGTGGTTATTATGACTAAGGAAACATATTTTAAATTTTATTTAATTTAAATTGAATAGTCACATGTAGTTGGTGTCTGCCATATTGAATAGCACAGTCTTAGATTAGAGGTATTCTCTACAACTGAACACTAAATTTAGATCTGCATCCTGTTGCCCTAGGAATAAAGAAATTGTACTAAGAAAAATTAGCTGCTGAAAGAAAGTGCCTGTGTTATTCAGAGGAAACAGACTCTTATTCATTCCCCTATATGTTAGGAGCACATTGAAGAGACCTTATCCATGCAGTAAGTAATTCCTTGATGCTGTAGTTTTATAGAGGACACAATGGTGTTATCCATGGTAGCTTTTTAAAAGACAGGGACCTAATCTCACACAGAAATAAGACTAAACCATGATTCAGAAATGATTCCTGCATAGTAAATTAAAATATATGGCTTGGTAATCTAGCAAGAATGAAATTGAGAAAATTTAGAGGAATAGGTAGAGAGCATGTACCTTGATCCTACTCTCATGTGAATATGGTTGATGTACTCTCCATGAATGAATATAGAATTTTTAAACCTATTGAAATCACCATAAGAAGAGGACTAAGGTAGAAAGGAGAAAAATAGAAGGGATGAACCAATTCAGGTTGTAATACATATAAACATGGAAACATTACAAGGAAACTTCCTGTAGAGCTATCTTAAACAAATGCAAATGTCTTTTTTCAACAACAGAGAACAGGAAGGAAAAACACATCCTGTATGAGGGCTTGGTACCAGTGGGACAGGGACGGATACAAGGAAACAGTGTAGGAGCCTGAACGTGGTGGAAATATTGTGTACTCCTGTATGAAAATAGAAAAATGAGATCTGTTGAAACTACTCCAAGAATGGGGGGGAAATAAAGGAGAATGATGGAAGGGGTGAACTAAACTATGATTTTTATAAGAAATTTTATAAATGTTATTATGTACCCCTCGTACAACAATAATATGATAATTAAAAAATATATGAGACTATATTTGCTAAAACTGAAAAAAGCTATATTCAGCATTATTTATGCATAAATGGAAAAACATAAGCTATTAAAATTATCATTTTGATGATAATATCAAATACAAATTGCTATTGTAAATTTTGTGAAAAGAAAGGAAAGCATAAAACTATACATGTGCAAAATACATAAAATGTCAATATTATGTATTATGCATAAAACTAGATGGGAAACAATAATCTATATTTTCATGTCATAGTTCTCTCTCTCTCTCTCTGTCTTTCTCTCTCTCTGTCTCTTTCTCTCCTTCTTCGTCTCTCTCTCTGCTTGAATTTTCCTTACATTTTCTGATTGTACCTTTCTGACTGTCAAGACCCCTGTAAATCTGGTTTTCTTTCTTTCTTTCCTTCTTTCTTTCTTTCTCTCTTCTTTCCTCCCTCCCTTCATTCCTTCCTCACTGCCTTGCTCCCTCCTTCATTCATTTATTTAACTAATTTATTTATTTATCTATTTATTTTTTTCTTCTAGATAGGGTCTCATTGTGTAGCCCAGGCTGGCCTCAAATTCTTGATCCTCTTGTCTCAGCTGCACTACCATGTGCAGCTGAGTTCTCTTTCTCAACCATCACCCCTTGGGGTAATAAGATCACATCCTTTCTTTGAAGCTTCAGTACATGGAGAAAACTTGTCGATAGGCAAAATGAGCCCAAGTGAACTTAAAAGTTTTTCTGCTCCCAATCCATTACCAGATGGCAAAGGTTTGTAACTAGTAGTATGAATGAAGATATCATCTTCAAAGGAGAGAAGAAATTTCATCACTTAGGGCTGAGGGTGTAGTTCAGTGTTATAGTACTTGCCTAGTATATATAAGGTCCTGAGTTCAACACTCACCACCACAAAAAAGAAAAAATTCATAGCTTAATAATTTTCTCATTATTTGGTGAATATTCTTACATATTAATATACTATAACCTGAGGACTACAATAAATAAATTGTTTCTCCCAAAATTTGTATTTAAAACTCTAAACCCCAATATGACTATATATGGGAAATAGGGATTTTAATGAGGTAATTAAAGCAAAATAAGATTTTAGGAGTTGGGCCCTCATCTGATATCATTATGAGAAGAGAGAGAGACAAGGTTGCATACACAGAAAAGAGAAATGACCATATGAGGACACAGCAAGAAGCTTGCAAGCAAAGGAGAGAGGCGTCAGGAAAAACCAAACCTGCCAGCATCTCAATCCCAGTCTTTCAAGGCTCCAGATCCAGGAGATAGGAATTTATGCTGTTTAAGCCACCAAGTCTCAGAAAACATTTTTTCATAGCAGCCTTAGAAGACTAATACAAAGATACTAAATACCATCTTGACATTCTTGTATTTTCTCAGTTTCTGAGTTTGATGTCTTTGTAGGGGATGGGTTCAATCAGTGCTTATTGAGTCACCATCATTCAATAGGACTGACTAAACAGTGAATCAAATTTAGTGTTAGAATGACTTGAAATGCCAAAGCAGTTCTCAATTTAGTGATCTATGAACTGTGATCATATCTATGTATAATCAATATTATCTCCTTTTTCAGAAATATGGTCAAATTGTTTTAAGTTGTATTAACAGTTAAATCAAACAGATCCCATACTGAACCAATTATTTGTGAAGAAATCAACTCAACCTATCTCAAAAAATTATTAGTTCTGCATAGAGCAGAATTAATCATATCCTATGGAAATTTACAATAAATCCTGTTAGAGCGTCATAAAATTAGAAATTGTAAAATATACTTTATTAAGGTACTTTTCCCGGCAACTTTTTATCGTCATAGTTCTTCAGTGAAAGCATTAAAATCCTAATGAGTTCTGCTCTCAGTCCCTAATGTGCTCATCACAATAGAATGAACAATCAAGTTCTCAAAAATCTGAACGCTGAGGCAAGGCAAGTTCACAGAAACAATCATTGTGTAAGGGGATAATTTGCAGAAGAATTATGACATATATGGAAGATGTGAAGTAAAAAAGAAAATTCACAGATGTCACTTGAAGTTGGCTCATCTTGAAAGAGAATCCTAAAGCAATATCAGAATGAGTAATAAGAAAAATATACAAAATTTCTATATTTCATTTCTCTCAGAAAACAACCCCGCATGTGTGCGTGTATGTGTGTGTCCTATCAAAGCATACATTAGCATATTTCTGATTCTGGCTTAGTCAAAGAACAATTACCTCCCACACTAAAAATACTTGCAAAACTGAACAAAACATGTGAACTAATTCTGACCATGCCTTGAAAAATAGAGCAACAGGCCTGTTATTCTGCAGAAAAAGTATATCCAGAAGGTTAGTTCCACATTCAGCTGAGCTTCTGCCTGGGATTACATCCAAAACTTGGTACTGTAAAGTAGAGCCAAACAGGTAGCAATCATATCACCGCTCACAGGAAGCCAACATGAGAGTTTCAAGAGCACTGAAGCAGTTAAAATTTATGCAGTGGGATAAGAGAAGAAAAAGCAATACAAAGAAATGCCCCTCTCATTCTACCTGTGGCCAAATACTAAACTGGGCATGCAATGTGTGATAATCTGTAAGATCTAGTGGAAGCTAAGAGCAGAATGGAGATTTTAAAAGTCACATGGTACAAATAAATTCTAGAGTTACACCAAGCTATGATGAAGTGGTGTTATTAAGACAATGGTCATTCAGCCAAATAACAGAAAACCAAGACTTAGGATAAAAATTATGTCCCAGAGGAGGGGCTCTAGTGAGCCAGCCTAACTGGCTTAAAACTATAATCTTCCTTTTTCTTTTTTTCTTAAGAGGGGAATACTACCATATGTACTGCCTCATTTGGATGTGTCTGGAGTCTTGTAAGCTTTCACTAAAACCAAGTCTTAGTGGTACCAAACTTATAAAACAGTAAATTAACTGCCTCAGAATATAAAATTTAAAACTCTCTAAAGGAAACAACACTCAAAATTATGGTAATATAGCATCAATAAGATCCAGCAGTCAATGCAAAAAAAAAAAAAACATATACAGGCATATGAAATTTATGACCCAGAATTAGAAAAAATGATCCCCCAGATGTTAATGCTATATTAATATGCTAACATAAATTACGTAATTACCTGTGTATATGTGTGTTTTAGTATATATTTTATTATTAGTTAGTAGGACAAGGCCTACAGATCAGGAGGTGACTATCATTATATTTACACATCCCAAGAGAAGAGGCACACCATGCCATGGGGGATCACATGGAGAGTTGACAGAGTCAATCATAAGGAGACAGGAGCAACAGAAAAACATGAGCAGAGCCTTTTTTCTGGTTTCTGTGGGAAACAATGAATGAAGCAGGGTGAGCAGGCCTGGGATTTGGATAGTTAGAATAATTTCAATGGGCTCTGTACACAAAGCCTGTCCCTAGTTGCCTAGAACTCAGCTCTGGGATGGTTTGGGTGATGAATAGTGGCAGAAAGTATGAGAGCTAGATGGAGGAGACAGTTTTAAGTATGGGCTCTAGATTGATTGGTTTGCATATGAAAGTTATGTTCATGGCTAAGTCATTTCCTATCTGTAGAAACTGTCTGTCCCTGGGAGGAGCATTGTCTCCAAGGTCAGCAAATCCCTTAAGAGAGAAGATTAGTAAAAACTAAAATATAATCAGTGAGTTATGTTTGTTCAAGGATTTAAAAAGAAATAAAAAATCACAATGAGTGAGCAGATAACAATTCTTGGGGATGAAATGGAGATAAAAAAGAAAACCATATGAATGCCTTAGAACTAAAAAGTACAATAATTATAATTAAAGCTCAACAAATAGGGTTAGTAACTTAATAAAAACTCTAAAAATATAAGTAGACTTGAATAATGAGCAATAGAAAGTATCTATAATTAGCAAAAGAGAAATATACTGAAATGAAAAGAATAGAGGGCCTTCGGGGGAAATAGGTCACTTTTAAGTTACCTATCTTGTTTATTACTGGAATAGTAGAATAAAAAAAGAGAGAGAATACAAAAAATATTTGAAGAAATAATGGCCAAATTTGTTCCAAATTGAAAAAAAATACTAAACACAAATTTCAAGAAACTCAACAAGTCCTTGGCAGACAAAACACAAAGGAAATGACATCTAAGTGTCATAATTAAACCGCTAACACCAAAAGTAAGAAACAAAAAGCATCTTAAAATAAACAAGAAAAAAGGGCATTAAATATAAGTATGGAATGACATAAACTACGTCTGACTTCTCATCAAAAACAAAGATATCTGGAACGTAATAGAAGAGCATTATTCATGTGCTAAAACAACATCTAACTATTCAGCTAAAAGTCTATGTTCAACAAAATATACCTAAAAACAAAAGCAAAGACTTATGCAGATAAAAGAGAGAACTCTTCTCCCGCTATTTACAAGGAAAAAATACATTGAGCACTTCCCTCCAAAGATGAACGGAAACAAGACAGTGCTCATCACGGACATGAACCACTATTTTCAAGGACCTGAGAAATAAAAGAAGAGGATAATTAAGAGGTAAAAATACTGGAAAAGAAGGAATAAAACTGTATTCACAGAGAACATGATCACTGATGTAGAAAATATGAACTAATCTTCAAAAATTATGAAACTAATGATTTAGATAGATCAAAGGGTATAAGGGCAATTAAAAGTCAGTTATAAATCATGATGATAGCGTCTAACAATTAGAAAACAAAATTTAAAACAATGCTATTGCAACAGCATGTAAAAAACATTTAGAGATGTTTGAAAAAATGTTTAAAAGACCTACAGAGTTAAAACTATTAAATATAACCAGGAGAAATTAAAAACCTAAGTAAAAAAATTTAAAAACACATCATGTTTATGGACTGAGACACAATATTGTTGAGAGGTCATTTTACACAAATTGATATAAGGTAGAACACATTCTTAATCAAAACCACAGAAAATTATTTCACTAAAATTGACTCATTGACTTTAAAATACAAAAATTATAAAGATTTTTAAATAACATGAAATAACCAAAATTTTGAAAGTTACCTCATTTCAATACTCCTTATAGACTCATAGAAATTAAGCAAATTAAATGTTGACATTATCATAGACAAATTAAATTAATGGAATAAAGAGCCCAGAATTAGAGTCAATGATTACATTGATGTAATTGAGACATAAGTATAATATCTAAAATAATAAAATCTCTAAGGAAAGCATAAGAAAATGTCTGTTAATTTACATGGCAAAGGACTTAGGTCAAGAATATATAAAAAATCCTACAATTCAATAACAAATAGCCCCCCAAATTTCAAAGATTTCAACAGACACTTCACAAAGGAAGCTACATAAATGGCCAAAAAACACATGGAACAAAAAAAATAAAAACACACAAGAGACATGACTTTAATCAAAATGGCTGCAATTAAAGAGAATGACAAATATTGTCAAAATCTTGGAGCAAATGGAAACTTTATACTTTGTTGGAAATATAAAATGTGACAATATCTTTAGACACTTAATAAATTTTTAAAGAATAAAGTTAAATACACTCCTATCCTATGACAAAGCAATTCTACTTCTAGATATTTATACATGATCAATGAAAGTATATTTTCCTAAAAAACTTGAGTTAAGAATGTTCCTATGAGCTTGAATCTTAATAATGCAAAAAAAAAAAAGAAAAGAAAAGAAACAAACCAGGTATTACACCAAGCAGAATGGAAAGCAAGCTGTTCTATATTCATACAATGGAGGATGACCAATGGCACACCGTGTTGGCTGACATTGGGTCACAGAACTAAGAATTTGCCAGGTAGGTGTCACACAACTGTAATCCCAGCACTTGAAAGGCTAAATTGAAGGCCAGCCTGGGCTCCATGGTGCGACCCTGTCTCAAGAAAAAAAAAAAGTAAGGTTAACTAAGAGTTAAATCTTCTAATGAATATAATTACATACAAAAATATGAGAAGAATGTAAAGTTGTGTTTAAAGAAGAAAAAAAAATTGTTCAATTTTCTAATTAATCAATGTATCCAATTTTCCACAGCAAATTATTTCATTGAAATTGATTTTAAAACATAAAAATTATAAATGAGCTAGTCTCAGAGTATTTACATCTCTGGAAAATGGTGGTAACTACCACTTGGGATTTTGTTTGTTTGTGAGCCAAGTGTTAGATATCTATCAGCACATCACTGAAGACAACTCCAAATAAAAAGAACAACCAACCAGTATTTGTCCACATGGCTGAATCAATGCATCTCGAAAGAATTATGTTAAACAAAGTCAGATACAAGTGACTATGTACATTCTTTAGTTATAAATGAATTCATATTGCTCTAGAACAGGAGAAACAGATCTATGGTCATAAAAAATATAAGCTAGTTGTGTGATTGTGTACAGGGACGATTCAGGAACTTTGAGATTATGTATATATGCTATTTTTGATATAAACATGAATTATACTGCATATGCATTTGTCAAAACTCATTGAACTGTACACCTATTATCTGTGTATTCTGTCAGATGTAAATAGCATCTCAATAAAAACTGAATTCTAAAAAAGCATGTATTGGATCTCTTAATAGAACAATGCATTGTTAATATAGCCAACTGACAGAACAAAGGCAGTGATTTACAATGATATAGGTTCTGCTATTATTCTGAAGGCTGTCACACCACTACTAACAAAAATAGTACTAGTAGTCTACCGTATTGGACAGAGAAAATCACTTTTAAATCACTTTATCATAGATTTTTCTCAAAAAAGTCAATAAATTTTAGGGAGCAATATCCCTGCTGAAATGCATAGCATCCTTACCAAAATATTTTTGGATAGAAGTACATTTCCCCTTGTTTTTCAGAGTGCCATCTGATGTGTGCCATCTGAAAGGGGCACATTATACAGCATGCATATATTTAAACTCCAGAGTCACATGACAGGAGAATGTAGAATAATTAGAGAAAACTTGCTCATTTTTTGCTATTTCATTTATCATTTTCTAGAGTACCTCTCATTGAAATTCAAATCAAAACCAAGTTTCCTTTCTCCTGTCTCAAAGTGCACTGTTCATTCCTCACCATAGCATTTATTTTATTCTACTATGTTTTATGGGTATTTTATAGCTTATTTTATATCTCTATCAAATCATTTGTACCTTAAGGGCAAGGGCTAGCCCTATTCGTCGTGTGTTTCTGCACACACACATAATATACAGGTTTGTACAGAATTTGGGGGCCTCTAAATGTCTGATAAACTGAGTTGGTTTCTTTCCAGAATAACAGCAGAGCCTTTAGCCATTATTTCTTATGGCTTCAACTTGTATAGGCTTATCAAATAGATCATAAATTTCTATTCTTTCCCAACCACATTCTACTCAACTTTCACCCTTTCTAGGTGTCAATAACAACAACAAAAAATGGATTTAGCCCATCCACTAAATAGAATCTGGGGGTGGAGGGAAAGACAGGAGAGAAGAAACCACTGACTAACTTCTATAGCTATATGCTAAGTATGCTGGTTCATACCTGTAATTCCAGGTACACAGGAGTCGTAGGTAGCAGATTGGGGTCCAGGCAGACCCAGCTGAAAATGTGAGACCCTATCTTAGCAGTAACTAAAGAAACAAAAAGATTGGGGGGTATGGCTCCAGTGATAAAGACCTGCTTAGCAAGCACTAAGCCCAGAATTCTAATCCCAGTACTGAGAAAATAAATAAATTGAAGGAAATAGCTAGAGTCCAGACACTTTCTGTTGTCATTATCCCATTATTTAATTTTCACAATAAACTTGTTATAGTGTAATTTAAACATGAAGTAAACTGGTTTTCGAATATGTAATCTCCTGCTCAAATCTCCAAAGCTGTAGCCAATTATGTCACAAAATGAGTTCTAACTCAAAACCCAGTTTCTTTCCTTTAAAAGAATGAACTTGACAGAAAGGTACAGTTGGAGATCAGCTCCACTGACTGCATTTTTCATACTGTAGCTAGTACTCAGGAAGAAGGGCAGAAAGGGAAGGCTAGAAAACTCATCTGCCTTTGATAATTGGAGCATGCAGAGAAGAATAGAGCCACATATACTCAGTGATAACATGTCATCTGTGATCCATGACAAATAGTGTTCAAGAAACTTCATTTGCTCACTTCTGTGGTGTAACTTTTCTTTGGTTTCATTGCTATTTGGAATTTTCATTAGATATGACACCTTGCTACCTATCTTCATAATAATTACATTGTTAGTTAACAAAGTGATTTCATTAAAAATGTAATTGGAGTTGCATATCAAAAGATCTAAACTGAATGAAATGATCAAGATAATTCATAGGTATACATTATATTAGATTGAATAATTAAAAGGCTTTTTATCAATTGAATTCTTGGAAAATTTCATAAACACTATAATAAAAGGAGATGACAGTCACATATATAAAAGGGAAAGGTTAATAGCATTCAGTTTTTGACAAGTAAAGAGAATTTCAATGATTGCTCAAATCAAAAATGTAAAAAAAAATGACAGATTGGGATTCACATTGTATGCTGAATGGTCAATATTCTCTAATATGCTAATTGTTATCTTGTGAAAATTACCCAGTGTCTCCCTGGAACAGATTTGTGTGCATTTTTGACACTCTAAATTATCCACAACCCTTTCACCTTTGCTTGGTTCTTTGCGGTTTTCTAGCAACCTCCACTTGAGTTTCATAATAAGATTTTGGAGATTAGCCTCTGTAAATTACAGTTGCTCCACATTCCTGTCAACAGCTGGCATCCTTAGTACTTTTTCATTAGGTATCCAAAATGGTACACAGTGGTATGTAACTGGTATACAAGTAGCATAAGGTGGCATATAATTTTGGTTTTACTTTACATTTCCATGATGACAGATGATTCAAACATCTTTTCAAGTGTTTGTTTGTCATCAAGGTGTCTTCTTTGGTAAAATGTTCAATCTTTTCCCGTCTTGTTTTCTGATTGTTGAATTAAGTGTTCTTTATATATTATGGATACAAGTCCTTTATCACACATGTGGCTTGCAAATACTTTCTCTCAACCCATGGCTCATTTTCTCATCACCTAAACCCAACTTTTACTAAACATAACTTTTTGATTTTGATGGAGTTTGATCGATCTTTTTCAAACAGATCATGCTTTTGATGTCATATCTAAAAATAATCCTCTTCCATGAACCAAAGGACATGCAGGTTTTTTCCTCCATTTTCTTCCAGAAATTTTATTTTTTGAGGTTTTACATTTAGGCCTGTTATCGCTCTTACATGAATTTTTGTATCAGCCATGAAGCAAGTGCTGAAATTCATTTTGTCATAAAGGTATTTAATTGCTCCAGCATCAATTATTATAAAGACATCCTTTCTCTTTCAAATTCCCTTACACTTTTGTTAAAAGTCAGTTTATGTTCTGGGTCTATTTCTGGGTGAGCTATTCAGTTCCATTGCTTTACCATTTTTCAGTACCACATTGCTTTGATTCCTGTAGCTTAGCCTATGATAGATCTTGGAATTAGGTGACACTCTGCTGAGATAAGCAATGTTTGGTCCTACTAATGTAGTGCACATACACTGAATTTCTTTACATTGAGTATTGAATTCTTTGCATTCTTGGATGAACTGTTTGTCATGATATTTTTTCAAATATATTGCTACATTTTAATTGGATTAGAGTTTTTATATGTATTCATGACGGGATTTTGTATATAGATTATCTGTTTCTCTGCTGGTGTAATGTGTTCTTTCTCTTTTTTTTTTCTGGAGGAGACTATATAGAAAAGCTATTAAATGTTGGGCAGAATCTAGAAGTCAAATTCTCTGAGCCTGTGACTTTCAGTTTTTAAAAATCTATAGACCTAGAAATATTAGTAGCATTCTTTTCTTATCTTTTTTTTTTTTTCTGGAACAGGTATTTGGACTCAGGGCCTTATGCTTGCTAGGCAATTGCTCTACTACTTGAGACACAATCCAGCCCTTTTTGTGCTAGTTATTTTTCAGATAGGTGTCCTAAGCTTTTACCCAGGTTGGCTTCAGACCACAATTCCCTTACCTCCCTCCACCTACCACTCAGCTGGGATTACAGATGAACGCCACTGCTCCTGATTCATTTTTTGAGAAAGGGTCTCACTATCTTTGCATCCCTTGGCTGGACTTCAACCCAGATCCTCCTATCTCCGTCTCCTGAGTAGCTGTGATTGCAGGCATGCACCATCATGCCCGACCTCCTTTTTAGTTTTTAAATCATGCTTGCTCTTTCATTCCTGACAGAAACATTTAAAATAATATTTCCCTATAAGGACTGCTGTAGTTGTACCCCTCACATTGTGATTTTTTTCTTCATTCCATTAATTTCCTTTGAGATGTCTTTGACTCGAGTTTATTTCAAACTTTGTGGAATTTCCCATATATCTTTCTGTTACTGATTTCTATTTCAATTCTAGCATGAATTAAGAACATGTACCAACTTATCTATTTCTCTCTCTCTCTCTCTCTCTCTCTCTCTCTCTCTCTCTCTCTCTCTCTCTCTCTCCTTTCTAAGGTTTCTTTTAGGACCTATCTTGGTTAATGTTTTCTGCCATACCCATTGGTATGGCAGAAATTTAAAGTTCATAAACTTTTTGAGTGTGGGGTGCAGTAGAATATCTTAAACTACATTGTAAATATCTAGCAGCTTAAAAAGAAAAGAGTGTGGTCAAAAGGAAACACTGACATCCCTGTTTTGCTCCTTATCTACACACAATAGGACAAGTGCAATAAAACACACCACAATTCAATTATTACATCGTCTTGTAGATTCTTGGAGATTTAGGATTCATGGTGCTTAGTAGAATGACAGGCATTTTCTAAGCTCCTGTATGGTTACTTAAAGCCATCATTAAAGTTGTGTTAAAGAAAAAAATTAAAATGAGATTTTGTCTTCTAACCATCAAATTACAAATAATAAAAAATAAATATCACACACACAAAAACATGGATGGAAAAGAGAAAATTAAGCAGAGGAAAGAATGAGTGCTTTCTAAATGTGGTAAAATTTCAGAAGCAAATTGAATAAATATCTAAAATATTCTTTTATATGATATCTATGATTCTACATAAATGTCATTGATAAATCTCTATGGCACATTTTATCAGCTATTTCTACTTGTGTTGGAGTACACAAGTTTTTTGCTTTTATTCAATAAAAGTATAGGATTTATTTATTTTTGGAACAATATCAAGCCATCTGGAACCTCTTAAATGTTGAATGAAAAGTTGTTATTAAATCATATTTGATATTGTTGATAGTTTTGTTTATTTTTGCAGTTTATCTAAGAACAGAACGTTTGCTGTATTTATAAGTTTCTTGGCTTGGTGATTGGTACTCTGTGTATGTTGTGAACTACTAGGAAATGATGCTTGGACCTCAACCAAATTCATAGCATCATTAAAAATCCTCCTTCTATATATCCAATGACAGTTTCTATGCTGCATGAAAGGTGTCATCCTTACATTCAGGTCTGAAATACTCTGTATCCTATTTCTTTTAGCAATGCACTGATTTTTATTGCAAAGAAAAGAGGAAACATTGGGCTTGGTTTGTCACTTCGCTCATTTCAATTTCCCTCACCATATGTTACAGTTTTGCTGAAAACAGTTTCTGCTGTCTCACAGACTGCAGCAAAAAGCAAGAGAAACCCTCAACTTTATTGTTGTCCTCAAATTCAAATCCCTGTTCCTGACCAGCCATGGATAGATTTATTTTCTTCATTCTGAACTCCCTTGTAATAAGACAGCTGTAATTACGTCCATTACACAGTGATATCATTGAGAGAATGGAGTTGTTTGTAAGGTAACCTGTTACTTCAGAGCCACGCTGTTCAGCTGGACTTCCATTAGGTTCATTGCTTACAGACCAAGTAAAGTTGCCATTGCAGCTGTGACATTTCTTCCATTTTTTTCAGCTCCACATCCAATGCAGTTCAGTCTACATCTCACTTGAACATGAATCAAGGGCTTTGCGTTCCATTTCAGTCTGTGCTGTGAGTGATTGTGATAAGATCCCCTCATTTTTTAAAAAGAGGTATTATCTTCTGTTAGCATCTTCAGGTTGAGAATATAATAAATAAATAAATGCTTTGGCATCAGCTAAATTATTTATAATTTCAGCCTTATGATTTTCTTCTTATGATGCAGGCAAGGGTATTTGACCACCACAAATATCCCACTGATATTACTTTGTCCCTATGCGGAGAAGACACTGTCATTCACAGAAGTCACACTCCTCCCAAACATTCTTTGACTTCTGAAGACGAAAAGCTGGGTCTTTAAAAATAAGCTAAGGTGGGGGTGGTGGTGCACATCTATAATCCCAACACTAAGGAGGCCAAGGCAGGAAAATCCATCAAAGTGAGCCTGGGATACACAGCGTGTTTCAGGTCCTCCTCACCTACATAGGGAGATGCTGTCTCAAAAAAAAGTAAACATAAATAAATATAAATAAAATAAACTGACTCATGTAATGTTACTTACCAGCCATTTTTTCATTCAGTTACTTTTTATTAATCAGTTTAATATATACACAAAAATTTTATCACAAAAAATGCATTAGCTGGACACTGATGGCTCACGCCTGTCATACTAGCAACTTGGGAGGCTGAAATTGGGAGATTGTGATTTGAGGCCAGCCCTGGCAAATAGTTCACAAGTCCCCATCTCCAAAAATAACCAAAGCAAAGTTGACTGGAGTGTGGTTTAAGCAGTAAATAGGCTACTTAGCAAGCATGAAACCCTGAGTTCAAAACTGCAGTCCCACCCCCCTCCTAAAAAAAATTGATACTAGTTTCTTTGGAGGGAGATGCATTACTCTGAAAGTTATATGTAACCACAGTTGCCACATTTAGCAAATAACAATATACTATAACCACTTAAATGTGAGTCTCAGGTAGCCAAGGACATAAATGTCCCAACTATTGTGTGTACATACTAATACTAATTTCCTCTAGGATTAAAATTGAGCTGCAAGGAATAGAAGATTTAAATTCAGGTTATAGGAATGAAAGTAGACAGGAATTTCTTGATCAGAGGGAACTTTTTATGGAGCTCTGTTGTGTATAATACCAGCAAGGGAAGGGCAGCTAAGTCAACAGATACAGTTTGGAGAGAGTCAAATCCATTGTGTCAAGGTGACATTGAATCTGTGCCTTCCTTTAGTGAAACATTGAGTGCTTTCCTCTATTCTGAGGTTGATTTAGAAGAACCTAAGATATCTATGCCCTGAATCACACCCTTCTGTAACCAAAAAGACCAGGTATGACACAAATGAGAACTCCACTATCAATAGCAGGTAATCCACAAAACATGAGCAATAGCTCACTGTCTTATCCAAAGTTCCACAATGGCTAAGATGACTTCATGGCCTTTTAGAAGAGTGAGGAACAAAATGGGTAACATTCAGCACAAATGACTTGGACATGTGGGGACCATGACTCTAAAATGCACCTTGAGAGACATAATGGATGTGCTATTATTCTACACACTCTGATCAATAAAGTAGTATATGATGCTTAGTTTCTGCTATTGACACCTTGGTCCAAGGTCAATGTGTCAGCCAGCATGGTTGGTTTCTTCTGAGGGATATAAGGCAGAATCTGGTCCAGCTTTCTCTTACAGCTCTAGTAGCTTGCTGGCCATCTTTTATTGATTAATAAAAGCTTAATTTATGAAATATTAGTTTTTTAATAGAGTACCCTTAACTAAAAGAGAAGAAATTTATCATACCCAAAGTGATACTTATTCAACCAAGTTCAAGTTCGTCTTAGATAAAACTTAACCAAAGTTAGAAATAGGACAATGAGAGATAAGTCAAGGTGCTCAATGAAAAACAACCTCTAGTCCTTGCATAAATATAGTAGGAAAACAAGGAGTGTGAAGGAAATTACCATTACTGTGTTGTGTTTGTACAAATGTTACCTCTTTTAATTTGCCACTTCTACTTTATGCCAAACCCAGGATCTTCTTTTTTCAGCACTATTCATACATTATTCACTCATCCATGCATTCCTCTGTTTATTCCTTTAACAACAGTGTACAGAGCAGTCAGACTTTCACACAGCATTAAACATTCACACACATATTACAATCATACACAGACAACCCTTGACTTTCATCCTTCTACTTCCCAACAATGGTCTTGGTTGAAAAATGTGTGATTAAGCATCACAGTGATGTTATCAAGGTTATTGTTATGGTTGTGCTATAACAATAGTTACTCCTTCTTCATGGTACAGTTTGAACAGGTACTGAGAAATATTGGCCAAGGGAAGATTTCCATTGTTCTCAGCTTCACATTGTGAAAGAGCATAATTGTTTCTCTGCGTGTGACTGTGGCCACAGTTTGGTGTGTGAGATGTTATATTTACTTACCCTAAAGGACATTTCAAGTAGATGGTGCCCAGTTCTATCAATTGCTAACTTATTCTCCCACATAAGACCATGCATTGGAATGATTATAATAAGAAAACTGAATTTGGAAAAGAATGACATATTTTCAGAAGATGCTGTCCTAGCAGTAGATGAGAAACAATTACTTTTTGATTTCTTTCTTTTTTTCTTTTTCTCTTTTTTCCTTGTCTTTCTATATAGAATGATGGGAAATAGATTTTCTCTTACCTACTGTGTTAGTTTAGTAGCTCTTCCATGACAAAGTACCACAAACTAGGTGGTTTAAAAAACTAAAATGTGTTGCCTCAGCATTCTGGAGGCTAGAATTCCAAGGTCAAGATGTCACCAATGTAGTCAGCTTCCTCTGAGGATTGTGAGGGAGAACTGGTCCATCTTTCTCTTCTAACTCTTAGTGGCTTACTGGCCCTCTTTTACCATCTTTGGAGATCTCTTCCTTCATCTTCACAATGAAATCTTCCCTGTGTTCATGTCTGTCTCTAAATTTTTCCTACTTTATAAGGAAACCTGCTTCATTGGAAAAAGGATCATCCTAATGGCATCCTTTTAATTTGATTACACTATAGGAAGCATGTCTTCAAATAAAGTCACTAGTCTTGGATGTTGGGGGTTAAGACTTCAACACATGAATTTTGGGGAGATGCAATTCAATCTATAACACCTGCTAAGGCTGGCTGACTTACAGGAGAGCTGTGTAGAGGACTAAGTGGAGATGGCCTCCCTGGCCATGCCACGAGTCAACAGAGTGGACTGAGCTGCTTGTTTGATGACTACCATAAGATATGGAGTTGTTTTGAGGATTGTGACACTATTGGCCATCCCAACCCAAGTGAAAGGTAAGTAGTGGAGATATTAATATGGTAAGTTAATCAAGCAGCTTAATTTATATTCACCATATTTATATGACCATTCTTCTTCATGCATAACAAACATTAACTTGCATCCTTGGTTCCAGGACTCTATGACTTCATATAAAACCAGTTTGTAAAGAAGAAAGACTATCTCTTGGTATTGGAATAGAGGAAGAGCTTTAGTAAGACATACCTGTGAATTCTGCCTCTGCCATCTACTAGATCTATGACCTTGAAAATATTATTTTATTTCTTACCTGTGAGGACAAAGTGACAAATTAGTGAGATAGCTTACCTGAAGATGTTAGCATGTATGGCTCATGAATGGTTAAACTGCTGACTTCTTCTCACCAAAACATCCTTAGTTCCAACACTGTAAGAATTGGCTCAGTCTCTGTGTCATATTGCACCACAATCATCTGTCTCCTTGTCTGTCTCTCTGTCTTCTTTATTAGAAAACAGATTTTGGCAGCTCCCAAGTTATAGTCAGGGGAATATTCGTAATAATGGTATTACCTTTTCCCTTAAAACAAGCAAACAAGTGATAAGAAGAGAGCTCTTAAAAGACATGTCGTTCACCGAGTAAGTTGAAGGTTGACTTTTTGTTGCTTTGGCAATAGCGAGAAGCAGCAGGTATTAAAGAAAAAGTCAGTAAGATAAATGGTGTACGAAGGAAGAAACAAGCCCTGAATAAATGAGAGCTGGCGGATGGAGTGCGGAGCTAACAAAGAATGATGACTCTGCCTGAAGGAATGGTCCAGGATACCGCTCAATGCCAGCAAGGGTGATTCCAAGGAGTGAGCACACATCGAGAAAAGCAAGCAGTTTCCACCACAGAACACACCGATGAGTTTTCCCTGAATGTTTTCTTGCAATTAGGTGAATACAACCCAAGTCACTTCTTACAAGGGTAAAAGAAAAAAATCTTAAAATATGTTCAAGCTGCTAATGTTTTTCCTTGTCCGAAGTCAGAAAGATAAAGGCTTGGACAGCAAATGTCACAGAGCTAGAAGATTCTGCACAGCCTTAGACACAAAGAGGATTTTAGATTGGCTGCATCCCAAATCTTCCATCACTTCTGATCTGGTCACCTTTTCCTTTACTGAAGTCCTTGATGACATATCCCATCTACTGAAGACACTCACAGATCTCCTCACTGTTCCCTGATTTCCCTTGGGTCTTTGTGGAGGTCAGAGGGAATGACACTGTAGATTTAGGGCAGAATCTTCTGCTGAAGGTCAAGTTTGTAATTGTACAGTGTTGAACCTGGCCGCTCCTCCTTTTGTAAACTTTGTCTAAATACAGTGTATGTTGTTACTGTTGAAAATATATTGCTCATAGATATATAATGCAAAAAAATTCCCATGTAGATTTCTCTATAGCTTGAAGTGTTGAAATTGTAGCCCAGTTTATCAAAAACACAGCTGCTTTCCTTGGGTTTCGGAAGGCTTATAACGATTTTTGTCTTTGTGGACTTGTGAGAAAACCCTAAGGAAAACAGCTGTGTTATTGCATAGACGAAGAAATCTCAGATGAGTGTGAAGTATTGTAATTTAAATAAGAGCACTATTTTCAGGACTTTTCATTTTAAGATCATTTCATTATTTTATTTTTCCCTAAATAAGTTATCCAGGAAAATAAGAGAGCAATTACTCTAGGGACTGCACACAATATAGCAGGCAAATTAAGGGTTTTAATTGAGAATATCTAATGTTGTACTACATGATTAATAGAGATGTGATAGCAATATTTACATATGTGGGATATTTACATAATCTACTTTGTTCTGTTTAACTGAAGCCAAACACAAATGTAAAGTGACAGATTCTATTAATTTTCTTTATTTTCCTCAAATGTGGTGTATGTTCTAGCCACTAATGGTAAAGGTTAGTTTTTTCACTATACTATTTATAAAATTTGAAATTTTATAAATAAATATAAGCATACTGCTGTTCACAGAACAAACAATACAATAATTTTAAAGGCTTTTATTTGTGAAAGCTTTTAAGAATATTTATCTCAAATTGAGTTGTTTACTGAATATGACTTAAAACAGCCAGAAATATTTAGTTCTACCTTTCTAGGTCTAATGACCACCTGTCTATACATAGCTAGTAAGAGTGCTCTGAATAAATTTGTATTTTGTTACAGGTCATTTGCAATTATCAATATAAGTGCAAGTACTTATAACTTGCATCTTGGTATTTGCTCAAATTTTCATTCAATAAATATTTGGTGCATAAATGACAGAAACCCAATGCAAGCTGATTGAGTTTTTTAAATGTATTTTTCATATGAATACACATTTTGTGTATATACATGGTTTGGAAAATTTTGAACACAGGCATCAAATATTGTTCTCAATTTTCTCCCTAAGGTGGGAGTGCCAGTGGCTCATGCCTGTAATCCTAGCTACATGGTAGGCTAAGATCAGGAGGATTGAGCCTGTGCAATTATTTCTCAAGACTGCATCTCCAAAATCTTATCATTCTCAAGTAAATGGATGGAACTGGAGAACATCATTCTGAGCGAGGTTAGCCAGGCTCAGAAGACCAAAAATTGTGTGTTCTCCCTCATATGTGGACTTTAGATCTAGGGCAAATACAGCAGTGTGGTTGAACTTGGGGCACCTGATAAGGGGAGAGCACACACGGGAGGTATGGGATAGGTAGAAAATCCAAAACATGATAGTATTTGATGTCCGCACTGCAGAGGAGCTAATGTAGAAACTTTATAGCAACAGAAGTCAATAGGAGAAGGGGATCAGGAACTAGAAAAAAGGGCAGAGATGGATGAATCAACTTAGAATGTAACATATTTGTACATGGAAGCAATGCTAGGAATCTTTCTGTGTAGCTATCCTTATCTCAACTAGCAAAACTGCTTTGTCTTGCTTATTATTATTTATACTCTCTCTTCAATAAAATTAGAGATAAGGGCAGAACAGATTCTGCCTGGAAGCGAGGGGGTGGGGGGGACAGGGAGGGGGTGGAGAGGGAGGGGGCGGGGGGATAGAGGGGAGAAATGGCCCAAACATTGTATGCACATATGACTAAATGAAAAAAATATTAAAAATCTGAATTATCTGACAAAAAAAACCACCGTATTCTTCTCCTCTCCTCCCCTCCCCATTATCCTTATCATCTTCTGCTCAAACATTGATTGAGTACTTCCTAAGTGCTACATACCATGCTTGGTACCACACTTGCATTACTTCATTCAATCTGGACAATAATTCTAGTTTGTATTATGTCCAATTTACAGATAAGAAAACTGAAGTTTACAAACACCAGGTGAGCAATTCCATAGTTTCACGTGGCACTAAGACATATTTTTATAAATCAGTTTCCCCAATAGAAAAGAAAAGTAACAAACAAACCATATGAAACAAAGAAAAACTTCTTGTGAACATTCTTAACATCTTTTAGGTCCAGTACTTTTAAAAGAAATCACTTTTATATTTAACTGTGTCTGGTTCTGATATTTGGGAATGCCATTCAGCCTCCTGAATTTCTTTATTAAATTTTTTTCATTATGTTCCATTTTCAACTTCTTGTTCCATAATTACAAAATTATGGCCTCCTCTAAAACTACACAGAAAGGAAAACACTTTTACTTTTCCATGCACCAAAACTAGTCTAATCTTCAGGCAATCTTATGACTTCTGTGAAAACATGATCCAGATTGTACAAAACCTTAATGGAAATATATAGAATTAGAATCCAAAAATAGTTTGTGGACCAGGGAGGTGGGGCTCAGAAAAACTGACTACAAATATTGTGCATGACATAACTGAACTCCTTGACCTAGAGCCTGTGTCTCTGGACTTCCTATAAGAAAAAGTCATACAAAACAGTCTATAGAGAACTTCTGTGTATTTTAAATAATGGTAATAAAATGGACATCCATGTACTTTCCAACTAGGTTAATTTAAAAAAAAACTGTGTGTCCCTCCTTGATCCACAGTATTCCCCAAAGGTACTGAGTTTTAGATTTTTGCCATCTATGTGAATCTAGAAAACTATATAGATTAACTTTAAATGTGGGAGTGTGCATGTGTGTGGGGGGTGGTGTATCTGCAAATTCCACATCTGCAGATTCAACTAATCATTGGACAAATTTTTCAGAAAAAATTATGTCTTACTGAACATACACAGACTGTGTTCTTGTCATTATTCCTTGAACAATGAGGTATAACAACTACTTATATAGCATTTGCATGGTATTAAGTACTACAAATAATCTGGAGATTATTTAAGGTTTATAGGGGGATGTGCATATACTTGCAAATACAAATTTCACATAGGGACTTGAGCATCTGCACATTTTGGAATTTTCAGGGGGTTCTGGAACCAAACCATGTAAGTACTGAGGGGCAGTTGTGAACGTGTGCGTGTGTGTGCACGTATGTGCATATATTTATATGAAAGCACACAGTATGCTATCTATGCTATATTCTGTAACATAGTCCTTTATTTGCCACCGTATTTTAGAGGTTTACTCATATTTATGCACACAGCATTTATTAGGGCAAAGGTTAACAACTATAACAAAGCATACAGGGTTTAAGTAAGTCAATTCAGGTAGTAGTTTTGAGAATGGCATTCCAAGTTAGGAGTTGGCCATACTTTACATGGTCATGCAGGGCCCAAGGTCATCCACCTGGTTACTGTGTGGCTCCTGGCACCATGACAACATCTGCCTAAACAAAGCTGGTCCTTAGGCATGTTCATATTTCAGTCCAGGAACAAGAAAAAAAAGAAGTCTTGACCAAAAAATTTGGGGATTTAGTTATAAAATCAATGTGAATATGATGCATATGATTTTATCCACATTTCTTTTGGCAGAAACTTAGGTGTGTAGATGGACTTAGCTTCACTGGAAGCAGAAAAGTCTAGCTAGATCACATGGGAAGGATGAGGGAAAGAACAGATTTGGAAATAGTTTGTTAATTTTCACTCCTGTGATGTATTCTATTACATATATATTACTGCTATGTTTGTATCTATTTTCTCATTGTTTTCAATCAAAATAATCAATGAGTTTTTGTTTTTCTCGTGTTTTAACTTTGTGATTCCACTTCCTTTTTCTCACTCCATTTGTTTGGAAGTTATGTTTTCTGTCTAATGAGCTAATCATTGCCAAAGTTATTTTACCACAAGGACTTATTGAAGCCCAAAGACAATCATTTTCTTTACTCTCTCTCTGAAATTAGATGTTTAGTTGATTTTGACTTATGTACTATTGCATCCCAATTACTCAGTCCTAAACATATTTTACCCAAGACACTAAAACATTATAACAATCAACACACATACAGCTATTGACCAATGCTTGCACCAGCTACTCCTCCTTACTTTTCATATTTTGTATCATAGGTCATTTTCCTACTTGAAGTACCTTCCACATACCATGCCTTCTAATGTTATTTGTCTGTGACCTCTGTCACATTGTGTTTATTTGACATGTCCTTATTTCACTTTAACTTTGGAAAGATGGCTTCACTACGCATAGAACTACAAGCAAAGAAGAGTCTCTTCTGGCTTCTGTTAATGTCATAGAGACATCAACTATCCTGTCCATCTAGTCTCTTCTGCTTTGCAAGTTGATCTTTCTTTCTCTGCTTCTAAGACCTCTTTATCTTTGGGCTCTTTACTTTCTGGTTTTGGATGGGGATTTCATTTCATTTTCTTTCTTGGTACACCATGAGCTTCTTCTATCTTAAATTGGTAAATTGGTATATTTCAGCATATCTGGAAAATTATATGTTATATATTAAAATATTTTCTCTCTTCTGTTCTCTCTATTCTTTCTGAAACTTCAATTAGGCAAATATTATGTCTTCTCACCTTGTCATATTTCTTGACATCTCCTTCTCATTTTTTTTCAGTTTTTATCTACTAGGACTGTTCTTTGGATAGTTGATTTAGATTTATATACCAGCTCACAAATCTCTGTGTCAAAGTTGTTGTTTAGTCCATCCATTGAAGTTTTATTGTTAAACATTGTTGTGATTTTTTATTTCTCTAAGTTCTATTTGAGCTCTGTGAGGTAGCACACACCTATAATCCTAGGTAGGAGGAAGAAGTAGAAGAATTATGATCTGGGCAAAAAGCATAAGACCCTATCTGAAAAATAGACTAAAGCAAAAGGGCTGGATGTGGAGCTCAAGAGGTAGAGCATCTGCCCAAGCAAAAGGGAAGTCCAGAGTTCAAACCCTATCATTGCCAAAGAGAAAAAAAAAATGTTCTATTTGGTTTTTCTAATCCTCTCACTCACTTCTTATCTAATATTTTCTACTTGTGTTTTCAAGATGTATTCTATTTAAGACATATGAAATATATTTGCTTTATGGAGTCTGCTATTCTAGTATTTGAGCCCTTTGTAACTTTTAAAAAATCAAGATACTTCCAACACTGAAGCCTCGCATTTGCTGTCTGTTGTTTTTGCAGTGCTTTGTACAAGAGCCTATGTATGAGCTCACTTTCATTGCTGAATGGGAGAAGCGCCTTTCCTTGTAGATTTGTCAGTGGGAATTTCTTTAAGCCAGGGGTGAGACCAGAGGGATTTTGGATTTGCTTCTGTCATTTGCCTTGCTGGAGAGAAAGGGAAACAAAAGTGAGATTATCAGCTCAAAAGTATCTTAAATTTGGCAGTTTTTATATCACACATACATGACATGAATTTTTACAAAAAAAACCAAATTGCTTGAAGACTAGTTATACATTCTGAGTTGCATTGTTTCACCCACCCAGTGCCAAGTTTGAGAAGGACAAATATCTTTGCTATGTCTGTCTGAAGGGCAGGGTTTACTTCTTATTCATACCTAAGTCTTAGTCAGCATCTCCTATTAAATTTCTCCATTGTAGTGGGTTTAACATTTACATTCTATATCCCTGTGCTCCATGGCAGTCAAAGCAGACTTCTCAAAATCCCCAGGGTCAACAGAGGACCTCAAGGTACAACAGCATTGATGCTGTTTATATCCCAAGATCCCATTTTCTATTTATTTGTGTTTAGAATATGTGCATCTGACTCTTTCATGACCACTCAAAGATGTGATTGCTTTCTTCATTTTTTACACAGCATTTTAGAGTTTCAAGGTTTTTCCAGTTCTTAAAGGTATTTAACTCAATAGCAGAGGAAAGTTAGCACCATCTTATTCTTTCCAAGATGCTCCTGAGGCTGTAATTTTACATAAAATAACAGGTTCTTAAAAAACAAGAAGGATCAAAACACATTCCTGGAGACAAACAAGAGCAAAAGAAAATCACCTGTTTCTGTCCCCATAATGAATTGAGGTCTCAAATGTGGCTCTGTTATGTTACACACTCACATGTAACCATGAGATGCCCAGTATTACTCAGAGTCCTTGGATCTGGAAAAGATGATCTGAAATTCTTATATTTAAGTCGTGTAAAAACTACAGTGCCTTGCCTAATATCACTGCTAAGAATAAGAGAAATTAGGTTGTCTCCTTTCTTTCATCCTTTCATCAATTCTTACCTACTTTCTCATGTGATCTTAGTGAAGAAGAATCATACATTTGACAACCGTGTCATTGGGGATTCTTTCTGCTCAGACTTACTAATGGTCTGGAAAAGTAAAATTCATGAATCAAAGACATGTGCTAGACAAGGGCTGAACTAAACAAAGGTCACCATTTCAAGACTGATTTGGCTCTAGAACCCAGATGCCTGGTTCTTAGTTACTACTCATCTATAGAACATCATGAAATCCTGATGGTCCAATACTTTGATTTGTAGTTATGATAAGGAAGAAGAAGGAGGATGAGAAGGAGGAGGAGGAGAGAAAGGAAGGAAGGAAGGAAGGAAAGAAGGAAGGAAGGAAGGAAGGAAGAGAAAGAAAGAAAGAAAGAAAGAAAGAAAGAAAGAAAGAAAGAAAGAAAGAAAGAAAGAAAGAAAGAAAGAAAGACAGACAAGAAAGAAAAATAGTATCTATGATCAAATTCTAAATAAAAATGAGATTCAGTATCTGGAAATATTCTGTCATGGGAGTGATCAAGCTTTACTGATCTTTAGAACTCAACATGTAGACAGTAACTCACTGCTTCCTGTCTTACCAGAACCAATCCTTGTGAGGATGAGAACAGAAAAGTGTCTGGTTGCCATAGTTCATAGTAACCAATTCTAACTCATGTAGGACACAAGTGCACATTTCATGTTATTTTTGCTTAGTTACTTAGTGACCCTCGTAACCAGTGTACTTTCAATGTTAGCAAGAGCTGCTTGGAAAGACACAATATTGACACCTTTTGTAAGAGTGGTCCTAGCCTTGCTTGCCTTTTTTTTCCAGTCTCATCTGTCTATTCTAAGACTTTGTTGACTATGCTGTAGCCAAAGTGAAACTCTACACACTTGTGTGCTCAACTTAGAACATGCTCTCTTTCACTGTGACCTTTGATGGTCATTTAAAGCCTAGTACTAATGTCACTAAGCTTTATGAATAGATAAGAAGTGGCAAAGGAGTGGATTAGGTAAGAAGTGACATTTATAAGAGAAGTATATACTTCACTTCCTGAATTTCCTAACACTTTGATAGAATCTCAGGACAATATGTATATCTGTCTATTTATATTTTTATTATATCATCGTCTCCACTAGACTATATATACCAAATATGTCTGTAGTATAGACACAGCTGAGGCTTACATTTATGGATACCAAGGAATAGCTACTTCTCCTAGGATGGCTCAGCAGGTAAACCTCTCCTAGGTCCTGGGTATCTTCAAGTCAACAGGCCCTCTGAACATAAATATAGCTCAGCTCTACTCTGATCTGTTCTTTTTATCTCTGTCACTTTGGGGTTTTAGCTGAGAACATGGCTGCCCAGAATAAGGATTAGACAACCCAGCTTTCTTTGCAGAAAGTGTACCATGTGATCACATTTTTATCAATGGCATTTGAACAGAAAACAGGTGTGGTACTTCTGGAAGATGACCTAAAAACAAGGTGTATGTCCTCTCCTTGCTCTTTCCTCCTTATAATAGTTGGGATTCACATATATCCTCACCAAAAATATAAAGCCAAGGAACATTAGAAAGGAGCTTGAACTTCTGAGAACTCTCTCCTACAACAGAACATGCATATCAATCTAAATTTTCAGGATGGCAATAAATCAATTTTTACCCTACTTAAATTATTATTAATTTGGTTTTTCTTTGAATACCCAATCATATATCCTGCAATAGAGGCCATCAGAGGCTAGACTGAAGAAAACTTTCCTTCAAATGAAAGCCTATGATTATATGCACTGGAAGTAGGGACATTCCTGGGTTCTCCCTTTACTTAAAGGATCTTTAATGTGACATTAAGAACCTGGAGCTGTGATGAAAGCAGCATTTCATTACAATAGCAGTGAATTTTCTTATCATGAATCTTTGGTATTAGCTTACAAAAAAGCCATTTTAAAAATAAACATTGACCTTTGTACTGTAATTCATTTGGTTGGAAGCTATTAAGAACTCATTTATGATTAGAACAGATCTACTAACTGGGGGAGAGCCAGTAATGAATAGGAAGCCAAATTCACAAACTGTAAAGATTGTGTTTGGGTGGATAACCACAGCTGTGATATTGAGGTTTCATTTTATAATAACATCTAAGTTCTTCAAGATTAAAAGAATTTCAATCCTCCTCCCTCTTTTTTCTTTCTCAACTCTTTTGTCCCAACTTGCATACCAAGTCTAAGGGCCAGCACATCCCCAATTCTAATCCCAGAATCCTCCTGTCACATCAGGGAAGGAAGTTGGGATGTTTATCTGAGACATACACAGAGAAAGGAGAACAATCAGATGCTCCATGACACTGCAGCTTCTTGGAATGGAAAAAAGACACATCCTCTTCTGCCAACGCCAAAAGAAGGGAAGCAACACAGTTCCATAAAGAAATAGAGCCTGAAACCAGAAAAACCTCAGATCATCGCTCATAGCTGTGCCATCATGCCATCACCTGGCCACAGTCAGGTTGGAGGTGGTGGGCTGACACTTAAGTTGAGTGTTTAAAGTTTGGTAAGTTTAGTTAGATAAAGGATTCTCCCAGGGCCCTGTAAACCAGCTTTGACTTTCCCATGATATGCTAAAGATTAAAGTACAGATATTCATATATATTAGACTGATCATTGCCTTCATCCTTGACCCAAATATTATCCCAAATTTTAAAAGTTCTTGAGGAAATTATCTTATGCTAGGAATACATTGATAAGAAAAGCTCATATTTGCTGAGCAATTCCAATACTCAAGGCAGGTGACTTCCAGTAATCCTCAAAATGACCTTCCAAGATGGACATTATTCCTTTTCACAGTTAATAAGAGAAAACTTAAATCTGAGAGAAAGTAAATAACTTTAAGTAACTTTCCCAACACCAATCATCCAAGGGCAGAGTCTATATTTAGCTCAGATAGTCTAGCATCAGTAAAGAGATGCTTAACCATTCCACTGTCTAGCATAGTACATTTGTTCATTTTTATTTAATTAGTGTTTACAGAAGGTCTGCATGTGTTGAACACACTTCTAAGTACTTTTACATGTTAACTTATTTACTTACATTAATGTTTTATAATTTGTCCCATTTACAGATGAGAAAACTGAGGCAGAGCAAAGTTAAGCACCTTTCTCTTTCCAGGAAGTGAATAGTAGCTAGGTCTTGAGCTCAAGTCAAGACCTAGAAAAAGAAGAACCATAGGCATGAGACAAGAGGTTATCACAGGCATGGGCACCAACACAATGATGAGTTGGTGTCAGCCATGCTTTCTAAGAGACAGAAAGACGTGCCCCAGAAAGAAAGGTATTCTTCAAACAGACAGCAGAATGCCCATGGATGAGAAAACGGTTTCTAGCATTCAGAAGGCAGATCACTTTTAGTGGGCCATGCTTGTTTTTAAGGAAATAAATGACATTTCTTGAGCATTCACTGTTTGCAGCCATTTTGTTTAGTGCTTTTCTCACTTCTGAGTTAGAAATTGGGATCATCCTCATGTTAGAGAGGCATAGAGAAGATGGAGGACCTCACCCAAGTTATTCAGCTCTTCAGTGAGCCACACCTACTGGATTTGGGCGTCCTGTTCTGTGTACCAATAGGCTACATTGTCATAAGGTGGTATAGGATCTCTTCCAAGAAAGGGCGAGTAAATGGAGGAAGGCTGCCTCTTACTCTGATAATCTTATTTGCTTCAGTTTCTCTAAGACAACCAACATGCCCATAAGTAGTCAGTCAATTGTCAGAGGCCTTGGCTGCCCCAATACTCTGCTCACTATCCTGCCTGAACTTTGGCTTATCGTCCTGTGAATGGAGGGTCTGACACATTAATTCTGATCATTCTTGGTTGGAAAATACATACAGCCTTAGTTTGCACAGCCAGCAGCCAACCTGTTCCTCCTCTATATTGACCAAGTTCCGTAAGTTTTGTCAGGTAAACCACAAATGCTACTCCCACATCACCTTATCTTTTGCAAAAGCCTAAAATGATGTTTGGGTTTTTTTCTATGTTTCTTACTACTACCTTCGGATGTGATAGATTGTATCTTTGGTAAGTTGGGTGGTATACAGGGGAAGAGAGGAGTTCTCTCAGGACCCAGCTTTGTCTCTCACATAATATGTTCAGGATTAACATATAAAATCTTCATTACATGAATTTAAAACACTGCTGTTTGGCAGAATGGAAAAGCATAGACTGAAATTTTTCAGGCTATTCCAAAAAATAAGAAAGAAAAAGAAAAGGCTGTATTACTCAGCCATAAGGAAAAATGAAATTATGTCATTTTTTTTCAGGAAAATGGATGGAACTGGAGATCATCATGTTGAGCAATGTAAGCCAAGCTCAAAAAGCCAAATGTCACATGTTTTCACTCGTTTGTAGAGTCTAGACCTGGAATAATAACAAAAGGCAGTATGAAGAAGCATAATGAAATCCACCAAGCACTGTCTAGAAAAGGGAGGAGGAGGGAAGGGGTAAGGGAAGAGAAGGAAGAGGTAAACTTATTCAAATACACTGTACACATCTGTAGAGTTTTCACCAAGAAATCCCCGCACACTCTCAATGTATGCTAGTTAAAAAGTAAAATAAAATTTAAAAAAAAGAAAATGCTCAGACTAACCAAGGCAATTTCAAAGAACAATTGCAAACAAGTAGACTATCAGATTTTAGAAGTTACAAGATAATAAGAAGTGAGATAAATAAAAATATCAATGTCAGAGAAGAGGTCCGAGCCCAGTCTCACACAAATAAAGGGACAGTAAATGACAGTGTTGCACTTGACATAATAAGGAAGGAACTTGATAAAAAATAAAATAGCCAAGCTGGTTATGTACATGAAAAAATATGGATACAGACTTTATATCATTCATAAAAGTAATACCCAAAATAACCAAGGCCCTTCATGTGAAAAACAAAGGTTTAAAACTATTAGAAGAAACCATAAGGTGATCATGTTAGTATCATGAAAACATGATATTAAGAAACGAAAAAAAATCTAAGACATTAAAAGTGCAAAGCCTGAAAAAAGGAAATTATGCACTTGACTACATGGACATTTAAAATTTCTAAGGACAACATGAAAAGACACCAAAAAAGACAAACTGGAAAGTACTTTGCAATCCACATAAATAATAACAGATTCATCAGAACATAAGAGATTTCTCACAACTCAGTGAAAAGGAAAGCACCATCCTCGTGGAAATTTGGAAAATGACTATGTTTAGGCCAGTCACAGAGGAAATCTGGATGGTATCTACATATAAGAAAATGAATGCAACATCACTAAGGAAATGAAAATTAAACAAAAAACCATTTCATACTCATTAGACTAGTAAAAATTAAAGTCTAAAATTCTGAGTGCTACAGAAATGTGTGAAAATGAGAAATCTGAAGAATTATCAATGGGAATATAAGTTGAAATCACCATTTATAGAAGAATTTACTACTCTCTATTAATATGGAGATGCATATAACAGAGCACCCTGCAATTTCCTTCTGAGATATACAGCCTAGAAAGGTATGCATGACACTCTTAAGAAGGCATGTGTGCAGTTCTTCTCTGCAGCATAGTGTCTAATAGACAAATTACCAACAACATAAATATCTATGAATAGAAGAATGGGGAAGCAGTAGTATATTTATACATGGAATAATGTGAAACAGCAGAGATAAATGAACCAAGCTGCATGCATCAATATGAAAAAATCCTGAAAAATATTGAGAGAAAATGTAAATCACAGGGTACTCTCTACCTTTTATTTAAATTAAAAATACTCAGAATAATACAGTAAGCTGTCTGGCGTACATGTGTACATAATGAAAGTACTGATACTGTATGGAAAGTTATATACTTCAGGATACTAATCGTCCTTGCAGAGGAAAGAAGGAAGAATTTTTTTCTTTTATTATTCATATGTGCATACAAGGCTTGGGTCATTTCTCCCCCCTGCCCCCACCCACTCCTTTACCACCCACTCCGCCCCCTCCCTCTCCCCCCTACCCCCTCAATACCCAGCAGAAACTATTTTGCCCTTATTTCTAATTTTGTTGTAGAGAGAGTATAAGCAATAATAGGAAGGAACAAGGGTTTTTGCTGGTTGAGATAAGGGTAGCTATACAGGGAGTTGACTCACATTAATTTCCTGTGCGTGTGTGTTACCTTCTAGGTTAATTCTTTTTGATCTAACCTTTTCTCTAGTTCCTGGTCCCCTTCTCCTATTGGCCTCAGTTGCTTTTAAGTTTCTCTGCTTTAGTTTCTCTGTGTTAAGGGCAACAACTGCTAGCTAATTTTTTAGGTGTCTTACCTATCCTCACACCTCTCTTGTGTGCTCTCGCTTTTATCATGTGCTCAAAGTCCAATCCCATTGTTGTGTTTGCCCTTGATCTAATGTCCACGTATGAGGGAGAACATATGATTTTTGGTCTTTTGGGCCAGGCTAACCTCACTCAGAATGATGTTCTCCAATTCCATCCATTTACCAGCGAATAACATTTCATTCTTCATGGCTCCATAAAATTCCCAAAAGACTGTGACACAGGTTACTCCAGAGGCACCTGCACACCCATGTTTATTGTGGCACTATTCACAAGAAGGAAGAATTTTATATGGGAAGGGCTAAAGATGTTTTTAAAAGCCCAGGACCAGTGTCTCACAACTGTAATCCCAGCTATTTGGGAGGCTGAGATCAGGCGGGTCACAGTTCCAGGGCAGCCTGGGCAAAAAGTTAGCCAGACCCCATCTCAATCAATAGCTCGGCGCAGCCCTGCCTGCCTGTCATCCTAAAATAGGTGAAGGCTAAAGTCAGGAAGATCCTGGCTCAAGATCAGCCAGGGCAAAAAATTTTGCAAGACTGCATCTCAATGGAAAAAAGCAGAGTGTGGTTGTGCATGCTTGCCATTCCAGCTATCTTGGAAAGCACAAAATAAGGAGATCACTGTACAGGTTGGCCTTGGCCAAAAACCAAACACTATCACTAAAATAAACGAAGCATAAAAGGCAGAAGACATTGCTGAAGCAATCGAATGCCTGTCTAACAAGTACAAAGCTCTGTGATCAAACTCCTGTACTGCTGAAACAAAAGTTGAATAAAAATGTCTTTAAATCTGTAAGTCCTTTTTATAGATAGAATCAAATATGAAAAATGGTAATATTTCTTAGATCTAAGAGACTGATATCAGCAACTTACTATGTGGACAGGCTTTGCAGTCAGCAGTCTTGGGTTGGCTCATTGGCGCTACCTGTTCCTGGCTATATCTCCTAGGTAAAATGACCTAAGTTCTTCTTCAGTAATACATATTTCAAAGGGTTGCCCTAAAGATTAAATTAAAGTATATATAACATAAAGTATTCTAGCATATTAACATAATACCTGGCACAGAGTAGATGTCAATAAAACACTATTATTTTTATTCCTTCAATAAATATCTACTTGTATATTGCCAAGCTTGTAAAAATAAATTACCCAGAGTCAAATTATAGTGTTTCATTAATAACTTTAACATCATGTGCAATAGAATTGAATGGCACTCTTTTGACAATTTATAGATATGATTCCAAAGTACCCTGAAGCAGTTCTCATCTGGAAATTCTTCTTAAAAAGTATTCTAAAACAAGGGTGACCAAAAGAACTTTCTGTGATGATGGGAGTATCGTCTGTATTGCCCAATACAGTCACCGTTGGCTACAAGCTGTTAAGTACTGGAAATGCAACAGATGAGATTGAGAAACTGAATTTTCATCTTACTAATATTAACTAATTTGAATTTAAATGACTGCAAGTGGCTGGTGGCTACCATATTGAAAAATGCAGGTGTAAAGTAATAGAATGTCTTCATGTAGGCCTGTAATGCCAGCACTAGCAGGGGATGGAGGGAAGGCCAAAGAGGCAGGATAATCAAGAGATCAAGGTCAGCCTGGGCTACATAGGAGGACCTTGCCTCAGAAAGCAATAAAATAAAAAAAAAGGTAAAATAATTTATGTTTTGACAAGTACATATGGGCACTTATTATATGCAGAGCAAAGTGTTACATAATGTGGGAGAAGCAAAAGGTACCTTATGTTCTAAAATCTATAATCCATGAAAGAAAATGGACGTACTTGAAACTTTGAAATGACAAAAGGCCGCAGGGTCTGAGGAGTTAATCTGACCACAACCTCAGGGGATGTGGCAAATATTTGTGAGATCACACTGGACAGCTATAATGAAGGAGGGCTCCCAGACTGTGTCAGGCTGTAATGAAGACTTAAGAGATGAATATTCTGTAGAAATGGCCACACTCCTGACACCCAGCTTAGCCTAAGCAGAACAAAGACTGGAGTGGACTAAATATCTGGGATGTGACTGGCAAGGAAGATGTGCCCATGAAGGACTTGGGACTGAAAATAGCTTTCTGTGTTCTGTCTACATTTCTCCTCTGTCTAGACTTTGACTATTCAAAGATCAAGAAATACGTTCAATAAATAATGAAAAAGTGAAGCACAAAGAACTCTAGAACAAATTCTAATCTAGATTTCCACTGCATCATTCTGGTGAGGAGTAGGTGAGGGGAGACAAAATGGTCGTCAGAGGAAGACCACTGTTCAATTTTCTGGAGCCTCTTTTGGTTCTTGGGTAGTATAGAAAGGACCTGGAATCGCCTGTTAGCCAGTGAAGGATGACTCTCTAGCAGTGGAATGGAGAAACAGTAGGCCTTTCTGATAAGAGGGTATCACATCTGAACTGTTCTAGGATAGAAGGGGAATGTACCAAAAACTCAAAGAGGATGGCAAAGAATTACATAAAACCAAGCTGAAATGAAATTACCTAACACAACAGAGCAGGAGCAAACACCACAGATCATACAGGCCACAAGTGCCAACAGGAACCAGGCAGACAAGAACGTGACTCAGAAAGCAGTGGCACCAAAGATTCTACCTGGACCTTAGAACCCATTACTCTGCTCCTGAAAAATCACAGAAGTCTTTTTGAGAGATGTTGGAGAACAAATCATGGAAACTGGAAGAACTGGCATTTTTACTGAGAAGTTTTTACTGAATCTGAGAAACCTAAAGGAATAGTGTTAATTATTGTGCCAAACTCAGATTATCACATTGAACACATCCACATATTAATAGGAGAACAATCATAAGAAAAACCAGATACTTATAGATGAAACAGAGGAATTGCATCTTTTTTGCACATTTGAGTAGACCAGGTGTACTAATCCAACAAAATAGCCAGGGCACACGGCCAGAGCACCATGAAGACTAAGCAGATGCTTGTGAGAAAAAAATCAGAGAATTTTCACACTGTTGGGTTCTTTTTGGCCTTCAGCACATCCCCTAGGTAGAAAAGCACGCTGTGAAGCAACTGCTCTGCTTCGTGCTAGTAACTCATGAAAAGATCACGAAGCAGTTTCCTTGGGGACTTTAGATTATCACATTATAATTCACATTTATATTCCATTATCTAGTTCACCAGCAGCAACTGCATATATGTTTTCATTTTGTCTTTACAGAACAGCCTGCATTGTTCCCAACCTCATATGACAGGTAAAGAAAGTTTAGCCACAAGCTCTTAAATTACAGTGCCATGTGCCTGGATTCCAGACTGCATGTATTCCCCAGATATGTTACACTGTGTAACTTGCTGACTATTCTCATTTTAGAACTTGGGAAGCTAGGCAGAACTCCTCATGAAGAGGAGTAACTGATCTGGAAACCTCTTGTTCCTGTGGTGTCCAGTCAAATGGGCAGGTATCAGCGTGCTCCTCCTCTAGCAGGTGCAGTCGGACGAATGGCAGCATTCACTACAGCATAACGAGGAGCCCCAAACTGCCACTGTTACACATTCGGGTTTGAATTTTTAATTCCACCTCGTAAAACAGTGCCATAAATCATCCTGTGCTCCACATAAAGTTGCATTTTCCAAAACCATCTCTGAAGTAATTAAGGAGAGGCTACACAGACCTCTAAATCAGTTCCCCAGGATATGTAGGAACAATGAAAATTCTGTAGCTCACTTTCCTTTTCCTCTATCTCTTGCCTCCATTCACTCTGGCTATGACAAACTATCATTCCCATGCCTTCATTCACAAAATATTTATGAGCCATTTGTGAACCTTTAGCCACTGAGAAATATAAAGCTACATGACAAAAATGAGTTATACGAAAGTGTATGAAGTCTTACTTTAATATAATCCATCCAGCCTCAGGTCTACAGATTAATAACCCAAACCTGACTCCAATATGAGATCCAGACCAAATGTAATATTCCAAAATCCTGTCACTGTACCCAGACACCTTGCAACCTAACCTAATTTGCCTAGTGCCTACATTTTCAAAATCAAATAAATACATAAATAACAAGTAAACCCAAAAGAGATTTCCCCGGCTCCAGGGAGCACTTTCGCAGCATATACAAAGCAAAGCAATTTGAATGTTTCCCCAACGTGCAGGTGCTAAATACTCGTGCTTGGCAGGAATAATTATTTGCTGTATTCCCCAGATCTTCTATTTTGCTGAATTTAATTTGTTTTCAATACTTAGAGGGAGTTAAAAATATAAAAGTACACCAAAACAGTAGAAAAATTGTGACAGTAAATGAGAGATTTACCACCATGCTTGCTATGAATATTGTTTAGGCAGCATAAAATTGAAAAGTAGAAGAATGATATCCACTTTGATTATTTCCTTCCCACTTTGCAGTTGATAGAAATATGGGAACCAGAAACAATAGAGTATGGGATGCTCTTGTCATGAATCATATAAGAGCCAAAATCACAACGTTGTCTAGAAAGGAAGTACTTTGTGACTTCTTCATAGTTCTTAGTCACCAGGAAAAGAGCTACAAAGATAACAAGGGCAAGTGTTGCTGGAGAAAGATCTCAGGCAGTCCTAGGGACCTCAGGAGTCATGGAGCCAGACAGGAGTGGCAGCCAGGGTGAAGATTAACATGTTTATTGATACAGCAGATACCAACCTAGCTGTACTTTGAAATGACCGGTGGAATTCTGAAAGCTATTTGTGTCAGAAACCAACCCAAGACCAATTGAATCAAAAACTCTGAAGGTGGGACTCTGACCCCTGCTTGCATAAGATCAGAATGAACCCAATGCATTGACTGGACTGAGAATCACTGAGTTATGGGTTGATTTCTACTGGTTTAGTTGTGTTTGATGATTGACTACTCATGGACCCTTGGTTTAGAAGAGAAATTTCAAACTTAAAGCCTGAAGACTATTTGGTATATAGAGATGCTTAGTTTGACTTGCATTGTGCTTAATACTGAACTGATACTTTAAAAAAGCAAAAGCAAAAATGAAATTTCTGATTTATCCTAAAAAAAAAAAAAAGCACTTCTAACCAATCTATGAAGCACATTGACCAGCCTTAGTGATAGACACTTTGTCCTTCTGCACAAAAGCAGGTCCTTCAAGTTTGCCAAGTTCTCCCCACCCACTTTTTCATATAGTACCAGGTCCTTTCTGTCCATAATATTAGCTGTAATGCTTCTATCAGCACCAGTATGGACCAAAAGAATGGTTGAAAATCAGTTCTAAGACCCAGTTTTAGAAACAGAAATGGAGACTTAGAAAATGCAAACTGCTACTTAGGTCTATTATTTCTTAGGCTTGGTCATACTTTGTCAAATCCCCATCTACCTAAGCCAAACTTCTAGTGAAATTTGTTTTTGCAGATTGGCCTATTAATATTTAGTCGTGTTTCTCTTTGAATTTTAAAGTAGTAATTAAACTGAACTGTTCAGAAAGCATATTAATTCTAATTTTTAAAATATGAAAGAAAATAAATCTTCCACAAAACAAGAGTACAATAAAAAAAATGAACACTAATTCTGTAGGGTGAGCCTGGGTATCTTTTATTAAGTATTTATTTCAATAATTAGAAATAAATTGAGACAACAGCTACTAGGGAAAAACAAAATATATGCTAAGAAGACTTGTTTCCATTATCTAGCTTTCTTGGCACCTTGGCTAGCACCTCTTAATCTCTGATATACTTCAGATGTGTATGCATCTCTAATATATTATGACTTCATGCAGGACAGGGCTCTTGATTTATTTATATTTTGAGTCTACAATAGCATCTAGTAGAAAGCTTTCCATATAATTAGTACCCAGTTGGTAGATACCAAATAACATTTCCAAAGTGGAGTTCAGAAATACAGAAACCGAGATTCAAAGTTAAACAAAAAAACTATGTCTAGCATGGGCAAACACATGGTACTGACCATGCTCTCTGCATAAAATCTACTGGAAAACTCATAAAAGCAAGTTCAAAACCCCAAGAACATCAGTACCACAGTGAGCACAATCTTGCCTTGACATCTAGAAAAGTAGCCACAGTGATCCACGCTGCCCACTGCCAATTACCCATTATTTCCATGGTGAAAGGAAAATTAAACCCCTTGAGCTGCAACCAGGAAGAAGGGTCCCATTTACTGTAACAGCCTTAGGGATCACTGGGACTACTTTACAGATGAGATGTTGGTCTAGAAGTGAAGTAACTCCCCCAAATTCATGCAACTGGTTAGCAGCATCCCTCTGAGCTGCCCAAGTTTCTCACACCACCTGGGTTCCACATTAAAATGATTCAGTGGCCCTGACAGTCTGCATTGCGAATAGAACCTGTATGACATTGAAGCTCCTGAAATAGAAGGGTGGAGCCAGAATTGAAAGATAATAGTCATGAGAGACTGTCAGGCCAGAGGCCAGTTACTTGAAGTTTTTCAAATACCATGAACTGTGTGATAATTTCTCAGACCACCAATTAATTCAAACTCTCCCATTTTGCCTTAGACTATACAAAATATTATTACACTGGGCACTGTCATTATTTTCTTTTTTTCATTCTCTTAGCATCCTTTGCTAATGCTTCTTGCTGAAAAGGATTAGGGATTACAGGCCATTGATGGAGTTGAAAATAAATCTGAACTACTTCCTATGCTGCAGGCATTGAACCTATGATATGGTCATATACATAAAAATCCACTCTCTAAACTAACCCTAAATTGCAATCCAGAGGTGGAAAATCATGATAGGAAGAAAGAGTTGGCTCCAAAAGTACATTGGACAAAAAGTAAATCAAGACCAAAGGAACTTGGAGTCCATTTCCCAGAAAAGACATCCCAACTGAGTCTCAGGAGGAAGAGATGGGTTTAGAGGAAGCTAAAACTAAGTGTGATTGTTACTGTTATGTTGCATCTTCACTAGGCCATGGTGTGTCCAGATAGTCAGCCACATAACAGCATAGGTGGGTCTGTGAGAGTGTTTTGGGATGAGATTAACATTTGTATCAATAAACTCAGTAAAGCAGATTGTTCTCTTTAATATGTGTGGGCCTCACTCAACCAGCCAAAGGACTCAATAGAATAAAAATGCTGATCCATGAGTAGCAGTAAGAAGAATCTCCTGACTCTCTACTTGATCTGGAATATTGTTCTTTCCTGCATTTGGACTCAAACTAAAACATGGGCTCTTCTTGGATCTCAAGTCTCCTAACTTTCAACTGGTTCTCAAGTCTTTGGATTTAAACTAGAACTACACCATGGATTTTTCTGGATCGCCAGCTTTCACACAGCAGCTCATGGGACTCTTCAGACTCCATAATTGCATGCATTAATTTCTTGTAAAAAATCTTTAGATAGATAAATAGATAGATAGATAGATAGATAAAATCTTTTCTTTGTTCTGTTTCTCTGGAGAACTCTGACTAACACACTATATAAAGGCTCAAGTGGAGCACAGTGCATTGGTGGAAGTTCAAGTGTAGACCAGTCCTTCTGGAAACTAGAATTGTAAGTGGAGAAAGGCAAGCCAAAAACCTAGAGACTAAAACAGGATAGGCCAGGCAGAAGTAGATGCAAGTTGCTTTAAGACTCTGTGTCTCACCTTGTCTTTGTGCCCCTGCTTCTTTACGAAAAGAAAAAAAAATTTTAAATGATAGGCTAAATGTCAATATGGACATGACTGAGTTTTTTTTTTTAATTTCATTAATTATTCAACAGGGTCAGGAACATAAGCATTGAATTATCTTCCATTCTGCATTCAACAAACATTTATCAGAGTGTATTTTGGACCAGGCAACATTCTAAGTAAATAGGAGACACCAGCTGATAAAGTTCCTAGTTTCAAGGCTCTTTATAGAAAAATCTAGACAATAACCAAGTAAACACTACTATATGTTTGATGTGCTATATAGTAGTAATTTCTATGGAATGTATGAAGTACTGGTGTGAGGGGAGTTGCTTAATATTTGTTAGTTGGTGCCAGGACGTCCTCAATGGTGGGAAGAGAGTTTTACAGGGGTCCAAAGGAAGAAGGCCTTTCAGGCAGGGAACCAGAAAGTGCAGTCACCTGAAGTGGTAGCATATTGAATTTGTTCGTGATGTAGAGACCAGTGTTTCCTGGAAAGTGAGGGGAGGAGGAGAAAGGAAAAAGACTAGGCCTGGGGGGTGCCTGTGGCCCATCATTGAAAACCCTGCAGACCAGTGTAAGGATTTGGGCTTTTGTTCTGAAAGAAATGGAAAACTCCGGTGGGGTTTCAAGCAGGAAAATGAAGCAAACTGAAATATCTTGATGTTAATGGGATCACTCTGGAGAATAAATATTGAGGACTAATTGTACAGGATCTAGTTTTTATGCAGGGAGACTATAAGAAGGTTATTGTCATACTCCCTATGAGTTATGATAGCAGCCGAGACACATATGGTATTGGTTAGATGCAGAAACTTTTAGGAAAACAGATAGAAGATTGATAGGTAGAGGAAAGATAGATAGATAGATAGAAAAAGACTTGTTTTTTAAAAGTAATGAAATATACATACCACAAAATTTATTGTTTTAACTATTCATCAATACACAATAGAGCATCATTAAATACATTCACAATGCTGTGTAGCCACCACCACTATCCATACCCAGTTTTTTAACATCACCAACAAAATCTCTATACCCACTAAAAAGGAACTCCCCCTCTACCCCTCTGTTTCTCCCCCTAGCCCCTGGCAATGACCATCATTCTGTTTTTGTGAATTTGCCTGTTCTAGATATCTCAGATAAGTGAACTCATACTTCTCCTTCTGTATCTGGCTTATTTCACTAAGCAAAATGTTCCCAAGGCCCATCAATGTTACATCAAAGTTTAATTCCTCTTCATGGTTGAATGATCCTCCATTGTGTATAGATGCCATATTGCTTAGCCATTTATCTGTTGATGAATAATTGAGTTGTGTCCATCTTTTAAATGGTTTTGAACATGCATGTCTCTTTCAGTCTTTAATTCAGTTTTGGGGATATGTAATTAGAGATTACTGAGTCACATGGCAGTTCTATGTTCAACCTTTTGAGAAACTCTTTACATTAGCTGTACTACCAGAAATGCATCATGGTTTTAATTGTTCAACACTATTTTCCTTTTCTAGTAGACTCAGTAGAATTTGTGAATGGATTGAACATAGGATGTCAGAGACACAACCTTGGAGTAACAAAAAAATATCACCTCAAGTTTTTGCCTGAGTTACTAGAAAAATGGGGTGACATTCAATGAAATGGAGACTGTAAGAGGAATAAGCTTGGAGACAATACTAAAACTTAACTTTGGTTATGTAAGCATTTTGATGCCTGTTGAACAACTAAGGGGAAGTAACAAGTAGACAGCCAAGAGAGTCTAGAATTCAATGGGAAGTTTTAGAATGGAGACTGTTTAGAGACCATTCTGTGCCTGGAAGAAATGATTAAGGTAGTGAATAAATATAGAAAAGAAAGAAGGTCTATATCAGTTAGTTCCCTAAGGAAACAGATGGCATGCTTAAATTTATAAGAAAGCAAAAGCTTACTTCTAAAGGATTTCCACAATATTAGAAGGTATAAGTCAGCCATCAGGGACACTGAGCTGTGAGAGAGCATCTGTCCCTTACATCTCCCTAGCTTTATGATTTGAAGGTAATGCTGGTGTTCTTTGGTTTGTAGATGCATCACTCTCCTCCTTGTCTTCATGTTTACACAGTAAGCTCTACATGTGTGTCTCTGTGTAAATTTTTTCTCTTTATGAGGACACAGTCATATTGGGTAGAAGGCCACCCATTCTGCAATGACCTTAACTACATCCACAATAACCTAATAAGACTACATTCTGAGGTAATAGGGCATAGGAGTTCAACATATCAATTTCAGAAGGACACAGGTGAACCCATAGCAGTCCCTAGTGTCCATGCAGCTCAGCCTCCCAGAGCATAAACTAATCAGAGAAGCAAGAACCTGAAAGGTCAAATGGAAGAGTCCCACCCTTGGCATAAAGCTAAGGTCTATTTCAATATTTGGAGGTCTGGAACTTGAAGAGGATTTCAAGGAGGCTAGAAGGTAGATACAGAATCAAGAAAGAGATATCCAGTGAGTAAAGAAAGTATCCCAAGAAAGAAAAGGGGATCAATTCTGTCAAATGCTGCTGATGGACTAAGTAAGATGATTTTAACACAATCAGTTTGTTGAGGGGCTCTTGCGTTGCAGACTACATGTAGATACCTGCCTATTATCAGGTGCCCAGCCCTCACTTTGAGAACCATTTTATCAGCTAGAAAAACTATAGTCTTGAAATAAATCCCCAGAATACTCATTTTGAAGCACATTGGATCTCCTTAGCTAGACCACAGGCACCTACTGGTGAGTTAAGACAACTTAAGCTGCACAATGTTAAGCACAGTAAAAGCCTGAGTAGATTAACTATTTTAATCTTTCCAGTGCAATTTGGCTCACTGCCACAACCTACCAAATTAAAAAAAAAATGGTTTGGTATTAAGCATTGTCAACTAATATTTAATCTCAAAGGGTTAATTCTGCACTAAGCCTACTTGAATTTTATAATGAATACACTCAAGTCATAAAGAACAAAGAGGCGTGTTCATAGAGAACTCTTGTTGACCTCAAAGGCAAGAATGCCCAACAATTCTCCCTCCTAGAGTCAGGGAAAGGGAGAAGAAGTCTGGAGGGAGACTAGCCCTCCTCAATGTTGCTGTTTAAAGCTGAGTGACTAACATTGTTCATGGTTAGAATGAATTGCATGTTTGGGTAGCACTCAACTCAAGGCAGGTGGAAAAGTTTCCACTAGATGTTGTTCTGTGTCCTTGGGAGACCGTGGACAGAACAGGGCTTTGCTGAGTGGGTAAATGGACTGTATTTTGCCAATGTGTTATGGGGCATTGGGGCACAAGGCCCAGGCAGCTTAGGGTCACCATTCTGGGAAAAGAGCCAAAACTGGAGGTTGTTCAGTTGATGCATAGTGCTACAAACAGAGTCAGCAGGCAGCCCGAGGGCAAACACAGACGTCATGATGTCAGGTCAGAAAGAGTGTAGAGACCAGAAGGCCATGGGGCACACACGCTATGCAGTCTGGCTCATAGGAGGTCAACAAGAGGGTGGATGGACAGGCGGCAACAGCAGGAAGCCCACTCAGCAGACCCAGGTGTGGAGGTCAAGCACAAGGCCCTCAGGAAATTTCAGACTACAATGAGGGACCGGGATTCTGGAGGAACAAGTCTATAGTAAATGGAAACATGTGCTCTTGTCAAGGAGGTGACCACTGTAGCAATTCCCTGACCTTGCTTTCTAGTCTTTCTTTGCTGTGAGGAGTGTCAACTGCCAGTTCCAGATGGCCTCTTCTGGGACCCACAGGTGGGAACAGGCAACTGGCAGCCAGCTGAGGCAAGGCAGTGGTTTGTCCTGGTCACACCATATTTACAATCAAGGGAACTGAGGACAGGAGTGATTCAGTACCACTAACCCAACCGTAGATTTCCTGCTTATAAAGTGATTATCATTAATTTATTAATAATAATTTTATTAATTTATTTTTCTTACCACGTAATACAATATACCTTGTTCCTTGTCTTATTAGTCCAAAATAAGGTACTTTTACTATTATTTTACAAATCCTTGAATCCAAGAGTGTAAGAATGGTGCCCATAGTTACACAATTGATTAAAGGCAGAGTCAGGATTTTAGCCTATTTTTTTATTACCAAAGACCAGGGTTGGCTTCATGGTCTTGTGACCTGGGCAGTCAGTCATATGAAGTATGCCCTGTTTAATGCTCTGCTGTCACAGCCTTGAAAGTTTTGATAATTATTAACAAAGAGCCCCATTTCATTTTACACAAGTCTCACAATTTATGTGGAATCCTAGACCTGCTATAACCCTGTTCTCTTTTGTACCTTTCCACTATCACCTATTCTTGTCTACTTATAAAATTATAGAGTGCTAATTTTCTGAGGCAATGGTAGAACCATTTAATCTACTGTTGATTTCTTTTTCCCATGGAGAAAACAGGAAGACACTGGCTGATGAATCAGGCGGGAGCCAGAAGGTGACCATCGATGTGCATAAGCACTGCGTAAGTAACTGCATAAATATAAAGAATCCAAATGCAGTCTTAACCAAAAGTTCTTACACCTCAGGATATGTTGGTCTGACATCCCTACAATGTTGAAAAATTAAATACATCCATCCAATCACCTGGCTGTTCTGTCTGCATGACTAGAAATGAGTCTTAGATTTTAAATAGGAAGTGAATGCATCTAATAACTCCATCAAAATTTCTGTGGTTTTTCTCTGTCTATTTTTCTCACCATGTCAGACCAGCTCTGCAGACCTCTGGTATAAAACCTTTGAGGTCAGAGCTATCCTTCTCTTGACCCATTTTGGCCCCAAAGAGGAACATTAATTTGCTGACCTGGGCCACCCTGTCAGGTAGAAGACATCCTCTGCTTTTCTCCCACACCACTGTTTATCAACAGAATTTAGATGACCCTCTCTCTGAGCAAGGACACAGAATCACAAATATGAAATTAAGCATGAGTCTAGGAGCAGGGTCATTTGAGAGTTACAAGCTAAATTTTCAGTTTCTTTATCAAGTCAGCTTAAGAGTGTTAATGTCAGCAGTTCCTGCCTGAACCAAACATTCATTGCCCAGAAAGTAAGTCACTGGCATTGGACACAGCAAAAGAGCAGACTGGAGCTCAATGAGAATTCTGTGCATTCTGAACACCAGCAAATATGTTCATTCTTAGCTGACATGAAAAAGCAAACACCTCTATCTGCCTGAACTCACAAAAGGGGCTTGGGGCTCATTCTTGTTCCATTTCCCTTACTGTTTCTAACAATATCAAAGGGGCCATCAGAAACATTTTATCACTTTTAACCCACAGTATTTAATAACTACTGAGTCAGCCCTTGGAGAAGATTAGAATATTCCTCTCTCATGATCAGGACCCCAGTGTGGACTAAGCAAAGACCAAATGCATAGTTAAGGCATGAAGCTACTGATTTTTAAAAATCTGACTGCAGGTGAAACCATTTTCCTTACTGTAGGAAAGATTCCATGTGAAGTGGTTTCATTCCATGCCTGTTTACTTACACATAATGAAGCAAAAAATACAGGCAATTCTTGAATTAATTTGTGACATAAACTCATTCTCCTGAGCTATCCAGATATGACAGAAAAATGTACATCTTTGTTAAGAAAGAGCTAGTGTTTCCTTTATATTTTCAGCAAATCCTGATTGTAGACTTCATATTTTAGATCAATCTTAGACTTTTAGAAAACTTGAGAAGATAGTTCAGAGAGTTCTCATATTCTTTTCCAATCCCATACACCGCTGCCATTATTATTTGCATCTTATATTAGTATAGAACATTCATTACAATTAATGAACTCTACTGATCCATTATTATTAAGTGAAGAACATGCTTTATTCAAATTTTCTGAGCTTCTGCCTTTTGTCCCTTTTCTATTCCACAGTCTCACTGAGGCTACCATATTACATTTAGTCATCATGTCTTGTTAGATGCTCCTTGACTGTAAGAGTTGCTTAGGCTTTTCCTTGTTTTTAATGACCTTGAGAGTTTTGAGGCATATTGTCAGGTGTATTGTAAGGTATTCCTCTATTGGAATTTTCCTGATGTTCTTCTCATCATTGGACTAGGATTATGAATTTGGGGAAGACTATGGAGCAAAAGTGCCACTTTCATAACATTCTATCAAGAGTACAGGCCACCAACATGAATTATGCTGACTACCATTACCTGGCTGAAGGTAACATTTGTCAGGTTTCTCCAAAGGTTTTCTTTTTCCTCCCTTTACATACTGAGAGTATGTAAAGGTGAGCCTGAAAGTCTGTATACATAGCCCACAATTAAAGACTGAGGAATATCTCCTTAAATTCTTATGTACAAAAATTGGGGTATTCTCTCCAACTTCTTAATTCATTTCATTATTATTTATATCAGTATGGATTCATAGATATTTATTTTGTGTTTAGAGTCATAATCCAATACTATTTAAATCATTTTAGTCAAATTATTCCAGTTTCTGGCCATTGGAAGCTCGTTTAGTTGGTTCTCATACCCTTTTCATGTATCCTTATCATGTATGTGTATGGTGGCTCTCCCTTATTTTCTGGCATTGATAGATATTCCAGGATAATCTTGTATGTTTCCTGGTCCAATTTATAATCAGACATTTTCCAAAAGAGCCCAAGTTTGATGATATTAGGAATGATCATCTGTGTACTAGATGTGCTCATTGATACTGGGACATCTTTCTTTCTGCTTTCTATGCTAACAAAGGAAAGAAATACATGCCTGCATATTAATCTGTGTATATATACACATATCTATAGTTATTTCTCTATATAACTATCTATAACTGTATTAATCATTTTCTTTTCCTATACCTACACATGAAGAAAGAGATTTACAAAGGTCCTTTCATCCCAACACTAAACTTAAAATCACGAGTGAAGCAACTCCTTGTGTCAAGCCCTGGTATGAGAACCAGTGTAGAGGGGAAGATATATGTATATGCACATAATGTCAAGAAAGCACAGCAATTTTATAATCTTGAGGGAATTTATAGATTATTGAAAATGTACACAGGAGTCACTCAGATCAACATGAGAGTGTGGAAGACTATGCTTAAATTGATCTATCAGTTATTTTTAAAGATGAATAAGGATTCACAAGAAGGTTGGAGATTTTATTAGTAACAAGAAGCAGCATATAAAAAGACATGAAAGTGGAACTGAGCAGGAAATTGTAGACAATTTTGCCTTTTTAAAGAATAAATTTTGAAGTAGGGTTTGTGATGGAGTTAGAGAGGCAAATAGAAGGCAGATGACGAGGAAGGGTCTACATATGTACAAGCTGAGGGGAGAGGAAGTCCCGGATGTACATGGGGGTGACTGAAACATTTGATGCAAGACTGAGTCTACACAAGGCCATGTCAAGGAGACAGTTTCCAGACTCCCAAACTGAGGAATCAGGATCTAATGGGAATCTATAAGGCTAACGGTCATGAACTATCTTCTTCCTGTTAATTGGTAGTAACTTCTTATGTTGGTGTTCCTGCCATGGGATGGTGAAGATAATGTTGATGGGTGATAACAACTATTTATTTACAGTACTACAATTACTGTGTGGCAGTGCTACCTCAGTGAACATAGGAGATAGGCATTATGATTAATGTCATTTAGGGGATGAAGATGTGAGACTCAGAGGTTGAGTAATGTACATGGTGTCAACAGCTGGACAGTGGCTGGTCAACTTTAGAACCTATCTGCCTGATTCTTTATCACTGCTCTCTTAAAACATCACTTGGAATCAGGAAACCTTGGGATTCCCAGGACCCAAGTCATTCATAATGAACTATCTCCTAAGTAGAGCAGGGTCTAATAAGTTGCAAATTTGACTTTTTATTTCTACAAAAAAAGGAAATCTGTTGATAGAGGCCTAGTATCTGTATATAGACTAAGGAACAATGGCTTTTGGAAAGCATAATGAAGACAGGAGTCTCTTTTCTCTGAAATAGGCTCACCCTGACCAAATGTCTCTGTAAAATGTTTGAGCTAAACCACTTCCTTTCTTAATAATGAGGAGAAATGGGCAGATAAATCAGTTAGGAGCATGTAACCCGGTCTTCAGAGGTGATGTGTCAACCTGGTCTCTCCCTCCTTATTCCCTGAGATTTATGATGGCTTAGCAGATCTGATCATTTATCATGTGTCCTTTCAGTGATTTCTGAGCAAGAACAAGGAAACTTTCCAGGGCTCAGAACTACAGGCTTACTACTCTGCATGGTAGTAGGGCAAACCAAGGAAACATGGAGCAGAGGTATGAAAAATCCAATCAACCTCATCAGTGCTTTGTGATATGAGAGGATCAAGCATTCTCAAAATATTTGCTCTTTCAGTTTTTGTTCTTATCTGAAACCCTGTGGCATCCTACAGACTCATCCAGAAAGACTACCATTACTTTCCTCTTCAGCGAATTGGAATATTTGGTGAACTCATAAAGATTGCATTTGAGCTCAATTACTCTGAACAGCCATAGTAGAAGGAAGAATATAAAACATTTGCAGAATGCAGACTACAGGCATAGGTGCAAGGAATGTATTTTTATTAATAAAGCTGGTTTTGGCTGGTTGAGCATGTGCCTCCTTTGTGATTAATAAAAGCAGAAATGCAATCCTATCACCTGTGTTATACAGAGCCCCCTATTTAAAAAGAAGGCTTATGGGGTTCAATCTTGCTTCTCATTTATTTATATATATTTTAATCCCTACTACATTCCTCCTTAGAAAAGAATTTAAGATGGACATGACTCCTTTAATTCCTGTCTAGGCCACCACGACAAAGCAGTTCTGCTCACCTTGACAAGTTCATTCTTACCTCCCAGGGTGGTTTTGAGTAATGCATGTATAGGGCTTTATGTGCTAATCATACACAAATGTTAAATAATTTTAAGTGACCACTTTTCTCGAATTCCACATGTTCTTAACCTTGCTACATTATAAGAAGGGAGACTCTCAGAGCTGTGAGGAAGTGATGTTTCTCTCTAAATGAGCAGTGGGATGTCTAGAAATAGTAGACATGTTAAATGTTTTGCCTTTTAAGCACAAATCCAACTAGGGAAATCCAATAAAATTGTCAAACACCGCTTTGGCTCAAATAGACAAAATTTTGTATTTATTTTTTGGCTTTCATTTTTAATTTCCCTGTAGCCATAATTAATGTGATGGATCACAAAGTAAGTTTACAATCAGGAAGGAATCTGAGTCACTTCACTGTCAAAAACATAGACATAAGTTACGCTGCAGCTTCTAACCTGACTGGCCCTGATTTAATAAGACCCCAGCCACATCCTCCAGTGCACTCAACTCTCAATTGCCTGCTTTAGAGACAAGGCAATTAGTGATAAAGAGAGGGTGGGAGAATTACTGCATTCCAAACACATCTGGGGAAGGGGAAAGGTCTTCCAGCCCAGGATGTATCCAGACAGAAGGATGCCCACCCGAGTGAAAAATGAAAAATGGCCTTGATTTGTAGACTTGTGGTAAACTAATTTAGAAAGTTAAAGCATGTCATTCTGAAAAGCTTTGCATTGCCTCATCTCTAAAGATAAGATGGAACTTTTAGGAAAGAGATTTCTAGCAGTTTCCACTGAACTGAATCAGAAGGTGTTTCATAATTCCATGTCCATCAACTGTGTAACTGAGTGGCTTTTACTTTTCTAAAACATATAAAGGCACCTACCTCTGTCTTCTAATGTATTTATCTGATTTGCAGCCAGCATCAAGAACGAAGTGTCCAGATGGACTCCAGGACCCTCCAATTTCTGATATTTGGAATTCTCAGAGAAGAATGCAGGCGAAGCATCTATCTCAGATTATAGGATTTTAACATTTTGGTCTAGGATGTTTTTGTCTGAATTCTCTCTTTCATGTCAACATATTCAGAAAGAGCAATGTTCCACAAGAGAACCAATCACATACAGAAATGCACAGAGCTTTACTTGGCTCTCTTACAGCTGCATATTTATTTACAGTGTTCAGAGCCATATGGATCTAATGAGAGTGGGTCATACAATTCATTTCCCAGGTGTTATAGACGGAATGTTTTTGTTCCCTAAAATTCTAATGTTGACAACCTAATCCCCAACATAATGGTATTAGAAGATAGACCTTTAGGGGGTGATTAGACCATGAGGAAGGAGCCCTCAGGAATGGGATTTGTGTCCTTATAAAAGAGACCTCAAGGGAGCTCCCTCATTTCTTCTACCAAATGAGGCCAGAGTGAGAAGATGGTTTTCTATGAGCCAGGGAGTAGACACTCATTGAAACCAAACCTGCCAGTGCTTCAGTGTTGCAATTCCCAGATCCAGGGTATGAGAAATGAAGTTTTGTTGTTTATAAACCTCACAGTCTATGGTAAATTGTTACAGTAGCCGTAATGGTATGAGACACCAGGTACGAGAGGAAGAAGGTCTCCTGCACTTTCCTGTTATATTTGTTCTCACACTATAACCTACATTTAGTTTCTCACTCTTGCTCTTTTTTTCACTCCTATAAGGAAGACCCTACATTTGTCCTGGCTCAGGATAATCAAGCCTCCTACCCATGGAGGAGGCCACAGGCATTTGAGAATAAAACTCTCCTTCCCACACAGGAGGAGTCTGCCTTCTAATTGCCAAATCTGAATCCATTCTAGACCCTTTGCTACAGTTCACATCATCTGCTTTCATCTGCCTCTTGCAAGCTGAGCTAAAGCATTATCACACACTCTGCTGTAGGCCAATATTTACCAACTGGCAAGCCTAGTTCCCACTTCCCAACGGCAGAATGAGTAAGGGGTCATGTAGGAGTTTGACCACAAATAACAAATACACACTTCTGATGAACTCAAGCAGAAAGGGAAATACACTGACTAATAGAGTGAGAAGTAAGAACCCCAGAAAGTAGGAGGAAATAAAGTATATCAGGACCCAAGATCAGCTGTGGCCCTGGTGTTTGAAGGGCACCTCTTTTAACTGTTTGTTTCTGTTTGTTCTGGAGGTCAAAGACCATTTTTTTCTCACAGTCTTCTTTCTCTATCATATAGGGAATTTGGCAGCATGTGAGCTCTTAAATTTTATTCTTATGGCATCTGGCACTAAAGGGATGCATTTCAACTCTGTAGACTACAAGTTCAGAAGTCCTTGTAAAACCAGGTGTGGAGTCACATGCATGTAGTCCCAGTACTCAGTAGGCTGTGATGGTAGGAAAGCTTGAAACCAGGAATTCAAGACCAGCCTAGGGAACATGGTGAGATCCCCACCTCAAAGAAACAAAGCAATGAGAACAAAACACAAATTTTGTAAAATGATTCAGTGATATAAACCAGATGCCACATAAATCCAAAGGTGTGGTTATATGAGAGAAAAATTAACCAGACCAAAAAATAAGTTGGATAATAATCATAGTGTAGACATTCTTTCATCCAACGTGGAGTTAAGATATTAATCCTACTAATTTGTTCCTTCAATGATTGTTTTATAAGATAATAACTTTAATGCCTTCAGTTATTTTTTCTGGAGACATAATCTTGCTATATTGCCTAGACTGGTCTTGATGTTGTGAGCACAAATGATCTTCCCACCTCAGGTTCCAGATGAGACTACAATGATGCATCACCATGTCAAACATAACTTTAAGTCTATATATAGAATTTATATGGCATCTTTGAAGCCTGCCCCAAGTTGGACATTATTACTATAGGTAAAATTTTAGATTTTCTAAATGATATATAGCAACACTTTTTTTTAATATTAAGGATGATAATATATAAGTAGCTGTGATGGATTTTATCTGTTCCTACTCTTTGGACAGAAAAAACAAAAGCACATTGATAAAAAAGCTTAAATGTATCAAGGGTGAGTTTGTTTTAAAACATAATGGAGTGTTTCATGGAACCCAAGTCCAGGAGAAAGAGACAGAGAGAGTGCTTGCACTTAAACAGTGGCACCTATGGGTAAGTGGAAAAATACTGCACAACCTCATGGGTAGCCACTACACCAGTCCTATTTAAGCAATATTTATTAAGCACCATTTTTATGTGCAGGGTATTATACCACTCAGATTTGCGTGCTTGTCAATTTTCATGCTCTGTCATAACACTTAAATGAATTAACTCCTTTTAAATTAAACTTGGTGTACCACTGAAAAATATACCCATACATATTAAGTTTGATTCGCAGCACACTCTGCTATCATAAAACAAAATGTTGAGTTATAAAAAATGAGCACTTTTCCCACAGTTTTTAGTAGCCATCAATTATAATCAGTAAGAGAAGAGGTCCACAGTTCACGAAATAACTATTATCCAATAATAGAGTTGTGCCCACATAATTTTAAGGAAATAGTTCTATCACCTTAAGTCAGCTTAAATTATATGAAGGAAAAACCCCATCTTGTGGAAACCTACATGTGATTCTTCTTCTAGATAATAAATGCCTTGGAAAAGTTCATGAACAACATAGTTAATGGGACCAGCCTGGACACTGTTTCAGGATTAGAGCCCTGACTACAATTGCGTCTAGGTCTTGGCTTAAAATGTTGGCTCAACCTACAATGTCTTTGCTTACAATCTGTTTACATCTTCTATCCTTCCTTCAAACTCAACTGAAATTCTATCCTCTCTTAGAAATCAGTCCCAACAAATTCCCCAGAGTTAAATAGTCATTTTTTTTACACTTGCTTAACAAGATTTTTTTGTGCATATGTTCTGCTTTTTCAGATCAGCCTCACATCATTGTGGTGTATATTCCACTAGGTGCTGAGCTTGTGGAAGATAAATGTTACAATTTTTTCCCCATTTATTCCTTCAGTCATTAAAGAGGTATTTTTGAGTGCCTATATCCACAGCACTCAGCATTATGGAGATATAAAAGTGAATCAGACTGTATTTTATTCTCTAAGAATTTACAGCATAGGGAATAAAACATAGGCAAGAAAATAAATATTATGTGAAGCAAACATAAGTGATATAAGAGTAGCAAAGTTGAAATGTTATAGAAGTTCTGATATGAGGGAGATTATTCCAACACCAGGGTATGACAGGGGATTGAAGAAGAGAAAAAGGAAGAGAGAGAAAGGAGATGTCTTGGAATAAGATGGGCTTTGAAACTGTCCCCTGAAGATGGATGGAATTTGGATCCATGATGTAGGATTCCCCTGAGTAAGGGAAGCCCTATGAGTAAACACACGAATAGGAAGAGCAAGAAGGTTGATTTGAGTTGATCTTCTGATACAGATTCTGAGGAATCTGGACAGTATCCTGACAATAACCTGGACCTTAGCAAAGGTGGACAACAGAGAAGTAGGTTGGCTGTGGTGGGAACAGGGATGGTCTGTCAAGTTACATCAAGAGTATAAACAAAACATAGTATAGCCCAACTCAAGACAGTGGCAGGGAAGGCAAAAACCTTAACAAGATTTGATATTGGTTGCATAGGCAGGACAAAGAAAAGGAAGGAAGAGGTCCTCAAGAGTCAGAGGTGCCCTTGGCTAATGCAAGGAACATATGGGTATTACACAGATTGGATGGAATGAAAACATGATTCCAAGCCTCAGCATCAAGCCTATGTTTTGCTCTTTATACTTATGTCCCAGACCAGCAACTGACAGAGTCACACACGAAATGAGTTAACAAGTATTTACTGAATTATTGTGAATCTACAATAAACATTAAGGGCATATGGTGACAGCAGGGAAAATAGGATGTTCTAGAGCCATCATTAAAACTAGAGGTGATTCAAGGAAGACAAACACGCAGTGGCCCATGTCCAGCTACCAGCATGGCAAAGTCTTATCAGTTGGAAAGCAACTATCACTCACTGGGAAGTCATGGTAGGGCAAAGCACGTAAGTATTGGGTCAATTACATTTCAGTGCATTGTCCTAACCGTGTGTTATTAAAGAGATAATCTGAGTTGTCTTTATCTAAGAGCTTTCAGGTAACGGGTAGCAGCAAATCCTTTCCGAAGTAATGTTTCAAATACTTTACAGATACAAAAAAGTATTTCTCATAATTTCAATGGCAAGTAATGGCTCTTTGTGAGGTATAGAGAAATCCTGGCATACAAAGTTCAGTAACTACAGCAAGATCACACCACAAGTGAGAGGCACAGACAGGACTTGAATGGAAGCAAGCTAGCGTTAGAGCCCCTGATCTTCCTGTCACCTGATGCAGCCTCTGCAGACTTCAATAGCCTGTGTCACTGGGACCCAAGTTCTGCTACTGCTGAGCTACGTGTTTTTCTTCTACTTTTGCCCAAAGAGAACTTGACTGGAATTTCCCCCTTAGGAAAAAAGAAAAATGACGATTGAATGATTGGCCCAGGATCAAATGGAAAATAATAGTGATGCCTCTAACCCAGTATTCCTAACGCTCCGTTTAAGGTTTTAGCCAGTAGTTCATGTTGCCCTTCTACTGAAGGGATACCAGTGAGAACAGGCTATAATCATTATGTAGCCTTATGTTATGAATGTCTTTCAGAAATGTAAATGTATATTTTAGTTATTTAAAATAAAAGAAAACATTATACTTAAAGATCTTAGGGGCAAAGGTGAATACTTGATAAATATAATTAGTGATTTTCCATCATTTTAAAAATCAAATTTTCATGATAAATTTCTCAGAAAGGTAATTTTACTTATTCACATTCAGATTTGTAGGTACAGTATATTATCATGAATCCCCCAATCATCCTTTGGAAATACTACAATATAGGGTTTTATTGTAGCTGTCTTTTAAGGTTGCAAATTATTAACATCTGCCTCTTAATATTTTTTTTTACAATACTCTAAATACTCTAATCTCTGGTTATCCTGCTAATAACTGTAATTTTCTAGTCAGCTGCTATCTCTCAAGGTAGTTTAAAGGTCATTTTTTGCAATACATAAAGAATCTTGGAAAGAAGGTGGACGTGATTTATTTTTTAGTAAGTTGAACTCATATTCGGATTTGTTTTTGTATCCAAGAGTAAAGAATATGCCTTACTCTTTTGCCTCAATCTCTTATTGGTCCCAATATGATTAATTCTAGTCTGTCTCATTACATTTTATTTCTGTTACTGACATTATCCCTAACAGATAGGAAAAATGGGTATTATTTGCAGAAACATAATTAAAGCTTATACATTTATATTACATATTTTATAATCAGAGTTTTGGAACATCTATATGTTGTCCCTACAATATAAAAGCTGGATACATTTTTCCAGAGAAAGATATGTTCCTGCAAACCCTATCAATCAAGATTTAGAGAATTTCATCCAATCCACTTCACACAGCAAACAAGCACTGTTGCTGCAGAAACTACAACACTCAAGTATATTTGTGTAAATATATACTTCACTTATTGAAGGTCTCAATCAAAATATAAAAGAAACATAAATATAAACTATAGTGAGCATATGGCAAGTTAATTGTTTTGTCTTCTCAGCATCCATTACTTTGCTGTAAAAAATACAAATAAAACCTTGGCTTTCTAGGGGGAGGGGTGGGATAATAATCATCCTTACTGTACACTTCGCCTTAAATTCCAGTGTGTGACCAATCAGACAGCTATAGTGATTGGTTCAGGGACAAAAGTGACCCATGCTTGGACAATGAGACAGAATCAGTCTGGATGAGCCCTTCAGGAAAGAAAAATGCACCTTATTTCCATAGGGATTTCTCAGCCTGTAGAATATCAACATCAATCTGCCCACATCCAAATAGCTGCATAGGGAAAATTCTCTCTGAAAATGCAAAGCAGAGAGAAATAATATCAAAGATAGAGGAAGAGGTACCTTACTGCCATTATTTCAAGCCCTGCATCCGACCATACCTGTAGTTATATGAAAGGGGGTCTTTTTACTTGAAAATAAATGGCACCCAATTAGTACAGAAGCTTGATCAATGCTTCTAGACTGTAAAAAGGATCTAATTTTACTATATCAGATAGTAAGTGTGAAGGAAATTGTGATGAGATATTTTTAAATGAAAAGAACTAGGTAAGATTAGGAATGATTTGAAGCAAGATATTATAAATTATGCTTTTGCTAAATAAGGTAATTATAAAGTAATAGCTCATATATTAGCATGCAGTAGGAGTTTATGTAAGGATTTATGATGAATTAAGTTGTATCCTCCTCAAAATTCATTCATTAATGTCAACCCCAGTACCTCCAGAAAGTGACCTTACATGGAAATAAGGCCACAACATTTAATTACTGAAAATGAGGTCATACTGGAATAAGGTAAGCACCTAGCCCAATACGGCTTGTACACTATGAAGTAAAGGCAGTGTGTGCAGAGGCAGGAGGATTTGGAAATTGACACATATAGGTAGAACTTCATATGGAGATGAAGTTGGAGAGCATGGTGATGCATGGTGATATTTCTATAAGCCAAAGAATGCTTAAGATGAACAGAAAACCACCACTAGCTAAGGGAGAGTTGTCAGATTCTACTTCACAGCCCTTAGAAGGAACCAACCTTGCCATACCCTGATCTCAGAGTTGAAGCTTCTAGACCAATAAGATGGTCAATTTCTGATGTTTGTAGTATATTTCACAGCTGCCCTAGAAGAGTAATACACAGGGCCCAAGATAATTACGGAACAAATTTAAATTCATAGTATAGGTAGGAAAAAGTCTAAATGGAACAGGAGTTAAATAATCAACATGCAAAAAACTGGAAGATAATTTTGTCCATTTGGATCAGTTATTAATTAAAATTTTAGTTATTGATAGTGGATTAAATTGGTGGATAGCACCGATTAAATCTCATAATTTTTTTTAGTTTTAATCAAAAATAATTCTTGCATCAACTAACTCAAGAGAGGTTAGTTGTGAATGTGGTTCAAGTGGTAGAGCACCTTCATAGAGATCATGAGGCTCTGATTTCAAACTCCAGTACTGTCAAAAAAAAAAGTGTTTCTAAAGAGAAAGCAAGTGATAGGTCAGTTTCTTACAAGTACCATAATCACAACTAGAATAGGAAAAGTTAACTTCATGATTGAATAGATCCAATATTGAAATACAAATCATATAATGTATAAGTGTTGACTTTTGCTCCAAGAATTTATAAAATGAATTTTTAAGGAATAAAGTAGGATTATCGGATTATGATTTTAAAGCACAGAAAAGAAAAGCAACTAAGAAATAATACAAAGGAAGAAACTCAAGAATTGACCAAACAACCTATCATGATTATGTATGCTTGAATGAAAAGGGTTTTTGGTTTTTGTTCATTTGGTTTTAATGACCGTGTTATTAAAATAACCATGTCCCTAGAGAATTAGAAATTGAGAAAGACATTGTCAGTGAGAATACTGGGAAATTTAGTGTGAAGTGGAAATTCCAAGATAGCTTAATTCATATTGTACTTTTGCAGTGTCAAAATCTGGTAGACATTTCAATCAATGGACAAAATTTAATAACACCAATATAGTTCGGTAATTGACATGTATCTCCTGATATGATACATTGAGAACAATCAAATATCAGCTGTTTGTTTTCTTCTAAAAATTTTAACATGCATCAAATTGTGAGGAGTTAGACAAATTCAAGCTGAGGTACTTCCACAAAAACTTTGTGAGGCTTTTCAAAACTATTAATTTCATTCAAAATTGATAGAATTAATCTAATCTAATCTAATATAAAGAGATACAACAATTAAATGCTCTCCTGATTTGATTGTAAGTCAGAAAGAAGAAACCATTTCTAAAGGGCTTTGCTGGATAAATTGAACATGGACTTTATATTAGATTAACATTAGATCTATGTTAAATTTCTTGAATTTGACACACACACACATTAGGGAGAGAGACAGCAGATGATATAAAATGTTATCAATGATAAATCTGGATGAGTTCCTTTTACTATTCCTCCAGCTTTTGTGTAACATTGATATTGGGGAAGAAGGACTTAATGCAACTGGCTTCTGACCCATTTCTCTTTCCATTTCTGAGGGTTCACTCCTAGGGAAATGGAAGTTCCATGGCTTGGTCCTTATAATTGTGCAGATCTCCTGGTAAATATATTACTGATATTTCCTAGGACGAGATGATGCCTTTGGAATAAAAGTAAGCTATCCCTGGTTTAGCACTGTAGAAAGTAAAATACCTAGGGTCTGTGGATTTATGGAATATGGCTTCCTGGAAAATGTCACGTAAGTTAGGTGACCATATAGGGCATAAAATGGAAATATTCCATAACCAAATTCTCTCTGCTGTGTGACCCAACCTACATTTTCCAGACCTCTCCTGTGCCTTACTTGTGCCTTTTGATAGTTTCTTGCTTGGACATTGTTAGTAAAGATTGACACAGCAAAAACAAATAATTCCTGATTTACAGAAGTCTGATTTGTCAAGCATTATTTGCATGAACTCTGCTATTTTTCTTCAGACAGCATAGGAGGTCAGTTTCTTAAATTTTCACACACAGGATTTGGACTGGATCTGCAGGTTCCTTTAAGTTTGTATTATAAAGTACACGAATGCCATAGGTTGGATGTGCAACGTGTGCATAATATTGATTCTTCATCAGGCTTACTGTTACTGTTGAATGAGGTTATGAAGATGAGAGTGACAAGGAACACATTACCACACTGTGGGAATAGCTGCTGGTGTCAGGAGTCAGGGGTGGTGACTGAAGCATCAGCAATGCCAAGCTGTCTCCTCAGTGTCCCATCTCTGGCCCTTGATAGTCACTCCTCCAGACTTCATAGCAAGTTTCTAAGCCGCTAATTTCCTGTATTGAATCCCTTCCTGTTTAAAATACCTAAAACAGTTTCTGTTTCCTGCACCAAACCCCAAAGGGTACAGTTAATTACAAACACAAATAATTATTTTATTCTGGTTCACTGAAGAAGTTTGTCATTGTTGGATTTTTCTTTTTTCATGCAAGTTTAAATATCTGATTTCTTTTTAAGAAATGTAACAAATGCATTGGGACTTTTGAAGATTATTTGAATCTATTTTATTTTTTTGATCAGCCAATATCACTGCAAACTAATCCAAAATCTAAAATTGTTACTGCCATATGTGCCATTGATTTCCATCTTGCCAATTAAATAAAGGTTACCGCCTGGGCTCCTCAAAGATTGCTTCTCTCCCTAGGCACCATCACAGTGATTCAGCTCAGCCAGGGCCCTCCTGCTGACCCTCCCCAAATCCCCTCTGCAGGAAATGAGCAGCAGAATACCTTCCAAAAAGTCTTCACTTAGGCTTATGAAATGGCAAAATTGCTGCTAAATAGAACTCCAGCTTGCTTATTAGAAAGGCTCATCTATTCTGTTTTCCCAAAGGAACAAAAACTAATTCAACCAATATTTATTGAGCACCTATGATAAACCCAGCACTAAGCCAGGCACAAGGGATACTAAGAAAAGTAAGGTGCTGAGCTATGTTCCTGTCCTCTTGAAGGTGTGAATTTGAGTTGATAGCTGCATATCTACTTTTAACACAATGTGGTCAGTTCTATGAACTGAGTGTTATCAGGTAGCAGAGGCAGAAATAGTCTACTTCCATTATGGGAGAGCAAGTAATTGAATTGCCAAGTAGAAAAGGAAGTGACATTGAAGTGAGCTGTGAAGAATAAATAGTGTTTTTTCATACCAGAGCAGAGGAAGCATATGCAGGAGGGATTAAAAGGTCTAACAGCACCAACAAAGTATGAATCACAGCAAGGATATGAAAAAGGATTAATCTTGTCCAGGAAACTGCCAAGAATTTTCTGAGTTGTCATAGAAATTGAGAAGGAACCTGTGGTGGTTCATTTTATGTACCATCTTGACTGGGTCATAGGGTGCCCATTTATTCTGAGTGTTTCTAGCAGTTTTTTTTAAATGAGATTAATATTTGATTTGGTAGACTGAGTAAAGTAGTTTGCCTTCCTAATGGGGACAGGCCTGTTCAATGATTAAAGGTCTGGTTAGAACAAAAAGACTGAGTTTCCTCCAAGTAAGAGAAAACACCTCTTGCCCGACTGCCTTCAAACTGGGCCATTGATTGTTTCTTGCCTTCATACTGGCACAGAAGCATCAGCTCTTCTGGACCTCAAGCTTGCCAGTCTGCAGACTAAAGCTACAACATTGGCTTTCCTTGGTCTCCAGCTTGCCAAAGGACTTGTCAGCCTCCACAATTATGTGATCCAATGATAAATATATTTCCATATACATATACATGAAAATACACATGTATCCTGTTGTTTCTGTTACTCTGGAAAATCCCACCTAGTAAGGAATGTTGGCACATGATGAGGTTATAACAGTAAACAGGGCAAGAAGGTAAAGACTCTGAAGGTCATTCTCCAAATAGTAAGTACAACTAATATTCCTTTTGAATACTATAATTATTGTTATTGACAAGTCATGCTTTTCATGCTTATTTCTTGGATGCTCAAGACATTCTTCCGAATGTTTTACAGGTATCAGTTCATTTTTTCCTGGCAGCACCTTTACAAGGGAGACACGGTCATTGTCTTCAATTTGCAGAGGGAAGGAAGAGGCATGGAAAAACAACCTGACTGGAATTACATAGCTGGTAAGTGGCAGAGCCCTGAGTGGACCTCCATGGTCACAGCTCCACAACCTGCATTTCATTGCTGCTTTAGAATGCTCTAATCATGAACTTAATTCTGTTAGTATCTTCAAGGACAGGTATCTCCATAAACCTTGCCATTTTAGAAAGACAATTGTGTGGTTGAATAAAGATAAAATTAGAGAATGGGATTATAGAATACTAAAGAAATCTAAGATGTGAGATGGGTAGAAAAGACCCAACCTAGATTAGCAGTCTTGACAATGGAAGGTAGTTGATGATCCAAGAAATATTTTCAAGATGGCACCACCATGACCTTTGGTAACTACTTGGATATTGGGAGTGAGAGAAAAGTGGTAAAACTCAGCATGGCTGGGAATCGGTGAATGATTACCTGAGCTAGGAATTATGTTGAGAGGAGTAGGTAAGAAAACTAGGGGGAGATTTAGGAATCAAATTTGAGACTACCAAGGATAGAGATTTGAATCTCAATTTACAAGAGAGCTCAGGGAGTTAAGTTTGTTTCCTGTGGCCACTGTAATAAATTATCGCTACTGAATAATTCAAAACCATAGACATTCACTCACAATTCTGGAGGCCAGAAGCTAGAAATCAAGATGTCAACAGAGTTGTACTTCTAGAAACTTCAGCAGAGAATGCATTCCCTGCCCTTTTCAGCTTCTTATACTTCTGCATTTCCTTGGTATTACTTATCTGGTGGCCTCATCACTGCAGTCTCTGCCTTATTTTTCCCATCAGCTCCTCTCTCTGTGAGAATTGAATCTCCGCCTACATCTTTTTGTGCCCACCCTGATAATCCAGGATAATCTTCCAACTCAATACCCTTAATTTAATTGTTTGTGCCAAGACCTGTTCTCCCAAAGAAGATGACATTTATAGATGTCAAGAAGTAAGATACAGTAAATTTTATCATCCATTATTCAGCCTCTGCATGTGTCATCAGAATATAACTGATTTTCAGGAAGAATTGGCAAGGAATGAGAGAAGGCAGGTGTAGGAGAGGGAATTTAAGAGTTCCAATCCCACATTGCCATGGCATGTGTGTACCTCACAAAATGCCCCAAACTTTGGACCTCATTTTTCCTGCTGTTAAAAGATGGAGCTGAACTGGATGACTTTTCTTCTCAGAAGAAAGTGTTAAGTGTGCATTTCATCTAGTAAGTGCACAGGGTCACTTGTAGGCTGTAGCTGTATAAAAATAATATTGTGTTACTTAAATAGTAATGCAAGTTAAAACAAGATGATAAAAATTAAGACAAAAATGCCCACAATACCAATTAACAAAGTCTATGGCTTTGTTTGTGTGACAGTTTCTAGTCATTGAGCAATTGCACATTTGACTTTTACATTTTGGCCACAATTTTATAGGTGGAATTTTCTAATCTGCATTTAATTTTAAGTACCACAATTGTGTTCTATTTTGCTATAGTTCTTTCTTTCAATCTCCCCTGCTCCCCACCCTGCCCAAGATGCCTCACTATGCAGTTGTAGGAGATTCATTCTGTGTAAGTGGTGCCCCCTACAGTTGAGCACTGACAGCCATCATGAGAACAGAGGGCATCTACCTCATTTGGAATGACGTATGGTGGCAGCCACAGACCCACCTCTGAGAGTATCAACCCTTAATGGTTTCTAGTAAGCTTCTTTTCCATTCTAAACCTACATTCTAATTCCTACCAAGGTGAAACTAGATCAGTATGCAGATTCATAAAGTAACTACTCATAAAGCTTTTATTTTTAGGTAAAGCTTGAAATAATTCTTTAGAGAGTTAAAATATGTTCCACATTCAACTGTTTAACTTTTCACTTAGGTGATAGTTCAACTATTCCTGCCCTAAGGATGAAATCCCACTCAACCATATCTGCTTTAAGCTATACTGACATCATTTTCTGTGGCATAAAATAACTGCTATGGTGAAGTTTTAGTGTCAGTTAGCCTCTACTCTACATCGAAGTGCTGAACATAATGTAAGGCTGCTCCACTTTTCTGCAATAAATAGCAATCTGAATATAGCCAGAAAACTTCTGAGACATTCTTGGAAATCTATTTATTCTGTTGGGTCTCTGTATTTCTTAAGTGTACTTTCCCCTTAAATAACCTCATGGTCCAAGGCACATGCTTATAGCCATACCTTCTTCTACCCTGTTTTCCCCATCTCTCTCTCTGTCTCTCTGTCTCTGTCTCTGTCTCTCTTAGACCCATTTCCCTCATCTGTTGATGAAAATGAGGCTAACAGCACCTTCCTCATACAGATGTTGAAAGGATAAAATCAAATGATGTGTGTGAAGTACAGGAAAGTGCCAGATGTGTAAATGCTCAATAAATTTAAGCTGCACTATGCAACTCCTTAAAAAAGAATGGTTTATTCATCCATCCTAATAATACCATTTTATGAGGTGGTCCACGAGGACAGTTTGCATTGAGTTCCCATCAGTCTATAAAAAGTATTCATTTAACATATTTCTCTGATCTAGATCACAACCGCCCTGCTTCACCATGTGGTATAATGTAAAAATTCCAGTCACCCATCAGGGCCATGTTATAACATGAAAGCATTTGGGAGACTGGAAGTTCAAGTACACTCAGAGTTGTGGAAGAGCTTGCCAATTCAGCATCGACCTGAAGCTCTGATTGTCATAGAGGACCCAGCCTCCCAATGAGAAAAGTAAACCAAAAGTAAACCAACTGCTTCTGAACCCCCAGACTGGCCTGTAATTGAAAACTGGTTGGCACCATGCTGTTTGCCAGCTTCCCAAGGGCACCCTGGCCATTTATTTTCCATTTCTGTTTATCTATTATTGAATATCGTTGAAAGCTGTGATGCCAACATAACAGATCTCTGTGGCAGATACACCATCAATTGCAGAAAGGATCAAGTTACAGAAATTAAAGCTGTCAAAAATATCTTACTTCAAAACAACTTAGATGATAACTTTTTAAATAATAGTCTTTATCCCCATAGTATCAGCACTGGAAAAATACTTCTAATGTTTAGATGCAATGCTTTTTTTTTTCAAACAACAAACTGAGACCCAGGAAGGTAAAGTGGGTTTTATCCAGAGGGCCTTTTAATTACCTCACTCTGAGTAATTCTTTGAGGACTGATTACGACTTGCTATCTACACTAATTCAATTATCTACATCATTGATCAAGTTAATGATGCAATCTATGAAAATGGCTCATCTTTACTAAATTATAATCAAGGTTTAAATTATATAATGCTCTACAGTTTTGATACATCATCTAAATTACTCTCCATAATTATCTTCTGCTATAAGTTCTATGGTATTTGTGTATTATAAGATAAGAAACTTTATTATGATGTATATTATGGTTAAAATTCAGATTCAGAAAGCAAGTTTATTTACAAGTGGTTGTGTAGCTGGAAAGTAGCAGAGTTTAGCCTTGAATCCAAGTCTTTGATTCCCTACTACCCCATGCTATTCTCCTAAACTTACCATAGCTATGGTAGCTCTTCCTGGAGGAAAAGAATAGCTTATCATAGGGGCTTATTTTAATTATCATAGAGTATCTCAGCTAGAAATGGAACACAGGTTGGGATTTTGTAGTAAAGCCAGGAACACCACTGGTAAAAAAAAGATTCAGAAAGACTTAGTAAGCAATTATATGCTTTAATTTCTTATCAGTATTGTTGAGACCTAGCCCTGCTCATACAAAAATTTGGTAAAATAAAATTTGGAATTTATTTTTGTTTACTGAGATTCAACAATATTTCCCCAAAACTAGTTCATGTGTATTTAAAATAAAATAAATTCTAACCCAATTACAAAAGCCATTTCCTAAAAAAAAAACATTTTCAATGATTCAATACTGAAATAATACTCTCTTTTTCCAAAAGCCAGAACTGAAGTTACAAAGGAGGAAATATTTCTATGAGAATAGCTAAATACTGCTAGTCATTTCCTCAAATAGTACTTACCTTTAATAATAATATCATAGAAATAAATTAAAAGTAGGTGTTTGTTGGAATAGTAAGGTCCAATGCAAAATTAAATTTACTACTAAAAACTTACAGCCATCCCTTTGCTATTAACTTATCCTTACAGATACTAAAAAGTATTAATTATAATTAGTTACTGCAATCTACACAATATTCTTGCCTATATTATAGCATTTTTACTTAGAGATATGTTTGCCCTTTGAAATTTGAATCAGGTTGGTCAGTATAAAAGTGGAGAAAAGTATGAGCTGGGGATTTTGCATGGACATAAACTCCATCCTGTAGCTGCAAACTCTGGTCCAACTAGTCACATGGGAACAGGAGAGAAAGTGAGGTTGGCTGAGGGCCTTCCTTCCTCCCTGTCACCCCAAACAACAACCTGCATAATTACAACTTCAAGTTCATTTCCACAAGGCAATTTCTTCCCACAGATCATGCATTTAGCCCCCAGAAAATACTCTTAGAGGATCACCTTAATTTCTAGGAGGCAAGAAGGTGTAACAAAGGATGAAAAAAAGGGGATGATGAAGGAAAAGCCCCTTTATCACTCAGTTTTCCTTGTTGTGAGCAAAGAAAATAAGCAAGGAAGCAGCTGTGTGTGTACTCGTGTGAGGAGGGGTCTATATTTGTGTCTGTGCTTTTGCTAATTATTTTAAATTTAAAGAAAAAGCCAAATCCACTGGCCTGTCTTATATGATGCTTGTATAGGTATATGTGTGTCAATGAGGAGGGCGTTACTCTCAAATCACAATGTACCCACCTGAGCAGATATGTATTATACCCCTAGCCATAGGCATGGGAGTTCAAAATCCTAAACTCGCTTCTTAACTGTTCCAGGCATTGGTTCCTTTGCTCCTTTCTCAGTGTGACATTTCATGGCCATTACTCACCACTGTACTGGGCTTCCTAATTATAAGTTTCCAAGCTGAACACATGGCTCATAATGAGAAAGGCAGAAAATTCACATCTTTTGAGTTAAAAAGAGACCGTCTCCCAACAACAGTAACAATAAATAACACTTGACAAAGAGTCCACCATGTGCTAGGTACCACAAAAGGAACTTTATACACATCATATCAAATCCTTAAAATTGTCTTGTAAGGCAGGAATTACTCAGTCTATCCAAGGGATAAAAATGACAAGTTGGACAGTTAACTGATTTGTCCTGGGTCACACAGAAAGGACAAAGTAGTCAAACTGGAGTCTTCAGATTCAAAATCCAAGCTGCTTCCCTTGGCAGAGCCAGGTTCTCCCAATGCCCCGTAGTGAGTTATTTTTTTAGCAGTTTATTGTCATTATTTACTTTCAGTCTTACAAGAAATGTATGGCAATAGTAGAAAAGTTAAAAGATGTCAATTAATAAAAATAGATTATGAAAGTTATTACCCTTTTCCAGTAATTTCCTACAATTAACATATTGTTATAGAATCTGTCTGATTTTTCTTACCCTTGTATCTACATAGAGGTATACAGATACCTTTGTGTGTAATTATAATGTGCAAGTTTCCACAAATTCAGCTGCCCTATGGGCATTTATTAGTCCATAGGATAACCTGCACACACGCACTACATCACACTTTACTGCTCTGTGGGTGGACATTTTGCGCTCCTCTTGGTTTTTACTGTTATTTACAATGCTGTGATTTACATCACCATATATATGTTCTTGTACATTTATAAAATTATTTTTAAGTTTTCTTTTGAATAAAAATTTAAAGGAATAATTACCCAGATTTTTTTTGGCAGTATGGGGGGTTGGACTTAGGGCCTGGTACTCTCTAGGCAGGTGCTCTGCTACTTGAGCCACCCCACCAACCCTTTTTGCTTTGTTTGTTTATTTATTTATTTGTTTATTTTGTGGTATTAGGGTTTGAACTCAGGACCTACACCTTGTGCCATGCCACCAGCCATTTTTTATGAAGGGTTCTTTTTGAGATAGGGTCTCATGAACTATGTGCCCACGACTGGCTTCAAACTGTGATCTTCCTGATCTCTGTCTCCTGAGTAGCTAGGATTGTAGGTGTGAGCCACTGGCACCCAGCTTATTTTTGATATAGGGTCTCACTTCATGCCCAGGCCAGCCTGGACTATGACCTTCCAATTTATGATTCCAACATAGCTGGGATGATGGGCAAATGTCACCATACCCAGCTTTTTATTAGCTGAGATGGGGTCTCACAAACTTTTTGCCTAGGCTGTCCTTGAGCTCTGATTCTCCCAATCTCTGTCTCAAGTAGCTAGAATTATAGACCTGAGACACTGCACTCAGATCCAAATACTCTTAAACAAGTAGTCATATATTCAAGGTTTGGGAAATGTGTTTATAAATTAAAATATAATTGCAATGTAGTAATATATTACCAATTTACCCTGTTATAGGTCAGTGTGAATGAAACTGTTCTCTAGAATAGAAAGAGTGGCCGTTAAAATGAACTGGACTCTGGAATAACACACACCCCCTACCCACACCAGTGAAAGGAACATTTTTTGCTTTAGTCTTTGAAGCTCAGAAAAACAAAAACACAAGGTATGTCACTTCAGTTTGCATTTCTTTGACTACTACACAGATGGATCATTTTTCATATATATGTATATTATTACACACATTTGAGTATTGTGTGAATTGCCCAAGACCTATTTTAAGTGGGTAAGTTATCAAAAAAATCATCTCCAAAGTATATACTCACGACTGATACGGGCACATAAGCTTTCATTAAATCATTGGGCCTTGCGTGCATTGAGTGCTTACCAAGACGATTTGTGCCAGCATCTGACACTTCATAGCCTTCTGATTAGTTGCCGTCCACACCAAACTGGTAGTTTTATATATATTTGGCAGTACGGGGTTCTTACTCAGGGCTGTTCATATGCTAGGAAAGCATTCTACCACTTGAGTCACCCCCAGCTTTTTTTGCTTTATCTATTTTTGCTTTGGGTTTCATGTTTACGCCCAGGCCAACATGGACTGCACTCCTCCTATTTATGCTTCCTGTGTAGCTGGAATGACAGGCACATGCCACCGTGCCCAACTTTTATTTATTATTATTGTTTGAGACAGGGAGTCTCACAAATGTTTTGGCTGGGCTGGCCTCAAACCACCTCCAGAGCAGTTCCCAGTCTCCACCTTCAGAGTAGCTAGGATCACAGGCAAAAGCACAGCTCCTGGCCTGTTTTAAGCACCATCCTGATATATACTACATGCTGTTTCATTCTGACACCAGGGAGATAGCAGTACACAAAACCTCAAGGCCCTGTGTTTATGGTCCTTATACTGTGACCTATAGATACACATTTGTAATGTGCAATATCTATGATGAATACACTAAAGGTAAAATAAGGCTTAAGCTTTTGATAGCTCACTTGGAGACACGGAACTTAAACGTGTGCGACAACTAGAAGGAAGTATTGCACTCTGCTTTAGGACATGGTAACTTCATTACAAGGCTATGAACAGGTAGATCAATCTGGGCAGAACCCTGCCCCAGATCTGCACACTTTCCTTCTCTCCGGTTCTCTACCTGCAAGCTGACATGACGTATTTTCTTTCTTTGGAAGCAAGTCTTTCCCAGGGAGTATTTGGGCAGCATATTATGCCACCCCCAGACCTGCTGGCAGCAGAGGAAGACATAGAATCTCCAATCTGCTCTCTCCTTCAGGCATTCTAATTGGAAGTCCTGCCTAGAACACATGGCCAGAGTCAGGAGCCAAGAGAAGAACAAAGGACAACTCACTGTTGTCGCCAGTGTTCCTTCCCAGTCTGGTCCAGGTTCTCTGGCCCAGCAGGAAAAGTCGACACTGCAAAACACTAAATCGAGAAGGATTAACAGGCAGTGAATTTTGTATCTCTGCAGGCCCTGGACATGAGGGAAGAAAGGCTGACTTGGAGAGACTTCAGAAAAAGAGCTAAAATTGAAGCTGGAAAATAAAATAAAATTGGACTGGGAAATTATTGAGAGATTCACATCCCTGGACTTTCCTGCAGAATGCCCCTCTAGAATTTGAAAAAGCTGAGGGAAGCTAAGTCTTTTCTTTCTTTACAAACCACAACAAAATAAATACACTAAGGATATATTCTCCTGACATTATGAGAAGTCCACTGAGGTAGCAGGGGCTAGATTTGCACTGCAAGCCAAGCTGTAACATACACTTACTGTGTGGTGTTAATGATATATTATCACCTCTAGGATTCAGTTTTCCTAAGTATAAAATGGACCACATTCAGTGGACTTTATCAATGGCTTTTTCTTAGTCTAGTTCTAAGGACTCCTTTCACCAATTCTGTCAAAATTTTTTTAATGGCATACAAAATATTGTGGTAATGAACTATTTTCTTAGGATAGGGGGTTTTAATCAGATTTTCAAAGGAACCCTGGTGGTGAGAGTGGTGACAACAAAGGAGTCAATGGATTTGATGAACACTGAGATTCCTTCCAGTATAGAAGAGGATTCTATACTGACATGTGGTACCCTATTGAGAAATCAGAACTATAGTTAAGGAAATTGTTTATTGTCAGGTGTAGGCTCTAACCAATGAAATGTTTCCCCAAATAACCAGTCTACCGCCCTTCCAGGAAAGGGAGGTCCTTGTCACAAAGCCAAAGTTTGCAATGTTAAAAATCAGGGCTGCTATCACTTCCCCTCTCTGAAAGCTCACTGTCTAGGTTTCACATTAACCTCAGTCTTTCCCATTCCTCCTGTCACTGGAGAAGTACAAATCCCCACTGGACAACACAGTACATCACACCCTAAATCTTCTGTGAACAGAGCAACAGAAGCTGGAGAGCTAAAATGTCAAATTTGATCTAGGAATGTTTTTACCTAATTGTTTAAGAATTGAAGCAGTGAAATAAGAATAGTTTGACTTCCTCCTTTCCAATTTGGAAGACACCATGTTTTGTTCTTGACTGATCACTCTGGCTAAGACTTCCAGTGCTGTGCTTGATAAACGCAGTGAAAAGTAGACACGATTGTCTCATTCCAGATCTTAGAGTAATAGGTTTCAACTTTTCAGTATGATATGAGTTATGGGTTTGTCATATAAGGTCTTTCTCATGTGGAGATACATCCCCTCTATACCAAATTTGTTAAGAGATTTTATCACAAAGTGACGTTAAACTTTATCAAATGCTCTTTCTGCATCTATTGAAATGATCATATGGTTTTATCCTCAGTTTTATATTGATTGATTTTGCATATTGAGCCATCCTTGCATATCTGGAACAAATCGTTCTTGACTATAATAAATGATCTTTTAAATGTAATATTGAATTTGATTTACTAGTATTTTGCTCAGGATTTTTATATCTAAGCTCACTGAGGATATTTACCAATAGTTTTCTTCTTTGTTATTGTGTTCTTACCTTATCTGGTTTTGTATGAAAGAAATGCTGACCTCATAGAATAAGTTTGGTAGGATTCCCTTATCTTCATTACTTTGAATTCTTTCAGAAGTGATATTAGTCCTTCCTGCAATGTTTGGTAGAATTCATTAATGAAGCCATCAGGTCCTGGACATTTCTTTAATAGGAAACTTTTTATGACTGATTCAGTCTTGTTAACTCATTGGTTTATTCAAGTTCTCTTCTTCTCTATGATTTAATTTTGGTAGCTTGTATGTATCTAGGAAGTCATCAATTTGTTCTAGTTGTTTATAATAGCCTCTTATGGTTCTTTATATTTCTCTGGTATCACTAGTATTTTCATGTCTGGTTTTGCTTATTTGAGTCCTCCGTATTTCTTTGTGACTTAGTCTACCTAAAGGTTTGTCAATTTTGTCAATATCGTCAAAAACCCAATTCTTCATTGAGCTTTTATATTTTTATACCCTATTTATTTCTATTCTGCTCTTTATTCTTTCTTTTCTTCTACTAATCCTTTAATCCTTTGAGGATTACTTTATTTGAAGACAATGTGATCTTACATAGAAACTTACTAAAAATCCCTTGGAACTAATGAAAGAATTCAGTAAATTTACAGGGCACAAATCAAAGTCAAATGAAATCAGAATACACATCAGACATTTGTACACCCATGTTCATTGCAGCACTATTCACAATACCAGGTTATAGAATTATCCTAAGTGCCCATCAAGAGATGAATGGGAATGGAAATGATATATTTATACACAATGGAATACTATTCAGCCATGAAAGAATAAAAGTCCACCATTTTGTAACAGCATGGAAGGACTTGCAGGACATTATGTTAAGTGCAATAATTCAGGCACAGAAAAGTCAAATGCTGCATGATCTCCTTCATACATGGAAAATTTAAAAAGTGATTTCAAATAAGTTGAGAGTAGAAAAGTGATTACCAGAAACTGGGGAGAAAAAATGGAAGGTAGGGAAAAGGGAGAGGATGGCTGTAGGTATAATGTTACTATAAGTTAAAGGGAATAAGTTCTAGTGTTCTATGGAATACCAGGATGAATATAGTTTAAAATAATGCATTGTATATCAAAAAATAATTAGAGATGATTTTAAGGTATTCAATATAAAGAAATGATAAAAGTTTAAGGTGACAGATGTTAGTTACTCTGAGTTGATCATTACCCAATATATGCATGAATGAAAGCATCACATTTTACCTTATAAAAATGTACAAATATCACATATCATTCAACAATAAAATAGTTAATTAAAAAAAGACAAAAACAACCAAACATCTCTCCTGATAATCCACATATAAAATACTGTCAGATGGGAAAAGAAATAGAAGTCTACTTGCAAGTATTTTATGAATAAGCAAGCTTTTCCAGGGTGATCAATCATCTGATATTTTATTGGACATTGTCTTGTCACTAGGACTCAAAAACTCATGGTTCTCACCAAATACCCACCCTCCACTACCCAAAGCACATACACACACAACTCACACATAATTTCTTAAATGAAAAATAAAACATCGGAGAGACAGAAGGAATAATGGTATATGGTTGAAATTCTGGAGCCATATTTTTTTTTGTAATTCAGAATTTTGAAGATTTCTGGGATAAGGCAATAAAAGTTCCACGAAACTTACATAATACCTTTATAAGCAACTCACTATCAAACACATTCATCTATTGTTTGACATATCTGTAAAAATATCCTCTCTGTGAATGTTCAGTATAGGTCAAGTTTTGCCAAACAAGTTTCAGTTACTAACTGAGTTACTATTTTTTAATTACTAGAGCTTTTAGACTTTAGAATTGTGGCTAATAGACTGTGGATCCCAGTCACTTTCTCTTTGTTCAATTCTTCTACTAATTAGGATCTTAACCAAATAATGACATAATTATCATCACCTATAAATATTTATTGATTACCACTTACAGAAGATGAGGCATTTAAGATGTCACAGCTTTTCTCATTAGTTTCTTATAATCTATAGACAGTGCATAAATTATGAAGGCTGCAGGAACAGAATGTGATATAAAGTCTGAGTTATCCATGATATATAGTTGGGATGTTTTTATTTTGAATTTTTCAGGGCAGGGTTGGTTTTCTGATTGTCTTGTTTCCATTCTTCCATTTCTTCTTTTTCCATCTCTTCTTCTTCTCCTTCACTGTCATAATATTCTCAGGGTGTTTTCCTTGCCTGTACTGACAAGTTCAACTTGCTATAAAAGTTTTCATGATATATTGATACATATCATATATGATATGTGGGTGTATGTATATGTGTGTATATATATATATTCTCTTATTGAAAATATACAATTATTTGTGTGATCTTTTTAAAAAAATGTCTTATTTACCACTAAACTGCAAGTTCCCTGAAGCAGAGACTATGTCTTTTTTTCCACCATTATGTCTCCAGCAATTAGCAAAGAATCATGTGTGAAATAGGAATTTAGCAATACATATTAGATGGATGGATGGATGGATGAGAGAGTGACTGGCTAAGTATAGGGAGGACATTAGGGAAACACTGAGGTTAAAGTGCAAATAAGACTTTCTCTCATTTTACATAAAGCAGAACTAGGAGAGCAAATGCATAGGGGAAGAGATTCCAAAACATTAGAGCAACTACATTTTGTACCAACAGTTCAGGACTCTAAATGTGCCTATAGAAAGAATAATTTGGAAATGTCAAACTCCAGTTTGAACAAAATTGTTCAAAAATTATCACAAAAATTATTTTAGGAACTCTGAAAGAGAGTCCAAAAATTTTACCAAACCTTAAAATTAAAATAGGATTACTATAGAAAAGCCCTCTTTCACCTTTATACCTTTTCATCTTTACCAAATTGAGAGGATTTATTTGTAAATGATGAAGGTTGAAGTTGTATTTTTAATGAATTCATTTGATAGCTCTGGAAAGTGGTCATTATTTTTAACAATGAGTGGAAAGGAGGGAGGAAGATAGGAGAAGGAGGGAAGAAGAAAGAGGGAAAGAAAGAAAGGAAGGAAGGAAGGAAGGAGGAAGAAAGGGAGGAAAGAAAGAAAGAAAAAGAAAGACACTTTTGAAAAGAGATTTTTCTACTTCCGCTTTCCTAGCCAACATCTCAAAAATTATTGAATGCATGCAAGTAAGAAAATGAAACCAAAGAACTTCTAACTAATAGGAGTCATCCTGAGGGTATGAACAAAAAGAAAGAGAAGAGGAAGGGATGGAATCTATTAAACACTCTAGCAATTGCAAAAATGAAAATGAAAACCTTACCTTTTTGAAGTTTATCCATTACCAGTTGAAAGGTAAGAAGGCCGATGTTTATGTCATAGGAAATAAAGACTTAACAGAGGTCTTTATTGAAAACTATGCGATTCTCAGGGGAGAGAAGATAGATAAGTCTACCTAAGCATCTGTGTCATGGCACATTCTAGTTCTGTCACCTGAACCTGATGCACGATTAAACAGGTGGCTAAGACTTTGTCTTGACAGGTGAGTTGCCATGCTGGCAATGAAGAGACATTCACCGCACGGTTCACCTCTCTTGCTGCAGTGGCTCCTAATAAGCAACACCCCCAGCAGGAGTTATTCTTGGGTTTGGGAATGCCTCTGTAAATGGGAAAGGGGAAGAAAATTGAAAACTAAATAATACAAATTAAAGGAATAAAAAAAGGTATGCCAAAATAAAAGAATGACACAAAAAGCAGGCGATATAATGGCTTTCATCTAAAAATCATTTCAGATTAATCAGATCATTCTAGAGTCCATTATAAAGTCATGTTTCTGTTAATGATATGTGAATGTTTTTGCTCGTTTAAGTATGTAAGATATTTTACTTTGTAACCATATTTTAAACCTTTTATTCAAAGCAACCATCTTTAAAAGATGGTACTTCTTTGATGTGATGAAGGACTTCATCAACACATATTAATGAGGCTGAAAGCCTGGAAGAAATAATTCTGCTTCCTCTGCCTCCAACTTCAGCAGAGATGAGAGTGTCATATGATAATTTCTACATTCTGTTTAAAAACATGTGCATGGTATGGAAATAGCTATTATTCTCAAATAAGCTTTTGAGAATTTTCATCACTATAATAGAGCTTCCAAAAGAGCTTTAATTCATGGGCATGCACCAGTGACTTCATATGTATACATGTTCATTTATATAATAGGATGCCATACATATATCCTGCATATGTGCACACAGATTGATATTATGCAAACATGAAGGTATAGATATGTGTCCATTTGAGTTTGTGTGTATAATCTTTTTTTATTTTATCATTTTTATATTTACTCACATGTACATACATTTTTTGGCCACCTCCCCCCCACCATCACCACTGCTTTTGGGCAGAACCTGTTCTGCCCTCTTGGTCTCTGATTTTGTTGAAGAGAAAATGTAAGAGACAACAAGAAAGACATAGCATTTTTGCTAGTTTAAGGTAAAGATAGCTACACAGAGAGATTCCTTGCATTGCTTCCATGCACTTGTGTATTACAACCCAAATTGGTTCATCTCTACTAGACCTCTTCACTACTTCCTAGTCCCCTTCCCATAGTGGCCTCTGCCAGTTTAAGATTACTATATTCGCTCCTCTACAGTTAGCATATCAACCACATTTAAGTTTTAGGTTTCCTTCCCTTCCCCTATTCTTCCCGTGCATGTTTTTCCTTTAGTGTGTGACCCATGTCCAATAATGTTACTGCATTTGTTTTAGGTCTATAATCCACATATGAGGGAGAACATGCAGTTTTTGGCCTTCTGAGTCTGGGTAACTTCACTTAAGATGGTGTTCTCCAGTTCCATCCATTTACTTGCAAATGACAAAATTTCATTCTTTGTGACTGCATAAAATTCCATTGTGTATAGATACCACATTTTCTTAATCCATTCGTCAGTAGTGGGGCATCTTTGTTGTTTCCATAACTTGGCTATTGTGAATAGTGCTGCAGTAAACATGGCTGTGCAGGAGCCTTTGTAATAACCTGAGTCGCATTCCTTCGGGTATATCCCTAGTAGTGGTATTGCTGGATTATATAGCAGATGTATGTTTAGTTTTTTAAGAAACCTCCATATTGTTATCTAAAGTGGTTGTATTAGCTTACATTCCAACCAGCAGTGTGTGAGGGCTCCTTTTTCCCCTCATCCTCACCAATATTTGTTGTTGGTGTGATCTTGAGGATAGTTACTGTAACAGGAGTGAGGTGGAATCTTAGTGTGGTTTTGATTTGCATTTCCTTTATGGCCAGGGATGGCAAGGATTTTTTTCATGTGTTTTTTTGGACATTTGGACTTCTTCCTTTGAAAAAGTTCCGTTTAGTTCAGTTGCCCACTTCTTCATTGGTTCATTGATTTTGGGGGAGTTTAGTTTTTTGAGCTCTCTGTATATTCTGGTTATCAGTCCTTTGTCTGATGTATAGAGAGAAAAGATTTTCTCCCATTCTGTGGGTGGTCTCTTCAATTTAGATACCATTTCTTTTGTTGTGCCGAAGCCTTTTAATTTCATGTAATCCCGTTTGTCCATCCTTTCTCTTAGTTGCTAGGCCACTGGAGTTCTACTAAGGAAGTCCTTGCCTATACCTATTGCTTCCAGAGTATTTATTCCTTGCTTTTTCCTGTACTAACTGCAAGATTTTAGGTCTGATATTAAGGTCCTTAATTCACTTTGAGTTGATACTAGTACAGAGTGACAGGCATGGATCTAGTTTCAGTTTTCTGCAGGCAGATAACCACTTTTCCAGCATATGTGTATAGTTTTATCTCAGATTTTAGGTTTCAGATATGGCAGCCATTCAGCTGTTCTCTCTTCTCACAATGTCAGAGAAAGGGCTACCAAGTACTACAAATATATTTGTAAAACTTTACTGTGGATACAATTCATCTGGAGGACTTGGAAAACATGGATGTATAAGGCACAGGATTCTACATGGTAACCACTCCCCCCACTGATTCTACTCCCTTGTGATACACTGTAAATCCACTGGCCTGGTAAACAAGACAGTTGTAGACTAAATTGTAGTCAGAAGTGCTTTCTTCTAGAAAAAAAATCAACAAACTCCAGTCCATTTTTGTTCAGCCTGAGAGCTAAGAATGTGCTTTACATTTTTAAATGCTTGAAAAAACCAAAACATAAACAGTATTTTGTGACATGTGAAAATTGTATAAAATTCAAGTGCCTATTATTAAAGTTTTACTATAACATAGCTACATTGGCTCACTTACATATTACCTAGGGCTGTTTTCACCAGAATTTAGGAGTTTAAATAGAGACCATATCACCCACAAAACCTGAAGTTTTCACTCCTGGCTTTTACAGAAAGTTTGCCAACTTTTGCCCATGACCCCACCCATCATCTCGGTGGCCTTTATGTGCACCCAGGCCACACTGTCTCACCTCCTTTTTCCTCCCCAGGTTCTCAAAGGAGGAACAGACAGCACACACTTTATCTTCGGTTTTTTGGACTGTAAATATTGACTCCTATCATGAAATTAAAATTATGCCCACTATTTAAAAACAAAAAGCTCAATCAATAGATCGAGAAAATAGATTACCTCCCTGGTATCTTTAAAATAATACCATGAGAGAATGAATGGCTTCATGGAATCTAGACCTCTTCTTCTCAGAGTTGGGGACTCCGGACTGTCAGGAAAATCACAGAAAGAGAAAAATCAAGATACTTTGAAATATTCCCTTGAAAGTTTATTCAAAGCCCCAAATCAATGACTTGTTGATTTACTGTATATCTCTAACTTTGAGTAAATGCTGAGATATCTTCTCCTGCAGCTTCTATTCACAAGATGTATCTAAAAACCTCTTCATAACCCTGTCCAGAAAGAATACCCATATAGAGAAGGAAGTAAATTCGAATACCAAGAAATCTCCTTTCCCATAGATGACCACCATGTCAAGTACAGTTATATTTGTATTATTGTGTGTTTAACATCTACCGCTTTCCAGAGTTTCTTGATTTGGAAGACTTGGAAAATGGACTGCAAAACCCAGAAAATGTGCTAAGAATTACTTTTTGATCATTGCAAGAGATTTCACTGTAAGCAATTATGACAACTGGTTATCCTGCTTATCTTATGCTCTTATTTTTATGCATGAAGACTGCAGGGAAGGTGATCAGCTAGGGAAGGTAGATATGAAGTGGGAACCAAGACTTAACTCACAAGACCAACATGGAACTCATTGATATTTTACCGTTTCCAACCCTCAAACCTCAAGAATTGGAGTGTCCTGAAGGCAGAGCTGGTTCATGGGCACATGACCTGAGCCGTCCTTTGATTAAAAGGACCCTATGCTTGATTAAAAGTTCTGTTGATTCCATCTTGAAATGCATAATAATTTTGAAAGAAGAAACCCTGCATTTACATTTGACACTGGGCCTCATAAATTATGTAGACAATTGTTCCTATTGAGGAAGCAGGTGCTTCTCATCATGGATCTGGCTCAGGAGTTGGATAAAAAGAAGCAAAAGATCCAGCAGTAGCTGCAGACAACAAGGGCCCAGCTTCTGCTCCATACCAAAAAGAGGAAGCAACAGGTCAATGACATGTGTGAGCAACAATAGGACCTCTTACCTAGCACTGGCCTCCCAAGAGAAAAATGGCCACTCCTTTACTTCTGTCTTCCCAAACACTCTGAAAAATGAAAAATGTCTTCAATGTCCCACACTAACTCAGAACTATGGCAGAAAGGAATTCTGGGAAATGTAGTTCTTGTTTAACTATTTGACACACTACAAACTCACTACACAAACAAGCCATTGCATGGAAAAATCCTTTAATCAAATCTAGTGGGAGGCAATGAAGCAGAATGGAAAGAGCCAAGAGACTTGATTCCAAATTCCAGCATCAACACTTACAGGCTGAAACTTTAAATGAGTCATTCAATCACCCTAAAGTTTGGTTTTCTCACTTGTAAAGAATATATTACTATATATATATATATATATATATATATATATATATAAATCATTGTGGAAGGCTGGGTACAGTGACCCATGTAATCATAGCCACCTGGGCAGCAGAGATCAGGAGGATCATAATTTGAAGCCAGCCTGAGAAAAAGTTACCAAGACTCTCCTACTGTGTTAACCACTAGCACCATATCTCCAAATCTCCCCTGGGATGCCCCCAAATAACAGAGGAAAGAAAATCTGCTTCTTCATGAGCTTCCTGCTATATGGGTAAATTCTATTAAGTCTTATTTTATCTTGAAAAAAATCCACATGTCTTTTGTGTTCTGTTATAGAGTTGTATTTGGTTTAATATAAAATGATACTTCAATTCATTCACCAAGAAATCCTTGTGCACAGTTGTCATTCCAAATAAAGTACACCCCACTACTTGGCACCTTGATGATGGTGGTGATAATGAATATAATAATAGCTAACCATACTGGACACTTAGTGTTTATCAGATACTATGCAAAGCTTTTTAAACTGACATCTCATATCATTGTCACATCTTCATTTTGTTAAATTGAAATAAAGAAACTGAGGCTCAGAACTGTTGGGTAGCTCTTCTAAGATCATAGGACTTGGATCTCAAGAGTCCACATTTGTAATTACTATTCAGTATTGATTCTTCAAAGGATTCCATGGTCAATTTACAAAGCCCATTAGAAAGATGCAACTAAAATAGGATCTGAAATATTTGCATGGCAGAAAACTGATCCATAAATAATAACTTCTAAAACATACATGCAGCAAAACTGAGACCTTTAAGCTAAGTAAATTGGCAATTATTCTCCAAAGCTTGATAACAATTAAGGTATGCGAGTAAAAAATAATATGAAAGGGATGGAGGTCACCGAAGAAAAAGAAAGAATCATTATTGATTTAGAATGGGTATGTTAAGTTTGGCAAGTCTTTGTACTTTTCCTCAGTTACAGACTGTAGCTCTTTCTGACCAGCAGTGGCATCAAAATGCAAATACTTTGGACCGATGAAGAAGGGACAGCCATCCCATCTACCTAGAAAATGAAAGGCACAGAGGAGTTCTACAGCCCAACTCTGGCTCTTAGCAGAGTCAAGGCCAAAGCTGATATGAGATTGGAAAAGAACCACCCTGACCCAACACCCTCAGCAAGTTCAACAGGGCCTCTTTCAGCAGCCCTCTGGATGGATATCTATGGCCAGAACCGATGAATTCTGCCTTTCTCTCCCTGCACTTGTTACATGGCTTCCCTCAGCATAATTTATGTAATGACTCATCATACTCCCACACCAATCCTATAGCCTGGAAGGCTAGAATAGATTGAAAATGTAAAATAAATTGCTGAAATCACCATAACACCAGCACAGTGCTTTTCTCCTAGAAAGCATGTTCAGTAAATGTGTTAATCACAGATGATTACACGTCTCACCGTGAACAATTGAGGAAGGCAAAAATTACCCCAAACTAAAGCTATGCTCAAAAATTTCAACTGTAATAAGTGAAAGGGTACTGAAAAGTCATCACATTGTAAGAAAATATGCTTGTCCTTTAAGACAGTTTGCCAAGCATTTCAGGTTTGTTTTAATCCATTTGAAATCATGATTTTTTTTCTAAAACCCTCATCAGCCTAGGAAGTGGAATCTTTTTACCTCTCTTTGGGGTCTTTTATCAGTGAGACTCAGAAACTGTCCTCCAAAAGGTTGATTTACTTCTGCCTAAAAAGAGAAAATCTGCACAACTATGACAATTCTGGCTGATGTAGAAGGATGTTTTTTTCTCTTGCCTTTACTTTTTAAGTTAAGAATCAGTAATTCAGGTTGTAGGTGTGGCTCACATGGTAAAGTGCCTACCTATCTAGTGTGAAGTCCTGAGTCCAAACTCCAGGACTGTCAAAAAAATTCATAATTCTACAAGAGTATTTGAAATATAGTATAGTTATTACCAGCTAACTACTGATTATGATCACCTTGGTAAATCCCACAATTTTGGTTTTTTGCACTGAAATTCTCTGCCCCACATAATTATTAATAAAATTACCAGTCATTTTTCTTGATTCTTATTATGTTCAGAGATGCTACTGTATGTACAGATTGAGTTCCACAGTGGAAAATAGGTAGGAAAAAAGGTACCCTATATATTTCTTTGTATTGTTTTTTCTTAATAAATGAACATTCTTGCCACATTGGTCCATTACAGTTGCACAAGTTGATTAGATGGTTTCCACATTTTGTCGTGAGAATAGCTTCACAATTGTTTCTTCTCTATTTGCTGTTCATTGTTCCTAGAATGTCCTTCTCTATCTCTGAATATGCAAGTATTGTTGACCCTCATTTCTAACAAACCAACACCTACATGAAGTTTTCTCTGCTATCCCCTTCACCATCACTAAGCCCAGCTGGTTGTTAGCCTCACTAGTTCTAGCACTATTATCAATGTCCTTCTGACACTGCTGCCCTGAAACAGAGTTCCAAAACACTAGCCCATGCACTTGAGGCCTTGCTACCTCCTTTCTGCTCACAGCTCTCCTGCTACCCATTCTTGGGGACCTCTCTAGGTCTGGCCATGGGATTTGGGAAGGCAAAGTATGCGATGTCCTAGTGCCATTGCCCAGGCCTGTTACGAGGGACCACTGCCACTTTTGATGGTCATGTGAATTTGTTGCCACAGTAAGATATTTTAGCAATGAACCCTGATTCTTTAATTCTGTTTTCTTCTTCCATTTCAGGATCTTTGATATCGCCATTTTAGTCTGGGCCAGTTGAAAATATGATTTTAACCACATGATCAATGGGACTCTGAGGAGAAAATTTGTAAGTAAGATCTAGCTGTTAGATTAATAAGCCAGCAAAGAATCATTTTTAAATTCCATCGAGATGATACAAGTTAGCTAACTTGAAACCATTTTTAATTACAGTATTTATCAAATGTATAACTAAAATTCCTTCGACATTAAGTCACTATCTGAAATGTTAACCCCAGGTTACTTTATATTAAAACTATTAAAGGAAAACGTAAGATGTTTCTGTTTCTTTCATTAAAAAGAACATGGTACATACATCATTAGGTATTGTTAATGATAAGGACAGTAGTGACAAATTATGTTTCATGAAGTTTTTTTTAAAATCCAGATTGTTTTCTACAATAAAATTTGTTTGGATAATATCTTTTTAAGACAACAAAGAAGGACATCAACATTTCCCATCTGAAGAAAATAAAATGGAGCAGGTTGTTACATGACACGCCACACAAATTTTGCCAGTGGGGGAGAAAGGAATCTGAGAAAAAGGTTAAAAATTGAAAACACAAAGGCACATTAATTCTAATGCTAATTCTGATCCTGGCTTATGGAATTCCAGAATTTTTTACCTTTCTTCTTTTTTTTCCTTAGTGCTGGGGATTGAACACAGGGTCTCCCACAATCTAAGCGTGTGCTCTGATAGAAGTGTACCCTTATACTTTAAGTATTTTGACTTTTATATTTTTTTAGTGGTACTGCTGTTTGAACTCAGGACTTGTGCTTGCTAGGTATGCACTCTACTCTAGCACTTGAGCCATGCACCCAGTCCTTTGTGCTTTTAGTTATTTTTCAAATACAGTCCCACAGTTATTCCAGGGCTGGAATGGACTGTGATCCTCCTATTTACACTTTCTCACATGATTGGCACGTACCACCATGCCAGCTTTTATGGACTGAGATGGGGTCTCTCTTGTTTCTGATCCTCCTGATTGCTACCTTCTGAATAGCCAGGATTACAGATATGAGCCACCACACTAGCTTATTTTGACTTTTTTTTCCATTTTCTGTGACCCACAGAATTCACTTTTTGACCTGACTCTTATGACTAATTTACTCAAAAATATTTCTTATCAGTAAAGTTTTCTAGACAGCTTTTACATGTTTACCTTGTTTCTTCTACTTGAAAACTTAAAAATTGCATATGTGTAATTTTGAAAGCTGGCTTATAAATAGGTCTATGCAATATTATGTAAGTTTCAACTTCAGTGTCTCCATTTCTTCTACTAGAATTTAAACTCCTCAACAATAAGAATTTTTTAGCTATCTTACCACCCTTAAGAAACTGTATCTGTAAGTAGTTGGTGTTTAAAATCATTTGCTCTTTCCCTGGTTTATTTTGAGAAAGGTTAGGTTATACTCCTAACTTGATTATCAAACAGTATAGCCATACATAAAAATTTAGTCTTGGTTAAGCTAAATAGTGTTGCTAACTAACATCACTGATAGGTAAACACTAAACATAACCTGAAAATCATTTTTTAATACTCACTTGTTTGTTGTTATTATTGTTTTTGTTAGTTTTTATCATTATTATTATTTCTTTTTTCTGCTAATGTTGTCAGTAAGTCTATCTATTTGGCAATGCCAAGTGTGAGACCATGAGCTTTCAGACTGAGCAGAGCCAATCTGAATATCCTCACTTCCTAGTGTCCTACTTCAGCACATAGAAAGTATTAATAAATGTTCTTAATTTTGCTGGGAGTGGTGTCCTCAAACCTGTAATCCTGGGAGGCAGAGATCAGGCAAAACATTGGCAAGACTCCATCTCAATCAATGACTGCACATGGAGCTTTGCACCTGTCATCCCAGCAATGCAGGAAGCACAAATAGGAGGGTCGTGGTTCAGGCTGATTCAGGCATAAAGCAAAATCCTATCTTACAAAGAGCCAATGCAAGAAGTTGTTCAAGTGTTAGAGTACGTGCCTGGCAAGTGGAAAGCCCTGACTGAGTTTAATCCCAAATACCACCAAAAAAAAAAATAAAGACCCAAGAATGTTCTTAATTTTGTAATAACAATGATTTTTTTTGCATATTTTATTAAGTATATGTTGGATAAGATAAAAGTAACTGTGCAGGATTGTAAATTCATATTATTTCTGAAACAACTTGGCACTTTCATCTTGTCTTTAGTGGAGAGCTATATGTGAATCAGCAGAGTGGTGTTTTCACTGCAGTCCAATTCAGAATCTTGATGCTCATCGGCAGGTACATAAAATATGATAGGGCCTGTGTATATTGGAAATCAATGCCCCTTAAGAAAATAATTCAGTAACGTATAAATCCAGAGATGCTGCTGCCTAACTCAAGTCCCCTTCACCTCAACACTCAACCAAGAAAAGCCTGATTGAGCCACGAGGAGGAGGCTGTGGATTCTGTGCCCTGACACTCTATTGTAAAGACATTCCACACCACATGTTTTCAAATGGTCACCTTCAAGGAGAGAAAAAGGGTAATACAATGTCTGGCTGTCACTAGAAAAATTCCTTCCTGCAAATGTTGGAGGTAGAAAATTCTCCCTGTACAACAGGCATGGTTGCATAACATTCCTGAAACAGGCAAATCATGAATTCCAATGAAAGCTTCATTCTTTCAGAAGCCATAAGTACTAGAAGTTAATTTATGGACTCGCCTCAAGTGCAGATGCTCAATCTGAGTCCTCTGACAGCCTGGCTCTTAAAAGCATGTTGGATCCTGGTGCTGTTGAGGATAGAGAGGCAGGCGAGCACCACCTTCACTAATTGCCTCATGAAGACTCCACTTGAGCTCAAACACCAGCTCCATGGTTATTGTGTCTAATGAGTAAATCTGCAGGCCTCCCACTTTCAATGAGGTGTGTGCATTTATTTTACACAAATGAAGAGATACAGTGAAAGATTTTCTAATTTGGCTTCATCTTTTACATATTTTTAGACAAAGCAGAGAAAAACAACTTTTAAAAACTGGCTGATAGCATCTTAATTTTTTCTGTCTCTTTTTCTGCTTTTGGCAGGGAGGTAAGTAGAATAGGCAGGGGGTTCTTTGTGAGGTTTTTCTGCCTATTAACATTTTATATAACAAAGATAACCTAATCTGCATTTTATGTCTTTAGATTATTGACATTTATACTTTTAGGAGCTGTCTAACTGTCTGAGACTGGCTTTTATTTTTTTTTTCCTAGTATTTGGAGTCTAAAATGGACAATGACAGTAGAGCCAGTCTTATTGAAGCCCATCAAAATTGCCGCATTCAAAGTGATGACTGAGTTGGATTAAATCCAAGGACTCAGCTACCAGTATAGACCCATCAAATGTTGCAGCCCCTCAGATGCTTTAATCATTATGGTTGGATTAATAGACATGCTCCACTGTAGCCTCAATGCCCAGAAAATCACGCCAGGAGAATGCAGCCGTTCAGACAGGCCAAGCTTTAATCACACCAGGCAAAAAAAAAAAATGACAGTTTGGAAATTAACCCAGGAGGATAAACTTGGAAAGGAGATTAAAATAGCCTGGGTGTTTATCAACAGATTGTACAATATTAATCAAGCAGATTCCCCAAACTTCCAATGAAGATCCCTGTGGTTAATGCCTCCCTTGGTCTTTCTTTGAAAGTAAACAATGAAGGCTTTACACGGGTACATAAAAAAGAAGGCAAGTAAGTAGCTAATGGGGTTATAGGTAACAATCATACAAACTTCAGGAAGAATAAACACACAAATAAAGGCAGCATTTTTAGGTCCTCCAACAGAATTTAAAATACCTTCTGCTCCAAGTCTCCAAGTCTGCACATGTCCAAATAAATCATGATGCACTTGAGCTATGCTGGACTACTTTTTTTTTTTCTTCCTGGATGTAATAAGCATGCTTGATTGTCAGGCCCTGCTGTTCTTAGGGCCAAATCAAAAATTCAATATTAACTTCTTTCAAAGATGCAGCCACCAAAGCATTAGAAGAATGCAAATAAATCAATTCTGCATGCTTAAGCCATCTCCCTTTCATGCAAGCCTGGTGATAGGGAGCGATTCTTTCCCCCCCCACTCTGACTTATCATTTTGAGGTATGAAAAATAGATTGTGTCACAGTAACGAAGCACAGGAAAAGGGAGCTTGTTATAAGCTGATTACAGTTCAGATTGAAGGGCTGGTTCTCATTAGGCGTTTTAGATTGGACGGCATCCTTGAGCTGTAGTAATTACTGAAAGTAATTTTTGAAAAGGAGGGTGGGGTGGCTGGTGCAGGAAGACACTCAAACAGTTGCATGGGGGAGGTGGGGAGGGGGTGGAGAAAAAGACCTGCCGTCTGCCAGGTTATTACTCCCAATCTATGGCACAGTAAGGCAGCTGTGCCTGGCCTCTTTCTTGTTAGGCAAACCAGCAATGGGGCAAGAGTGCTTTGCATGGAGAAATGAATACAACACAAGAGGCCTATTTAAACTTCAAGTGGCAGGGTGACTCCCCAGAATTATGCTGTCCACATGCAGAAGCTGAGTTTTCATCCCATAATAAATGCAATAAAGGCAGGTTTCATTGCTAGTTACAGAAGCAGACTTAAAATGCAGACAATAAATGATAGTCGAAGCAAAATGACCTATTTTCCTGCTTCACTAAGTACATTTCAGAGCTGGTTACAATACAATGAATTATACAACCTTCCCAGTCTTGGAGGTATTCTGACAAACTTCTTCATGTGCTCTGTCAGATGCAGGCTTTAACCCAGCACTCTTTTCTGTCTTGGATTGACATCTTAGGGAAGAAAGGATGTTATTTGTTTGTTTTTTTGGTCTTGGGGTAAGCCAGGAATTTGGGAGATTTGGTTTCTAGCTTTAGATGTACCACTAACTGAATTCCTGGAGACTCTGAATAAGCCATTCAACCTCTCTGAGCCCGGGAGACAAAAGAATCAAGTAAGATACTCTCTAATACATCTTAAAATTATGGACTTCCCTGATTCCAACTATTGTCTCTTCCTGCTATTTTATAAGAATGAGATAAAGATACAAAAAGGAGAAAATGGCCTTCTTTTCTAAATCAATAAACAAACTCTGTATAATACTAAAAGGGAGATTTCTTCCTCCAAAACATAAGAGATCTGAGTTGCACTTCAATAGAAACATAAGGAACATTTACTGAGACTAACATGTGCCAGAGTCTTTATGCCTACTATTTAACTTGATCCCCCAATAACTGCTAAGGACAGATGACTCTGAGGTCTCAAAATGCTATGTCACATGTGCATGATGACACCTCTACAATGGGAGAGTAATGGCACAGCACATGAAGCCACCCATCCATCTGAACAACAGGTCCAGAGATGGAAGACTGAGTCAATGAAAATTACAGGGGAGATAGACAGCCACATTTTGTAGAATGATTTGAGCAGCATCCAGAGGTTTCCCGTGCTCTAAATGCTCTTAAACTATCTGAAAGTTGCCTGGATTCCTGGAGGGAATGCACCATCTCCAGAAAGCCCCCATTAAAAAACAAATGTGCTACCTGGGAAGAATAAATTCATCAAGCCATTAGTAAAAATTAACAGTCTTTATAAAATTGCCAGGTTGAACTGATCTGATTAGCCCTTTTTCATTCAATAGAAAACAAGAGAGAGCACCAAGTGGAAGTTTTTCCTTCAGAGAGAAAATCCAGAAAGATCTAAAGCTCCTTTCTGCTGCTGCAAAAGAGCAGGGCCAAGTTTGTGTCTAATGAGGGGTCTTGGGCAGCTGCTTCCCCACCCCAGGTATGAGCAACCTCAGACTGACTTGTAGGGGAGGTGGGAGCAATGGGTTATGGAAGGTGAAGAGAAGATGGAAATAAAGAAGAGATTTCTGGGGGAAAATATGTAGGGAGAAGGAACCAAGACAGTTTATCATTGGTACATCATTGTAATCTATTTTTCAAAACAATCTAGTATAGTGATTTTCAAATTGAAGTAACTGAAAGCCAAACCCTACACAAATCTTTGATATAGAAAAGGACTTCTTTTATCTGTGCTCTTCACTGAGCTTCTGAATAATATATTGTTTGGATAAAGGATTCAGATGTTAAGAAAGAAAGTAAAATATAGATAAAGAGGAGGGACAATGCAATAAAATGGAAGAGGGGAGGGGAAGAAGAAAGGGATGTGTGGAAACTTATGACCTAATCCAGAGGTTGGCAAACCTTTTCAGTAAAGAGCCAGATAATGACTATTTTATAATTTACAGACATTGCTTTCTGTAGCAAATATCCAACTTTGTGCAAATGAATGGATATGGCTTTATTGCAACAAAACTTTATTTACAAAGCCAGGTAGTGAGTGTCACCTACTTTTAGGGAAGTCCCCAACCCTATAACCTTACTGCTAAAGGAAATGAGGCCTTAAAGAGTTAGATGTCTTCCCAGAAGTACTGAATCATCCTAAAGATCACTCAGATTATTACCCAAGGGGAGTAAGGGTTTTCTCTATACAACCTCGATATAAGCCAATTTGAACTCAAAGTCTTAGTGATGCATTGAAAAGAATATAGTCATATACACTTGGAAATGAAAGTCCGACGTCCTAAGGTATACTACAAGCACATACATGTGGGAGGAAGAGAAGGGAGGAGGCAGAGAGAAAGAAACAGTGTGTTTATGTGTTCGTGTATGTTCATACCTTCTGAAATAATTCTCACCTAGACAAATGCAGTAATCTGCTTACTGGTCTCTTAGCACCTTTCATTCTGAAAGCAGAATGGTGGCTCTAAGATGGCTCCGTGGCTTCTTTTTGCTGTAAACATAACTTCAGCACAGTCTCCAGCTTTACCTCTGTTACTCCTTGTTTCTGATCTGCTCTCTTCACAATTGTCCTTTCTGCCGGCCCTTTAGTAGCAGGGGACTACTAAAAGACAGTTCTTCAAAAGAGGAACTGTCCATAAGACCTTTTAATCATGTTATCCCTTTCAGGTAAATCTCTCCACACCTACAAGCTTGGCACCTGCCCTGGCGCACCCCAGTGTTAGTCACTCTCCAGGTCTCCAATCAGCCCTGGTAGCTGCAGTCCCTGGGTCTCCAAGCTGTGCTGTTCCTTCTGTGGACTATCTCTTAGCAACCAAAAACACTCCCAAGTTTAGAAATTACATGTAGATTAGCATGCCTGTTTGTTTCTAAACCTCCCAAGAGACTAAAAGATCTAGAAAAACAAAGACTATGCTTGTTTTCCCTAACCTGAATTCACTGCTTGGTCAGATATCAAATAGAAAGCCAAAAGCATTTGATAATTAAATTAAAAAAACCCTTTTCACTGTATCTTTTAAATCTTCAACACCAACTCTCGCCCCCAAATTCTGAGCTAATCACACAAATACACTTTAAAGTGACTTCCCTTCATAGTGTTATATTATTTTTATACTACAACAAACAAAACAATGAAATGTAGCTGTGACACATTCTCAAACTAATTAAGCACCAGATAGATAGATCGATGATAGAAAGACAGATCCATAGATAGTTGATCTCTAGATATTTAGATGTTGCCCAAGAGAGTCAACCTTTGTTTTTATCCCCTTCTGTAGTCACTGGCTGTTTCTGAGGTGAATCTATATTACGCACAAAAGCACATTGTCATGGTGTACAGCCTCACAGGTGTATAGAAATCCTATAAAGCAAAAGTCAGCAACTGATCAGAAAAAACCTAAGGAGAATAACAGCTTCAAGCCCTGGGTCCCATCAGCTCCACTCCACCCTTGGTTCTCACAGTGAATAAAGAATAAAGCAAGCATGAAACTCTGCCCCAAATACCTGTGCCCACTGGAACTTTCTGCAGGGATCACTGGATGGTTCAGTGCAGCCTAATCACACAGATTGACTTAAATGTTTATATATCATGTCTTGATAGGATTAATTTTAGTAACTGCTTTTTGGAAACACCTACACCTGAAATTAAAATACTAAAAAGAAACAACCTTCAAGTCTTTCCCGATGAGCAGATGGGCCCAGTCATATCCAGCCACAGATTGTATGAACCAACAGATTGTGCATCTTTTCGCAAATCCTCAAATTAGAAATTTTAGAGCATTATGAATTGCAAGATGAACTCTGTTTTTCTGAGAAGGAGATTCTGTGCTGTACTGATGCCAGCCTCTTAGCCTCTGTCTCCCCAGCTGGGCCTTTCGCAAATAAAAAATGCTTTACAATTTATTTAATTACTTATTGCTCACAACCATTCTGGCAATTTGGATGACCATTGTTTATATTTTATGATTGAGTTAGCTTACTCAAAACATGCCCTCACCAATTTGTTGTTGACTGATTTCAGACTAATTCAACTAGGTGAGAGACAGTGACAAAGGGGAGGGACCCATCTGTAGCAATTCACCCTACTTCCTCTCAGGACTGTCCCTGCTGTCTGTGGTATTAGTAAGAGGCCAAACACCTGGATGATCTTTGGTATTTGCAAGGTGTGAATACAATGGACATTTTCTTTGACCTCCTGGGAAACCCATCAACTAGTAAACTGATGGTAACTGACCAGGTGTCCCTACACTGGCAAAAGAGGAAGCACACCTCACCTAACAGAGAACAGGAAACTTTCTGAAAGGACCAGAAACTCAGTTTCTTGGAGGAGGCTCCCTCAGTATGTGACTCAGTCACCCCTGTATAAACTTCATAACTGAGAGGCAACTGGAAATGTGGAGTGCTTGCCAATACATGAAATGTGGCGTATTCATTGGCTGGAATGACATTCAGAAGTTAAAAAGCAATGAATTAAGTTTACACAAACTTACCCAACTTAATTGTTGGGTAAATCTCAACAATAATCCATTGAGTGAAAACACAGACAACACATATATAGTGTAAAATACAAATACATAGTATATTTGTATATACAATGGTATGTTTTATATTTAGCTAAGGAAATGCTCTAAATTCACCATTTGACTGTATCTGGAAGAAGGATTTGAGCCAATAAGAATAATTAACAAAATTTCAAAATTAAGTAAAAAATAAAGACAGATGTTAGTGACTCACACCTGTAATTCCAGTAACTTGGGAGGCTGAGATCAGGAAGACAGCAGTTTGAGGCCAGCTCAGGCAAAAAATCTGGGAGACCCCATCTCAACCAATAGCTGGGCTCTATGAAATGCCAGCCCAGGAAAAAAAAATGTTCATCTCAGTGGGAAAAATATTGGGTGTGGTGGTGTGTACCTGTCAGACAGGAAGCATAATATAGGAAGATGGTAGTCGAGGCCAGCCTGAAAAAACGTGACCCCCTATCTCCAAAATAACCAGAGCAAGAAGGGCCGGTGGCATGGTTCAAGCAGTAAAGCACCTGCCTAGTAGGTGTGAAACCCTGAGTTCAAACTTCAGTACCGCCAAAAAAAAAAAAAAAAAAAAAACTGAAATGACAAAAGAAAGAAATGAACAAAACAAAATGGAATAATAATAATAGCTAACATGTATTGAATCCTTAAAAGTCAGGTAGTCTTCCAAGAGTTTTATATGTTTTAATTCATTTAATCGACACACAACCCCACAAGGTAGCCATTATCATTTTCAAACATTTCTTTTAAGAGGTGATCAATGCCAAAGGTGAAATAGCTGCCCCAATGGAGATAAGTAGTAAGTGGAGGAGCCAGGATTGAGGCCCAAGAGGAACTGGGTCAGTCCTGATTCACCGCTCTGACCCAAATGGTACCTACAGCTTGGATCTGTTTAACCAGAGGTCCCTCATGCTCCCTGGGGAAGCAGTCAGTTCCACCACTGAGTGCAAAGGGGCTGGAACATGCATCACAACACTGGATTCTACTGGTGGGATCCCCAGAGCTGCACACACAGAACTGCTGGCAATCTAATCCTGTGTCACAGCGGAAGATGGAAAGTGAGCATAGCACAGTAAACAAGGCACAGAAAGACCTGCTCCTGACATTCAAGGTGACTAGCTTCTAAAATAACTAGTAGAGGTTCATAAATTACTGAATGTTTTCAAGACACAAATTGGTTTAACTAGAATTTTTTCCTTTCAATGCATTTCAAAATTGACCTTAAAGATATTGACCTGGTGTATGTATTTATTTTTGTCTCAATTATTTTGAATATAATATTGAAATTTACAAGGTGTAGGGGCATAAATTTGGTTGGTAACTCGAATGCAGTTTTTATCTAACTCAAGATACAGGTAGAACAGGATTTCTTTTCTTGGTCTTGTATAGGTTTTAGATCAAAGATCAATTAACTGCTAAACATAATACATGTGCCTCTATTGCCTTTCCTTCCCCAAACTGTGAAAAACTGACAAATACTCAAAAGCAAAATTTCCAGTGAAAAGTGTGTATTTAAAATCTTTGATGGATGAGAATATGATAGAGATGCTAGAAGTCTGAAAGTATATACAAAATAAGGTACAAATTTTGACTCTAAGAAAAAAATTAATGGGCAACTAATCAAGAAAAAAAGGTATATTCCTCAGACACTACTTGGGTCAACAGTGAAGATTATTTATAGCATCAAAAACAAAGAAAGCAAAAAAATATGATTAAAAACAATAGTGAAGAAGAAGGCATCACACAGGAAATGTAAGGTGCTATGGAGTGAGGGAGATTGGTCTCCAGTCTTCATCTGCCATGGTGGTAACCTCAGTGTCCAACAGGAAGCAACTTTCTAATTGGAATCACCCTCCACAGAAGTCAAGTGTAACATTTGACCATTTGTCATGTCTCTTCCTTGGCTGGTTTTCCACTTATCATGTCTCCTTTGCTGACTGCTACTTATCCCAAGTTCTATAACCACCACAACCTCTCCTTGAATTCCATACTCTTCTGCTCCTGGAACTTCTCAGCCATATATCCAACAGCAAGGTGACCACAATTCATCGTTAAAACCTGGGCACTTTGGAGAGTGACAGGAAGATACTACTGATTGTTGATAACAGTATCAATGAAGATGTCCTGAGCTGTGTGATCACCTTATCTATAAGACCTTTTTAACTTAACTAGCATTTCCAAACTGCTCTTCCCTCTTAAGCTTGCTTTTCTTAAACTCTTATTCACCTTAGTAGAAATCCCATCCTAAAGTTCCTCAGGCCAAAAAGATTGATTCCCCTTTCTAATAGTCACACATTCCATTTGTTAGCTAATCCTTCTAGCTCCTACCTTCAAAACCTGTCTGAAGTTCTGCCATCCCCACCCTCTCCTTGGTCCAGGCCATCTTCACCTGTTGACTATGAGCAATAGCACCCTTACTGATTCCTTTCAGCCTTGCTCCTTTCCACCTGTTCTGATTCCAGGAGCCAGAACAGGACTTTCTAAGTTCAAGCCCTATCTTAAAATCTTTTCACTCCCTTCTCAAAAACCCGCAAATGTTCTCATCTCACTCAGAGAGAAAGCTGGAGGCCTTATCTGAAAAACGACATAGCAAAAAGGCCTGGGGTTATGGCTCAAATGGTAGACCATTTGCCTTGCAAGTGCAAGGCCCTGAATTCAAACCCCAGTAATGCCAAAAATAAAAATCGCATATAACCATTTATTTAAAATATGAGGAGAGATCATAGAAGAGAGTTAGAAGAGTTGAAGGTAGTTGCTAAGTCTAGCAACTCACCCTCTGCAAGACTAGGGTGGGACAAGGAATATTTGTTTTTATAAGTATTTTAGTACTAGGTGACGCTTAGATTCTCATAAAACAATTTTAATTGGATTTTAGGTATTCTTGTGATCAAAGGTAAATTAAGTTCCTTGCAGCCCCTGACTTCTGCACTTTGTGGCAATAATCTCAAGATGTGGTATTCAAATCCTCATCAGTCCTGAATCCACACAAGTCACAGACACTCCATGTCCATGGAGGTACATGGTGAATGTTCTCTTAGGTTGCCCGCACACATTACTGGGCACATTACTAACAAAGCTGATTGGGCCCAGATTACCAGTGCATCTCCTGAGAGCATCCCAGGAAAGCTCTAAGGTTAGTCATGAGGGCAAATGAGGAAGAGAAGGAGAAAGGCATCAAGATTTCATGGAGAAGTTTTTTTTTTTTTTTTTTTTTGTATCAAACTGCACTTAATACATCAGAACTCTTGAAGAAGACAGGGACTCATTGTATTATTCAGAAAAAGCTCATCCTGTCACCAGAAAAAACATCCAGTTATTGAGACTTTCTGATCTAGAGAATAAAGAAAATATTATGTGACGAGATGTGATGATTTTTGATGATATGAGAAAATTAATTTGAATGTTGAAATGATCACTTCTCTTTGCCGTTGTTGGTAATAAGGCAAGCTGGCCACAAGTGAAGAAATAAGTCTATAATCAATTGAACATAGCGGTTTTGGTACCACCTCACTGTGTGACTTTTTTTTTTTTGCAACAAACCACTGATATAATTAATAACAGCTCTCCAAAATAGATTTCATGGGGGACCAGGCATTTAATTTTCTCCCCACCCTTTTGTTAACTGTGACTCTTCCCTTCAGGCTATTTGGTTAGCTGTAGAACTAGAGAAAGCCAGTGGTGAGACATCCCATTGTAGAAAACTGAAAGGGCTAAGGTTGGGGAGAAATGAAAATCAAACTTGACTGAAAAAATGGCTTTTCAGTATATTGAAAAGAGGATTGAATCCACCACGGACCAAGAAATCCCCTCATCAAATCCAATCTTGATTTTTACCTATGAACTGATTAGTCCCACCTGTCACTCAGCCATTTTTATCTCCCAGGTTCAGTGTAGGAGTAATTTTGCTGTGGTTTGTCAATTTGCTGTCAGTCCATGGAGACCAGAATATTGTTCGATGCATTAAGAATAAAAAAGAGAACCACTTAAACACATTTCTTATTGCTATTAGCAGATATTTAAATCGTGTTTTAAAATCCTCAACTTTTTGGAAAAAAATTGTAGATTATAACAACAATACAAAGATAATTATGTGTTCCCAGCGCTGACACTTAAATGAGAAAATTTTATCCTTGTAGACCTCAAATAAGATAAAGCTTCATTTGAAAATATAGGTAACAGTAAAGCTCCAAATCAAAATTTGAATATATCATTGTAGTCCTCGAGTATCCTTATAAAACAAATTTAGAAAGATTCTGCATGAGCAAATAAATCACCTTGGAAAAAATAATGGTTTTATGTTTTTCATTAGCACTGTACCTTTGAACATATTCATTCACGTCTCACTTCTATTTTATCATAATATTTTCCCCTTGTTTGTTCTGCTGATAATGATTATCTTGATTTATGAACACAGCTAGAGAACTTGGACAAGCCAAGTGCTTTTCCATGTTAAAGACACTAGGTATGTAAAACTGCTGGGTGAGGAAAATAGACTTGCCCAACCAAAGCACTGATGATAATCTTGGTTTCAGAGAACAGTAAGGAATACAATGACCTCCTGGCTATCCTCTGTTGGTGAGATATAATCAACATTTTCATTTCTTTCTTTCTTTTTGTTCCATCTCCAGCAGAGCATTTATGAAAATTTATAAATGGTCACCCTATTTAAAGTAAATTATTTTAAAATAAGAAATATGTATAGAATAATCCATTAGGAGAGAAAGTTATGTCCCTAAGAATAAAGTTTGTTTTTCTTTACATTGTATGGGATTGCCTCAAGCCCAATCTCTTCTGTATGTTTTTAAGATCCACCGTGCCTTTCACAAATGGATTGCTATGTAACTCACCCTCTAATTCTGTTTGTCAATGCAAGTCAAATACTATCATTTGGCATTAACTAATTTAGTGGGAAGGCCAGGCTTGGACATGAATTCCAATTCTTGGAAATGTCATTAGAAAGAAGAGATAAATCTTATTTTTTAACTTCAAGACTAATGAAATGATTCAGTATTAATCACCAACTTGTGTATGGCTACAATATGGCACCCTGAGCATATTGTACATGCCAAACCCTCTAGCCCCATTTTACAGATGAGAAAGTGAGTATAAACATTAGGAATACTTTGGCTATAAATAGGAGGAAATTTGACTAGTATGGCTGCAATGAATGCATTTTATTTTTCTTCATATAAAAGCAATGAATAATGTAACATTCTGGAGCTGGTGCAGTGGCTCAGTGATGTCATCTGAGAGCCCATTATCCTCCTGTATCACATCAGAGGAGCCTCAGGGTCATCTATACGATGGTGCTTGTAAGGCCTGGCATCCCATTTTCTGATTTTCTCAGACAACAGGGTCCAGAAAACAGAAATCTTTCTAAGTATTTTAAATAAAAAAAGGATTTTAGTGTAAGTTGTTAAGTGCTTATGGACTCATGGGGAGGGAAGTCTGGAAGAATGGAGGTCTGCATAGGTCACTGCTAGTTCTGAGTTTGCAGCCAACTCTTGGGGCTTAGGAAACTTCAGGAACCACATAAAATAACTGGTCATTATTTTACCACTCAGCACCAAAAGTAAGTAGTTCTAAAAGAAAGGACCAGCCATGACTGCAAAAATCTCTCCCATGGATCAGATGATTGTTATTGGAGACCAATAAAAAGGCTCTGCTTCTCTTCTGCCTTCCAAGTCTCACACAAGGGCTGACTCAAATGCAGAGATTCCATGCAAGATGGTTCCCAGGATTCTAATCACTGCAGCACTGGGAAGGGCCAGAAGGATGACAGTGGCACCATGTTGATAATAGGTAAGCCAACACAATGTCCCAAGATTCAGAAAGCCAAGGAAGATCCACCAATGACCTTTATTCATTTTTTTCAGAAATCAAAACCTGCTACTTATATTTCATTATCCAGAACTGGGTCACCCTTTGCCCTTTGGCTACAAAGAAAAGCAAATAGAGAATATCTTTTCTTTCTTCCATGGTAAAGGCAAGAAAGAACCTCCTGAACACTCTTAAGAGATAGATGGCAGATTGAGAAAATATACATATGATTTTTAAATTAACAAAATCATTTTGCAAATATAGACAAAAAGCAAAAAGTAGAAATCACCATAGGAAGTGGGCAAACGCATTATTTTGTACAATTGATATATGTTAATACAAATATTCTTTTTAAAAGGTAATAATAGCCTAAAATGATGGCTCAGGCCTATAATCTTAGCTACTTGGGAGGCCTAAGCAAAATGTTTACAAGGTCCCATCTCAATGAATGACTGAGTGTGGTGGCACTCACCTGTCATCCCAACTGCATGGGAAACAGAAGTAGAAAAATCCCAGTCCAGACCAGTCTGGGTATACAGGTGAGACCCATATCCATAAAAGCAAAACTCTGGCAGCATGGCTCAGAATGCCTGCCAGGCAAGCTTGTGGCTCCAAGTTCAAGCCCTAGTACTGCCAATAAATAAATAACAGAAATAAAAAAGAAGTGACAACCTGTATTCCAAAGGCAGAAATAAATCATGTTGTACCTGAAGTCACCTTTCTCTCCTGATTTAAAAAGAAAAAAGACATGAAAGCAGAAGTGGGACTATTTGAGAAGAGGAAGATGCAGGGGGCTCAAGAGAGGATAATAGGTAAGAGTGAATCAAAGTACATCATGTACATGTATGTAAATATCATAATAAAACCATTAAAATGCTAGCTCAATAATAATAATAATAAAACAAAAAGGTAATTGAGATCCAAAAAATAAAGTATATAATTTTGTGAAAATAAAATTCAATAAAGATGAAATTTTTTTAATTAAAAAAGAAAAGTGGGTAAGTATATAAATTCCAAATTATAGGAGAGAAAATTCCATAAAAGGCACAAAGCATGTGAATGAAATCCTCAATACCATAAATAATTTTTAAAATGTGAATTCAAACGAAGGTGTGTTATATTGGAGTGAGAGCATGGAGTTCTATAACTAGTCTAGGACAATCTGACAACATGTAACAAGAATGGAACCAACACATAGTGTAATGTTCTGCTGGGATCACTTCATCAAGCTCATCTTTTCCACAAATGAAGGAATGATCACTACCTGACAGAAGGACAACAGGAACGGGGCTTTTAAATGATTTCCCAGCAAACCCTTGAAACCAGTTCCTGTGTAACTTTGGATGAGCCACCTACATCTTTACATGTTCACTTCCACTGAAAACTTAAAATATTTGGAGTACACAGAGTTGTGAAGAACAAATAAGGCATTTATGAGGGGGAAGCAGGAACACACTATGGCATTTGTATTCTCCGAAGCCCTTAATTCTGACCCATAATCAATCTTTACTTCCCCACATTACACTCATCATTGGGTTAGCATGCGAAGTATATTTCCTTGAAAAAAGGGAGTCAGAAATCTACTCAAAAGCAATGATTACAACCCAAGTGCTGCCTACCCTGTCTTCAAATAGAGAAGCTAGCATCAAGATCATCATCGTCATATTTCAATGAAGTCGTATTATACTTAAATATTATATAAGCAAATGCCACTACATACTTCTGTAGCTGAAAGGTGTCATTTTTTATTTATTAAATATTCCTATAGGGATTACTAGGAAGATACAGACACACATCCAGACACAAAATGGTATGCTGTATTTTATGGCCAGGTTAACAGTATTGAAGGTGATTTTGACTATTCGTAATGTTTGCCCCAAATCCCATGTACTAAGCTCAGAAACTAACTCTTATTAAAGATGAGATTCCACTAAACTATTAAGGCTCATGAGAGTGGGCTCTGAGTCCAATGGCCCTGGCTAGAACCTAAACACATGCCATACTGTACAACAGCAGGCAATTCATTGAACCTCTCAGAGGCTCGGGTTCATCATGCATAGGATCATTAACACAGTGCTTATAAAATTCAGCAAACATTAGTGACTACGGCTGTCACTGCCAACACCACGATTACTGTCACCCTTATTGTTGCTGTCACCTTATTTTTACTCACTGAGGCCTAGCAATACTTCTATTCCTCCAAATATCCTCTAGAGACCTTTAATCATGTTTTTCAATAGCATGCTGGTTTTCTGCTCCAGTTTGTCACTGGTGGCTATTTTCCCAAGTTCATTATGTATGATGGATACTAAATCCAAAGAATTGTTCTTTAAGTACTCCAGCCTTGGCATTGAATTGGAAGATACTACTAACACTTCAGAAAAGAATCACAAAGAGTAAAAGCCTCCTTGTGTCCTCATTTTCACTTTGATTTGCCACAAATAAAAAATGAGCGGACACTCCTAAAATATGAAGGCACCATATTGTTGTCACTCTGTGTCCTGGAACAGCTGAGCCTCTTCTTGCTGCTCAAGCTGTTGAAGACTTTGAAGTTGGAAAATACTACTGCCTGATCCCCCCACACTGATAATTAAGACATAGTGTGACAAATCAAAAGAGATATGTCACCTAGTATGTACGTTTCCTTCCCTTGGGTGAGGGAGGAAAGGAAGAGGAGGAGGATGAAGAGGAGGAGGACAAGGAGGAGGAGGAGGAGAAAAGAGTAAGCTCAGTAGTGATCATAAATCAATTGGATCTGCTTTTCAGTAGGAAAAGAACAGAAACTTTTAAATTACAACTCAATACAGTCTTGCATCCCCAAATCAATTTTCTTTCTTCTTTTTATGGTTATACTCTTTGGATTTCTTTTTTTTAAGACTAATTTTTCTTCTAAGAAAGAAAAAGGAATGCCATCTCTTTTTTTAAAAAAAATTATCATTTATCTTCCTGTGTGAGGAAAATGGATGCAATTTTATGTCATTCTTCTTTGTCATATGCAATTGTTGTGTCATAAATTTAAAACAGGTTGTGCTTCTGAGACTCTGTTCAAAGCTGAGCAGGAGACATGTGGGATATAAAGGTTTATTAGTATAAATGGATAAATAATGAATGTTGAGTCTCGGGAACCTTGTGTTCCAGCTCGTTGGCTCCAGTAACATGTCATAATATACTTTAAAAAATTCAACTTGGCAATATCATCACAAAGAAAAATTGATATAAACTCTAATTGGAAAGGCATAGAAAACATATTGCATGTTTGTTTCTTTACAATAAATAATTTCAGTTTATGAATTCAACTGTGATTTATTTGTAAGTATATCATAGCCACTGAAGTGGGTGACAGACTTTTGGGGAAATTCATTATTGCATATATTCAGAATTAAAACCCATTAATGCCAGCACCTTTGACTGACATTATCTTAAGTACTATTTCCCTCTGTTCTCCTTCTGGACTCTGACCTTTCTCTTTCTACTGCAATTTCATTTAAATGGGAAGAGTCAACACAAATTACATCTTATGGTCCAAGTCTTAGAGTGATAGTTAAAGTCAAAGGAAAATCTCACTTAAAAGTAAAAATCTTACTTGAAAATTTTACTTGAGAGTAAATCTTACCTCCTGCTTTTAAAAGAAATGTTTCAAGTATGTCAAGATAACACTTTTCAAATTTCAGATTACCCAGATTATGGGGCGGTGGACTAATTGTCAAAATCATAAGGAAAGCAGATTTTAAAAATAAATATAAGGTATTCACTGCAAAAGATTACAATGGATCCCATTGTTTTCATATTTTTCATGCAGAGCTAGAATAGCAAAGACAGAAGTCTGAGGAGATAAAACTCTGAACCATTGACACTCCTGAGATGCTGTTTTAACTAAGGAGAAGATTGAATGGATAGGTGTGGGCAGAGTGGGAGGAAGAAAAAGAAGCAGTGTAGAACCTAATAAGCTCCTGGAGTCAAGTGCATGCAGACAAAAGCTATGATTTAACATGTGGTCTTACTAGTCTGTGTGTCATTTAATACTTGACTGTGTTTAATCATGAAAGGGAGATGATTGAAGAATTCCAGATATTAAATGGTTTCCAAACTTTCTTCATATTTGGTAAAGGAGGGAATGTTACATGTGGCTTTCAGGACTCTTCATCCTAGAAGAGTTACACAGTGGTGGTCAGGTATGAACCACTTTTTTTTTTTCATTTTTCTTTTATTATTCATATGTGCATACAAGGCTTGGTTCATTTCATGAACCACTTTTGAAACATAGGTTACCAGGGTGCTTTGATGACTGGGCAATGTGTGGTAGCTACATTTATTATTATAGCTATTACTGCATTTCACCCAACATGATTATGTTCTCTTATAGTTTATCATTATAATTATATAAATTATATAATATATATATACACACACATATAATGTGTATGCATTTTATTAGAAGATCCTAGAAATCTTCCAAGATGGTGCTGTTGTTATAAATCCCATTATCAATAACCTGAGTACAAGAGAGGTTAATGATAAACCAAGACAGATGCAAAAGAATGAACCCCAAATATATTAAATAATTTGTACAAGGACTTGCCTACCTAGCTCAAGTCCATGCTAGTAACCAAAGGTATTTGCTGCCTCTATGGGCAATGGCTTGTTGATGAAAGGACTAAATGTGGTGATATAAGTAAAGTGCTTAATACTAGTCTTTGGAAAATAGTGTTAAAAAGAAGTTAAGTACATCATCAATAGAGTGAAGAAGGTGACTAAGGACTTACATGGCTTAAGTCAAGAACACATATGATGATGCCATACAGTAAGATGGAAGTTGAGCAAAGCAGAGTGAGAGACGTTAAAGACATGATTAATAAAATCATCCTCTAAACAGAAAGTGCTGTGGATGTGATAACCTCTGGCATGGCCTTTTCTACACAGACTTTGGCCATCTGTGGAGCTTGGCATACTTCATATCAAGATAAACTGTCTAAGCATTCTTTTTCTTCTTAGTTCCCAGTTCAATTTTACCCAAAGTCTAGAAGTAGTTTTCCCAGTGTCTTAAAACACAGTTGCTTTCCATATCCATGGAGGATTAATTCTAGGAACTCCAGACATCAAAATCTGAAGACAAGACACTCAAGTCCCTTATATAGAATGCCATAGAATTTGTATGTCACCTAATCACATCCTCACATACACTTTAACTCACCCCTAGATTAGTAATAAGAACAATGTAAATAGTTGTTAAACTGAGTTGTTTAGGGAATAATAACCAAAAGAGAAATCTGGATATGTTTGGTACAGAAGTTGCTTTTTGAATATTTTTGATCTGGGGTTGGTTGAATCCACAGATGCAGAATCAATGGATATGGAAGACTGATTAATTCCACAGTTCAAGCATTACTAGGTTGTAGGCTCTGAAGACACAGAGATGAAGAGACTATAGTTTCATCCTTCAGGCATCAGACTTTATAGAAAGTTGTCAGACATATAAACCAGTTAAGAGAAAAAATAAAAATTTGTCCAAGGGCTAGAGGGAGCCCATTAAAATGAATGCTGCTTTTCATTTGGAGCAGATGCACCAAGATTTAGGCAGGGCTTGTGAGGAAAAGCAGATGGGTGTGGCTATGAGTATGTGGAAGATAGACTGTCCAAGAAAATCACATAGGCTTGCAAAAGTGTGGTGTTCTTTGGGAAACACAGATGATGTGTTATTGCCAGAAAATCAAGTTTGAGAAGGTCACAAGAAATAGAAGTAGAATAAGCAGGCTATATATGTGTTCTGTCCTGACAGCTGTATGTACCATGCAAAGTCTCTCAGGACAGGGTTAGGATGCAATTAGAAAGTATCCATACTTTAGAGCACAACTCTCCTGAAATCATGATTGACAAATTGAAGGAAGAATAAATTAGATGCAGAGGTCTATTTCCAGGTGAGAAATATTTAGAACTTGAACTTAGACAGCATTAGTTAATAGGGGAGGAAGGAGAGAAAATGGTTTTTAAGTTATATAGAAGATAGATCAAAAAGAATATTGGATCTGAGAGTGACTCAAATTCCTGGTATAATAAGTGTTAGTGGGGTCACTGATATATATAGCAAATATAGGAGGAAGAGGAAGTTTTAGGAAGAAAGAGAGGTGATAATAAAACCTTTGAATAGATTGAATTTTCAGTACCTATAATGCCTCCAAATTCAGATCTCTAGTAGGCAATGGAAGATATGAAAACATAATAGAAATTCAAAATATGTTTCTTTTGCTTGAGATGCAAGTTACTTGGGTTGTATTCATCCTACTGGAATTCACAGATTCTGGAAGATTCTTTTCTGTATATGTCAGTGTTCACCCTGCGTCTGTAAGCCAGTCGCTAACTAGACTGGCAGAATGTCATAGGATGACTCACTAGTCATAGCATCATTATTCTACCTACCTCCTAAAACATCTGATTCCTTTTCCTATGTTTTCTTCACTGACTCCCCATCCCATTTCAGGTCTACTTACGATTCCTATCTCAATAAATGGGTTTCCCCCCAAACAATCTACATGCTAATACTGAATTTATACAGTATCTAGAGCCTTAATCTTTCTCCTAAATTCCAAACTCAGCTATACACTTGGGAGTGTCATTGGCAAGTCAAACTTATTCTGCTTAAAGTACATTTTTAATCTGCTCAAAGTACATTTTCCCCACCAAACTACATCTACCTCAGTCATTCTCATGTCAACTGTAGCACACCATTCATCCAGTTTCTCAGAACAAAATCCTAGGATTCACTTTAATTCTTCTTTGTCTCCTATCCTAAAAACAACACAGCAACACGCAATGTCAATTTTTTCCATCAGGGTATGGTTGGAATCAGTAATTTCTCACTCCTGTACCAAGACTATCCTAGACCACCATCTATGTCCCCCACCTATCTACCTAATGGTCTCCCATTAAGTCCCTGTCCTTCCAACATTTCTATAACAAAGGTAGAGTGAACCTCTTCAAAGAACAAATCAGAGTGTCACTTAGACAATCCCACATCCTATGACCAACTCTCATGAACTAAATGAAATGCAAACATTTTCTCACAGCTTCTGAAATTCTCTATTGTTCTCTGTCTAGCTCTCCAAAAATTTTGCTCTAACAAATATTCTGACCTTGCTACTGTCCAATTCAGTAGCCACTGGTCACATACCTACTGAGAACTAGAAATCTGGAGAGAGAGATTAAGAAACTGAATTTCTCATTTTATTTAATTGTCTTTAATTAAAATTTTGAAAGAAGTACTTATTTAATTATTAGAAAACTCTTAAATATGTTCAGGCACATAAATATATGAATCTACTTTACCAGTCATAAATTTCATGAAATCAAAATTCAGACCAATTATTTCCAATGGAAATTTAGCTTTTAAGTTGAGACTGCTTTTATATTTGAAATTTTAACATTGATTTCATGTTCAAATGATAAAACACATTATTGAAATAAGTTTCTTGTGTTTGTTTTTAATTTTTCAATTTTTTCTGTTTTTATTGTAGTTACTTAAAAATTTCAATAACATATGTGCCTCTTGTTATATTTCCATTTGGCAGAATTACTCTGACATCAAACTCAGCCCTGCATCCAGAATCCTTATATTTGTTTTTCTGTGTGTCTAGAATGCTCTTCCTGATCTGCATCTCTGGTTCATCATCACTCATTTGCAATTCCTGCTAAGATACCAACACTCAAATAGCTTTCCCTGACCACACTAAAGTCGCCTCCATCCTCCTCACTCTTAACTGCTCTCATTTTTTTACATAGCACTCATTTTTTCATTACCTTGCTTATTTCTAACAACCCCACTAGAAAATAAGCCTCCTAAGGGAGGGGCTTTTATTTGTTCAGTGCTGCATTTCCAGGACACTCAATATTTGCTGAACGAATTGAATGAGTGAATTGAATGAATGAATGAAATAAGACAGTGACAATTCAACTGTGGTATAGCGTGGGCAGTTGCTATGTATGCATTCTATGAGTGCAGCCTTTAAACATCTCCACTACACTGGAGATGTTCCTATCACAGAAATTCAGGACCATGAGAAGCTAATAGAAACATGGCACTTGCTCAGGCCCAGCATGAGAACTCAAGTAATGGCAGAGCAAATGGGAGGAACACAGGTCACTGTTCAAAAGCCACAATCTTAAGCTAGTGTTAGCAAATCATTCATATTTAAGATGCTATCCTTTTTCATTAATTCTCATCCAAGGAAGAGATAACAAAGATGCATGGAGGTCTTCACAAAGGAAAATGATATATAAAAGATAAACTTGAAGCCTTTCTAAATGTCTTTTACTTTGAGAGAGCTCAAAAGTACACCTGAACTACTTTGTAATGCAGCCATGATTCCATGCACATATAGCTCTTTAATTTTCAAGAATCAATTGCAGGCAACTCAAGAAGGAAGGAATTAGAGTGACAAAAACTCACATTCTAGGCTACCCCCAGTGCAAAAACATAGAAGGCTTATCATTGGCACTCTACTGGAAATCACTGTGGAGTTTTGTACTTGCATTTTCAATAGAACAACAATCAGTTCAGGTACAAAGACAACCTTGTGTATCAAAAGTAAAGATGTGTACATGTTTAGCATAGAAGTCAGGAAACTGTAAGCTTTTCTCTCAAATCGCATCAATTTGCACCTCCTAAACAAAGACTGAGCTAACAATATCTTTACCACAAATGTCAAAGAATATGCTTTCTCTCACAGTTTAGGAATGTCAACATTAAAGGAAGGGTAAATGCATCAACATAGCAAGATATATTTTTATCTTGCCTTCAAAAGTCGCATAGCTTTCTGTAATTGCAAAGTTGTCATCATGGAGAACAGCTAAAAAATTTTAGCAGATTTAGAAAATCAATCTTCAATGGTAGGAAAAAAACATAGGGAAAATAGAAGGTCCTCCAGAAGGTCACAGCAGTGAGAGTATGTGTGAGGACAGCTTGCAGCCCAGCTACAGTCTAAAACCCATTTCTGAATCACTGTTCCTTCCCTGTGTGAACCTGTGAGAGGTAAGATTGGACAATCACATAGACCTTCATTTCTTGCCCCATTCTTCCAGGCATGCTGTTGTTAGGTTGTTTACTTTTCTCGTCTTCTTCATAATCTGCTATGAATTAGTTAAGGGCATTAAACTTGTTTGTAATGTAGCTTAGGTCAGGTTTTGGGGATATGTTTTCTGCACATTTCTGAACATCATGGCCTCACATCTGTGAGTCCTCTACTATATTAAAAATAGAAGTAGTAGTTTGGCAAACTGTGGATGGAGGAGGTTATAATTTTACATATAACCTAATTTTTAGGCATATTAAGTTACAAGAATCACAGAAGACAGACTTATGGAAATTGGCTTCATAGACTTGCATGGTGATTAGTGATGACAGCACTGATTCTGGGTTCAAGTGCTGTTGAACAGAGGCAGCCAGTTTGCAAAATATCTCTGGTTTGTCATGTGTCTTCTCTTGAAAAAATGTACATCGTAGAGAGTCTGCTCTCAACTGGTACATAAAGTAAATTCAATCTCAGCCACTGAGAAATGCATGAATTTTTAGGATTCTATCATGCCTCAAATTACAATCCCTTCTTGATAGTCTTTCAAATCAAAAGGCTATTTATTTGGAAATGAAAAAAAAGATAAAAATATTCAAAAGTGGTTTTTGATCCATCAAGGTTTATTTTCATTTTCTCTGTTCTTCTCTAGCTAGAAATTGCTTTAACACCCATTTTTTATGATTACTCTGCTCTTGCCCTATGAAATCCTAAGCAGGGATATGGACCGTAAACACGCACTGATATGACAGTGGTTAAACCTCAAAACACTTCCTCCCTGCCAGAAAATATTCATAACTGTTTCCTATGTCGTGATTCATTTCAGTTCTGGTATCAAACAGATTTAACTTTATACTTCTGGCTGTCAAACAAAATATGCTGGTCTTCCTCTAAATTTAAAATCCAATCGGGAATGAAGGAGATAACACCTCTTTTATTACAGTTTGGAGAAACAATAAAAAGCACTTTGGATATTGAAATATCCCATGAAGCACTTGGGTATATTTCATTCTGTGCTTGGAAAATTGCAGACAATATAGTCAAAGAGGCAGACATCAACTAAATATAGTTAGAGCTATGATGCGCCTGTGGTCACCATTAAGTTTGCAGATACTAAATTGAATCAGTGAACCACAAATAAATAAGCATAGAGAAAACTAATTGCCTAGAAAAGAATGCTCCACTTGCTTTGTCATTAGCTACTTGAAACTCTCTCCAAATGCAGGGCATCTGAAATCTAAATCCCTAGATGGGGCAAATACTAAGACCAAAGCGAAGCTTGTTTGTCTCCTTCTCATGCACTTCAGTCAGGGCAGCCAGGATTCAGAAGGAACTTCACAGACTGGCCAATGCTGTGCAGTTTGTTTCAAAGAGCATTTCTTTAATACAGACGGGCTTAATTCAAGACAACTCAACATTAGTGTGTATATGAATAACCTGGAATTTTAATAGAATACAGATTCTAAATGACCAATGTTTACAGTAATGGATATGACCGTGTCCCTCATCCATATTATACTTTCTGGACAAGTATTGAAATATCACACTGTACACCATTATTTATATACAATTACTTATTTTTAAATTACATATATATGTCTACACACACATAATGCAGATTCACTAGGTGTGGGATATAACCTGTAGCCTGATAGTCTGAATTTCTAACCAGTGCCCAATGATACCTTAACCGCTGGTTCAAGGCCACATGTTTAACAGTGAGGTTCAATGGTGCTATGATTTTAATATGTCCCTCAGAGATCTGTGTTGAAAACTTAATTGCCAATTTATCATTGTTAAGAAATGAGACCAGTAAAATGTAGTTAGGCCATGAGGGTCTTCATGAATGGATTGATGTCATTGTTGCCTGAATGGGTTACTTATGACAGGAATGGACTCCTAATAAAAGAATGAATTCTATTAATAAAAGAATGAATTATTCTACCACCCACTCCTTCAGGCATGGGATGAAGCAGCAGGGAAGCTCTCACCAGAAGTTGGCCCCTTGATTTTGGAAATTCAGCTTGTAGAATTTTAGGAAAAATCTCTGATCTTTAGAAATGCCCTAGTCTATGGGATTTTGTGCTGTTTCTTAGCACAAGATGAGCTAATGCAATTGGCTAATACATTTTTTTCTTAGAAATCAGACAACTTGAGTGAAGTACTCATTCTTACATTAATCTACTATATGATCTTAGGAAAATTATTTGACCTATTGTGCCTTGGTTTCTCATCTGTGAAACATCAGTGGTAAGGGTAAAGAGATCAAGTTGCTATGGAAACTTGAACAGGTTATCCTGAGCAAACATGCTGCTAGATAGAAAAGATGATAGAAGAGTGAAGAAATAAGAGTCTTCAAGGTTGAGAACAAAATGGAAACAAACAAGCAGGTCTCACTGAAAGTCACAACCACAAATAAGACAATAAAAAGAACGTGTGAGGACAAAAATAAATAAATAAAGCAAAGTGACTCAAAAAGAGTCAATTGGAGAAAAATCAGATGTCGGCAACTTGGGATATAGCATAATATGAAAATACCTTTGATATCTGAACAATGATGAACACAGTAATTTACAAAATGCAGATCCCCAGATAAAGATGGGCACAAAGTGCAGAATATATAAAAAAGAAGAGAAAACCCTTGATGAAATACAATAGATTACTTACACTAGAGTAAAAGAAACAAACTAAATCACTTCTTTCCCCAAATGATAAGTGAAATATCAATGTAATTCTCCCTTGACTGGAGCGTGCATAACAAACAGTAACACACATAACTTCTAGTAACTGCTCAGCCAAACGTTGCCACTCACATGAGATAAAGTTGTAAACAGTTTTCAAATGCACGAAAGGTTAATATTGAGGTTCTCAGTACTGAGCCCTTCCTAAAAGGCAGTCTGTCTTCTTATCTCCAAATTCTCTTTGGGACAATATTAGTCAGCTTTCTATCACTATGACAAAAATTTTTTTAAAAGCCTGAAATAAAGTAGAAAGGTTTATTTGGGTTTATGGTTTCAGACATTTTAGTCCATGATCAGTTGGCCCCATTGATTTTTAGCCTATGCCTAGGCAGTACATCGCGGCAGGGAGTGTACGGAGCAACAAAGCTAGGAAGCAAAGGAAGTGAGAGGAAGGGGATAGAGTCCCACGGTCCCTTTCAAGGGCACACTATCAATGACCTAAGCTCCTCCCACTAATTCCCATCTCCTAAAGGTTCCACTTCCTCCCAAAAGCATGACAGTCTGGCAACCAAACCTCTAGCATATGGACCTTTGAGGGACATTTAAGATCAAAGCCATAACAGACAGGAATATGGAGCAGAAATCTGGGTGGCAGAAAGAATGGGAAAAATTAATTTTGTATAAAAACTATCAGCAAAGCTAAAATAACCCTACCTATCTGGTTTTACATTTTTACTAGAAGTCCTCTTTAACTTTTCCAAAGTTGAATCTACAGATAATGAACTTCTGAGGATAAACATTGTAACTATTTCAGACTTGTGAACTATCATAGCTGACAATGGCCCACAAAGGCATGTCAGCCGATGCCCGTCTCAAGCAATACCTTTCAAAAGGCAGTAATGTTCCATTTCGTTTCTATAAGTGGACCTTTAACCACTAAGGTAATATTCACATGGAGTTCCCAAGGGCCCTTGCTAACTTCTTTCCACAAGACTAGCAGTACCTGCGAGTCAGCTGTTCTTGCACCACAGGCTGCATCTGAAATGTAACTGACAATTTCAGCACATCTACAGATGGAAACATCAGGTCATATTTGAAAGGTTTCTACCCAGGAGTGCTGGTTAGAGCATTTGCAATGTGATCAGTTGTACAACAAGGGAGGGGAGATGTAGTATTACTCACACATAAAGATGGCTGTTCATGAAGAGTAAAGAGGTCCTGAATTTACCAAGATTCCCTAAGACTCTACTGCAGTATTCACAGCTTTTATCTCTCTGACAACCAAACCCAAGAGGTTTGCCAAAATAGAATTCTACTGTAAGGGGAAAGAAGCTAAAGAATTATGCATTAATAACACCTTTACCCACAGGCAGAACATATCTTCATCTGCACACATCATGTACAGAAGATCTTAGGTTATTAAAGGTGAAAGAGGCTGATAGTCTCTGGGATGGCTCTCTTGGGACATTTATTTGCATAATGATGCTAATACACCACAACCCAGCTCAGCAGTTCTTTTGGATCATCGTGTAGTCATACATGATGTTTTTAATTCACTAGCTAAATTATTTTGTGGAAGAGTTGGTAGCTAATCTCAAAACTATGTCTACAAATAATTCATGACCATGTTTACCAATAAGGAAAAACCTAATTGGTAAAGATGTATGGTTTAATTAATCTGTCTTTTTGAAAATAACAAATTAATACATAGAGATCACTACTGATGAAGATTTAGATATTGCTGAAGTTATCTGCATAATCTTAACTCTGAGTTAAAATTTGGGCTCAGGCCCTGGATCAGAAAACAGCTTGGAAGACGCTTATGAAGGGAAAAGAAGACAAAACTTGTGACCACGACCTCATTTCCATACAGCAGAGGCATTTTGTTTAAAATATTTTAAGCTATGAAAACTGAAACTGTAGGAAAAATTTAGCATTAAAGTTAAGAGTAAATTGATACTTTGGTTTTAAAAGAGAAAATAGAGTTTATTTATTAAATAGAAACCACTTAATATTTTGTAGTTAATTTTGAGTATCACTGGTGTTTGTATTGTAGGGTAGTTTTGCTTTATATAACAACTTAAGGCATGATATATATCTAAATTATCGTGAATAATAATAGTAACAATAATTGATATTGATTGAATGTTTATATGCCAGGCACTCTAATCTGCTCTGTGTACTTTATATGGATTAATTCATTTATTCCTATTTCTTGTGTTATGGGTACTAATCATTGCAGATGAGCTCAGAGAGGGTAAATCGTTTTCCCAGCTAATAAGTGGCCAACCTGGATTTAAACCTAGACACTGTAATATTGCATCTGCTGAGAGATATGCTGAAAAAGCTTTGTTTTCCTAGTGTGTTACATAGAAATTAGTGTGTTTATTTTAAGTTAATTCTGAGTGTCTCTAAGAACCTCAGATATGTATTGAGATTATACTTAGCTCCATGTGATGAGTTCTGAGATAAACGGGACAAGACCAATAAAGAAGGTTCTGCTCCCCCAAGGAATTCTACATCTCCCTCGCTTTCCCTCGCGTTGTCATATTAGTCACCCAATAGCTATTATGTCAAATCAGTTAACTTGTGAGGTGAGTGATTTTAACTACCAACTAGTTAAACTAGTTTTAACCTGAACTTTTTCCTTCAGGAATACCTTTCTAGCCCAACATACCTACGTTGTCTTTCAACTCAAAATTTGGAGAACTGGTGTAAGTTAAATAGCTGTGTTATACCATGCAAATTCCGTCAGCTGGAGACAAAAATCCGATTGATGATGCTGAGGTGGGCATGACACAGCATGAAAATCAGGACTTTCAGGAAGTTAGTCTCAAGGAAAGAGAGAAAGGGAAGTGCACACAACTGGAGCAGAAAACTGTTAGAATAAATGTGGTCCTAGCTAGAATCGAAATGAAACTTCTTGATAGGCAGAGATTAGAGTAAGAGATTTTAGCGTATAGCTCTTTCCCCTCAAGTATAGTTTGGATTCACTTTGAAAGAACAAGCATGAAAAAAAAAATAAGAAACTCAACAAACATAACTCTAAGTGATCAAAATGAACATCTCTAGTGTTCTCCTGTTGCTTTCAGTACTCCTCCTCCCTGTGATGAGGTCATTTTACCTTCATGATATTTTCCCACAAACCCTGACCCCATTGGTTCATGATAAAAAAAAATACCAGGTAAACACAAATTAAGAGGAAGGTAATATGCATCCTTTCTAGGAGTAGGAACCAGTGGAAAGGGGAGGGCATAAGGAAAGGGTGAAGGAGGGTGAATATGGTGAATGTATTTTGTATTCATGCATGAAAATACAATAATGAAATCTGCTGAAATTGTTCTAAGAAGGGATGAGGGAGAACAATGGAGGGGTAATTTGAATTAAGCTATATTAAAAGCACATATACCCCTGTACAACTATTCTATACTAATAAAAAGAAAGAAATGCGGTGGACTGAATGTTTCCCCTCCCCAAATTCAAATGTTGAAATCCTAATCCCCCATGAGACAGTATTTGGATGGGAAGCCAAACACTGAGGGATAATTATGAGGCTTTTGGAGATGGAGCCCTCATGAATGAGATTCGCAGCCATCTAAGAAGAGACACCAGAGAGATAATGTCTCTATCAAACATGTGCGTAGATGATGAGGAAACAGCCATCTGCAAACCAGGAAATAGGCTCCCACCAAGCATCAAATCTGCTGATACCTTCATCCTGAATTTCCCAATCTCAGACCTGTGAAAAATACATGTTGGTTGTTTAAATCTCCCTTTCAATGGTATTCTGTTACGGCAATGTAAACAGAGTAAGATAACAGGTATCCTACAAAATCCTTGATCAGTGCTCTTCAAAACTATCAAGATCATGAACTTTAAGAGAAGACCTCAAAATTGATACAGATCAGAGATGATTATGAAGATGGAATGATTAAATACAATGTGGTATCATTGATTGAGGATGTTGGAATGGAAAGGCAAATGAATGTAAAAATGGTGAAATACAAATAAAGCCTGCAGCTTAATCAATAGTAATGTTTCAATGTTCATTTCTTAGTTATGGCAAATGCACCATGATTATGTAAGATGCTCACAGTAGGAAAATGGAGTGAAAAGTATTAGGAAAATCTCTGTGTTAGCTTTGCAACTCCATTTTGGTAATTATATAATCATTCCAAAATAAAAAGTTAATTTAAAAATAAATACAGGACTGGAGGCATGGCTCAAGTGGTAGAGCACCTACCTAGAAAGCACCAAGTTCTGAGTTCAAACCCCAATAGCACCAATATATAAATAAGTAAATGTGGGCTACATTAGAGTATCACCTTTCTAATAAAAATTTATAACATATGCTTTTTTTTCAATAGCTCTCTTAGAGAAGATAAGTAATTCTTTAAGCTATAAGAAAAACACTTTTAAAATGTAAACCTTGTGGGGTTGAGCTTTAAGAGGAAGAAATATGGTGTTCAATAATACTAGTAACCATCTAGATACTTTGTACTAAACAGAGGTAATAAGTTACTTGTCCATCAAGGTTGAAAGCCAGGGGAAAAGCCCAAGAAATATAGGGGTGACCCACATATGTGATGACTCACATATCAGCTATTTCTGCTTTTCCTTGGCCCATTAGGCAAATGCTTTAGGCAACTCTTAAGCCTAGATGAGTTGGGAGTTTCAGAACTTGAAATTTTATGGTCAAGGGAATGAAGAAGAGAGAAATAAGGTATGAATTAGTGTCCAACTCTGGACAATAATAAGAATAAAAGTATGAAAGCTAGTGACCCCAGTGCTGGTCACTGGGAAGCGCCTCAGACTTCAAAGGTGGCCAAGGAGAAAACAAAATGGAAAGAGACACTCACAGAGTTGTTTCAAGCCTGCTTCTTCAAGCTATGACTGTGAGGAGGCTGGATCACAAGCAACTCTTTGTTATGTTGGCTTCTTACCTTTTCTTTCCTTAACAATGCAGGGAAAAGAATGGGGCTTTGGATCTTGGGTGGTAGAGATCCAAACTGCCACTAACTACATTTACAATTTTAAGAGCCTCTTTTAATTTCTTTACATCTTGCTTTTTTTTTCAAGTGAAAAATGAACCAATTAAATCTAATTATTTCTAAGGTTTCTTTCAGGTTGTAAGCACTATGTGATATGATGGTCTTGTGGAACACTTTGGCACACAGTCACACAATTTTCAGACCTTGCTTATTACATACAATGCCAAGTGAGAATGGATGGAAAAAGTGCTGAAATATTTAGATCCTGAGTGAACTTCAGCTCTGTCAAACAAATGAGGGGCCAGTGACTTTCTAAGCAAGTAGGTATATTACCATCAAGATCATGTTGCTATTTCCATAAAGCTGTGGTATCCCAGTTACTTCAGATCTTTAAAAGCATGACATAAAACAGGTGTGGTGGCACATACCTGTAATTGAAACACTCAGGAGGCTGGGGAAGGAGGATCTTGAGTTCAAGGTCAGCCTGGGCTACATAGTAAGATACTATCTCAAAAATGGGCGTGGGAGGGTGGGTAAGGGGCCAGGATTGGTGGTACACGTCTACAGCTACTTTGGAGGTAGACATAGAAGGATCACAGTCTGAGGCTGGACCAGGCAAAAGTGTGACACCCTATTAAAAAAATATATACTAAATCAAAATAGGCTGAGGTATGGCTCATGTGGTAGAGAACTTGCCTAGCAATCATATGGCCCTGTGTTCAATCTCTAGTACCACAACAAAAACCAAAAAGACATGTCATAAAATGTATCTCTTCAATTTGGAATTCAAATTACAAAACTATAGGTCACTGGTATATAGATAAAATGAATTTCCCAATAAAAAATAGAGGTGCAAATACCTGGAGGCATTAATGACTATTTCAAAGTCATAAACTAAATATTGAAGCAGAACTTTGGCGGAAACTGTGTCCCTAGCTGCTTTCTCATGGAGGAAGAAAGCAAGTAAACAGTGGTAGGGGAGAGACAGAGAAAGAGAGAGGGAGATAGCAGGGAGGCCACAAAGGAAGAGTAGTCCATAAACAAGCCAGAAACAGAATCTGGAGACCAGAGAAAAATGAAATTCATCAGTAAAAACTCATTCATACTAGAATTGGAAATCGTTCTAGGTTTTAAAAAGGAGGGAGGTCACCTGGGGAGCACTAAGAGAAAGATAAGACAACCATCTCATCCCCACTTTCTAGGACTTGCCCAGTTTGCACACTGAGAACTCTGTACTTTGGGAATCCCCCATGTCCTAGGCAAGCAGGAATGGGGGTTTCACCCTGGAAAAATACTATGACCAAATACTATGCTCTTGTTTAATTTTAAGATGACCCTAAAATTGAAATTTTGAATTTTCCTTTGTATATTTAGTTAAATTCCAATTAGTCTTTGTTCTGTATTTATTTATATTGTGAGGAGACACATACAATCTCAAAGATATATATATATATATATATGTGTGTGTGTGTGTGTGTGTGTGTGCATATGCATCTTAGTCTTAAGAAAATGAAGTTCTCATTACTTCACTTATCACAACATGGTTAGGAAGTAACTTGGATTCATGATTCAATGTAATGTTATAACTGGTTCTAGTTTTTAAGATAAAGAAGTATAAAATACTTTGAAAACTTAAGAGTAGCACACATGTGAAGAAACAGGCCTCTAGTACTACTGATCTGTTCACATTAAAAGCCACTAGAACTAAACTACTTTAGTAGCAATATATATATTTGAAATGTGTAGATTATCTATGATAAGTGTACTTGATTTCATAATGAAGGAAAAATTTTGGTTAAAACACAGATATAGTAAAAGTGCTGAGAAAAAATAGATTAGGCAATTAACATATTGAGATTGAGGAAGGCTTAAATCCACAAGTTGATATAAATAATATATCATTTATAAATCACATAAGTGCTCAAGTCCTTGACTCCTATTTAAGATAATCCTCTCTATCTTCTCCATCTACCATAAGCATTTTCAAATTGAAAAAAAATGTAGGACTGGCCTGGTTGCTCACATCTGTAATCCCAGCACTTGGGAGGCTGAGGCAGGAGGATCATGAATTTGAGACCAGCCAAGGCTACATAGTAGACATTGTCTCAAAAAACTGAAAAATGTAGACAACAAGCACAATTATCAGGAACTGAAGTCAAGGGTGTTGGAAGAAATAGGTAGGATCTCTGCTTGGAATAAATGGAGGTCATCCATTTATTAATAAGTTATATAGCAGGCTAATTAAAAACATCTCACTCAAAAGCCAAGTGTTCCTGTAGGTATGTTTCAAAACAGAAAAATGAAGTTTAGAAAGTAGAAATTACATACAGCCATGCTTGACATTGACTCTGGCCATATTTGGAAATAAAACAAGAACCCACATGGACAGTTTACTGATCATGCTAAACTAACTTTGTTTTTCACATGTTAAAATATTTCATTTGTGGTTTGTTTTACAAAGTTACCTGTATCCTTGGCAACAGGCACACACATGAACATGGACACACACACACACACACACACACACACACACATCGTGGATATGGCTGGTATGGGGACTAAGCATTGTACCTAATGTCTGATGGCTAATAGATCAATAACAGAATGGCAGGGTTTGATGGGACTCTGAAGACATCACCGAATACTTTTTCTTAATTACTTCAAGTCAAGAGATACCAAGTTTGTATAAGATACACATCTGGTGATGAAATCAGCTTTTAAAAAAAAACTTGCATGCTAGAGTTCAAGATGGCATTGATCCTCACTGAGTCCCATGCTCATCCCTGTATCAGGGACATGCAGATGACAACAGCACTTCATTAGTTTATTTGCAGAATGTTTGGGAATTTAGGTTGATATCAATGTCAATCAACCAATGCATGGCATGATTGCCAAGAAAAGCTAATGCCTGCTCAGCTCACACCAGTAGAAGTATCATGCTCGAAACAAAGAAGGCAGTGTGCCTGCAGAACCAGTCTTCAGTTTAGTCCTTGTCTTAGTCTGTTTTTGCCTACTATAACAAATTACCATCGACTCAGTGGCTTAGAAACAGCACCAAAAACTTTCACACAACTCTGGAGGCTAGTAAGTCCAAGATCTGCTGATTCAATGTCTGGTAAGATCTCACTGTGTTCACATACGGCCATCATCCCTAGCACAAGAAGTGCAGGAGCTGTCTGGGGCCTCTTTTATAAGAGCACATATCCTATTCATGAGGGCTCTGCACTCATGGTGCAATCGTCTCTTAAATGTCCCACTTCCTAATATCACTTCATTGGGGATTAGGTTTCAATTTTGGGGAGACACAAACATTCAGTCAATAGCAGTACTTGCCACTATAATTTAAAACAAAGTCTGATTAAGTAGGGCTTATACAGAAAAGTGAATTCAGACTATGAAGACTCCAGAAAATAGGTTTAGGAGTAATTATTTGAGCAAAGAAAAATGTTACAACTGAAGATAGAGCACAGTAGTGATATGATAGTTATTTTCAAATATTTGAAATTCCGTTTCAAAGAAGAGGGACTAAACTTGCTCCACAAAGCCCCAGAAGACAAAAGTAAGAAAAATAGTTTAAAGATTTGGATATGCAAATTTCAACTCAGTGCAAGAAGAACTTACCAGTAATTACAGCTCTTTAAACAAAAGCATGAAATACCAGTATTGCCAAGGGTATGAAGACATGGATATTTTCATATAATTGAAATGAGAGTGGAAATTGGATCATTCTTTCTGGAAAGGTAATTTGGTAATATAGTTCAAAAGACTAAAAAACCTGTATCATTTAGTCTAGAAATTCCACTTCAAGGCATTTACCTGAATAATTAGAAATGGCACAGAATGTTTATAATTAATTGAATTGCAGTATTTTTGGAATAGAGAGCAGTTTGAAGTAACCTAAGTAGCCATATATAAATGCACAGTGCATATATAAAAAATAATGCAATGTTATTATTTAAAAACACATGGTAGAAAAATATTTTGTAGAAGCAGAAATATTTATAATACATATTGGTTAGAAAAGAGATCTCAGCTGGGTGTGGTGGTACACATCTGTGACCCTACCACTCGAAAGGCTAAGGTAGGAGGTTCACAAGTTTGAGGCCAGCCTAGGCTACAAGGCAAGACCTATCTAAAGGAAAGAAAAGAGGGGGAGAAGAAAAGAGGACAGGAGAGGAAAAGAAAGGAGGGGAGGGAAGGAGAGGAGAAGGAAGAGGAGAAAAGAGAAGAGAAAAAGAAAGAGAGCTCAATCTTTTTAAGTAGAAAGAGAAAATAAATTAAACGAAATGTGCCAAAATATTAACATTACTACCTACAAAATAAAGAATAATTTTTTCTTATGTGTGTTTTACTGTTTTGTCCTAATCTGTCTAAAATGAAAATATGTGCAGTTTGCAATCAGAAACAAATAGAAAACAACAAAAGCACAGGGCACGTGTTCTTGCATCTCTAGTACCTGACTCGCAGTAGGAGGTTACACAATTTTTGTTGAATAAATGAATAAATTAATTAAATGTTATAAATATTTTATGGAGTGAACTCTCTAAAAGAGTTAATAGCTTCTCGTTACTAGAAGTGTTTAAGCAGAGGCTGAGTGACTCTCCACGTATTTGGAGGGCATTCTTATTTTGATTTAGAACAGTGATTCCCAAACAGAGGCACCTGGGAAAACTAACATGTTCCTACATTTTAGAAAATATGAATTTCCAACCCTACCTTGGATCCATTGAATGGAAATCTTGAGGAGTTGAATGTAAGTGTTGAGAAATCCACAAGAGTTGTTAGAATTCTCCTGGGGAGGGGTACAAACACTCCCAAGATAATTTTCACACAGCTGAAATGCCAACGTGAGGCTCTGAGCTGATGGGTCTGGGAAGCCCAGTACCAGTTTCTCAGATCTGGCTGTTCCCTGACCTGAAGAGCCAGACCCAGGGAACTCACTGCCTCACCTTGCACATTTCCATTCAGATGTCATCTCCTCCCAGAGGCTCCATTTGACTCCTAGAAATTGCAACACCTTCCATCTCCAACTATGGCTCTCTACTCTATTTATTTTTATTTTGCTGTAGCACTTGCTACTTTCTACAATCTAACATAACTAGCTCATTTATTGTTAGTACTATTATTTATGTTCTGTGTCTACTCAGTAGATAATAAGCTCCAAGAAGACAGGAATTTTTATATAAGTTTTTGTTTACTTAAACATCCCAGAATTGTGTCTGGAACAGAGTAAGAGCTTAGAACAATAACAAAAATTCAATGGATGAGTGTTCGTGGTCCTCATTGTAGATGCGTGGATGCTGCTTCCTGCAATATCGAAGTTAATCTATTTCTGGGATTGGTAAACTGTCTTTCTCTAAAAGACCAAATAACGATATTTTTTCAGCTTTATAAGTTAAAATGCCCCTGTCACAACTAAACTTTGTCATTGTAGCACAAAAGCAGCCATGAGCAATATATAAATATGAGTACAGATATGTTCCCATAAAACTTTAAGACAGATTTGGTCCATTGGCCACAGTTTGCTGACCTCTGTTCTATCCACATTTCTGGAAACCTCATTAAGACAGGATCCTCTAGGAGGAATTAGAGCCACTTCAGGCCATGTTTGCAACTTGTTTGTCTTTGCCAAGTCTAGGCACAAAGCCCTTGACTGTAAAGATGAGATCTGGCAGACAATGACCCTTTTTACTAACACTGGGAAGTGTTCTTTAACTTGGTCTCTATTAAGGCATCAAAGCATTTGCTGATAACCGCAAAACAGGACATATATGAGGTTTTTTTTTTAAGGAGTACACAGTGGATCTTGATAGGAATCTCCAGTTCCACCTCACTGGTTTCAGTGGAGATCACCCCTGGCTCATCTTCTCTGGTTCTGCCTGCTGTCCAGAGCAGATGTTTTTCCCTCACGCCCTGGCTGCTTCTTCCATTGGGAAGCGTTGATGTTTTGATGTCCCAAACCAATCTTGGAAAAGGGTTGTTCCTTAATAGGTTTCTGTAATCTGCCCTGCTCACTACAGGTGTGTGAGGTTGCAACAATCTATGTGATGTCATCTCAGGGATGCCACCATCCACTGTGGACCTCTGGTGGTTCAGCAGCCTCTACACAGAGTAGAGCACTAGGGTGATGGATGCATGATAGGCCATGCCATGAAGAACTCTCCCTTGATTCAAATTATATGAAAACATGGTACCTATGGGCAGAAACTGTGCTGCCTATTCATTCCAATAAATTCTACGTAGCAGATCTTCTAAAAGACTTTGCAGGTAGTAGCCTAGGACACTGGCTTAATTACTTAGCACCCAAACTCAACATTGTATGCAGATATTTAAGAGAAAACCAAAGAATTCAGTCAGTCTTATGGATATCCCCCTTGTGTAACCAGAGTAGTCACTTGTTTTAAAATATTATTGCAGAGGAATTCCAAGATGGCGGCTAGAGGTAGGAAGCAGAAGGGGACCCTCCTATAGTGAAATCTTGGGGAGACGCTGGAGACACACTTTGCAGGCATAATCACCAAGAAAAGGCATAACTTTGACCCCTCCACATCTCCAGCCGGTGCAGAGAATCTCCACTTCACGTTAAACAGAGAAACGAGGAGGGCCCCCGGAGCCGCCAGTGGCCGGTGCCCATACGGCTTGGGAAGAAGCGGATCAGGTGAGCTTCGCGGTACTGTGGTTCCCCCACAGACAAGCCTGGGCCAGAGCAGCATAGCCCCCTGGACAGACTGACCTCCACCTGGGAAAAAAAAAAGAGAAACTGAGTAATAAGCAATAAGAACAGTTAAGACACGCTGGAAAGAGGGTGGGGCGCCCTGAGCACTGAAGATTGGGGGAAGGGAATCCTTCCTGGGACTGTAAATAAACAAGACGGGCGGGCCGGAGAGCCTCTGGTGGGAGCGGGGAGCGCGCCCAGCAACCAGGAGCAGGGAAGCTTGTGAGAGGAGGGAAGACCCACTTCCCACGTGAACTGTAAACAAACATGGTGGCCGGCAGGAGCAGCAGCACCGCCCAGTAAGCAGGAGCAGGAAAGCTGCTGAAAGTGGCAGTGGGAGGAAAACTTCAGAGGAGAGGGGGGAAGACCCACCTCCCACATGAACTGTAAATAAACATGCAGGCCAGACAACATGGGGGCAGTGTCACCTTTCCCAGTGCTTGGAAAGGGGAAAGCCTGTAGCAGAGGCTCCCGCACAGGAGAACTCTGAGCAAACAAAGCCTGTGGGACCAGGTGAGTGCTAGCTCACCCCAGAGATCTGCATAAATAACGCCGCCAGCTACAGGCTGAGAGCAGCAGGCAGGCAAGCCACAGTTGCAGATACCACTCTCAGAACTGCCTCCAGATGCTTTTTTTTCTTTTTCTCCCTACCTTTGATGAGAGAACAACCAAATTACACCTGCAAGCCGAAAAACTTACTGAAACTGTATTGCATTTGAACTGGGGACACTTGGTGGGGCTTTTGTGTGTGTGTGTGTGTGTGTGTGTGTGTGTGTGTGTGTGTGTGTGTGAGGGTGTAGTTTAGTTCTACTTTATGCATCCCCTTTGATGAGACAACTGCAGAACAACATCTGAGGCACCAACTCCAGGACTGGAGATTGAGACGGACACCCAAATTATTAAGACTGAAACTGCATTGCATATAAACTTGGAAGATTTTTGTTTTGTTTTTTTTTTAATTTTCTATTTTCCATTTTATTTTAATTCATTTTTATATATAGATATTACTTTCATTTACTTATTTTTTTATTTTTTTATCTTTGATTTTCAATCCTCTCTCTGTCTCTCTAATGTCTGTTCAGCTTACTGTCGATTAGTACACTAACACTCCCTGTTTATACCTTTGAAACTCTCTTGTCTGATGCCTTGTTCTGCTTTCTTCTTCTTCTCTGTATATTTGTTTTCCCCTTTTCTTTAACTTCTTGCTTTCCATCTCAGCTCACTCTTCCATTCTAAATATTACCATTGTTATTATTACACGCTAGAAAATACTTAATTACACACAGTACAGGGACAGTAACAACACCAAGGACAATGACGGGAAGACAGAAAAAACAGGGAAACCAGTTTCCCCACAGCAAAAAATTAGTACAGGAACCAGAGGGGAATGAAGAGAACAGAAACTCAGATCCAGACTCCAACAAAATGAAGATAAACTATGCCAAAGGACCCAATGAAGCCCACAAGAATAATTTAAAAGAAGACATACTACAAATACTCAATGAGAATTTTATAGAGATGATACTGGATAGGGTCAACCAAAATGTACAGGAGACACTCAAGAACTTCCAAGACAATAAAAATAGAGAATTTGAAAAAGCAAAAGAAGAAATAATGGAAACCATAGAAGCACTGTATAAACACCAAAGTGAAAGAGAGAACACAATGAATAAATGGATAAATGAACTCAGGACAAAAATAGACAACAATAAAGAAGAAAACTGCCAGGATATGGAAAACCTCAGAAAAAAGAACGAAACAGAACTGCAAAACAAAGCGGAAGGCCAATCCAGCAGAATAGAACAAACAGAAGACAGAATCTCAGAACTTGAAGATGAAATGGTAATTAAAGGAAAAACTGAAGAACTATTAATTAAACAACTCAAGACCTGTGAAAAGAAAATGCAAGAACTCACTTACTCCATCAAAAGACCAAACTTGAGAATCATGGGCATCGAAGAAGGAGAAGAGGTGCAAGCCAAGGGAATGCGTAATATATTCAACAAAATAATAACGGAAAATTTCCCAAATCTAGAGAAAGATATTCCCATACAAATGCAAGAGGCCTCCTGGACACCAAACAGACCAGATCAAAATAGAACTATTCCACGACATATCATCATTAAAACAACAAGTTCAGAAACTAAGGAAAGAATATTGAAGGCTGTAAGAGAGAAAAAACAAGTAACATACAAAGGTAAACCCATCAAAATCACAGCAGACTTCTCAACAGAAACATTAAAACCAAGAAGAGCGTGGGGTGAGATCTTCCGGGCACTGAATGAAAATAACTTCAACCCCAGGATACTCTACCCAGCAAAGCTACCATTCAAAATAGATGGAGCAATAAAAGTCTTCCATGATAAGCAGAAACTAAAACAATATGTGACCACAAAGCCACCATTACAAAAGATTCTGCAAGGGATCCTGCACACAGAAAGTGACACCCAACTTAACCATGAAAAGGCAGGCAGCACCAAACCACAGGATAAGAAAGCAAGACAGTAGAGAGTAACATCAAGTTAGGTACACACAATCAAACCTTCAAACAACTAAGACAACTAAATGGCAGGAATCACCACATACCTATCAGTACTAACGCTTAATGTTAGTGGACTTAATTCACCCATCAAAAGACACCGTTTGACAAAATGGATTAAAAAAGAAGATCCAACAATTTGTTGCTTACAGGAGACTCATCTCACTGACAGAAATAAGCATATGCTTAGGATGAAAGGCTGGAAGAAGATTTACCAAGCCAATGGCCCCCGAAAACAAGCAGGAGTAGCAATACTTATCTCTGACAAAGTAGACTTCAAACCTACATTGATCAAACGAGATAAAGAAGGACATTCCATACTAATAAAAGGGGAAATAGACCAAAAGGAAATAATAATCATCAATCTGTACGCACCCAATGTCAACACACCCAATTTCATCAAACAAACCCTGAAAGACCTAAAAGCATATATAAACCCCAACACAGTGGTTGTGGGAGACTTTAACACTCCATTATCATCAATAGATAGGTCATCCAAACAAAAACTCAATAAAGAAATCCAAGATCTAAAATATGCAATAGATCAAGTGGACCTAGTAGATGTCTACAGAACATTTCATCCAACCTCTACACAATATACATTCTTCTCAGCAGCCCATGGAACCTTCTCCAAAATAGATCATATCCTAGGGCACAAAGCAAGCCTCAGCAAATATAAGAAAATAGAAATAATACCGTGCATACTTTCTGACCACAATGCAGTAAAAGTAGAACTCAACAACAAAAGTAAAGACAAAAAACATGCAAACAGCTGGAAACTAAATAACTCACTACTTAATGAAGAATGGATCATCGATGCAATAAAAGAGGAAATTAAAAAGTTCCTGGAAGTCAATGAAAATGAAAACACAACCTACCGGAACCTATGGGACACAGCTAAGGCAGTCTTGAGAGGAAAGTTTATAGCCATGAGTGCATATATTAAAAAGATTGAAAGATCCCAAATCAATGACCTAATGATACATCTCAAACTCCTGGAAAAACAAGAACAAGCAAATCCCAAAACAAATAGAAGGAGAGAAATAATAAAAATAAGAGCTGAAATCAACGAAATAGAAACCAAAAAAACCATACAAAGAATTAATTAAACAAAAAGTTGGTTCTTTGAAAAAATAAACAAGATCGATAGACCCCTGGCAAACCTGACTAAAATGAGGAGAGAAAAAACACAAATTAGTAGAATCAGGAATGCTAAAGGGGAGATAACAACAAACACCATGGAAGTCCAGGAAATCATCAGAGACTACTTTGAGAACCTATATTCAAATAAATTTGAAAATCTTAAAGAAATGGACAGATTTCTAGATACATATGATCATCCAAAACTGAACCAAGAGGAAATTAATCACTTGAATAGACCTATAACACAAAATGAAATTGAAGCAGCAATCAAGAGTCTCCCCAAAAAGAAAAGTCCAGGACCTGATGGATTCTCTGCTGAATTCTATCAGACCTTTAAAGAAGAACTGATATCAACCCTCCTTAAACTGTTCCACGAAATAGAAAGGGAAGGAAAACTGCCAAATACATTTTATGAAGCCAGTATTACACTTATCCCAAAACCAGGCAAAGACACCTCCAAAAAGGAGAACTATAGGCCAATCTCCTTAATGAACATTGATGCAAAAATCCTCAACAAAATAATGGCAAACCGAATTCAGCAACACATCAAAAAGATTATTCACCACGACCAAGTAGGCTTCATCCCAGGGATGCAGGGGTGGTTCAACATACGAAAATCAATAAATGTAATAAACCACATTAACAGAAGCAAAGACAAAAACTACTTGATCATCTCAATAGATGCAGAAAAAGCCTTTGATAAGATCCAACATCATTTCATGATAAAAGCTCTAAGAAAACTAGGAATAGAAGGAAAGTTCCTCAACATTATAAAAGCTATATATGACAAACCTACAGCCAGCATTATACTTAACGGAGAAAAATTAAAACCATTCCCTCTAAAATCAGGAACCAGACAAGGATGCCCACTATCTCCACTCCTATTCAACATAGTACTAGAATTCCTAGCCAGAGCAATTAGGCAAGAAGAAGGAATAAAAGGAATACAAATAGGTAAAGAAACTGTCAAAATATCCCTACTTGCAGATGACATGATCCTATACCTTAAAGACCCAAAAAACTCTACTCAGAAGCTTCTAGACATCATCAATAGCTACAGCAAGGTAGCAGGATACAAAATCAACCTAGAAAAATCATTAGCATTTCTATACACTAACAATGAGCAAACTGAAAAAGAATGTATGAAAACAATCCCATTTACAATAGCCTCAAACAAAATCAAATACCTAGGTGTAAACCTAACAAAAGATGTGAATGACCTCTACAAGGAAAACTATACACTTCTGAAGAAAGAGATTGAGGAAGACTATAGAAAGTGGAGAGATCTCCCATGATCATGGATTGGTAGAATCAACATAGTAAAAATGTCGATACTCCCCGAAGTAATCTACATGTTTAATGCAATTCCCATCAAAATTCCAATGACATTCATTAAAGAGATTGAAAAATCTACTGTTAAATTTATATGGAAACACAAGAGGCCACGAATAGCCAAGGCAATACTCAGTCAAAAGAACAATGCAGGAGGTATCACAATACCTGACTTCAAACTATATTACAAAGCAATAACAATAAAAACAGCATGGTACTGGCACAAAAACAGACATGAAGACCAGTGGAACAGAATAGAGGATCCAGATATGAAGCCACACAACTATAAGCAACTTATCTTTGACAAAGGAGCTAAAAATGTACGATAGAGAAATAGCAGCCTCTTCAACAAAAACTGCTGGGAAAACTGGTTAGCAGTCTGCAAAACACTGAAACTAGATCCATGTATATCACCCTATACCAAGATTAACTCAAAATGGATCAAGGACCTTAATATCAGACCCCAAACTCTTAGGTTGATACAAGAAAGAGTAGGAAATACTCTGGAGTTAGTAGGTATAGGTAAGAACTTTCTCAATGAAACCCCAGCAGCACAGCAACTAAGAGATAGCATAGAAAAATGGGACCTCATAAAACTAAAAAGCTTCTGTTCATCAAAAGAAATGGTCTCTAAACTGAAGAGAACACACACAGAGTGGGAGAAAATATTTGCCAACTATACATCAGACAAAGGACTGATAACCAGAATATACAGGGAACTTAAAAAACTAAATTCTCCCAAAACTAATGAACCAATAAAGAAATGGGTAAGTGAACTAAACAGAACTTTCTCAAAAGAAGAAATTCAAATGGCCAGAAAACACATGAAAAAATGCTCACCATCTCTAGCAATAAAGGAAATGCAAATTAAAACCACGCTAAGATTCCATCTCACCCCTGTTAGAATAGCCATCATCAGCAACACCACCAACAACAGATGTTGGCGAGGATGCAGGGAAAAAGGAACCCTCTTACACTGTTGGTGGGAATGTAGACTAGTACAACCACTCTGGAAAAAAATTTGGAGGCTACTTAAAAAGCTGGACATCGATCTACCATTTGATCCAGCAATACCACTCTTGGGGATATACCCAAAAGACTGTTACTCCAGAGGCACCTGCACATCCATGTTTATTGCGGCACTATTCACAATAGCCAAGTTATGGAAACAGCCAAGATGCCCCAGCACTGACGAATGGATTAAGAAAATGTGGTATCTATACACAATGGAATTTTATGCAGCCATGAAGAAGAACGAAATGTTATCATTCGCTGGTAAATGGATGGAATTGGAGAACATCATTCTGAGTGAGGTTAGCCTGGCTCAAAAGACCAAAAATCGTATGTTCTCCCTCATATGTGGACATTAGATCAAGGGCAAACACAACAAGGGGATTGGACTATGAGCACATGATAAAAGCGAGAGCACACAAGGGAGGGGTGAGGATAGGTAAGACACCTAAAAAACTAGCTAGCATTTGTTGCCCTTAACACAGAGAAACCAAAGCAGATACCTTAAAGCAACTGAGGCCAATAGGAAAAGGGGAACAGGTACTAGAAAAAGGTTAGATTAAAAAGAATTAACCTAGAAGGTAACACCCATGCACAGGAAATCAATGTGAGTCAATGCCCTGTATAGCTATCCTTATCTCAACCAGCAAAAACCCTTGTTCCTTCCTATTATTGCTTATACTCTCTCTACAACAAAATTAGAGATAAGGGCAAAATAGTTTCTGCTGGGTATTGAGGGGGGGGAGAGGGAGGGGGCGGAGTGGGTGGTAAGGGAGGGGATGGGGGCAGGGGGGAGAAATGAACCAAGCCTTGTATGCACATATGAATAATAAAAGAAAATTGAAAAAAAAATACAGAAAGAAAAAAAAATAAAATAAAATATTATTGCAGTATCTTTTATTGTACAACTTAAATTTAGTTAACACTTAAGACATGCCCCCCCCCCAAAGGTGGTCTAACATTCTAATAACATGACTGCATTCCTCTGCATTGACATTTTGGATCCAAAACTGGAAGTGACACATGAGCAACAAAAGGATCTTGGTTTGGCTGCTGTAGACCATGTTTATGGCCTATGAGAAGAGAAGGTCAAACATTTTGGCGTCTAAGTTAGCCCTCATTTCAAATATTGCATCCCATTATAAGAACAAATCTAATGATTTTGTCACAGAAATTGGTGTTCTTATTTTAAAAATGAGACAAGCATTTCTTAGGAAAATACTCATATTTCCTCCAAACATCAACCTTTTCTACTCGGAATATCCTCCAACCCCTATAAGAAGTTTAATGAAAAAGGACATTTTTCTTGGATGTAAAAGCATCAATGTATGGCGTTAACTTCCACAGGTCTATTAGCTTCTTTAAATCAAGGCTGTTTCCTGAAATTTTCTACATCTTCCTGAGCATACTGCCCAGAGTCCTGGCCAGAGGAATCTGCTGCTGTCAGCATCACCACAGTCGATGTGGGACCAAGCCTCCACCTAGACTCTGACTGCCCACCTCTTGCTCATTCCTTCCCAAAGGAGGGGTAGCTGATCTTACCATGTTGGCCTATCTGCTGCTGAGTGCTATCTGGTGTTCAGATTCCACTTAGCACTTCTCTTAGCTCTTTGTCTACATAGGACAAACAATGACACAGATTAAGCTTACATCCTTTCTGCTTTCCATCATTTCTACTGAGGTAGAGAGTGGAAGAAGTAGGAGAACCCATTAGTATAGACTCAGGTCCCAAAGGATACATCTGTATGCAAAAAGTGACTGGGGTCCCTTGTTACCATTTCTTTGTGTATACCCTCCTCTTATTAGTTTACTAAAGAGGAGAAGAAAACCAGGACCCAAGTATGGTGGCATAAACCCATAATCTCAGCTACATGGAGGAAGATGTAGGATGGTTGTAGTCCAAGACTCGCACCAGGAAAAAAATGGGAGACTCTGTCTCAAAAAGAAGCTAAAGGAAAGAAAAAAGGGCAGGGTCTGAGGCTCAGGAGATAGAACACCTCCCTGGGAAGTTAAAGCCCCAGAGTACTGCCAAGGGAAAAGGAGGAATCCCCATGCATCCAAGCCTTCATTCCTCAGAGAACAGAGCTTGAGACAATCACAGTTCAAGGCCAGCACAGGCAAAAAGTTAATGGGACCACCGTCTCGATCAATAAGCCAGGCATGGTGGCATGCCATGTGCTCCTGGCTACACAGGAGGCATAGATAGGAGGATCACAGACCAGGCCAGCCCAGACAAAAATGTGACACCCTACCTGAAAAACAACTAAAGCAAAAGAGTCCTGGGGGTGTGGCTCACGTGGTGGAGCACCTGTCTTGCAAGTAAGAAGCCCTGAAGTTCATACCGCAGTACTGCACCCCCCTAAAAAAAACCCTTTATTAACCTATTGAGTAAGTGAAAGGTTTGCTTGCATGCATCCCTACCTTCTATTTTGTTTTCTAACAGTTTTCCCTAACAAAGCATCACAGAGATCTAAGTAGGCCAGGTACCATTGCTAACTATCCATTTAATCCAATCAAATCCATCCTCTGGTTTATGTGCAGTCTTCACCTGCTCTTAGATGAATCAACCCAGACGTCTAAATCACCACAGACATTAATTTGTCTAAAGATTTTATTCAAATGCTTGCTTGTCCCATAGGTTGTGGCATTAAAATCATATATTAGTTTTAGAAGATACTACACAGATTGCTCTCATGGTAAATTGAGAGAGATTCATATCCAATCCATTTCTCTTCCTGTTTTCTCCAGGTAAAAGAAACACAGAAAAGCAAACAGTCTTTTGCCTCTAGTAGATGACAGCATTTTATATTCATTTTTAGTTGAAGTAAAAATATCCCCTAAATATTATTTGTAATTGCAGACCAAAGAACTCTCCTAGTTCAGATTTCTTGCACACACACACAAAACTTGCAAGCACACATAATGGAATAGATGTTAATAGCACTACAAATTCCCATTCCCCAAGATTTGAGTGCTGACTGATTCCTGATTTACTTTAGGCAAATCAGGCAACATAATAAGTAAAAATACTTTGAGGTTCGAATTTAAATGAACAAATGTAAAGGAATTCAGGTGCAAGTCTGACTTCCATGGTTATTTCTTCAATTGTGGTCAAGTCTTGGCAGCTGCAAACATCAATTAATGTTCTGGAGTTCCAACAATAATAAATGCATTGCTAAGAATGGATTTAAGGAAAATTTGGCCAATTTTATCCAAAGCTACCAAATTGGCAAATTTACTAGAAGTAGATGGAGCAGATTGTACTTCACAAGGCAGTGATGACAAAAAAAAAATTCTGGTATATGGAAAATTACTGTCTTTGGGGGTTTGAGAAAGAAAAATAACATTATTGGCTATTACTTGTCCTACTGGATATAATAGCCAACATGTGCATTGTGTTTAACAGTTTAAAATATGTTCTCAAAAACATTACCTCATAAGAGTCTCACTACAACCCAGAAGTCAGTGAAACACACTTGCTAAAAACGGAGACTCTAGAGAGCTAAGTAACTTCCCTGCTATCACTCAGAAAGGGTTCCAATCAACAGCATAAAAGCAGCTAAAACTATAAAATAAATAAAAATGGCTGTTTTTTAGACATTGCCACATTGTGCCATGGCCTCTTTCTTTGTGACCAAAATAGATAGCCTCAACCACCACTGGCAGCATTTTCCTATCAGATGGGGATGACCAATTTGTGGTCTGTGGGATGCGGCAAACCAGAGGTTATGGAGGGGACTCTCAGACAAGACCCTTCAAGATAACAAATGCTGACACATGCCTCCTCGTGGCCCAGCCTGTCTTGAATTCATGTGTAGCCAGTTCTGAAACACATGTAATGCTTTCCTCCTCAGGCTTTCAGGGACTCAGGGATGTGCTTTCAACAAAACAACCTTACGCACAAATTATTGGTTTTGTTGGATTCTGTATCTTGCCCTTTTGCTCACCTCTCTTCATTTCTAGAACACTTGTCTGGGCATAGAAGAAAAACTAATTCTGAAAAACATCAGAATGCAATTTTACACTTAAAATGTAATTTTCAATCTGAATAGAAATATCCAGTAGTGCTCAGAATGCCAAGTTGTTCAAACACCTAACAGCTAGTTTCCTACACAGTACTTCAAAAGAGGACTTTTAGAACCACAGATGTTTAAGTTGGAAGGGAATTTAAACCTCCTAATCCAAAACTCTTATTTTCCCTGAGGTGGAAGGGCCATTGACAAGAAGTAACTTTACATAGGTCATACAAAGAATTAATGTCTGTTCCAAACTTAAAACCATAAGCCTCTTGACCTCTAAGGATTCTCTGCTATGATTTCCTATTAAGAAGATGCCTGATCAACTATGCAGCAGTTTTTAAGATCATTGGACTGGCAGCTACACTGATGTCTTTCCTTTCCTGTGAGCAGAGACCAAGAGAACTCTTCTCCCTTTTTATCTCTGAAGCTTTTCAGGTGAAAATAAACTAGTCAAATAAAGGGGAAAGGAGCTTTACAAATATGTCACCAGCTCCATCCTGGCACAGCTGAAACTGTATCATCCTGAGGGTAAGATAGTTTAAAACTGATCCTAGCTCTGGAATATTCAAGCACTAGAGACATAAGGACAGGAACTATAAAATATTAGAGGTCAATAAAAATAGTGATCGTTAAGGACATTGATCTAAGCAGTGAGTAGTCGAGTGTAAGGGGTGGGGTTCTGATTTAAGAGTTTGCAGGAAGATACAAAACTTCAACAAATGCTATTTGTTCATTTCTCCTAACAGTTTGAAAAGCCCTAGACAGCACAGGATTTATTCATTTCTTTTATAGCCCATCATTGTGAGACACAATATAGGTGTTCAATAAATTCTTCTTGCATAAAAATTTAAAGCAGTATATTCTTCTTTTAGTCTTTAGGAAGAAAGCCTCAGACTGGTAAAATAGCTCAAGAAATATGAATTGCTTAAACTCATGGAAGAGCTAAGCAGAAGTTTTCATAGAGTAACAATTAACATCAATCTCCAGGGATTCTGACTAATATTCTTACACTCTATGCAAAGAAATAGAAGTTCAGTGAACTCTGCCTATTAACTCCCCTTGTGTACTACCTAGAGACAGAGTCAAGATTAAGCTCCAGTCCACATGAATTACCAACACCCCAAGAAGTCTTATAGAGCTCCAGTCTTGTTCCAGACATTTATCAAGGAGAAATTTATTTGAGACCATGGTAATTGAGCCAGTCATCCAGCCACACAGCAGAGACCATCAAGTTCATACATGATGCCTCACAGCACTATCCTCTTTTCTACCATTAGAAATCCAAGCCCATGCTTCATCTTGCTGAACAATTAGTTGGACCCACTCCCCTTCTTTTCCCTCCCTCTCAAATCCTTCCATTGTTGCTACAGCTTCCACCAGGCCATTTGCCAGCTGCTCTTTCATCCTCCTCTCTTTTGCAGAATGTTCTTCTCACTTCTTGTCATCAGTAAAGCCCAATTGTCCTTTGAGTCCTGCTTTGAAGGCTGCTTACAGAAAGGAAGATTTTAAATTTTCACACTCATGTGTCAGGACATCCTTCCTGTTTCTTGTCATCACTTATGGTCCAGCACTGCCCCCTATCTCCTGCCAAAACCACTGTCGTTAAGGCTTACATCATGCAGATGTACTTCCCATCATTATGGTTACTGCCAACCTCCTGGTCAATCTCCTCATTCCTGGAAGGCTTTAGCCACTAGATCCAGTCTTCTGCTTTCACTCAACTGCAAGCATTAGTTTTCTAACTCATCATGAATACAGAACTGTCATCAGCCACTCTAGTCTCTTAGGTCCCTTATCTCCAACCCAGGAACAGGTTATTAGACCTCAAAGATACGAGCTTATCATAGAAACCACTCAGCTGTACAAACTGACTAACAGCAATGTGGCAAATACTATGGTAGAAATATAAAGTACTAAAGAAATAAAGCTAAGGGAGATTCATTAATTCAATCCAGGAAGCTGAGAAAGCATGTAGGGAGTGGCTAACATCTACAACAGACACTGAAAGATAAATGTCAGTCATAAGATGGAAAATGACAAGAGGACAAAAGGAGCAGTGCAGGCAAAGGCATAAAATGGTGTCAAGGTTGGAAACAGCAAATAACCTGATATGGCTAAGAAATAGAATGTGCTGGGAAAAGTGAAAGGAGATAGCAAGGTTATAGGTTTAGGCCAATTAGGAAGGGTAGGAAGTGCAAATCAAGGAATATTGAGGGTTTGAAGGAGCATTATATAGTCATATATGCATTTGTAAGCTAATAAAGGCAGATTACAATTAACAGTCCATAAATCATAGAAACAGTGCTCTTGGATTATGGGTATGAATGTTTGTATGACTACAAAATTCGCATGTTGACATCATAATGCCCAGCGTGATGATACTAGGCCTTGGAGCCTTTGGGAGGTCCTTAGATCACAAGAATGGAATCCTCATGATGAGTTTAATGCCCACTCATATTAGACAGTAAAAGACACAAGATCTTTCATGTTCCACTGTGTGAGGATACTCATCTGTGAACTAGGAGGAAAGCCCTCACCAAGAACCATTCCATGCCAGCACCCTGATCTCAGGCTCCCAGCCTCCAGAACTTTGAGCAATAGCTGTTTGTTTGCTTAAGTACTCCTCTTCCTCCCAGCAGCAAGGAAAAAAAAACTGACTAAAACCAGTAAAAGAGTAAAAGAGATGAATTCCAATTCAGTATATAAATGTAATTCTTTACAGAAGCTGAAATCTCAAATGTGACTGAAAAAAAAGAAAGCAGCTCTTCTTGCTAATAATAACATTCTCACTTGGTCAAGTTTCAAAGCTAAAACTAGAGGACCACTCGCTGAGGTTCAAATTGATATAAACAAACAGTTGCCCATTTCTAGGGTACTTCACAGTAGCATTTGGCTGTAGGTTCCCATGGCTCTCACCTACTCACCAGAAGTTCCTTGGACTCTGGGAACTCTCAGACCTAACAGAGTGGGAATTCCCTAAGCACAACAGGAGAACCTTGCATTTTTTTCAAGAAGAACTGAATCTGAATCAACTAATTTGGTTTATTTTCCATTGTGGTGAGAGGTTCACCTCTTTCTCAGACCCAAGTAGATCCTCACTGGCAATGTCAAGACTTCAAATAATGAGGAATTGAGTGGTTTGGGAAGAATAAGTATTTATTGCCCTGAAGCCACTGACCTGTGATAAACTTACCTGTGATTCTCCGTGGTGACAAAGTAGGATTTGTAAGACTCACTGAAATCAAAGCAAAAACTGAACCTTATGTAATTTTGTCTTATCTTTTGTATCTGAACGCTGAGCCCCTGGATACAAAACCAACTGTAGTTTGTGTATGAAAATGCAAGTCTGTGTGGATGATAATTCTGACTGAGCTGAAATTCAATTCAAACATTTAAAACTATTGTTTTTTTTCTCTGAAGTGATCAATTTGATAAATAAGCAAAATAAACATTTTGACTGCATAATCTCTACCTCTGCTGTAATGTTTTAAGTGGTTAATCTAGTTATATCATGTAGACATTCTCCAGTAACTCTGTAAAGGAATGGAACATAATTTGTTGCAACTCATTTTTAGGGTAAGATTGATACATCCTATGTTGGTTTTTCCTTAAAAATGTAGATGTCCCTGCTCACATGGCTTCATGAGAACTTATTTCCCTGCTAGGAAATGTATTATAATGCCTTTCCTGGGTCTCTCACCCACCCTAAAATCACCTCATGGATCATTAGGAGCTAATTTGCAACTCTACAATATAAATACAAGCACATCCAGTTAGGACTTACACTTATTTTGCCTTTTAAGGCAAATATTGCCTGGAATTTTATAGAGAAATTATAAAATAGCTGCTGAAATATTTTTACTTTCAGTTAAGGACATTACTAACCAGATAGTATTAGTGTAGAATATTTTAGCATGTAGAAAAGTCAGCAAAAGTCAACAATATATATTGTTTTGGATACATTAGTCATTGCAAGGTACACATGTGTGTATTTATTTAAATCAACTTTGTTTCAATGAAACCTATAAAGGAATGTGAACATTTTCTCATTTTGAACCTCTTAAAAATAATCTCTTCTGAATGAGTTGCAATTATGTGTATCTTGAATTACATCTAATTGCATCTTGGCATTAGATTATAGGGAAAGACACAGCATAAGTGAACTGGAGTTTCCAGGGGGACTTCCATGTTTGCTTACAGGCTTCAGGTCTGTCAGTTTGAAATTTGGACAATTCAGATTTGAAAGACTCTTGGATAGGTTATAGAACTTGTCTTTGGGCAAAATTGAGCAGGTTCCCATGTATGATGGTCTGTGGGAAACTCACATGTGTGTTCTCCCATCAAGCCAGGGGGCAGTTCTCAACTGTCACAGTGTAGTGTCTGACCATCATCATCTGCCTGAAGGACCAACCCATGTCTGCTTTATCTCCAATCCATCTTAGTGTAAGTGGATGTTTGCAAGGCTTGAAACCATATGAATCACCTCAGGCAGAATAATAATTGTTCTTGTAGCAGCAGCTAGGCTATTTCATGGACATATTGGGTTGGCAGAAAAGTGAATTAATTTAAAAAAGAGTGTGTAGCATTAGATAAGGCCCAAGTCCCCAAGGTCTTATCTGATGGTTTAGTTTGTTTTTCAAAGGTGAGATACCCAGAGGTATTGGTGCTCTATTTTAAGCTGACTGAGAGTTTAATAGGAAGGTGCTGACAAGCAGCTGAAAGGTCATCAGTAGACAGAACTGTAGGACCAACTGAATTGAAAGTTTACATCACACAGCAACATCTAGAGTAAATAGTTTTATTGTTTCAGAGGGTTCCAACACAGAAGGCCAGCTCTGCTTCCCCAAGGTTATGTACCTATTACAATGAAGAGGCTGATAGTTATCTAATCTCCTTTTTTTTTTCCTTTTTGAGTATAAATAGAGCATTCACCATTAGAATTTAACACTAAATTGAGAACACTTAACACAAACTGGGAGTAAGAGGAGAAACAGAGCAATTCTCTGAGGCAATATTACAGTAGTGGTCAACAGCCATGGGAGTTGAGGCTTATAAATAAAACATACAATGTATGATCTACTTTGTTTCCGAATACAGTCCTGGAGGTCAGGTGAACCAAATATGGCTAGTCTGATTGAGGAAGATTAAAAACTCCTGAGAGTCTTGTCAACGATTATCAATGGAAATTGCATGAAAAATTTCTATTATGTAAAAAGAAACTGAACCATGGGAAATAGAAACCAAAAAAAGAATGAATGGTGGAATAGAATCTTTTAATTGGTCTCTCTGCTTCTATTGTTTCTCTGCTCCAGTTCTTTCTCCTTACTATTCTGGAAGTTAGCTTCCCAAAACACAAAACTGAATGTCTTACTAGTGTGTTTTAAATTTTCAGTGACTCTTTGTTGCCTATACAGTTCTTTAATTTGGGATTTAAAACCTTCTGCTTTGAGCTCCAACATACTGTACCAGCTTCATCTCCCACTGTGCTCCCATGAAACCAGTCTTTCCAAACTTCCCCTCACACATCCTGCACTTCCGGCTCAAATTCTTCTTCCTTCAAAAGCCCTCTCTGCTTCTGCTCCAGATGGTGAGATTCAAGAAAACAGAAAATGCATCTCAATTACAATGTTTATGAGCTTTACTGAATATGAAGCACTTGGCTGAAAAAGATATTCCCCTATCTTATTTAATATTAGCATTAACTCTATGAAGCGATCCATTTTCATATGGGAAAACTTCAGTAGAGAGAGTTTAAGGCACCTAAAGTTACATAGTTAGTAAGTGATGGAGCTAAAGAGAAATTACCTTATCATGTCAGGAGCCTATGCTTTGAATCCCTTCAACAAACTGCATTACATCTATTTTTTGTAACCAGCTCTCCATCAATGGTCACAATTTTTAGCCACAATACATCAAATAATGGTAAATAAAATGTCACTAACTCAGTGTCACTACATAACCTAAAAATATAAAGAAAAGAAATGGTTATGAGACTGGGTGAGGGGGAGTGAATGCCCAAAGAGAAAAGGGTAGAGGCATACAAACTTAAAATTAGAAACAATATGTTCTGGGTAACTGTAGTTAAGAATAATGTATTGTACACTTCAAGTACCTAAAAGAGTGGATTTTCAATGTCCCACCACAAATAAGTGATAAATGTTTGTGGTGATAGATATGCCAATTACCCTTACACAATGTATACATGTATCAAACTATCACATTGTGTCCCATTAAGTATGCATAATAATTATGTGTCAACAGAAAAATTTTAAATGTATAAAATTGCTAAATTTACTAAATATCCTACCAAATTGGGAAATGTCCAGTTTTTATTCATAAAGCGAAGTCATCAGAGTCAAATTTATATCTCACTCCAAACTCCCCACCCCTTCCCACCAACTTCCTCCTCCACTAACAAAAACAAAGCGCAAAATATCCTTTGGTTGGTATATTTCCATCTAATCTTCCTGCTAAAAAGTATCTTGAATTACCTAAGAAAACATCTATGGCATTGTCTTAACCATTTTTGGAAGGTAGATTATATTTCACAATCAACCCAAGTTTAAAAAATTGACCTATAATATGAAAATACCCCTTTGTGCTAGCCAAGAGGGGATGCTTTCAAAATACCCTCAAAGAAAATGCTAAGTCACAGGCAGTCTAACATGAAGCTGATGATATTTGGGTCTGAATTCCAAAGCTGATGACAAATATATTTAGAAACAATTTCAGTATTATCCCATAGTGGAGGGATTTGGCTGTTTCCTTCTATTCAGAAAAGGTTTTTCTAGGACAGGATGGAATAGTCAAGGGTAGGGCAAAAATAGGGAGTGAATTTCTAAAATAGCTTTGCCTATGGCCTTGCCCAGGAACACCCAAGTTTAAATACTCAGAAGATGATGGTGTTCAGAGAGGCAGATTGGGAGAAGAAACTGATCAGATTGTGATATATGGCTTTCATGACTGCTCAGAGCCCTTCTCCCCTTATCTCTCCACTGTTTGTTCCTTTAGTGAAGACTTTAAGGCCTCTGTCCTTTCATGCATCTTGATCTGTCAGGGCAATTTAGAAAGCAAACACCCCATCACTTTCATGATTGATTCTCAATTGATGGAAAGTGGCTGACTTTCTGCATTTGTCCAACATTTCACTAAAAAAAAATCAAGCAGTAAATCTCTCGGGGGCTGCCAAAAGATTGATTAAGTTGGTGAGCCCTCTTAAGTTTCTTTCCTGTTGACAGCTGGTTTTCTTAAACAAGTTAGTACCTGCTGAGAAGGGTTGGATTTTTATCTGATCCACCATGGCCCATGTCTTTAAAACCACACAAAACAGCCCTGGACTTTGATTATTTGTAAACCACCACTATGAAGTTTAAGTGGGTGCTCTATGAATAAATAGGGAAGGAATCACATATTTGTTCAGGGAGAATAAAATACAACTTGCTAAGTTGCAGGCTATTTTTCCCAGGCAAGACACACAATGTAATTTTTTCCTTTTGATTACATGATGTCAGTGCAAACTCCATCACCTCCTGTACAAACTGACACTTGACAGGCCTATTTCAATGTATTCCAATCCTGCCCAGCAGTTTTTGTTTCTAAGCATCTAAGCACAACCCCATGAATAGATTGATTCCTAGGCCTGGAAGCTTGGAAAGAGCCAGAGCTCCTTGTCCATAGAAGGAACCTACCCCTCCAGAGACCCCACTCCATTGCCTTCAGCAATAATCCCTTTTGGGGAAGTAACCAAGGTGGTGGTTCTTCATGTTTTCAAAAGAAATTTGTACTCAGTCACTACAGATCTGGAGCACAATGGATAGCTGCTAGTCTCAATCAAAACAGATTGCATGTCTAAACATGAAATTTATAGTGATTAATCTTTGAGAAAGAGGACTCCTTTCCTGTCCAAGAGTAGTTAATCAGGCTCTTAAAAAACTTAAGCATTCAAAAACTATTGGATCTAAATCAACCTTCTACTATTACCTTTGAGGGTGTGTGTGTGTGTGTGTGTGTGTGTGTGTGTGTGTGTGTGTGTGTGTGTGTGTTGAAGGGATGAAGCACAGTACAGAGGCAAAAGCACAGTGACTGTGGAAAAGGAGGACTTGTTTATCAAAGAACCTTAATCTGGGTCAGGATCTTTTGTCTCTCCTCTCTGGCAATACTTCTCTTCCTTCCCATCCAACAACAAATCCCATATGTGGCATTAATAATTATCACTCAGGGAATCCCACCTATTTGGAAATCCACAAAATGGACTCCTTATGGACAGTATCAGAATGAGAGCATATCCTAGAATATATAACAAGGAAAAAGTCATTAAATCCATTTCCTGGTCATTTACCACCTTATGGAATACAAAATTCTTTCCTCCTAACATCTTTCCAGGTCAGGACTTCCCTAAACCTGGAACAGAGTAAATGTTTGTTATTCCAGTGGCCAATAGTCAAACCAGAGGGAAGGGCACAGGTCTCCATGTTGTAATTATATCTGGGTCATCCTCCCAGAATGTGGGTGTTACTTTGGCTGACTGAACTGCTTTACATTGAGACCACTCAGAGAAGCCAAACCACCTACAGAAACCCATGGCTGCAGCCTCCTAAGGACACTTCAGCAACAGCAGGGTGAGCAGAGCATGTTCAGGTCCATGCAGATGTAAGCTGAATGCCTCAGTCCAATGCTGACTCTGTGATAAACATGCAGTCCCTTGACCTTTCGCTACCTCAGTTTCCATGTCAATAAAATGAGGCTGAAAATACTCCCAAGGCTGCTATAAGAATTGCATGAGATTTCATAGGACTGTGAAACACAGGAGTCCCAAACATACTTATCCCAACAGAAGGTTCTTGCACCTTGGAATAATAACATTTACAAAACAGAGGATGCCTTATTGGTGGAGGTTCAGTTTGGAACCACACTTTACAATTTCTGGGAACAGACTTCTTTTGTCAGTTGTCTCCCTGCCCTCCATGATTCTAAAGAAGATCTGACCCCCACCTTTTGAAAGGCAGCCTTGTTGGCAAAATTGGCAGTTCTTGTTGCGACAATGGTGAGGGATGAGGGATCATCTTCCTTCCTCCCGGAGACGTTAGCATCCTGGAGGTAGATTTACCTTCAATAAAACTTAAGCTTCAGAGATTCATCAAGGGTCCCTTCCAATATCTTATACCAACTTAGAATGTATAACGTTTGTATTCTTTTTCTTAAAGACAGCCTCCCAAATTGAATGAGTTCTGGATCCCAAAATACATGGATCTGCCTGGGCTTCAGGGCACTGAACACAATGATAGTCTTCATTATCTGAAGCTAAAAAATCTGACAGACCTGAGATGACCAGAAGTAAAATCTGAGTTTCTTTGCCCAGCCTCAAGCTTTAGCTTCTACTGAAGCCACTGGCCTTATACAGGCACCATCTCCATCCTGAGCCACTTGCTCTGCTCTGCTCACCCCCAGAGAAAGACTTAATTAGGATAGAGCAGAGTGGAGATTCTGTAGTCCCACATCTTACCAAGAGCTACAACTAAGCAGCTCATATTTTTGCCAGTGTATGTAGTAGATAATTTTCATTTTAGTATAAATATCAGATTTTTGTCCCAGACTAAAGCAAACTCTGGTAATTATACAGTTGCAAATTATTGTGTTAACAGAAAAGGTCTAAATTATCTCGTTCCAGCATTTAATGAATTCAGCTAGTTAATGAATTCCCGAAATGCACTGCTTTCTCCCTTCCACGTTCCCTTGCAACGGCAGATTTGTATGGCTGTTAGAAAGAGGAGTGATTCCCATGTCATCCTTCCAGAATACTATTTATTTGCCAAAAAGAAAAATAAAAATAAAGCGATTAAATTGTCTTTGATCAGTGGGAATTAGTTGCAAATGGTCAATAAAAACTAAAAGCTGGATTGGACTATTTAGTATGTTTAGGATTTCAATGATGCAACCACCCAAATTTAGAATTTACAAGGTCGCTTTGTTCAGTTCCTTCAGCTCCGTTCCCATGTAATGTTTGCTGTCAGGGAAAAACATGAAGCATCTGGATGAAATCTATTCTGGCTTCAGGACGACAAAATGCCTACCCTATAGAAAAACTGTCCATCTTTAAATTAAATTCAAATCTAAGCAGCTTGTACCCTAAGTCCTGTTTCTTTATATCTTTATAAACGATATGATTTAAATCATCTGTGTAGTGACTCCTTTTTATTTCTTTTTCCCATTCTTCGTGATCTTTTGGAAGAAATGTGGTGCTTGTTAACATGAGGAATGGATAGTTTGTTGCCATTTTCCATGGTCTTGACATTTGAGAACATTTGTAATCAATAAAAGCAGACACAAGGAAACAAATTTGATAACTGTTTTTAAGGAATAAAGATAGAATATTAAAACAGGATTCAAAAGTAGTGCCCCTGCTGTAAATCTAATAAAGCTGTGGCTTGAAATTTGTGATTAAGTGTCTGGCATGCCACCCAACCTCCTTCTGCACCCTTAGAGGGTTTCTTCTCATTCACGTTTGCCCACATGACACACACAGTTCCACACTATTTAGGCACAAATTCATTCACTAATGTCCACCACTTCCATTCAGCACTTGGAAATGACAACCAGAGAGCCCTGTATAAAATCAGAGCATAGTAAGAGTCTCATCTACGTGTCTCCATCTTTTTTCTTTATGGTAGCTGTTTTGCATTTCTTCACTAGTAGAAATGTTCCAGGTTTTCCTTTGCAGTGTTTTCTTATGATAGCTGCAGAATATACTGCTTTGGACCTGTCTTCTGTTTAAGCTGGTTCCTCCAGTCACTCCTCATCCTCTGCCCTGTGTCTGACCTGGTAGTGGCAATGTACAAAGGGTCTCTTACCCACACTGAACTTCACTGGTAGAACTTGGTTATCCCAGCTCTGTATCATTGTGTAAAAGTCCCTAATCAGTATCTAATGGCATATTCAACTGGAATATGATAATCCTTTCAATTAAACTTTGTTTTTGTTTTTCTAACAGGGACCTATATTAGTAACAGGGCCTTAGCCCAAACAAGTAATTCAAATATAGGCAGAAGGTGCTTACTGGGTTCCTCCAAGGCAGAAAATCCTGGGCTCTTCTCAACTTTCTGCCCAAGAGGCTCCCTCTTTCTAAATTTTTCACAGAATGGAGCAATGACAACTATAGATATATGACTAGAGCAGATTTATATCAGTATTTCAGAACATTTAGGGTTCTATGGTGCTCGGAAATTCCAAGTTGCAACCTACAAAGCCACTTGAAAAGAGGAAAAAGATGAGTTGCAGTTGTGCCTCTAAGCACTGGATCCTATCAGAATCATTTCAACTTTATTTGTAACATTTTCTAATATAACTCCTAGATTATCCTATTTAATGAGTTCAATCAAATCCATGAACAATAAGAAGAAAATCTAATGCTCCCTCTCCCCCTGACATCTCCTGTGATCCTCCTTAGAAAATAAGTCTTCTTGGAGCTAAGAGAACTAGGGATTTGGAAACTCTTCATATGTATGGAATTCCTGTTCCCTGAGTAAAGCTGTAAGGACTGTGATTCAAGCCATAGGTGTAGGTGTTTTTTTTTAGCTAGGGATAGGAAAAATAATTAAATACACAGACGAATTAGGACATGTTATATTAAAACTGAATTATGATGGACATAAAAAGGTCCAGATCATCACACAGTATAAGCTAACAGAAAAAAAACATTTCAAGAAAGCAGAAAAATACTTTTACTGCCAATTTTTAAAGACCTTCCTGATAGAGGTTCCTTTAGTTCATTGCTGACCCTGATGTCCAGAAAAGAAAAGCACCACCCACACAATACAATATTACTTTATTTGTCCCCCAGCTTACTTAGAAGGAACACTAAATATTGGAAGCAAAGAAAGAAGCCCTTTGATAAGGTTACTCTCTGGAGTCCTTGGAACCACATGTCACCATTGAATTTTAAGATAACCTGACTCTGTACGGTCTACATTCAAAAGACTAGTCCCTATTTTCTCAGCTGTAAAGCTTGAAGCAAGGAGGTGGAGTGGATCAACACAGAACTGTGCTAGTGAGGTACAGAGCTTTCCTTCGCTCCCGTTTGTGTGGGTGAGGCATACTCTCCAACATGTTTCTCGGCACATTCCGTCTACTCCCGACTCTTGCCAGCTTCTTTAGGAAACAGACTCTTCCAGTGGTCTCTAATGTGATAGAACTGCAGCCTTGGGAATATGAGTTATTCCTACTATTCAATAAGAGATGAAAAAATATGTAAAAAAATGTTTTGAAGAAACCGGAGCATCTCCAAACAGAAAATAAAATACAGTAAATTACCATTTCACCAGCTTGCAAACAATTACAGAAACAGAAACCAAAAGCATTTCTGCACATCTTTCATTCTTTTATGAAAAAGAGACAAATGATAAGTAAACAAGCTGTCATCAGGGATGGGTTCAATGTCCAGAAAACGCCCAAAGCTCCATAGTGATTGGGCCTCATTTTCTGAGCCATCTGAGTTTCTTATTACTCAAATGAGTCTGTGTCTCAGGTTCTTCTAGACCTCAGATCTGCCACAAATTTAGTGTCTATTTGTTAAGTTCTTCAAAATCTTCACATTTGCAGACCTATCACCTACTAAAATGTATGTACTATTCTCTAACTACACCATTAACCAATATCCAAGTTTTCTTTCCTCTCCTTCATATTTTGTGAGGCTAGTTCCAGCAGGGGGAAAGGGAAAGGATCATCAACAAGGATATGACCTCTTTCATGGCAACTCACCCTTTTAGGGACTGGCAGATTGGTACATAATTGAAATCAATATAATTGGTCATAAGCAATGAAATTCAACTCTGGTCATCTTAAGTCAAAAACATTATTTACTGGAAGCCTACTAGAACCTTGTATAAATTATGGGAGCTAGTGTTGGGCATGGAAAGTGAGCAGGAAATAAGGGAGACCAAGCAGCACCACAGGGATGGTCACCACCAGCACAATTGCTAGTGATACAACTTCATACTGTACCCACTGCCTCATTATATACCTCTAGCTGTGGATCTCCAGAAAGCAGTAGGTTTGGTCAAGTTAAGATGTGTGCCAATCTATCTGCAATGAGTAGGTGTAAGAGGGATCCAGTACCTCATGCTGGGAGCAGCCCTAGAAGGCACATGCTAGAAATCCATCTCCTTCCTACAACAAATGTCCGGTGGCAGAGGAATAACTATACACAGGGAAATCTGGATAGTTTTAGAAAGGGGACAGGTGCCGTTCAAGTTCTGGATACCTTGGGACTACACAGTCTACCATCAGAATCTCTTAGACCTTCCTTCTCTGTTGTTTACTCCTGGGTTCATGAACTACTCTCAAGTAACTAATATGTATATACTTCCAAAGCCTTCTTCCAAATATACCTGAAGATCTTTTATTAGACATCATAGACTGGGTTTCCTAGGAAACAGCATCTAAAATTTGTATACAGAAGGTTCACTGGTAGGCAATCACAGAAATAACACTGGCAAGGTACAAGGAAGCAGGACCAGGCAGAAGGAAAAGTTAATCTGTGATCCAGTGCAGGAGAGACCTTATCCACTCCTACAAAGAACTCTGCAGCTGAAATAGAGATACTTATAAGAGGAAGGTTAATAGGACAATTTACAGTCATTACCATTTTGTATGGTTTTTAAACTACAACTGGTACTCCTTTCTTCTCTACTACCCATTCTTTTGCTCTTGGTAACTTACCTAATGGGGTAAATAAGGTCCTCATCCTTGAAGGGTCTAAGGTCTTGGCTAACATATTCTTCTCATGCCAGGGCCTTTGTCCAAGTTCCATCAAAATGAGTGTGTGCCAAGGTTTGCCCTGATGAATCACCTGGAGTCAAGCAAAGTCTTCTTTTCCCTCATTGCATAACAGAAGTCCTAACTTTCATAGTTGGTTAAGGTCAATTATCCCTGCCAGCATGGTGACTGTTTCTTGCTTGCTGCCCTTTCAACACAAGGATCACAAAGCGATTGGCTGGAAGCCAAGGTATAAAGTTTATGGGATATTCACTATGTCCTCTGGTGGAAGTGTTCCTCCTCCATAACTAAGACTTTAAAACCTATAGAGTCTGGATATGTGGGAGAAACAAATTCTGTAAGGGATCACTAGGTGCGAAAATACCAGGTCCACCCTTACTTCTACCCCTCAATTCCTAGACCAAGTATTCCTTGCCTTTTGGACATAGCAGCATGCACTAGTTATTGATTTACTGTAGACACTGCCTTGGGGAGAGATCTTCTCTGCAGGGTATCATCTCTAATCTGGTGCTTCATCTTGGCCTTCAAAGAATCATTCTATCGTCCTGCCAACTCATCAGTTTTTATGGTTTGCAGTAGGACTAGTATATTCCATGGCCACGTGGTTACTGCCACATCTTCTTTGCTGTAAAGTGTGTCCCTTAGTCTGATGCAATACTGCAGGTCAAACTGTCTAAGCCCTAAATAGTGCCTACTGATGTCCTATGAATGAGAAAGGCAAAACCATAACCAAAATAAAAGTCTATTCCTACCAAATGACTGGTGGTGATTAATAACTTGGCTTTTCACTGTCTTTCAATGTTTCAGCACTCCCCAGAAATAATCACACCATACAATAATCCCTACAGCTGCTATTTCCCCTAAACCTTACAAATGCAAGTACTCCTGTCACTGGGGTACCAAGGTCCTAGTCCCATTCCTGTGACTGTCAACACCAATAGGTCAAGTTCAATTAGAACTTGTACCATAATCAAAAGATTATGAAATCCTGAGATTTGCATGAAGGAGGCTGACTGAAAAATATTCCTGGGAATAATACCTGTGAAGAATGAAGAAAGGCAACTGATCAGAGGGAAAAGCTGGTCTATGACCAGCTGCAACAAGGACCTCTGGAACTGAAGAGCCATTCTAGTTGAGAAGAAGGAGCCAGAATTTGATACCTCTGCATTGGCCAGGCTTTGGATACAGGCTGCCCTCAGAGAGAAGTAAAACCCTGGGAAAGGCAGCTTCTCGCAGTCATGAACAATTCCTGTACAGTCAATCAATTGTGATTAGTCAGTAGCCTTGGTTCTGGATGAGGGATGACAGCTCTGCTGGTATCTTGGTGGTATATCATTATATCTGCTGCTCTACATCATGGACCAAATTTCCAAGAAAGCGTCCATTCCACTGAACATAATAGAGTCTGTGCTTCGTAGGGAAGGCATGATGGTCTTTGCATTGAAATCACAACAGCCTATTCATGTTATCTGGAGAAAGGAAATAAATAAATTCTACTCCTATCAAAAGAGTTACACTACCAATTCTAGCCCCCAAAAGATGGTCAGGGGAATCTTGGTACTGAAAAATGAGTAGATTAAAGAGAAAGAAAAAAGGAAGGAATGAAATGACAGAGGCATGGAGGGAAGGAGAGAGGGAGGGAGGGAGGGAGGGAGGAAGGAAGGACAGAAGAAGGAAGGAAGGAAGGAAGGAAGGAAGGAAGGAAGGAAGGAAGGAAGGAAGGAAGGATATAAATGTGAAAGAAGGAGGAAGGAAGGAAAAAAGAGATAAATTTTCAAACTTTCTCTCTGTACAGATTTTCAAGGGGAAATGTGGTCCCACATTTCCAACAGTTTTCTAATAGGCAGTCAGTCCCCAACTTACAATGGTTGGACATGATTTTTTGAGTTTGTGATGGTGAGAAAGCAATACACATCCAGTAGAAACAATACTTTAAATTTTGGATTTTTACCTTTTCCTAGACTATGCTAGCACAGACCTTCTCTGGATCCATGGCAGCAGTGACAAACCACAGCACCTACTCAGCCACATAACTACCTGGAAAACAACTGATACTCCACAGTATACTGTGTTGCTAGTGGTTTTTTTTTGGACACTAGCATTCAATAAATTACATCATATAATAAACACTTTAATATAAAATAGGCTTTGTATTAGATGATTTTGCCTAACTATAGGCTAATTTAAGTGTTCTCAGCACATCTAAAATAGGTTGGACTAAGCAAGGATGTTGTGTGGGTTTGAAAAGCATTTTTTACTTTTTTACTTATAGTATATTCAACGTATGGTGAGTTTTGAGGCACCTAGCCCATTGTCACTTAAAGATCATCTGTGCTTCGTGCACTTTCTGTGCTGCTATGGTTTGCGTGTCTCCTCAAAACTGATATGGAAACTTAATTGCTGTTTTACAGTATTAAGAGGTGGGACCTCTAAAGGATGATTAGGTATGAGGACTCCACCCTCATGAATACATTAATGCTGATCTCATGGGAGTAGGTGAGTGATAGCAGGAGTGGGCATGTGATGAAGGATGAATTTCAGCCCCATCCTCTCTGCCTTGCATACTTACATGCATTTCTGCTTTTCACCATGGGATGATGAATGCATCATGAAAACCCTCACTAGATATAATTCTCTAATATTGGACTTCTGGCCTCCAAAGCTTTGAGAAATAAATTTCTTTTCTTTATTAATTACCCATTCTGTGGTATTCTGTTTTAACAGAAGAAACTTGAAGAAGAGAGGTGAATAGAAGATTGGCCCTGAGCAGCTGCCTGGCTTACCCACTCTTGACCCTGGACCTGCATCCTCCTCACACAAGGGATGGTTGGTCTGAGTTTGGCTTCTAATCTCTTTCATTTCTCTTACCTAGTGTTGCTTACTCTTTTCCTCTCCTGCAGACTTCAAGAGTCATGAGAGCAGTGATTGATATCAAAACTTTATTCTGCTTTAGGGAATTTAGAGATATTACAGATCTTTGGGGCAACCAACATTTTTCATTGTTCCCCTAAAACTCTTCTCCAAATATGCAAAAGAAAATCTATAAAAATTAGCATCCAGTAATGGGTCTAGAATCCCAAATTCTTTTAGCCTTGAAGCAGTTCTATTATTTTTCACTCATTCAGCTTCTCTGTAGCAAGTAGAATGTTGTCTGCTTCATAACTCTCAATTATTTTGAAGAATTAGAATCTTAGAACCTATTTTATAGAGAAAAAACTGCTACAAATACTTAAAGTATGTTTTTTGACCCCAAAAGAAAGGTCAGTTCTTGTAATTTATGTAGTAATAATAAGCAGATATGATTTTGTTTTAATGTGCTAAAAGAAAATCTTTCTAATACCACAAAAACTATATCATTATGTTTTTATGTTTCTCATAGCATATAGGTAGTAGAAAAATGTTTCATTTCAGTTCTTTTGGAGGCTATTGCAAATACAAGACGACTCTTACAAGCATATGTGAAACCACTTGATCTATGAATTATCAAGCAGAAGCATTTCTAATAGTAGGAATCAAAGAGGCTGCTGTTTCTAATGCCTTATCAAAGTATGATTTTTCATAAAACCCTGTGCCAAAGAGGTGACATGGCTCAAGTTGTAAAGTGCCTACCTAGTAAGTGCGAAGCCCTGAGTTCAAACCTCAATATGGCTCCTATAAAAGGACTTAAATAAATAATAAATAAATAAAAGAGAAAATAAGAAAGGGAAAAATAAAACCAAAGAAACAATACAGACATCAGGACACGAAAAAATTTCTAAAAATAACAAGTGCCAATATAAATATGACATAAAATTTCATCAAGTGCAATAGAATGCACTGAGTTATTTCATCTCCAAACAGTTAATAAATAACACTGTGTTAGGCACTGAGTTTTCCAAAAGTATAAAACGATGACCATGATTCATTGGTTCACTTCCACAACTTCAGCATCTGGTGAAGGAGAAAGGTATATTTGATTGATTATATCTCAGTGGTTTCTGGTAGGCAATAGCACTGCTTTAGTTATGAGTCTTTTGGCAAAGACTAGAGAAGATGAATACTATCACTACAGGTTGGAAATTCTCACATTTAAAGTGCTATCTACTTCTCGCTACAGCCCTATGGAATAGGTATCATTATTTTTAATTAGGTTTATCTGAGATCATGTAACTAGTAAGTGGCTTATAATAAACTCTCTCCAAAATTTCTGATATTTGTACAATATTAGGGGTTGGCAAACTATAGTCTGTGGTCAATATCTTGTCTGTCATCTGTTTTTATAAACAAAGTTTTATTGTAAAATGATTGTGCCCATTTGTTTACATGTTGTCTATGGCTGCTTTTATGTTTCAATAGCAGAGTTGAGTATCTACAGTAGAGACCATATTACCCACAAAGTTGAGAATATTTATTATCTGGCCCTTTACAGAAAAGGTTTTTCTGATTCCTATATTATCCCATCCCACACATATTAATTACTTTTTTGTCACTATAATCAAGTACCTGATAGAAATAACTTAGAGTAAGGGAAGATGTCTTTTTGGATCATGGATTAGAGATTTCAGTACATAGTTTTTAGCTCTGTAGATTCAGGGCCCTTGGCAAAGCCAAACACCATGGTAATAGGAACATGTAGTGATCAAGGCTGTTCACCTCCTAGTGGATAGGAACTAAAGAATAAAGAAGGAACCAGAGACCAGTTATAAACTTCAAAGGCAAGACCTCAGTTACTTACTTCTTCCAGCTCAGCCCCACTTCCTAAAGTTTCCAGAACCTCCCAAAATAGCACCATCAGCTGGAAACCAAGTGTTGAAAACATGAGCCTATGGGAGATATTTTATATTCAGATTATAACACACAGAAGGTCTCAACTAGAGGCAATTTTGTTTCCCATGAGACATTCAGCAATGTGTCTCACAACATTTGTGTTTGTCTCAACTTGAACATGCTAATGGCAAACTGGTAGATAGAGGCCAGGACGGTGATAAATTTCCAACAATGCACAGGACAGCCCATCACGACAAAGAATCGTCCAGCTTAAAACATCTATGATGCTAAGACTATAAACCTTTGCCAATTTTGATGAAGTTTGCATAGTTCCATTATACAACTTTGTGAAATATAAAAATTTAGTTTTGTGGAGCTTGGAGCTTGCTGATTATTTGGCATTTAAAGAAGATTATTTATGATGATTATTGTTATCTTGATTGAACTGAGAGACACCAAAGAGATAAGTAAGGGTGTTTCCAGAGACTAGCCCTGAATGTGGACAGCTTGGTCCAATAGGCTAGAGGCCCAGATGGAGCAAAAGCGGGAGGAACCCCACCAGCACAGTCTCACACTCTGGCTTTTTACTTCCAAGCTGCTATATGATGAGCGGCTTTTCACCACCACCTAGTCCCCACCATGATATTCAGCCTCACTCCAGACCCAAAGTCATGGGTCCAAGTAACCATGAACTGAAACTTCTGAAACTGTAAGACAAAACACATCTTTCCCCCTTTAAGTTGTTTCATTAGGTAGTTTGTCATGCCAGTCAATTTAACATCAACTAGAATTTTTACATATTTGATTCTACCATAAAGAAAATGTGCCAGTTGTATGGTTGGTGTTACTGCATTACACAATTATAATCCATATGACAGACCACCTGAAGACTTCTGCATAAAGATGGCTGATCAAATATAGTTATCTCTTTTTGTACACACTCAAAACCCAACTAAAATGGCAGCAAAAAGGTATTTTTGAGATTATGACCTACAAGAATGAGAATGATCACAGACATGCTTTGGAAGCTGGGACACAAATAGACCAATGATCAATCATAACAAATCTAAGAAACCAAATTCTAAAATAACAGTGGGAAAAAGCTGACAACAAATCAAATTTTCACCAAAATATGAGCCCAAACCTTAGGAATTGGTCAAGCCAATTCTTCAGGAAGGAAAGCTGAAGCTACTGGTGAAAGTATAGGGGATTGATTAAAAGTTCAGTAACTAAGTGGTAAGAGGCTCAGATTCCCTCCATCACTCTGGGCAAGTGAGTCACTGTCTTTCTCCCACCCTGCAAAAGAGTAAAACAAGGGTTCACTGGAGTTGGGCACACTAGACCATGACCGAATGGTAAACAGTACTGAGAAAAGAAGAGATAAGGGAATAAATGCATACTGAAAATCCACCCACAACCCCATACCTCATCACCACTTAATTCCCAGAATGCTGGAAGAGAGAGGAAAAAAACTTTTTTGTAAATACTGCACAAGAACAGAGACATATTTTTTTAACTCAAGAAAAAGAAAGAAAACGTTCTAAGAAATGTAAAATTTGAGAGCAGAAATGAAAATATCAATAGATGATTTGAAAGATAAAGTTGGAGAAGTCATCCAGCATACATATCAAACGAAAAATATACAAAAACAATAAGCAAATTAGGGAGAAATTTTAGGTTTAATATCTGAATAATCAGATTTCCAGAGAGAGAACAATGATGAAAATGTGCATTAAAGTAAACCCACAAGATTGAATGCCCAGCCAAGTGATTAATATGCTCACCAAAACATAGATCCATACATTTGAAATAGAGATAAAGTGGTTATCCTAAAAGGCTCTAGAAATGGTAAACATGAAAATCAAGTTACCAAAAAAGGTCAGAAATAACTTTTAGAGCTCTTGACAGCTTGAAACAAGAAAGTAATGGAGCGATGCTTTCAGAATTCTAAAGAAAAATTGTTTCTAACCTTGAATTCCAGCGAAAGTCAATATCTCATCAATTGCCAGGGTAAAGTATTAATACTTTTGGACTTCAAGGTCACAAAAAATTTACTCTCCTCCCAACCCCATACCCTGTCTTACTAAGTATTCTTCCTTCAAAGCAACAAGATAGAAAACCAAGGAAATGGAAGACAAGGTCTCTTAGCCCATGATTGCCTAGAAAGCAGAGTCTGAGACAAGTGTTGTGTTATTGAGAAGTGTGATCCAGGAAGCAAGACTGGCAGAGCAAGGAAATTAGGCGAAGAGGCAAAGCTTTTTTCCAGGATATCCATTCATGGGAAGAAGTGATGAATCATTTATCCTTTAGTGCCTGCCCATTGTTGGTCCAAATTTACAATAAGGAGCCAAATCCCCTGCCCTTACAGGGGTACCACATGAGCACCAAGTTCCAGCAGCATCTGCCATTGGGGTGCTAGAGACGTTCAAAATGGAAGCAAGTGGTATTCAGTGTGGGCCAAGGTTCAGGTGCTCCAAAGTTAACCTGCTGTGAAGGTGGTCAGAATACACAAAGAACTGATCATCACAGCATGTCTGGGTTAAGAAAGAATCAGAAGGTATGGTAACAGTAAGCTACCCAATTAATATTTTCAGTTACCCTCTCTTTCTAAGCTCACATTTCTCAGCACTCTTAACAGAGGGGTAGGACCATGTGATCTGGTTTGGTCAATAATTTGATTTGGCTCCTTCTCCTCTACAGCAGTTAAAAGTAGGTCTGCCATTTTCTGCAATCTCCTCCCCTGCCTCTGGAGGGGGCCATGTCAGTGTGATGGTGGCACCACACCTGAAAATCACCTGGGATGCTGGTCCAAACAAACGGTCTCTGAGAGTTATCCATGGCCACCCAGAGCTGCAGTGAACTTTGTACAGCAGATAAACAACTTTTGTCATGTAAAACTACTCATATTTTAGTGCTAGACTGACATGATATAGAGAGGAAAATATCTACCACAAGAAAGAGATGGCTCCATTTCCCAGGAGAACAAAGAAAGGAATCTTGGGATGACAGTCAAGAGCACTCTGTTTACTTGGAAGCAGTTCAGACGGCTCCAGGACAGACATCTTCAGAAAGGAGAAATTGATAGAATATCTTATGAGTCTGAATTCTGGGCAAGAGTTAGACAGTCAGCAAAGGTTTTGAGATTAAATTCCTTACCAGTACATAGAAAATTAGCATATAAAAGGAGGATGACTCAACTATGAGAAAGCAGTTTTACAGTAAAGAAAGACTTACAATTTTCTGTGGGGCTCTGCTACCAACAGCATTTACTTAGTGATAAATATATAAACCCAGCACATTGATCTAAGAGAAGTACAGCTTGATGCAGCAAGAAAGCCCTCAACAGATGTCAGTCAGCTCCATGCTCTAAGACTTTCAACCTCTAGAATCATGAGCTAAATAATCCTTTATTGTTATTTTTAAAGAAGGAAAAAGAGGAAAAGAAAAACATAACTCCATTAGGGATATGGTAGAATGAGAAGTGTATGCATGGCTAAGGAGACAGGGAAGGAGCTCTTTGATATTAATTTTCCAAAGTAGGAAGTAAATACAAAATTACTAAAGTGGAAACAACATTTTAAACATGACTTCAAGAATGTTATTTAGAGACATGAAAGTAAATATTATATCAAAATAAGTCAGCTAGAGAAGTTTAAAAGAAGTCGTCTCTGAGGTGGGAAAAATGTCAAAAGTAGCTAAAGACATACTGCTGTCCATGAGAAATATTGTAGAACAATTAACATATAATTTATAACAATAAAATGAATACAAATCAGTGTACTTTATTTTGTTATGATTCTGTTCTTTTTAAAGAACAGCTTCCCCCTCCATTCATTGATGTAAGTTTAGAAAATGACTATTAATGTTACATATTATTATATATGTTTGCATAACTTAGTCTCAGATGACTCTTGAAATTATAAGTGACAGAGTAGCTTTGGTATGTCAGTGTCCCAGCATTCACAAAATATCCAGTCAAAACTGTAAACCCCATCCTCTTTGTCCTACAACACACTGTGTTTTCTTTTGTGGAGAGTTGAAATTGTCCTGGAGCCCAGAGATGAAGATTTGAGTCAAGTAGCAACACTAGGCAAACTAAATGGTTTTGAATATACTTGAATGCTATGTGCTCATGATTAATTAAAGATTTTTTTAAAAAAATTAAAGGGTTATTAATTTACAATCAGGATACTAAACAAGCATTCAAAGAACATAAGTGGGTAGGCACAGGGCAAAGTAAACAGAAATTTTTTGCTCCTACATCTGAAGATTGTTCTAAAAAATTCCTAAGGCCTTTTCAGGCCTTAGGAGGCACCAGGCACCATACAAGACAAGACATCCAACATCAAAGATAATGCACCATAGTCATTGGCCTCTTTTTTTTTTTTTCATTTTTCTTTTATTATTCATATGTGCATACAAGGCTTGGTTCATTTCTCCCCCCCTGCCCCCACCCCCTCCCTTACCACCCACTCCGCCCCCTCCCTCTTCCCCCACCCCCTCAATACCCAGCAGAAACTATTTGCCCTTATTTCTAATTTTGTTGTAGAGAGAGTATAAGCAATAATAGGAAGGAACAAGGGGTTTTGCTGGTTGAGATAAGGATAGCTATATAGGGCATTGACTCACATTGATTTCCTGTGCGTGGGTGTTACCTTCTAGGTTAATTCTTTTTGATCTAACCTTTTCTCTAGTTCCTGGTCCCCTTTTCCTATTGGCCTCAGTTGCTTTAAGGTATCTGCTTTAGTTTCTCTGCATTAAGGGCAACAAATGCTAGCTAGTTTTTTAGGTGTCTTACCTATCCTCACCCCTCCCTTGTGTGCTCTCGCTTTTTGCTGCCTCTCTCCTAGCCTCTCTTACCACAATTGTGATTTTTATATTCATTCATATACCTTTTTATTTGCTGCCAGGAGCAGCATCTGCTTTTGGTCACATGCACTTAGTAAGGTATTAATATATTAATAGTCAATACATGTTTATATAATGGATGAATGAGTAAATGATGATAAATAGTCAGCAATGAACTTTGGTCAGATGAACAGGATTGAGGCACTGCCAAGGAGACTGCTTCTCTATTTCTTACCTTCAGCTCGCTCCTGTGATAGTTTTCTATTTGTTTCTTAGGTTATTTTCCCCTGGTGATTAAATGATTACATCTGGGAATAGTAGCATGTGCCATTGTACTGACCTTCTGAACCTTCCATAAGACTAGACAGATGCACGATATAACACTCAACACGCAGTCCATGAATGAGTACAGCCAAGCCAGTGGTGCTGGTTGACAACCAGCAATACATGGCTAATATGCAAGGCTGCTCATCACCTTCTTCATATCTATTCTTGCTGATCTCACCAAAAACCCTGAAAAGATAAAGGATATACAAATAGTTCTGCCACACTTATTTAGAAAGGATTCAAGGTGTGAAGGTCTCCCTTAGATTCATTAGCCCATTTACTTGTCTCTTTTTTTGTCTCAGTAATTACCTATGGAGTCAATAAAGATATGGGGCAATGTGAGTCAGTAAATTCTTGTTAAATTGATAAATACAACATCTACTGAACCAATAATTATCCATATGAAGCAAGCACTATGCTATAAGATGGCCAAGACTTGATGAAAGGATTCATCAAGAAGGAATCTTCTCCCCTACTTACTTTTTCCCAAAGAAACAGATTATTTATTTTTTTATTGCATAGCAACATGTCACCAAGAAATGTAAGGATCCCTGGAGAAAGGTCATCATGTGCAGTTTCTTCTTTTGCCTTTTAAGATTATCCAACATTAAACCACTGCTATGCCTTGCATGTAACTTGGCATCCATGTGCAACCTGACTAACATCTGTTGAACAACTGGCAGAAAGAGAAAAATGATCCATCCTCTTTCCTTCAATTATATAAAAGCAGTAATCACTGGGAAAGATTTTGTTTCTGTTGTGAATGGCATTCATGAGAGCTTCATAAGCCAGTACTATAAGTAGATACTTCCCCAGCGATGGGTAGGGATTGCAGGAGATGTTTATACCCTCTATCATATGCCACCAAGCATTTCTTGAGCAGCTACTACGAATCAAACATCACTGGAGAAGCAGGAAAAAAAATCCCTCTTTCAAGATCTTCCTCAGTAGGAGGAAGGATTGACAAGTCAACACCACCATGGAAAGCTGCTGGAGCCATCACAGATACAGACTTAAGTTCTGCTTTGCAAATGTCTGCTTTAGTCTATAATGGTCATTGAAATGGACCCTGAGGATAACCAAGAGTTTCCAAGAAAGAAAAGCTAGAGTAGAAAAGGACATTTCAAGCAGTGAGAACAAAGGTCCAAGTGTAACTGAAAACTCTATATATTATTGGCTAAATATGTGTGAGTAGAGTGGAAATGCAGTTGATGCTAAGAAGAAAAGTGATAATCAGATAGTGAAGAGCTTGTTTTGCCATAAAAATAGGTTATGAAAGTGGAAGCATGGCGAACCTAAAGCAATTGAAAATCTTCTTTAGTTAAAAACAAACTACAACAAATCTCTTAATGTCCAACTCTCAAATAAATAATGTTACACCCTGAACGTTATTATTTCTTTACCATTATTCTCAAAAACTTTATAGAGAATTACTGAGTTACTTTCTAATGCCAACTTTAAAATCCAAAGTGATTCAAATTTAGAGAACCCAAATGAAATTATCTGTGGTCTTACTTCATATTATCCTATTACAGCTGCATTGTTAAAGAAAAACCCTTGAAAGGGAATAAAATGAACTATCACTTATATATTTGCCATTTAGTAATATAGAATCATGCTGAACTTTGACTGTCAGTTTTAGCAAAATGCTCTGTTCTTCCATGTACTTTAAAATACAATGTGAGTTTCTGAAACCAATCAAGGAACGAGTATGGGAGCAACACCTTGACACTCTTTCCTCAGAGTCTTCAAAACCAGGAATTTCCACTAGTTAAAGGTTATCTCAATCCAATCATGACCCACAGAAATAAATCACTTCTAATCAAAATTAAAAGTGATTGCTCTACAAAAGACACTGTTAAGAGAATGAAAATGCAAGCTACAATTTGCAAAAAATCTTGATAAAGGACTTTTATCCAAAATATAAAAAGAGTACTTAGCTATCTTTAACTCAACTAACAAAAATGCTTTGCCTTTCTTATTATGCTTATGTCTTCTCTTCAACAAAATTAGAGATAAGGCCAGAACAGGTTCTGCCTGGAAGCAAGGGGAATTGGGGGGCAGAGGGTGGGGGCAGGGAGCAGGGGGGAGAAATGACCCAAACAATGTATGCACATGTGACTAAATGAATTTTTTAAAAAAGAACAAAGAAGTAAGCATATGGGAAAAGTCAGTGTGAGATAACTGTGTGGGATCCATTTTTATTATAGAAGGAATTTTTTAGCAATTTTGTTTCTAATGCTTTATTTTAGGAAAATAAAGTTCACTAGTATAAAAAAAAAGAATAAACTCAAGCTCAACTTAAAAAAAAAAACTCAACCCTAAGAAAATAAACAATACAATTTGAAAATCATTAAATTATATGAATAGAGACCTTGCCAAAGGAGATATGCAATCTGGAAAGATGCATATATCAAATATCAACAGATAAGTGCAAACTAAAACTACAATGACAGGCCCCTAAACACTTATTACAATGACCAAAATCCAAAACACTGACACCAGCCAAGAACTGACGGGCAAGGTTGGAGAGCAATATGAATTCTCACTCATTGCCTGTAGCCATGCAAAATGGTACAGCCACTTTGGAAGAAAAGTTGGCAGTTTCATACAAAAAGAAATACACTCATACCATATCATCCAGCATCAAGTACCCAGGTATTTACTCAATTAGGTTAAAATTTTCCTTCCATACAAAAACCTGCACACAAATGATTATGACACCTTTTTTAAATAATTGCTAAAAACTGAAGGTATCCAAGTTGTTCTTCAGTAAATGAACAGAGAAATACTGTGGAATTAAGCCAGAAAAAATACAGAGAAGTCTTGGATGCATAGTGCTAAATGAACGATGCCAGTCAGGAAGAGCTCCATAACACACAATTCCAACTATATGGTGATCTGGAAAAGGCGAAACTATGAAGATGATGAAAATCAGTGGCTGCCAGGGATTGGTGGGAAGGAGGGAGGGGAGAACACAGTGCAGTTGTAGAGTGGTGATAACTCTGTATGATGCTGTAATGGTGACATGGCATTAGGATTTAGGTAATAATAACATCAATACTGAGTAATTAATTAAACCAAATGTACCACATTAATGCTATATTTTAATAATAGAGGACACTCCGTGTGTGTGTGTGTGTGTGTGTGTGTGTGTGTGTGTGTGTGAGTTAAGGGAGTTCTCTCTACTATCTGCTCAATTCTGAAAGTATTCAAATAGTAAAGCCTATTAATTTTTTTAAAGGCAAAAGAACTGAAAAATGACCCCCTTTTTTCAAAAGCTAGAGTTAGCTACAATACAGCTTCAAACTAACTCTATATTTTAAGGTGAAATTAGAGTTGGGCTTAAAAGTAATTTGAGAATTAGAGAAATAGCTCAAATATTAAGGTGCCTCCTAGCAAGATCAAGAGCCTGATTTCAAACTCCAATACTGCCCCAAAAAAGTTCTGGGTATAGTGGTACACAACTGTAATCCCAGATACACAGGAGGTAGAGATCAGGAGTAACATTGTTTGAGGCTAGCCCAGTCAAAACATTAGTGAGACTCCATCTCAACAAACTAGCTGGGCTTGGTGATGCATATAGCCTATAACTGTGGCTATGTGAAAGTGTATGTAGAAGGATCAGGGTTCAAGACCAGCTCTGGCAAAAAGCATGAGACCCTATTGATAAAATAACTAAAGCCGAAGAAAATGGGTTGGGGGTGTAGCTCAAGTGCTAGAGTGCTTGCCTAGCAAGATTAAGGCCCTGAGTTTAAACCCCAATACCACCAAAAGTAAGTAATAATTTAGACCAGCTCATGCAGCTCTATCTTAAAAGCCCCAGACTACCAGAAAGTAGCTGAGAAGATACAGCAAAGGTCTTAGACTACTGGACCGAGGGCCCCGTGTGAGCCTTGCTGGTGTGCCAGTTCCTATACCAGAGTAGTTTCCTATAGCTTTGTGACAAATTGCCACAAACATAGTGACTTAAAGCCACATGTACTTACTATGCCAGTTTCTGTGGATCAGAGGACTGGATATGGCTGACCCAGACCTTCTGCACATCTCACACGCTATAGTCAAGACATCAACTGTGCTGCATTTCACCTGAAGGTGGGAAGAGAAAGCATCTGTCTCCAAGCTCCTTTGAGGTGTTGCAGAATTTATTTTCTTGTGGCATATGGCTGGAGACTCCTAAAGGTTGGAGTGTCATGGCTTAGTGCCATGCATACCTCGTCAATATGGCAGTTTCCTTCATCAAGCCAGCCAGAAGAATCTCTCTGCATCAGCTAGAAAGGCACAATAAATCACCACTGGTGTGACATGTTCTATGGGTTAGAAGCTGCAGGTGTCAGGCACACTCAGAAAGGGGGATGGCACGGGATGTAGGCATGAGGAGGTGAGGACTCACTAGAAGTCACCTTTGGGTCCGCCCACCCCATGACCAACAAGAGGACTTTGAAAACAAGAGCAACCAAAGGCAAAACCACTGGAATTCACAGCTTTGTGGAAGAACCTCAGACCTGTGAGAAGTGCATCCAGTCCCCTTGCTGAAGTTCTGTCTGGTTAAACAGGGATTTTGTATCAGTGTGTCCTCTTAGGTGCTACCAAAATATAATAGTATGCAAAATATACAGGTGTCTGCACTACCAGCCTTCTCAAATTTTATTTATTTATTTATTTAGAGTCTTGCTATGTAGCCTCGACTGGCCTTGAACTTTCAATCCTCCAGCCTCAGCCTTCTAAATACTGGGATTACAAATGTGAACCTACCTTATCCAACAAATTCTTTTCATTAAAGGATCATAATAACAACATCAAACTCATATGTGTCAGGCATTGTTCTGTCTTAATCATTACTTTAAAGGATTTTTACAGAAAGATTTTTCTCAAGATATAAGGCAGGTTCCGGGCTACTAATACCAGAGCCAGGATAGAAGCCAGGAGGCTCTCCTACGTTTTCATCCTTTATATATGATGTAAGATAGTGAAGTCAGGCATGGAAGACACTCTTTGAAAGATCACAGCATTTGAAAAGAAAATTATTACTCTATCACATCTAGGTTCACTCTCCCCAGAACACTTTACCATCTGGTTTATTCACACACTTTAATGAATGCTGCTAGATCAAAATTTAACATGCTATGGTCCATCTGCTGTAACCGGGGCTGTGGAAATCTAGCTTTAACCTTCTGCTAGTCAATAACCAAAGCCTATTGTTTAATTCCTGTCTCTAATCTATACATCATAATCATTGATGTCAACAAATTCAATTTTAAAAAGACAGAGATTGGCAATTCTGTATAGCAAGCTCATGACATGAATTAACTGAGTATGTGGTTTGTGTAAGACTTTGACCATGTGAAAGGGAAATAAAAGTGAATGTGAATTATTTTCCCTTCAATGAGTTCATAATCCAGTTGGAGAGGCAAGTGAATAACAAACATAATGATGACAAAATAAAATATACACTTCAATAGAGAAATAAACAATATGGCATGGGGGCACAGAGGAGCCAGCATAGGTGCTTTGCGGGGGAATCAGATATCAGACTTGCTCCCAAACCTTCACTAACGGCAGCTTTCTCTGTGACCTGAAAATGCCAACTTTTAAAAGTTCCCTTGTCAATTTAAAGAGCAAAGGAGAAGGCATGAGTGAGACCACACATGAAACCAGAGTGGCCACAAAAACACTGGTGGTCAATTGCCTGACACAGTGCACCCCTTTCACTGGATTTGTTTGTGACTTACCTGCAAGGAAAGGGACTTTGACTGACTGATGCTTAGAGATCTATTCTTCATGTTTAAACTCAGGCAGAAGGCAGAGGAACCCAGAATTCCATGGTAATTAAGCTAGGGTTCACAAAGTGTTCAATTTGACGTGATGAGCACATCAGAGGCAGGCCCCTGGGATAAATTTTATGCTGTGTTCCAACGAAATTGCTGTGTTTTTTGAAACACCTGAAAATCTTGTTAAAATGCAGATTCTGACTCCATAGATCTGGGGCTGAAGACTGAATTTCTAACAAAGTCCCAGGATGTGCTAAGGCAGCCTGCTGAGTCCCGCACTGCACTTTGAGTAGCAAGAGATTAAAGGAATTTAGCTATGTACTAAACTTACACTTAGTCACCATCTTGGTGGAGCGCAGCTGTGGTTCAGCTCTCAAACTGAGCTACTACAGTGGGGAAAGAATTTTGAAAGCAGATCTCAACTGACAACTTACCATCCTGAGGAAAGTATTCATCACACAAAAAAATAGCTCACTATATATATATATATATGTATTTACATTGTCAATCTTTTCAAATCATTATTTAAGTTTAATTGTACATTTGCTCTACCTTTACCACCAGTCCTTTCATATAAAAAAATGATTTTTGGTTCTTTTCTTTGTGGTACTAGAGAAAGTGTATAGTTTTGATAATATAACAGATAGATAGTTCTAGGTTCCAAATAATTGGATTCCAGATGGAGGATTCTAATCAGAGTACATCCAGGCTTTGAGAAATGTAAATCTGGTAAAATGTGGAGAACACTTTAAGGAGAATATCAAATTAGTTATAAAAGTGAATATTTATGGCAAAAAGTTAGTGAGAGCCTATCTCAGAGAACAAGCCCAAGCCAAGTGCAGGTCGATTATGTCTATAGTCCTAAATGACTTGGATAGCTGAGGCCCAGAGGATAGCGATTTGAGACCAGCCCAGGCAAATAGTTCTTGAGATTCCCAAAATAACCAGAGGAAAATGGATTGGAGGTGTGACAAGCAGTAGAGCTCCTGCTTTGCAAGCATGAAGTCCTGAGCTCAAACCCCAGTCACACACACACACACACACACACACACACGTCAAGACAATAGTACAGCACTACAATCCCAGCTATGCAGAGACAGAGGGCTTATTATGGAAGCTCATCCCTGAGCAAAGCATGAGATCCCATCTGAAAAATAACCAAAACAAAAAAGTGGTACAGTACTTGCCTAGCAAGCACAAGACCCTGAGTTCAAACACCAGTGCTGCCAAAACAGAAAAGTAAATATTTATTTACAAAATAAAAAAACATTTTTAAAAGTCTTATTTTGCCTATTACAAATAGTGCCTTATTTAGAAAGAGTTCTGGCTCTCTAGAAAGGCAGCTCTTTGAAACTCAGAATGGTCTGCCATAATTAGTCTCTCAGGGAAGCCCATGAGAAATGTTTACTCTACAGCATGCATTCCATAATACTACAGAACATTAACTCTGCATTAACCACTTTCTGATATCACATCGTAGGAAAATTGCTCTGCTCTGGGAAGTCTAGAACGTTCTAAGGATGTGGGATGTGCCAACTTCTAATCACCTCCCAGGTCCTCGTCACTGTGCAGAAGTGATTAAAACTCTCAGCTACAAATCAACAGTAACAGCCCTAGACTAAGGGAATGCACAGGGAAGGGGAAAGCAAACACTAGGACACCTCTCAGAGCTTCATGCAGGTGCCCTTCTCTTCTCTAAGAAAGTTCTAGGATGTGGTCTGTCTTTTTCTCTTCCCATCTCCTGCTACATCCAGTCCAGGCTCTCCTATGTCTACATCCAATGAGAGATAAGACTTCCAATCCCAGCTTCTGTTCCTGCCATCCTAGCATAAAGGCAGTCTTTGCTCCTTTCCAAGTGTGGTCGTGATGATACCAGCAATGGCAAAGGAGTTGTGGCAGAAAGTTTCTTTCCCATGCACAGAGGTCTGCAGGAAGGTACGCTGAAGGGAAGTCTAAGGGTTATCTCATTTTAGAAGACAAATACAGTCTCAGACTCAGCTGTTCCAGGTATATAATTATAGAAGCAAGGCCAGGAGTTAGGATGGGCATGGGTAGCTGTTCAACAATATTGGCAGAAGGGTGGAGTTGAGTTGAGACCAGAGAAGCTGATAAGAATACTAAACCTGGGGTGATAATAGCAAAGGAGAGAGGGATTCCTGGGTCCCTTCCCCTCATTCTGTGCCTCCAAACAGTCCTGTGTCCCCAGACACTTTCCTAGATCTTTATGGCTCAGCAGGGGAAGGGGGGGGAAGGGAGGACAAGATGAGGTTTGTAGGCAGCCCTCCAGGGTGCCAACCAGATTACAGAGGAAAAACATACAAAGCAATAGAGAAGAATGGGGATCTGCACACTACCTAATTAAGCAGGCTTCCTGCAGGGCCAATGCAACTAGGAATGCAGACGGCAATTGTGCAGAAAGTCACATCACACAGTGTTGGAGCAAGAAAGTTGGAAGGTTGTCCTGGTCCCTTCCTAGAGGGTCAGAATGGCCTTGAGAATTCTTCCTTTTTCCTATGAGGCATGATGTTTGCACAATCTTTATCCTCTTTCTTGACTCTATCTATCCCTTTGTGCTTTGAACAAAAACATTACTGCCTTCCACAAACTCAGTGGACAGCTAATGACAGCTCTTGACTCCTGATCAGATTCAGATCTGAGGAAAGCATTTGCAAAAGAAACAGGGTCTGAACAGCCTTTGTCTACACAGCAAAATGTGTTTGGCTTTTAAAAAGCCCCAAAGTAGACCCCCAGGGAAAGCATAATCATGACAGGCTCTAGAATTCACTCCCCAACCCACAATCCATCGCTTCTGTTTCATTTCCTATGGCTTCTCTCCCCACACACATTAATTAAGGGGGGGAAATTTCCACTTTTATTAAAAGATACAGACATTTTATCCAAGCGACTTGATGTATTTCCCAGAACTCTAGTTGCATCGATAAAACTCTCATTGATTGCAGGCTAGTCGTTTGAGTGGTCAGTGGGCCACATAATCTGGGTGTCATTCCTCTGCCAACAGGCTCCCAAGGCAGCGCACGTGGGTATATGACACAGGCACAGGTTTTTATGGCCCAAGGCTCTTGAGGTCCCATGTGAAACAGTTCTTTTACTCAGTGACCCTGCCGCTGCCTCCTCTCCCCACCAAACACTTCTAACACAAATCTCATAAACCGGTAGGTCAGCGGGGTGTCCTAAAACCATTTGTCTGTGGTCATGATCAACTGTAATCGCTATGTCCTCAGGTCATACCAGCCTGTAAAAATGGAGTTAGTAATTATCAACTCTGCTTCGACCTATTAAAACAGGACTTTTGGTCTCTTCCTCCCTTCAAACTTTCCTGGGAGTTCTTAGAAGAGATAGTAAATGTAATCTCAAATGCAGCTCATTCTACCAAATTCTGGAATCTACCTCTTTTTTTTTTTTCTCCACCAATTCCAATCTTCCTTCACCAATGTCTACCACTGAAGCTTCCAGGAACATAAAATACAATGAAGGTGGCTTCCCCACTCCAGGAATCTTGAGAAAGGCCACCATGTCAAAGTCATGCCTCTGCACTATGATACTTGACACCATTTGTACAGCAACACTGGGATGTTTAATCTGATAGACTGACAGTGTTCGTGAGAGGATGCCTTCTTGCTACTCTTGTTCCTGGTACCAGCACAGTGGTCCTGCATTCTCGTGATGGCAAATTGACCAGTCCCATAGGAAGCACAGTCACTGTGGTATTCCAGAGCTAGATGTGCCTTCTAACTTCTCTACCCACCTCAGTATAAACAGGGATTGGACCAGGGGACTCCAAAGCAGCACAGCCTGGCCTCTGAGGCCTCAAGTTTCCTCTGCTTTTTCCACATCTTTCTCTTTGCATATCTCAAGCACAGACTCATGCAAGGGGCAGCCAGAGAACAATTTGAACTTGAGACAGGACACTTCCATCATTTGTTCATTTGACATTTATTAAATGCCTACTCCTTTCCTGGCCCAGTTCCAGGGGCTGGATTTACAGTGCTGAAAGAGTAAAAACAAGTTTCTGCCTCCAGACCCTGTACTCCAGTGGCAACTCAGACAAAAAATGAACACAGTGTGAGGGGTGTTAGGATCAGGGAGGAGTGGAGACATGCCAGGGCCCAGTACAGTGGTGAAGAGCAGAGCCGGAGTCAGGCTCTCTGAGACTGAATTCTGGCCCTGTCACTCACTAGTTATGTGGCCATCTGCCCTGGGCAACTTAGTGAATCTTACTGTGGCCTCATTTTTTCTTGTTTGATAATTTTATTGATAAGGTTATTGGAAGTACTAGATAAAATACACAGAAATTAATATTGCCTTCCTTAACTTTGTTAAGTGGCTTTATCTTATCCATTTTAATTAGCAATGTATAGTTTTAGTTGCTATTATAAGCATATTAAAAAGTAATTATCATTAGTGTATAATTTTCAAAATTTATATAATTATCTTTAACCTTTGAAAATCATGGAAAACAAAGTATTAGAGAATGAGCATAAAAATTTGTGACCCCATTCTAGAGGTGACTAGACACTAGGAAAACAATTATTTCTTAAAAAATAGAGATTTTCTCCCAGGCAACCTTAAAGCGGAGAGCACAGAACCTCGGCCATCTACCATTTCTATACAGTAACAAGGGACATGATAGGTTTGGGGTGGAGGGTAGGGAATAATTCAACCTGATTTTTTGTTTTGTATTTATCAACACAATTATTTGACTGTCCTTTTATTGGCCATCCAGACACCTCTGGTACTGTCAGTGGACCTAAGAAGTCCACGATGATGAAGTAATTACGACTCTTGTGAGTGTGGCAATGGATGTTTTATGGCAGTTCATTTATGCCACACCAGTGATTTATTACAGTTGGATGTGTGCACATATAAGTTTGCCGTGACAAGGTGATGCTTAGTAGTTAATTTGCCAGCATAGTTTTGTGTAATATAATACAGCACTACTAAATATACCACATTTAATAAACAGAAAGTGCTTAAACAGAGCTCTGTTCTGAAAAGCCAGTTGTGTGATGGTGAAACCTCAGGAAACCAAAGCAGAACTGAGAGGCAGGAAGCCGAAATCTAAAACAGTGCTACAAATCCCAAGGAGGCAGCCTGTTGGGTCGGTGAAGATGTCCTATCCCAAACTACAACTGTTCGTGCATTACAGAAAGCTGAATGGTCTTGTAGGATACAGAGAGAAAGAAATGAACACAATTTCTCCTTCTTTCAGATGGCCCGAAAATTCATCCATGAAGTATTAGAGGACATGATGTGGGCTGCAGACAGTTGGAGTGTTGGGAGTGTTTGTTCGTGGAACCTCAGTTCCCAGAAGTGACGTCATTGCCGGTATAACTTACCTCTGTGCAGGGAGCTAGCAGCATCTCAGCTCATGAGTGAAATTGTTTTTGTTTAGTTCGTTTGAAAAGCAAAATTGATTCACTTTTTGTCTCTCAATAAGTGATATGCTTTCTTGAGTGGAACATCTCAGAACAGACCATTTTTCTCCCTTCAATTAATTGCTGATGAATTTCTTATTACTTTGATAAGCCCTTTTTATTTTTAATGACATTTGAGATTGAAAATAATCAAAGCACTGTTTGTACAAGACACAAACAGTTGCAGGTTTGATTATCTAAGAAAGTTCTGCCAAATATCCTGGCCTGGTGAAAAGGTCTCAAAATAAAATAGAGACACTCTCACGTGACTTTTTTCACACCACCCTGCCTATAAACCGTTCTCTCCACAAGAAATAGCAGTTGGTATGGAACATGACCTGCTGTCCCTTCTGCTATTTGGCTCCCGTTTCACAAGGGTCATGCAGAGGATAATGACCTATGCAAATTAGTTGGGGGAAAAACCACGACCTCCACCTCCCTGTTAATGTCACTGTGTATTTCCTCGAGAAGTTTTTCATGATTTATGTCTCTTCTCTGCCCCTGTTGACTTCTCTTGTCCTCTGCTGATTTGCATTCCTTCATATACTGTTCTGAAAATGATTTTTTTCCTGTGTTCATAGTCTCTAAATCATTCTACAAACTTCTCAAAGGCCCTATGTCCAATAATTCATTTGTAACATCAACTGAGCTGCATCTGCCCTCTCCTAGGTATTTTGACTCTGGAATGGCATCTAGATTACAACATTAAATTCCTTCCAAAATGTTTTTGTAATCAGAAAATAAAAAATGGTGGGCAAACATATGAGACTTGAAAGTCTTAAGATATAGGTGTATTTGCTTCCCATCATGTTTTTTCTGAAATAGATATACAGTCACACCCCTAAAATTACCCCAATATGATTTACAACAGTATCACAATTACAACTGGAAGAAATTTACATAGCTTACTCAACCTCTCTGTTTATTTTTCCAATTTAAATCCCTCAGTGATATTCTACAGTTGCCATAATAAAATTTAAAAGTTCCTGAAACCTTCTTTTAAAAATATTTTCCTAGGGCTGATGGTGTGGCTCAAGTGGTAGAGTGCCTGCCAAACAAGTACAAGGCCCTGAGTTCAAACCCCAACGCAACCTCAAATTTCTTTCCTTAAGTATCTTTGTGGTTTTGATTTTCTGAATTGGTTTCTGACCCTTCTATGTTTTAAGCTAGTTATGGTTGATATATTGGAAAGATAATATGTTTTAGATATTAATTTCTTACTAAACTGTAATTAATCCTAATAGCTCACATTTTTTTTCAAGATGAGGACAAATACCTCTTATGCAGACAACAAAAATGCAAAAGAAGACAGAAGCAATGAGAAGATGATGTCAGAGGTGGATGGAGAGCCTCCTTGGCTCAGTGTATGTTTGTGTAAATGGAAAAAAAGGAAAAGTTGGATAATATTCTTGACCATCTGTTTCTAGATGGCTTTGGATGCCTACTTATATTTGAGTGTATGGCATATAATAAGTTCTCAAATAAATGTTTGCTAAAGAAATAAACATAAATTAAAGAGCAGAATTTGAATAAATGAGAAATCATGTCCATACTGAAATGAATGAAAACACTAGTTTTATATTTACACAAAAGAGTGAAGAGGGAAAATATACCCCACAAAAGGCAAAGAAATGTTCAATCGATAAAACTGGGACATCAATCCATGAATTCCATCTGGTACAGTTGATTGAGTTAAGATTTTAGATGGTGGTATATACATCAACTCAAGACTCAAAAGCAAGAGAAACTTACATTTTGAATTAAGTTCAACTCAAAGCAATCTGCCAAAAATTCTTAGATCAGTGCTTATGAAGAACAATCTGGAGACCAGCAACTATTGGTGCTATGGTGAGGGGCCCTTTTCTTATGTGTAACACTAGTCACAGACCGTCCCTTGTCATAAAATTGTATTCCTCTATGAGAGAGTCACTACTTACATGATGATAGGACCACTTTGGGGGTATTTTTAAATAATGAAGTTAGAATGAAAAACGTAATTATTATAGTCAATCAGAAATTAATTAAGGCACTCAGGTCTGCTCCTTCTACTGACGTTGGCAGCTCATTGAGTAGAGTTCCTAATAAACTCTAGGTCATTAATCCTTCTACATACCAGGGATAGAAAAGGACCATGAGAAAATGAAAGCCTTTCAAAATCCAACCTAAGCATTTTGTTTCCTTGGGAAAAATTCCTTATTCCTACATTCATTAAGATCGTTGAGCTGTGGGTGCTCTGTGTGTGTGCATGTGTGTTTTAAAAGCTCAAGAAAAGCCACATCAACCTGGCTTCAACTTAGTTTTTACATTAAGCTCTGTAGGAAGCTTTCTTTATTTGATAAAAGAAAGAGGGGGAAAATGAAAAAAGAAGCATCACATCAACTTAAAAGTTTTGACTAATTCTAACTGTGCCAGAGGAGTTTCTACTATGTCTTCCAATCAGCAAAGGATTTGTGACTCTTTTCAGTGTGTCTGAGAGTACACAGACAAATTACTTAAGAGTCCAAGGAGATTATCTCTAATTGGCATAAAAAGGATAAGGTATTAAAAACAAAACTCTCTGAAACTCTGACAGTGTTTAGTGCCCAAAGGGTAAGGCAGTTCCCTGTGCAGAAACACTAGAGATAAACTCATCGGCATGGGGCAGATGTGGCCTTTTGAGTCTTATTTAGATTTAGGGAACTCAATTCCTCATGCACTGTGCTTTGCCTGGCTGTGTCTTACTTGCTGATTGAGGACGAATGACAGACTCACTTTGGCAGCCTTCTTGATGCTTCCCCACTATATCTAATGAATTCTCATTCAGAAACTACCAACGTAAGTGCTCACTGGAAGTCAATATGAAACACTTGCTGTTTGGATTATGCAGAGATCAGAAATTGAGAAGATTTAGGGGAGTAGTGGAAGGGACTGAGACAAAGTTCAAATTAGCTGATAAGTTAGAATGGACAGCAATGAGTTTTCTCAGGTACTTTGTCAGCAATTACAATTGTATGTCACTGGGTTAGATGATGGGCTGGTACCTCAGTCCTGTTGTCAATGAGCTTCAAATCCCTTGGGAAAAGTAAGGCAGATTTATCATAAAACTAAATAATAATAATAACAAAAAATTAACAAATAAAATCCTAGGATAAAGATCAAAGTTGGGTGAGCCAATTAGAGACCACCCAATTTAAAGCTGAGTTGAGGAAACTGAGGCCCAGAGAGATTAAACAACTTGTCTGTAGATGGTGATTTAGTGGCTCAGAACTCAGATCTTTGTGTTCCTACCACAAAGAGAGTAAGAAATGACTATGTATCAAAATAGGCTCAGAAAGTTTTATTGAATGTTCAGGTTTTTTTTTTTTAAAGCAAGCAAATAACAATAAAAACCAGGCCTTAAAGGATAGTGCTATGGGCTGAATATTTAGTGTCCCCTCCCCAAATTCTTTTGTTGAAAGCTTAATAGGTAATATGGTAGTATAAAGTAGAGCATTTGGGGGGCTTTTAGAACACCCTCGTGATTAGGATTAGGACCCTGATGGCAGCCTTGTCCTTCTCTAACATGGAAGTCACAGTGAGCAATAAGTTTCTGTTGTTTATAAGCCACCTCATATGGCATTCTTCATGGCAGCCCAAATGGACTAGGACAAAGTGATAAAATTTCAAAGAGCAGAAGAGAAAGTCCTGGACTGGTGAAAGAACACTTGTAATAGCATAGGTGGAAAGGCAGAGCATAGATGGGAATGCAGTGGAGACTCAGAGAGGCTGGTTAAGCTGAAAAGACCTCAGTGGAAAGAGACACATGGAGCAAACATTTCTTCTCTGTCATCCTCCAGAATACATTGTGGTTGCATGATTCTCTCTACAGGTTAAGACATTGTCCAGTCAGTCCAGTTTCCTCTTTAGCCTCTAAATACCCATAATCCTTCCTGAATTCTTGCCTTTGCTCATCTGGATCCCATCAGAACACATCCTGCCTGACGTTCAAGGTCAGATGGAAAGCCTGCTTCCATTAGCATGGCCCTAGTTCTTGGACCCATGTAAATCTCTGTTAGCTGAGCCTTGTTGAAGCTGGCTGAACCACTAGTGCAATCATGTAGATCATAAGCTTGGAACAAATGGATGTCCCACTTTCTACTTACTGTGATCATACTCCATGGTCACAACAATACTAGGTGTGTTGCAGGTTCTACACAATTGTTTCTTGGTCAAATAATGAAATTAAGCCTTTCTTCTAGTGGACTGTGTATCAGTCATCGAATCTTTATAGACCATTCACAGGTCTTGACTGGAGCTACAAAATGATGAGGACAACGAAAACATCAACAAAAGTCGTTAACGTAGTCTTACATATTGTCTTAATATGTAAGACAATATTTAAAGTATTAATAGCATTACTCCACTTAATCCTGAACTCAATCTTAGAAAACATACATTGCTCTCAAAAATTTTCAGAGGAAAATCAGGCAGCCAAATGCTGATCATAAACTAAGATATTTTTATGCAGAAAATTCTCTTTCATGGCTATACCATATAGACTCCTTTGTATTTTAAATAAAGTCAGATTTTCCTAGGATAATTGGGGTTAAATGTTCTCTTCCCTATTGAAACATTTATTCCATATTTATGTTGTTTCCACCCTTGAGAAAGCAGGCATGATATGTAAAGTCTTTAATAGCCTGTAAGGCACAGGAATCAGCCTTTAAATGTAAATACTTATCTCTCAGGTCTATGTGGGGGTTATCATTCTGCCTGCTCCCTCATCCACTCACTCCTGCCCCCTCCTGTGAAGAGTGAGGTATCTGACTAAAAATTTTAAGAGAAGGGTCTGAGCAGATGTGGCTTTGTCCCTTCTTTTTATAACCTAGTATCTGTAGGTAGTGTATATTTTTCTTGGTTCTTTCAGGATGTAAACTGAACAGACTGAGCCCTGCTATGAGCAAGTGGAGAGTCCACCCTTGGAGCACTACTTGGGACTAAATGGATAAACCTTTTTAATCCTAAAGATCAGTATTAAGGAGCACCTTGTTGGTACATACACAAGCCAAGATCACAATAGCTCTACCAGAATGAAACTGACACTGTTTGTAGCTCTCTCATGGTTTTGAAATTGGCCATGATGTTATTGAAATGGTTCTATTTATCAGGTTATCCAAAAACTGCACCATGAACTTTTGGAGTGTTTTTTCTCATATTAAAAAAAGAATTTTCAGACCTCAGTGCAGTGGCTCAAGCCTATAATCCCAGCTACTTGGGAAGCAGACATCGGGAGAATTATTGTTTGAGGCCAGCCTGGCAAAAAATCTTAGCAAGACTCTATCTCAAAGAACAAGCTGAGTGTGGTACATGTCAATAATCCCAGCTATTTGGGAGACAGAAGTAGGAGGATCAAAGTCCAAGGTTGGCCCCAGAAAAAGTATGAGAACCTATCTGAAAAATAACAAAAAGCAAAAAGGGCTGGAGGTTTGGTTCTGGTGGTTGAGTGTTCGAGTAGCAAAAACACAAGCTCATAGCAAAAGCACAAGGTCCTGAGTTGAAAACCCAGAACTGCTAAAAAGAAAAAAGGAATACAAAAGAGTTTGCAAAAAGAATGCTTAAGTACAAAGCTCACAGTCAGTATTTTACATATAATTATATTTTATTTAATCTTTTCACCTCAGGAATGAGAGTTTCCTTGAATCTATTACATCAAATATTTTCATAAAAATAGTTGTTGAAATCTCTGGTAATGTCTTCTGAAACTGTTCGTACCATATCTTTCTTTTCTAAGAAGTTGTATCTACTGTTAATTAGGCTACATAAAGCAAACACTTTGTGCAACATGAAATGACAATGCCTAGTATAAAACAAAAGAAAAAAGGAGACTCTATATGCCTTAATGAGGAAATAATGTCCTTCTTAAATGCTTCCATATTAAAAACTCACAGGAGAACCTATTTCAATATTAGATGTTACAATATGCTATGACAGCCTCACCTAACTCTCCACATTTTTGAGGGGAAATGTCTTTGTAGTTTTTTTCCAATAAAATTGATAATCCCTATTTCTTTCATTTAAGAGAGACATTAGCAAAATGTAAAAATGTTATGCTTGGGGATTCTTTTAACATCTTTAAGCCCCAGACTGGCAAGAACAAAGAATCACTTTGCTAACTAATGTATTAAATATGTTGTCTATTTATATAGTAATTGTTTGATGGAAAATTCATCTCTTTTGTTCCTTCTTATCTTTTCTTTCCTCTTGTCCATGCAGTGTATCTATGAATTATGCATGTGAACGTAATTAAAAGTAACAATTGGTGAATTGTACTCCATGGACATTGTTCTATGTTTCAAGTCTTATTTAGACTAAACCAAATTTATGCAAAGAGAAGAGCTTATAATTAAATTCATAGCCATCCTTCCTGGGAAAGTTTCCTTTATGTAAAAATGCATTGCTTGCTAGAGGCTGTTTTTCTGACCAAAAGCTTTGCATAGCATCTTTTTGAAAAATCAGCAGACAAACTTAACGATAACCTGCCCCTTCCTAAATGAACATTTCCTATAACTGGTTATCTGTCATCCTTTATTCTCACAGCACCGTTAGTCTTCAGGTCACATGAACAACTGTGAAGAAAGCTTCCACAGAGGTTTTGTTATTTGCAAACTAAGAAAAGAGATGGTATGGCAAATGGTAAAACAGGATCAATTCTTAAAACTCTTCTTTGATTACTTCCAGGAGTTCTCAGAGTAATTTCTCTTCTTTTATTTGGTTTTATGTTTTAAGTACAAGAATCCTAGAAAAGGAAAAAGAAAGCTAAAACACTTAGGAAGACAGGAAAATTTACCCTAGAAGAGACAAAAAGATTACTGTAAATATTAGCTGGGTTCCAAGCTTCTTCCTTGGAAGAATAATTTTTCAAAGTATTCTTTCATTAGGAAAATGCATTTTATTAACTGCTCCTTTTTTTTCAAACTATGATCCAAACCCCCTTCTTAGTATCATGTGCACATTTACTGAAAACCATCTACGCTCCATCCTTATGAAGGCCTGGAATATTCTATTCCGAATCTACCCTCATATTTTACTAACATGTACCTGGATAGTCTTTCTGTTTCTTGACCTAGGTCATCCTTAGCAATTTCTAGCTCTGCACTTATTATTTCCCTGAAACAAAAAAACTCTTCTGTAAAGATTCCACACGATGAATTTGTAGAAAGGAACTGACTATTTGCGTTCACTGTCAACAAACAATCATTTCTGATTCGGAGTCCATTTCTCTGCAATGTAACACTATGGTAAGGATGAATGGACCTGAAGCAACTTGAGATTGGCTCTTAGAATTGGGGAAGAATGCAATGTGCAATCCCCGCTGCTTGGCCTGCTTCTTTGGAATGCAGTTTTGCTGTTTTCTCCTCTTCCTCCCTCTGCTCTTCTCTTCAGTCACAATTTGAAAAATGTCATGTTTAAAAGCTTTGGCTGGCCCACAGTGTCATCCTCTTGATCTGTCCTCATCTTCTCAGCTCATGTTTCTCTCTATTAAAAATAAGATATTTATGTTTCTAGATGAAGTGGGAGAAAAGTTGGCCTGATAAATGACTTCCTGTTGTCATTGCTGGGTAGTATATTATTGGAGGGAGATCAGCCATGATCTAGTATTATTACCTTCTGTTATGCTGGCTGGAAATGATCACTCATATGTACATACTGTAACATTTATTTTTAAGAATCAAATAGCTAATTAAACAGAAGAATAATTAATACAGGAAGTGTGCATAGAAGGATGATGTCATGTGTCACCAACCACAGGTGTTATATAGTCTTTTTGAGGACATTCATGGATTCTTTGAAATTATCCCCAATATCTGAATGGTTGAGTGAAGTCAATTTCTGTAGGTTTTGGGGAAAACAGGCAGTTGTTAGAAAAAACAACTGTTTCTGTTCCATATATCTCCTAGCAATGAAGAATGTGCCCTCTTCACAGACTAAAGACCCACCCACACATACACAAGAGCCTGAGGGGCAACCATCTTGTGGATCTTTGAAATGCCACAAAAAGTTCAGTAAATGACCTTGAAAGGAAGCCTGATACAGCATTAATAACCTGAATCACATAGCTAGGAATGCACAACTCCTCTTTTAAATCTTTCTTCCCAGATCTTAAGTGGTTCTGAGAAACTTTAACATCATCTGTCCTGGACTAGACCTTCAGGTTTAATAGAGAGGAGACTCCAAACCTCCTGCCAGTACTTGAGTACAACTTTGGAATGTCAGTTTACATTTTGTTTTCTTTGCTCTTTACTGTAAGCAAAACTGGTTTTCTGTTTGTGGTAGTCATATGAAGTTTCTTTTTAAAACAAATTGGTACAAGTTAAAACAATGTATTTACAGAAAATATTATGTGAGTAGTAGTGTAAATGATAACCAGTTATAACAAACTAATTGAAGAAAGGCCATGTTTTGAGTACTTGGAAAAATAATTAAGGTTTTGCACAAAAGACTAAAATTTGGAATATGCTGATTTAGGATTGAAACCTAGACCCTTGGAAGGATTTGTATCAAAAATCACACAGAGAACTGAAGTAAGTACCACATGCAACGATAAAGATATCAGAATAAAATAGAGATATTAAAATAAAATCTGTATTAAGACTACAGGGAAAATAGCTCAATGTTTCAAGAGCTATTCTTAAAGTATCCCTTAGCCCATTATTAATTAAGTACATCAATTTCTTTATCTTAAAAGCAAAGATGCTTAGCCAAATTACATGACAAAAGGGGCCAGTATTTGATTCTTTGCCTCTCCTATAATCCAATGTGGCTTATGCTAAAACTTATTAAAAAATAGGTATATTTTCACTGAAAATGGAAAATCAAAGGTGAGAGATTTCTTTTAAACTCACTGGTTTCTTGGTGTAAGAATGCCTGATAGGGCCAAACTACAGCTTTATGGATATCTTTTGCTTTGAAAGCCCTGATTTTAATAATAGGGTTTCTTCATGGAGACATCTTCCTTGCTAGGAGATAGTAAGATCCCAGAGGTCGAGTTCACTCTTGTCTCCAGAGGCCTACCCTGTGTATCATCCACAAGCAGTACTTGTAAATGTACAAGTAAATGTTGTGAGTAAGAAATGAATGAATGAAGGAATGAATTTAAAGTCTTCATACGTGCCCTGACCCTGGGAGATGTAGTAAGAGGTAAGAAAACAGTATTTCCTCTGCTGGAAAATATTAGCTACTGAAGTCAACAGTATTTTTCCTGCACTGTTAACCTTAAAAGCAAAGGTCACAGTCAATTCGGTTCACTGCTTTATACTCAGGGCACGAGTTTTGTTCATCTTTCTGTGAAGCTGAAAAGATTATAATGAAAATGCCTAAGAAAGAAGGGAGGGACAATTGTAAATAGTTTCCTCTGACAACTGGTATCAGCATTTTCTCACAGCCTTGCACTTACTCAGACTAAAATGACAAATGTATTACAAAGAATAGATGAGATGTTCTGTCTGGATATGACATAAAAAATAAAACAATACTGTACTGATTTTTCTTTCTGAGTATTGTCCTCCTTACACAATTGCTGAACATTGGCAGAGCTGTTAACACTATTGATAGGAAACAAAGCAAAACTCGGGAGAGATGCTACAGCCTGGGGCTGGTGAATGTGGAGGATTCATAGCACAGCAGGATGGCACTGTCAGAGCCCTCTTGCTTCAACATCCTGCCAGCTACCACGGGGGCTTTTTTCTCTTCATGAAAGTGCACCTTTTCCTCAAGGTCACACATTTAGAGTCTCTTAAAGAGAGTCCAACTGGTCATGGGACTTGTTTCTTATTGGAGGAGCCTCCTGGGTGCTTTGAAGGCCAGTTTCCTGACAACTGCCCTGCAGTCCTCCCAGATGGAGCTAGAATAGATAGAGATGGATTGCTGAGACTTAAAAGGACCCAGTACTCCACCACAGAGCCTTTTCTCCCTTCCTCTCAGAGATAGCCAACCCACTTCGCCTTTGCACTAAAAAGTTTGCACCAGCTTTCGGGAAAACATCATGCCAATGAAAGTTTTATGCCTGCTTAAGTACATCTTAAACAGACATGAGAGCAATTAAATCAAGTCTGTATCCTCCAGCACTCTGGACAAATAGCAAGCTCAAAATATTCCCTAGCCTGTGCCCTACATTTGAGTTTTTAATATAAGCACAGTAACTTCTCCAATTCTGGAAGGGATCGGCAGGATTCCAAATCATCCCCCACTGCTCTACAAACTACTGGCTAGAGGGAGTTTCATTTCCTGATGAATCATCCACACTGACCCTGGAGGGCCTTCAAGGCCAAATGAGCCAAGTCCTCTTGACACTCAGCGGCTGCAATCAGTTGCACTGTGGAAAAGGAAGTGTGGCTCTGCAGATGATTCAAGAATGTGCTTCAGTTGTCCTCAGCTTCATCTTTTTTCAAAGATACTACAATCCTTAAGATCATGATGCCTTTTCAAAGGAACCAGAGTCAGAGGATTTCGACAGACATGGCTGAAATACCCCTAGAAAACAGGCCATCATGAAGCAAGGATCCTGACTGGAAAAGCCATCTACTATGCAAAGAGCATGACACGGGCATCTGACAGATTTGGATCTGAACACAAGCTTTTCCATCTTAGACAAATAGCACAATTTTACTGAACCACTGTTTTCTTTTTTGCAAGTGTTTGGAAGAGCTATGTTTCAGAAGAAAGGGACACGATATACATGAGGTATCCTGTAAGTAATAAGCCAACTACCTTCAAGTCACTTTGCTAATCTGTTATCTGTGAGAAAGAGTTTTTTCTTGAAGAGGTAGAGTTTGTCTTGTTTTCTCTTCTGCTTTTTTTTTTCCTTGTCAAATTAATGCCTTTAGAATTAAACTTTGTGATAGCAGTGCCCTTGTGTGCCTGCCTGCTGCGTTACTAGTAAGTCTAACATTACATAAAATAAATGTTATGCTTCCTTCTAGAATTAGCTCTTCGATTACACCTTCCCAGAATGCTTCAGGCTTATATTTAATATCACTTATTGTTTAAGGTTGTATCCAGTGCCTCAATGAGAGATGAGTCTTGACAGTAAACATGTCTTTGTCCTAAGATACCTCTTAGCTCAGCACACTGAACGTGATGACTATATGTTAACATTCACCGTGTGAATACTCCCTGCAAGAAACTCCTGTGGCTCTGGTAGAAACTTCTTTCCAGTCTTACTTCTACTCAGACCATTGGTTGTTCTTCCCTGCCATTAATCATGATCTATTCTCATTTCAATCTCCCTACTTATTAGACAGCATAAGCTTTCCACTTGCTGGATACCATAAGTAATGAAATTGCCAATTCAAACAACAACCTCCATAAAACTAATACTGACTTGTTTTATTTGGGGTTCCTTTGAAAAAGCAAGTAGCATGCTACTTTTAGTCCTCTATTTAATCTTTTAGAGTAACTAGCAGAATTTTTACTTTTTTGCAAGTGTACCAATCACTCAAGACTGGTATGAAACAAGGGTGCTTCTAGAAACTCAATTCTAATCCTTCTGACTTCATCCTGAACACTCATACTAATCAGAATGGCTGTTTAAAGTACATATTCTCCCATAATTTATCCTTCTCTTAATGCTGCAGAATAAAGCTGTGCTAACTAATCTCTTAGAGATGAATTCACCTTTTTCCTTCATGAATGAATATGAAGAAACAGTAATGATATGCACCAAATATTAACTATAGAGAGATAAGAGCAGTGTTCTGTAGAAAAAAATGCTTTTCCTTTATTAGGCTTGTGGTATATTCAGTTCAACTATTTTATCATTATTTGGCTATACAAATCCCTTTTGAAAACATGCTCAAACCATGAAGATACCATTTTATATACCTATCTCTTAAATATATCTGGATAATCTACTCAACCCTTATTCTCACAGCTGTCAGATGGTCTTTTATATGACGAAGTAAGTATTTTTAACACCCTTCTTATCATAGAGATGAATATAAATCCAGAAAAAGCTTCTCAGAATCCCCTGACTTTTCATTGTTACCTTAACCTATTTCAACTCTAATTCAAGGGGAAAGGCTGATACTCTTCAACTTCATTGGAGGCCACACAATGAGGACATTTCCTTGAATAGGAAGCTCTTGGACAGAGCAAAGGAGTAGTTATTCTTATTTCCCTTAAGAAGGGTTCTCTGTCCTCTCCTATATCTGCAATAAGAAAAACTCATGCTTGATTTCTCTTGAGTATAAGCTCAACTTACAAAAGCCTAATGGGACCAGGATAGGGTAATAAGCAAGAAACACCCACCAATGTCAATAGTCAATAGCAGGCTACTGGACAACTCTATCTAAGAGTTAAAATATTAGGCTTCATAATGGCTAAAGTCAAATAAAATCTGTAGGGACTTCTACTTCTAGAAGAAATGGAATAACAGACAAAATTTACATTCCCACCTGAAACAATCAAGGAAATACATGCAGCATTGAAACAATGGGTTTCAAGACATTGAGTACTAAGCTTTAAATGACAGTGATCCCTGAGAAACAAGAAACCAATGAGGTGCTTGGTCCAGCTTATAACCTTGAGAGAGTTTCCAGACTGCAGTATAGACAGGGAGAAGCCAGGGGAGCCCAGCATGCTCTTTGAGATGAGGAAATAAAACTGCAAATTTAGGGAGACCAAGGTGACCAGAGTTCACATGCAAAGTGCTGGAAAGGATGGCATTGCACAGAGAGAGATCTCAAGATCAGCAGAGTAAGCAGAATATTTCTGATCAGTGCACGTCTATGAGGAAACTTCCAAGGTTGGGAAAACATCACTTGAAGACATTAGATGCTACAAGCACAATTCTCTTCAAAGACAGGGAAAACAGCCTGGTCCCACCAGCCAGAATGGAAATCTCATAATTCACAAAGCATTGAGTAGACTACTCAGAAATGTTATGCCACTGTATGATGAGAAATAATTAGCCCTAGACTAAATAATATGCTGGTCCCACCTAACAAACCTAAACAACAAGATTTGAACGAATCAAGCTGTTTCCAAGTAACATAGCTGTTTCCCATAACAAAATTCAAAAGTATTTATAGGAATACAAAAATAGCCAGAACTCAAAAAGGTACAATTTACAATATCTATCATCTAATAAAAAAGATAACGCATGCAAGAAGCAGAATAATAAGACACATGAGGAGGGGAAAATAATCAATCACCCAAAGAAAACCAAAACTGAAATGGATGTTAAAATTAGCAGATAAAGACAATAAAGAGCCATTATAATGGCATGTCACATGTTCCAAAAAGCAGGTTAAAAAAAATAAGACATTTTCTAAAAGTACAAAAATGGACTTCTATTGGCAAAAACTACAATCTCTGAGATTTAAAATATGCTGGAGAGAATTACTGGCAGATAAGACACTGCAGAACAAAAGACTAGTAGTGCCTTTGAAGGCATAACAAAAGAAAAAATCTAAAATGAAACAAAGAAAAAATATCAAATAAACAGTGAATCATTGAACCAAGGTATACTTTCAAACCATGTAGTATGTGTGTGTGTGAGTCTGTGTGTGCCTGTGTGTGCCCGCATCTAATTGGATTCACTAAAAGAACACAGACATTGGGACAGAATATATTTGAAGGAATAATGGTCCAAATTTCTCCAAATATGGAGAATACCATAAATCCAATGGTTCAAGAAACTCAATGAATTTCAAGCCAGGAGTAGGAGGAGGAAGAACGAAGGAGGAGGAGAGGGAGGGAGAGAACTTATATGGAGAACATAATATTTAAATTGCTCAAAACTGGTGATAAAGGAGTTAGTAATAAAATATTCACACAGAGAAATAAAAATAAAAGCAACAGTAGATTTCTCATCATGTATAACATGAATGAGAAGACCATGGAGCAACAACTTCAAAGAACTGAAAGGAAAAAGTGTCAGTCTGGAATTCTACATTGGGCAACAGCTTTCTTAAAAACAAAGGTGAAATAAAAATATATCCAGACGTACACAAGCTGAGAGAGTTCATTTATAGCGGACTTCCAATATAGAAAATATTATAAGAAGTCCTCCAGAAAGAAAGAAAATTATTCCAGATAGAAATACAGAACTACACGAAGAAAAAGAAATGGATATGATAATGGCATGTATTAATATATTTAAATTTTTCCCTATAATTTATATCTCCTTAGAAGATAACTGACAAATTATCCAAAATTATTAATATGTATCATAGCATATGAAAATAATATTTATGATAATAAAAACAAAAAGACCAAGAAGATAAAAATGACAGTATACTATTGGAAGGTTCATGTATTATATATGTGAAATGGATGATATCACTTGAAGGTAAAACATAACACTCTATACATTGACAACCCTAAAGAAGCCATTAAATAAACAAAACAAGATATAACCAGTAAATGAAGACAGGAAATGAATAGAATAATTAAAGTCTCAATAATGTAAAAGAAGGCAATAAAAGAGGAAAAGGGGGAACAAAGAGCAGATGACATGAGTGGATAGCAGAAATGAAGAGATTTAACCATCATATCAATAGTCACCTCATATATGACATAAATGCATAAATTACAGGGAAGTGATTTTCACATTGGGCTAAAAAAGCCCTGCTAAATGTTGCCTGTAAGAAACACACATGAAATATAGATATATAAATAGATTAAAAGTAAAGGATGAAAATAGGAGATGTCATGTTATTATAAATTAAAAGAAAGCTGGATTACCTATACTAATATCAAAAAAAGGAGATTTCAGAACAATATAAGAAAGTCATCAACCATATATAAAGAAATCAATTCATCAGGAAGATATTATTCCAAAAGTTTATGCAGCCAATAATAAAGCTTAAAAATGCTTGCAGCAAAAACAAAGTTCTGAAATGAGGAACAGACAAATCCATAGGTATAATAGAAGGTTTCAATACCACTTATTCAACGTTAAGTATATAGAACCAATGATACATATGACTTGGATAATACTATCAGCCAACTTGACCTTATTGAAATTTAAAGAACATCTACCCAATATTAACAGTGGACCCTTTTCAAGAGCACATGAAACATTCACCAGGATGTGCTTTAATCTAAGCCATAGAGCAAAGCTCACTAACTTTAAAAGGATTTAGGCCATGTAAAGTATGTTCACTAAACTATAATTAAACTAAAGCAGAAATTAATAACATAAATATCTATGCAAAATATACAAATATTTAGAAACAAAATAGTGCATTTGTAATAACTTATAGATCAAAGAAATAAAAGAGAAGTTAGAAAGTATTTTGAACTAAATGAAATGGAAATAAAAGATACCAATAATTTGTGGGATTATATAATACCAGACACATATATTAGAAAAAAGAAAATGTCTCCAATCAACTAAAACTTCAGCTTCCACAATCAGATGCTGAAAGGGGGGGGGGAGAAGAGACAGACAGAGAGACAGAGAGAAAGAACCAAAGTAATAAAGATCAGAAAGGGAATGAAAATGGATAAAAATTTAAAAAGTTGAAAAATAATGACACCTAAAGCTTGTGCTTTGAGATTTACAAAATGGATAAACATCACAAAGGAAAAATATTTTTAAATCAGTAACAATTGAGGTGACTATCACTAGAGTCTCTAAAGATATTGAAAGGATAATGAGGATTTAGGCATGGTAGCACACACCTGGAATCCTGAGGCAAGAGGATATCAAGTTTGAGGCTAGCTTGTGCTGCCTGTTTGATTCCAGTTTGGATTGAAATGGTAATAAGGGAGTATTACACAGAACTTTAGGGCAATACATCTGATACTTGGAAAAATGGACTAATTCCTTCAACTGACCAAAGCTTACATAAGAAATGAGCAGAGTGAGCAGTCCTAATTTTAATATTGTGCATATAGTTAAAAAATTTTCTGTACAGAGAACTAGAAGTCTAAAAATTCTAAGCAAAATCAAAGCAAATATACTAAGAATATATAATAAGAATAATAAATGATGACCAAGTGGAATTTATCTCCAAAAATGAAAAGCTGGTTTAACATTTAAAATTAAGTTAATGGAACCATATAGACAAATTTAAAAGAAAATTGTTTTATCATCTCTATAGATTCAAAGAGAACAATTTAAATTAAAAAACTCTACAATATTATTATATAAAGCACATATCACAAAAAAAAAAAAAAGCCTACAGCAAGCATCAGACAAAAGACTGAATTTTGTACGAGGCAAGACTGTTTACTCTCCCCATTCCTCTTCAATATGGTACTGATGATACTATCCAAGTTATCAGGCAAGAAAAGTAGAATTGTCTTAGACACACAGAGGTGGGATTGGTTTACTGTGGCATGAAATAATCAGGTCTGAAGATCTTTAAAGATACTTTAAGATCAAGAAAATTATCTTGAAACTTTGGAGAACATAATTGCAAAAATATATCTGATAAAGAACTACCATCCAAAATATATGTAGAACTCTTAAAACTCAACAAGAAAATAAATAGTTCAATTTAAAAACTGACAAAATATCTGAACATATGTTTGTTTCTGATGTCATCAAGGAAATACAAATTAAAATGACAATAAGATAGCACTATACACTTGCCAGAATGACCCATATTCAAGACTATCACCACCAAATGCTGCCTACTAAGAACCTAGAGAAACAGGGACCTCCATTCATGTCTATAGTAATGTAAAATGGTACGACCAGTTAGGAAGACAGTTTGGTGGTTCTTATCAAACTAAACATATGAATGCTTATGGCAGCTTGATTCATAATTGCCAAAACTTGGAAATAACCAAGATGTCCTTCAGGAAATAAATATATAATTAAACTGTGGTATAGTCAGATAATAGACTATTATTCAGTGCTTAAAAAATGATCTATAAAGCCATGAAAGGTCAGGTGGGGACATTAAATTCACAAAACTAAGTCTTACAAAAAAGCCAATCTGAAAAGGATACCTGCTGTATTTCCAACAGCATGGCATTCTGGAAAAGGCAGAATTATGATTTAAAAAATCAATGGTTTCTAGAGGTTAAGGTGAAGAGAGATGAATATGTAGAGCACAGGGGATTTTTAGGTAGTGAGACTATTATATAAGATACTATGGTGGCAGAAACACGTGTCAATACATTTCTCAAAATCCAAAGAATGAGGTGTGGGGTGTAGTGGTCCATGCCTATAATCCCACCTACTCAGGAAGTAGAGATGGAATGATTTTGGTTTGAGGTCAGCCTGAGCAAGACCCTATTTTTTTAAAAAAGCCAGTAGTTCATATCTATAATACTAGCAATTTGGAAGGCTGAGATCAGGAGGATTACAGTTTGAAGCCAGCCTGGGCAAAAAGTTAACAAGACCCCATCTCAACCAAAAGCTAGATATGGTGGTATGTGCTTGTCATCGCAAGCCATTGCCAGAGGCTGAGATCAGGAGGAGTGCCGCTTCAGGCCAGACAAGGCAAAAAAATATTTATAAGACCACCTCTCAACAGAAAACAGCGGGGCATGGTGGTGTACAACTGTTATCCCAATCTCAACAGGATTCTTAAACTATGAGTATTATAGTTGAGGCCAGTATGGGCAAAAAACAAGACCCTATCTCCAAAATAAAAAATAAATAAACAAATAAATAAGCAAAAGAAAGTCAGGTGTGGAGGTGCACATCTATAATCCCAGCTTCTTGACAGGTGGAGGTAAGAAGATAGAAGATAGCAGTTTGAGGCCACCAAAATAAAACTAAAGCAAAAAGTCTGGGGTTATGGCTCAAGTGATAGAGTGCTTGCCTAGTAAGAGCATGGCCTTGAGTTCAAACTCCAGTACTGTCAAAAAATAAAAAACATCCTAAAGAATGTACAACACCAGGAGTAAAACCTAACTGTGAACTTTGGGTTATAATGATTTGTCAATTTAGGTTCATCAACTATAACAAATGGACCACTCTGACATAGGAAAGGTTGTACACATATTCCCTCACATACGGAAATTCTCTGTACTTTCTACTCAACTTTGCCATGAATTTAAAACTGCTCTACAGGAGAATATTTTTAAATTGTTTTTTGAGGGAAGCACAATTGCATTGAGAGCACACATCATTCATGGTTGTATTGGGAGATGGGAGGAAGCCAGAGTGGGGAATCATGTACCTGACTAGTCAGACCTTCCTAGATGAAGACTCTAAAAGATTCATCTGCATAAAGGATGAGGCCAGAGAAATGAATATACTTTATGACTATGGGGTTTTAATTGAGCTCTGAACCCAATGCTGAGAACCCAGATAGGAGAATCTTTCTGTCCAGAGTGGAAGCAGGCCAAGGATCAAAGAATAAACTGACCAGCTATAATACCACTCTTCAGTAATACCACCCTGAAACAACTTAGATAACCCTTAACCCCACTAAATACCCCCACTCAGTCCTTCTTGTCTTTGGATTTGTCTTATTTTTATAGCTATATAGACATATAACAATTACTGATATAATGTTCTATTGCTGATAAACAGAAACTCATTAATATTATTAGATTTATAAGAAGATCAAAATGAAACAAATACATAATCATACACTCTGGGAATTATAAATGGAGATTTGAATGGAAGTATGGGCAGGAGAGAGACCACTAACCACTGCTTGATGTCTCCCCTTCTCTCAGTACAGTTCAGACTCATTACTAATGTTCTCTACCTAAAAGTTGCTCTCCACTACTGCTTCTCTTGTCTTCTAATTCCTAGATCTACAAGATTAACAGAAGGGAACCAGCCTCTCTTTGACCAAAATCTCCCCAGTGATTGGCTTGGCTTTGTCTGCAAATTACTCACTCCATATTCTACACTGCAGAAACCACACAAAGAGCTATGCATGTGTTTAAAATGCTAAGTAAAGGCAATTATGGTGAGAGTAAAATATATAAGGAACATTCTTGAACAATTACAACCATAGTGGTTTTATCTGCTCCCTACTACAAATTATTTCTTAAACCACATCTCTGATTCTCAGACCAAATGGATTATGGCCAACCCTAGATTCTTAATGTGCAATCCTGAGCCTACACCTCCTTCCCTCCCCTTTTCTGGACTTGCTTTTGTCATGCTCATTAGCCAGTTCTGGACAATTCTCCTTTCCAAAGAAGGTCCAGGACCCTGATTAGGTATTCCATGCTAACACAAAGGTTCCTAGGTACTCATCACATTAGATAATGGTTTTTCTCCTGTGCAGCTTCATTTTCTAGTTACCAGAAAAACATTGTTCTCTCTTATTCAGAGCCTGACAGACCCACTGTCCTTCCCAGAGCCCCCAATTCATTAACTACTAAGCATTTTTTCTCACTTCTATTGTCTGGTACTCACTTATTGTTTAATATATACTAATAACCCTGGTTTAAAGAGACCAGATCACCAAGTGAAAGGCATTCTAATATGCCCAGAGACCCTCTGTGCCTTCTTCCTATACTAAAGTGTAATGTCAATATGCAACTATTTTGGAAAGTTATTTGGAAATGTTGATAAAAGTTAGGACCCAGATTCCAACTCTTAAGTATATGCCCATCAGAAATACTCACTAATGATCAGCAAAAGAAATAAGGAGGAATGTTCATAGCAACACCCCTGATAACAGCCAAAGCAACTGGAAATAAACTAATAAACCAAATGGTCCTTTGCAGCAGAACAGGCAAACTGAAGCACGTTTGTACGATGTAATTATTATACAGCAAGGAGAATGAATAAACTGCAATTACACACACACCACAACATGTGTAATTCTCACAAATAATTTGAGGGAAAGACCCTGATCAAAAAAGAAAAAGAGTAAGTGTTCTTCACTTCCAGTTATATTAAGTGTAAAAACAGGTATTCCTAAATCATGACACTTGAAGTCAGGGCAGAGGTTACCATTAATGAGGGAGTTGGATAGTGACTGGAAAAGGCATGGGAGTACTTCCAGGATACCAGCAAGTTCTGTTTCTTGATCTCGGTATTGGTTGCATGGCTGTGTTCTTATGATTTGAGCTGTGTTCTTATGATTTGTGTACTTTTCACTATCCCTGTTCTCTCATGTTTTGATGAATTACTTGTAAGAGCTTATAGAAAATAGTGAAATGTACTTACAAGATTATTATTGATGGCTTTGTACCAGACATGCAGAGGTCAAAACACATAATCTTCACCAAGGAAAGAGGATTGAGGGTCCCAGGGGAAAGGGCATCTTTTCCAAAAATCACCTGTTAATTTACACTTACAGATAGGGAATGTTAGAGCTGAGATGGTGGGAAAATTAAAAATGGCTTTCTCAAGATTAAAAATCTTTGATTAAAGAGTTATACTAGAAGGCAGACACTATGATTTAGCCTGGCAATCTTTGACCACACAGATTCCTATGAATAAGAAAATACCTTGAAGTTCTCTATTGAACAGGTCAGGATTTTTAATGCAATATATTATTCTTCCATCACATATATAAAATTTTTAACATTCTTGCATAATGAAAAATCTTTTGGACAGTAAATGTTTCAGTGCCCCCAGACAGCCAGGCCACCTAGCCAGGTCAATTCCGGTTGAAAACCCAAGATTTGCTCCTGCTTTTCACATATAAGCATCTTCCTCACTCTCCACTTACCTGTACCAATCCTCTGAATATATTCATACATTCAATATGGCCAGTCAATACAATTAACATCTATGTACTACATACCAAGCAATATTTCCATTACTTTCTTCTAGCAATAGTATTGAACTTGTTCCAAACCATCCAGACTCTTATTAAGCTTTCTAATAACCACAAGATTATTAATTTGCAAGACTGATGACTGCAATGAAGGACTGGATAGCTGCAGTGATTGGTTTTGTTTTGTATCCTGAGAGTTCATCTATTCAGCAGGTAAATCAACATCACTCCATATATAGACTGAGCCAGACATATTCTGGCTATGATGGAACAGATAAAGATGAGAAATCCCAAAACTTACCATTCAGCATTTATGTAATAATGGTCCTACTGATCCCTCTCTAAAGACCTAATTCCTACTTTTTAGACATATGATCTTAAATTAGTTGCTTACTATCTCTAAGCCTCAGTTTTGTTTTCATCTGTGAAATAAAGGTGATGTTAATGTCATCTATCCACTGAATTCTTGAAATAATTAAATGAATATGGTCAATGTATTTCTATATGTATAAATATGGAACATTGAAACCTGTTGAAGTCATTTTAAGAGGGGAAAGAAAGAAGAGGGAGACTAATGGAGAGAATGAGCCAAACCAGAGTACATTGTACACATATATGGAAATGTCACAGTCAGAACACTTGCACAACTAATATATGTTAATAAAAACTGTTTTTTAAAAAAAACTATAAATGAGACAATTGACACTGTGCCTGGAAAATAATAAGAAGTCAGTCATGGTGAGCCATCATTATGACTATTTTTGCATTTAACTCTACTGCCTTATCTGTTGATTTACTATCTTAAGGAAAATTTCCTAGAAGCAGATTCTGAGCTCCAAATTCAAACCCAAGAGAGTGGGAATGAGGAAGACAGTGGATTTGAGACACCCAGCACTTTTCTCTATCTCAATGAGTCTGAAACAAAACATCAGGTGTGTGGCTGCAAAGAGGTGGGTAGCATGAAAAGATAAAGAGTACAACAGCAAACAGAAACCAGGTGAAATTCAGAAATACTGAACTTCAGATTTGAAAAAGAAACATGGACCCTAACATTGGGCACAAGGCAAAATGGTGACAAAGTGGATGGAATTGCTCTTAAGCAAAAAAGAAAAGGATAACCTCAGTGAGTTCCACAATGCACTATCTTTCATTCTGCAAAACTGTAATTTAAAATGGGAGATCTGCAGTCTGTGCAGAAAGCAGACACTGGAGGAGCCCTCCTGAACTTTCTAGCTTGCTAACTGGTGCCATGGTGGGGAATTAGCTTAAGAGTGGTCTTATGGTCAAACTTTTCAGAAGAGGAGAGCAGAAGCCCCTGTACTTTTATATCTGCAAGACCCAAAGGCTTCCCCTAACCATGAGCTAAGTGAGAGACCACCCCAAGTATCAGTGTGGTCCCAGGAAACTGGTTGTGACTTGGGCACAGATGCATGGAGGCAAACCTACTTGGGAAGGAAGTGCCGCCATGCTACAGAGGGAAACAGGATGCTTATAGCTGTGGCCCAACCTCAGTGAAGAGGAGTGAGATAAGCTGTGTGTGAACACACAAGGGGGCCAAGACAGAAACTAGCATAGTCAAGTCATACAGGATCACTCAGTGCCCAGGCCCCACCCAACCAGTACAGATTGCTTTGGTCTGACTGCTTTCTACACTCTCAGAGCCCCAGAAACACTTAGTGGAAACACAGTCACTGCTCAGGCATTTTATCATCTCCATGCCTGGACTGACAGAGTGCCTGTGATGTAAAGGGGCATCCAACTGGGCAATTTGGGGTCCCAGCAGGCCCTAGCATCTGAGGGAAACTGCTACACATGTCACATGTCACAATCTACACACAGAGCACTGGTAAGATTTCAGCACAGTCGCTCTCATAGTAGCATGCACCCTGACAAGAAAGGCAAGGCAGGCTCAGCCTGCAAATAACCATTTCTAAGCTAACCTATTTGGACTTCAGAGAGAAAATGACTCAATAGTCCTGTGCCCCCAACACCAAATGAACTGCAAAACAAGAAAAAATGAAATATCTCTATCTTCTATCTTCTCAGAAAGAAATATTGACTGCACTTTTAAAAAAATGTTTTGTATTGCTCTATATTGTCTTATTGTATTTTCCCTCACTATTATTTCTTAAACCTTCATCCCATATCCTTTCCAGCTCTTTCTTACCTTGCTTCTTCTCTCTTTTTTCATTTGCTAACCCCCCTTCTTTTTGTTAATTATTATTTCCATATTTTCTAATTTTTAAGTCCATAAATTATCCTGCAAGGATCCTAGCTCCTTTCTTTTCTAACCTTATTGGAGGTTTAGTTTCCAATTGTTTTTCACTACATTTAAATATCTGGTTGGTTTCAATTGTTGTTATTGTGTCTGCTTTCTCTAGAGAAGGCTAACCATTAAGAAGAGCCAAAGAAGAGGAAGGAGGAGGAGGAGGAGGAGGAGGAGGGAAAGAAGAAGGAAGAGAGAGGAGGAGGAAAAGGGAGAGGGGAAGGGAGAGGATTAGGGGGAAGAAGAGGAGAAGAAGGACTGGGAGGGGTAAGGGGAAGAAGAGGAGGAAGAAGAAGAGGAGGAGGAAGAGGAGAGGTATCCACACAGATGCTCAAATTGCAGGGTAGAAACCCAAGAAATATGAAATAGAAAGGCCGTATGACTCTCTCCCAAAAGTCTGTACCTCCTCAATAACCAAATTTAAGGATATTAAAATGGTTGAAATATAAAAGAGTTCAAAAGTTCTAGTTTTAAAATAACTAAACACCTCAAATAGGATTCAAATAAACACAAATAGGGCTGGTGGAGTGGCTCAAGTGGTAGAGTGCCTGCCTAGCAAGCATGAGGCCCTGAGTTCAAACCCCAGTACCACCCCCCTAAAAAAACAAGTATTGTCAAATAAAAACAAAGTAAGGATGTCCAATTTCAATTAGATGAAAATTCAGCAATGTAGATGAGAAATTCAGCAAAGAAGAAGTTTTTACAAAAGGAAATAAGTCAATCAAGGAAAAGAAGGCACACCCAATTTCATAAGAACAACACTACTAGACATAAAGGGACAGAAAAGTCCAGGTACAGTAATTCTGGGTGACTTTAATACTCAACTCTCAAAAAATTCCAGACAAAAAAATAACAAAGAAATTTCAGAGTTAATCTTCACCATAAGTCAAATTGACTTAACAAACATCTACAGAATAGCCCATCCAACAGTAACAGGGTATACATTCTTCATAGAAGCTACCAGAAGTTTCTCCCAAATAGATCACATTTTAAACCACAAAACCAGTCTTAACAAATACAAAAAGTGAAATACTTTTTTATCAGATCATAATGGAATGAAACTAAAAAGTAACAGAAGAGGAAAATAAAACTATATAAACACATGAGAATTGAAATACACTTTTGAAAGATCAATGGGTTATTGAAAAATCAGGGCAAGGAGATTAAAAACTTCCTAGAATCAACTCAAAATGAAAACACCATTTACAAGAATCTGTGTGATAAGGTTAAAGTAGTTTTAAGAGGGAAATTTATATTGATGACAGCCTACATTTAAAAATCAGAAAGATCTCAAGTAAATAACCTAATGGTGTACCTCAAGTTCTTAGAAAGGCAAGAACAAGCTAGTCCCAAAGTTGACAGAAAGAAAAAAAATCAGACCTGAAACAAATGAAATGGAAACCCAAAGAAAATGCAAAGTATCAATTAGATAAAGAGTTCCTTCTTTGAAAAGATAAACAAAACTGACAAACCCTTAGCCAAACTAATCAAAAGAAGGAAAGAAGACACAAATCAATAAAATTAGAGATGAAAAAGTGATATCACTGTGACAAGAGATACCACTGCAATCTAGACTTTCATTACAGAATACTTTGAGAAATTTATACTCCAAAAAATTAGAAAATCTAGACCAAGAAGAAATGGACAAATTTACAGACACATATGACCTACCAAATTTAAATAAGAATAGAAAATACCTGAAGAATAGACCTATAAAAACCAGCAAGATCAAAATGATAATAAAGAATCTTCAAAAAAAAAAAAGAACAACAATAAAAATAAACCCAACAACACAGTCAATAATCTGAACAGAGACAACCTAAAGAATGGGAGAAAATCTTTGTTGTTTATAGGTGATTAATATCCAAAATAAAGAAAGAACTCCAAAATTTGGATGAGCAAAGAATCCAATCAACAAATGAGCAAATGAACTGAGCACTTTTCAAATGAAAAAGTGTAAACAGTCAAGAAATTCATGAAAAATGTTCAACATCTAACCATCAGGGAAATGAAAATCAAAACTACATTGAGATTTTATTTCAGCCCAGGTAGAATAACCATGTTTAAAAAAATAGCCAGTCTGGTGGCACACACCTGTAATCCCAGCTACTGAGGAGGTCACGTTCAGGAGGATAGTGGTTTGAGTCCAACCTGGACAAAAAGAGCTAACAGGACCTTATCTAAATCAATAAGCCAGTCTTGATAGTTCATACCTGTAATCCCAGCTACACAGGAGGCCACAGATATGTAGGTCAAGGTCCGAGGTCAGCTATGGGCAAAAGCATGAGATTCTACCTGAAAAATAACTAAAATTAAAAAAAAAAAGCCTATGGCAATGATTCACAACACAGTGGTAGACTTCCTGCATAACAAGGCCCTGAGTTCAAAGCCCAGAACTCCAAGGAAGGATGAGGAGAGAGGGAGAGAAAGAGAAAAAAAAAAGGAAGAAAAGGGAGAGGAGAGGAGAGGAGAGAAGAGAAGAGAAGAGAAGAGAAGAGAAGAGAAGAGAAGAGAAGAGAAGAGAAGAGAAGAGAAGAGAAGAGAAGAGAAGAGAATGGAGAAAACAACAAATACTGGCAAGGATGCAGTGAAAAAGCAGCAACCCTTATAAAGGATGGTGAGAATGTAAATGAGGTCAGTCAGTATGGAAATCAGTATGGAGGTTCCTCAAAAAATTGAAAACAGAGCTTCCAACCCAAAGAACCCAAGTCATTTTACCATAGAGATACCTGCATACCTATTTTATCATGGCACTATTCACAATAGCCAAATTATGGAATCAGCCTAAGGTGCCCATAAATAAATGAATGGATACAGAAATTGTGATAATATATACGTAATGGAGTTTTATTCAACTTTAAAGATGGACAAAATAATGTCATTTGCAGGGAAAAGGATGGAACTAGAGATCTCATGTTAAGTGAAATTATCCAGACTCTGAGAGACAATTGTCCAAAACTTTCTCTCACATATGGAACTCAAGGGAAGGAAAGAGGGCATGAAACTAAATAGGGGACTCCTAGGAATGTGGTAGGGGAAGAGGGAGGGGAGAGAGGGGAGAAGAAAGGGTGATCAAGGGGGTGAATATATTCAAATGACATTATATGCCTGTATGGAAACATCAGAATGAAACCAATTACTTTGTACAATTAATACTTACAATTAGTATTTTAAAAAACACACAAATGCAATTGATTCATTATGGAACTGTGCCTAGGAGACTGCAAAAGAATTAGGAAGGAAGATAAAACAGAGGAAGAAGAAAAGATGAATTCAGGTGAAGTCCAGCCTCAACCTGATTCTCAAGGGAGCTGTGAAGTATAAAGTGCACCTCTCAAGGCAAAGCTGGAGTTTTGCACCCTGCACCTCTTGGTCATTGATTAGTGAGGGGTGGGGCACAACTTCTGAAAACTCCACTACAGTCAGGCAGCTCCAGAACTCTCACACAACCTCTGACGGTCTGAGCAGAAAAACAAGGACCCACAAAACTGGTGAAGATTACCCAAGGGTGCTGGCCTGCCACCAGTGGTTGCTACAACTTCTCATGATTGAATTCACAAAGTCTTTCCCTATCTCTCCATTCTTAGTGCCTGCCTATTCAGACTCCTCTGCTATAAAATTCTTCTGGCCCTGCTACTCTTGAGACTCTACCATGCCTTTCACATCCAGTCTTGCAACGCCAGGTTCTTGGCCACCTTGTAGGCTGAATCCCTAGGTCTATCCAAACCAGGATGATCTGACTGGGATTTCTCCAGCCAGATTCTATTCCTGCTTCCACACTTGACTTTCAGCAGTCAAAGTGGCATCACTTCTCTTCATTTGGAAGCTGAAAACTCTACTTCAAGTTCATTTTCTTAATTGTATTAGCCATGTGTTTTATTTATATTCATATATATGTATATAAAATGACTTAGTATGAGCACATAAGCAGTCACGAGAATAAAAGAATTGAAAACTAAATTCTAGTGTTTGTAGAAACAGGAAAATGACTTGTGAACTAAATGAATACACTAGGAGAAAATGTGCAATATCAAACTTGGCACATACAAACAATGAAAAATGAATCAAACCTATGTAAAAAAAATCAATTCTCCTCCCCATAATTTATGTCAGTACTTTACATATAATAAAATCCTCCCTAAGAAAATAACTGATAAAGCAATAAAGCTGTCAGATGCAATAAACGGACCGTTTGCCTGGACTCTCTGGAAACACTCCCGTTCAGAGGCAGATACCCTGCTATATTAAGCTACATGAAGAAAACATTTATCTATTGTGTGATAAGCCTGACAAGTGTCTAAATCAGCTGCCTAAGAAGACTCTTTGGAAATGCACTGCCACAAAGGATAATATTTAATTATATCACCCTGAGTGTGAGATATAATTGCACCTATTATGTGATAGGAGCAGAAAAGGAGGAGTAGAAATTAACTTTCATTGAACAACAAAGTAATTATCCATTATTGAAGATAAGGTAGGACATCTCTATTGTATTTTAAAACTGGATTAATTCATTGAAGTTTCCATTGCTCCCTTTACATCTGCATGACCTAAAAAAGGTCAACCCCACAGGTGAAACTTCTTCATATCTGGAAACATCCATGGACATGAACATCAAATATCTCAAAGTCAAGATGCTATCACTCTTCTTATACTGCCCATCCCCCACTCCCACTCCCAAACTAGATTATTGGAAATGTTCTTGCACACCTTCTCATTCCTCATGTCTATTTGAGCATTAGTTCTTATAATTCTATGTTCTAAACTCCCTTCACTCATGGCTCTCCTCCCCATTCTCTAGTTCTCTTGTCTTTTATCAGATTTAGCTATTTTCTTACCAGGCTCTCCAACCTTTGTGCTTCCCAGGCAACTGGCAGAACACTGATGTCCAGGTAAACTTCTAAAATGTAAATCTGGTCATGCCCATCTTCTGCCTTAAAATAAATGGCCTAAATTCAACAGAGAATTCAGAAGAGGAATAAGCCAAAGAAGAATCTCAAGGATTCCACTTACAGAAAGTCAAAAAAAAATATGAAGTATTCAGGGATGCACACAGGGGTGGCAGATTAGTAACCTGAAGCAATTGCCATAAACCAGGCAATGTAAAATAGCACAAGTGAAAAGGAACCCTCATACACACCTGGTTGGGAATGTAAGCTAGGCTTCTTAAAAAACTAAAAATATATCTGCCACAGATCCAGCAATACCACTCCTGGAGATATTCCCACAGGAATTTGAGTCAGATTACTCCAGAGGCACCTGCGCACCCATGTTTATTTGCAGCACTATTCACAATAGCTAAGCTATGGAACCAGCCAAGATGCCCCAGTACTGATGACTGAATTAAGAAAATGTGGATTTATACACAATGGAATTTTACTCAGCCATGAAGAAGAATGAAATTTTGTCATTTGCAGGTAAATGGATGGAACTGGAGAACATCATCTTAACCGAAGTTAGCCAGGCTCAGAAGGCCAAAATCCACAGGTTCCCCCTCCCTCTTATGCGGATTATAGACCTAAAACAAATGTAGCAATTTGTGGGACACAGCTCACACTAAGGGGAGGCCATGCAAGGGAGAGATAGGGCAAGGGAAGGAAACCAAAAACTTGAATGTGGTTGATGTAGTCACTGTAGAGGAGTGAATAAAGTAATCTTAAATTGGCAGAGGTCAGTGTGGGAAGGTGACCAGGAAGTAGTGAAGAGGTCTGGTAGAGATAAATCAGTTGGGGTTGTAATACATATATGCATGGAAACAGCACAAGGAATCTCCCTGTTTAGCTATCTTTATCTCAAACTAGCAAAAATGCCATGTCTCCTTTTTTTTTTATCTTTTATGCTTTTTCATTTACAAAATCAGAGGTTGAAACAGGTTCAAGGGAGGCAGTTGGCACTGGTGGGAGCAGGGAAGTGGTGGGGAAAGGAGTAGGAGGATGAAGACGGCACAAATAATGTATATACATGAATGTAAATGTAAAAATGATACCTGCTGAAATTGCTCCAGGAATCGGGGAAGGGGGATGAAGGAGAGGAGTGGAGAGGGTGAATTGAAGTATGATATATTGATACATTGTAAATGCTACAATGTACCCCCATGCAGCACAATAATAAATAATAAATAAAATAACACAAGTGGATTATCATATACTTCTGGAGGTTGAAAGACTGAAATAGGTTTTATGGGCCAGAGGTTAAGGGGCCAGCAAACCATGTTTTCCATAGCCTTTCCAAGGCTTCCTGTATTTCCTTGATTGTAGCCCCTTTTCCAGCAGTCATGTTATTCTGGCCTGCACTTACATCTTTCCATCACCTTCTCTGACTCTCCCACTACTCTCTTGCACACTTATAAGGACTCATGATTATATTGGGCCCACTTGGATAATCCAGCATGGTATCTCCATTGAAAGATCCTTTGCTTAATCATATCTGCAAAGTCTCTTTTGCTTTTGTCTTAGTCTATTTTCTGATACTCAACAGTATATCTGAGACCTGGAAATTTATAAAGAACGAAGGCTTATTTCACTCATGGTTCTGGAGGCATGGAAGTTCAAGATCAGGCAAAGGCCTTCTGCTGCCACCTTACAGACGGCATCATATGGTGGAAATGAGTGTGGAAGTGGCCAGAAGGCCCACATGAAAAAAGCAACACTCTGTTTATAATAACATAGTCTCAGTAGCTAATTCAGTACCTTGAAAGCTATACACTGTCTTAAGATGACAATCCATTCTTGAGGGCTTCACCTCCATGACCCAAACACTTCCCAGCAGACCTCACTTCCCAACACTGTTCATAAGAATTGTGCCTCAGCATGAATTCCAGTGGAGATAAGCCATATTAGATACATGGTAGCCATACCATGCTCACAGCTTCTAGAAACTAAGACCAGAACATTCAAATTTGGAGGGACCATTATTCTGCCAACCACCAGTGATAAAACCACAAGGAAAAGCAATAAGAGACAACCTTGAAAGTCATAACAGAGTTTGCCCATTTTGGGGAAGAAGGTATTGTGATTAGAAAGAAACACATGGAAGCAGACTTCCAGGAGACTGGAAATTGTGTAGTTCTTGCTGGTAGTATTCACCTTAAAAGAATTCTTTAACCCATATGTTTATATTTTATGAATTTTAATATACAGGTTGAGGATGTTTTATTGGAAATGCTTTGGGGCTAGAAGTGGCAGGGATTTTAGATTTTTTTTTTTTTGTATTTTAAAATAGTTGCTTCTATGTAATAAATTAGGTTGGGGATGGGACCCAAGTCTAACCATGAAATTCATTTATGTTTCATATATACCTTATTCTCATAGGCTAAGGTAATTTGATAATTAGTTTGATCATTTTGTACATGAAATAAGGTTTCATGATGTAGAAGTTTCCATTTGTGGCATTACATTGCTACTCAAAAAGTTTCAGGTTTTGAAGCATTTCAGATTTTGGGATGTTCAACCTGTATATGTTCATTTCATATTAAGAAAAATATTTTTAATGCCTGCCTAAAAGTTTCTATTGTATTATTTAGGATACCCGGTCCTTATAATACAACTTCAGCTTCTGCAGTCTCATCTTTAGGCAACCCCTGATCTTCTTCTTGGTTTGGCTTAAATCCAAATTCTACAAACACTTTGTATACAATTGATGCTCATTATTTCAGGTTATGTTCTGTACCACTGATGCAAATACCAAACAGTTTTTCCTATGGGAAATACAGCATTGGGTATCTGCAAGCTTCTCATGACATTTTCATCATCCAATCAGGGCATATCCTTGCTTTAGATGTGTTTCTGCTTAACAATATCTTATTCAAACTATTGATGATTTGTTTACTTTGAACTCACAGCCCACAGTGCTATCACTTGTGACTAAACAAAGGTTAGCTAATGAACACATTTTCTTCATAAGGTTCAGCACAGTCTTTGTGTACTCAAGAACACTTAGACAACACTTCAGCACTTTACTGGGAGTTAGTCTGAACAGAAGAATCATAAAAAATGAGAAAACATGGCACTAAACATACATCAGAAAAGACAGAATTTTACAGTATGAGAGCAGACAAAAAGAAAGCAGGATGCCAGGCATTTTGTCCTCTCTTTATTCCATCTCATCTGGAAATACAACTCTGTGCTTGCAATGTCCACCAGTGATCCCTAGAGCACCACTGAGTATTAATTTGGGAGTTGCACACAAATTTTATCAGGTGCACAAATTTGCAAATGTGAAATCTATGAATGAGGATCAATCATACTTTAATTATCCCCATGTTCCAGGAGTGGAAACAAAGATTCAGTATTGACTTGCCTAAGGTGTAATGATAACACACATGAGAAATGAGATTTAAACCTAAGCAGCACTGCTCAGAGGGGGCTTGTGCTCTGCCCCCTACAGGATAGCCACGACCTGCACAGTTGTTCTCAGTGAGGGTGCTTTGGTGCCTGACTACAGGTTTGGGGACTGTGTGTCTGTGGTTTCTTTTGTTCAAGTTGTACTTCTGATATTGGAGCACATTTAGTTTTCCAAACCTCTTAGAATTAGAATGGGACATTAAAGTTCCTATCCTTCTTTGCTAATTTTTAGTTTGCTTTCATGTCACTAATACATGATTTAAAGGTACTACCCCCCAAAAGATAATTTAATTCCAAATAGTCATAAACCTGATATCTAAGAGTTTATTAATCATTCCTCATTATTAACTAATAGAAGCTCAGTAAAAGTTTGTTGTCTTCTTTCAAGTATAGTCTATTGACTTGACTAATCTTGGTTCTTTAAAAATTACAAAGATATATGCTTTCTTTGAGTCCATCTTGCACCTCTACAATACAGGAACTCATGAAATGGAGAAAGCTTGTGCCCAGAAAGCATTCGGTGTGGATGTGTGGCTCATGATTGGAGGGGTGCTTTGGGGTTCTTCCATAGGCTTCCAGCAATGGCTCACTTTTCCTTTAGCCATAGGTTAATGAGAAACGAGTGATTTCACTACTGATTTATAATGCAAAAAATGTTTTCCAAAATATGTATTGCAGTGTGTTTATCATATACAGAATGGTCTCAGATATTAATTTTACAAAATGTAACAATCTGAAACCAAGATGGGTCCAGATCCCAACTCTTAACTAGAAGATGGTGAGACTGAATTTCCAATAAATGTTAAACTGTCAACTTCTCTTTATTAGTGTTCTCTTTAATATTATTATGATTATGATATTCACATGATCAAATTCTAGAATTGCACATAATGACAACCCTACAATTCTGTAATGGCTACTAAGAATGAGGTTGTCCAAGATGCTGAAATAAAATTGAATGTTGATCAAGTCAATCCATCCTTAAATCCCTCCCACATTAAAACTTAATCTCTTCTTGAGGAATGGAAATGAAAGGAAAATAAGTATTTAGAAACTAGCTAAAGAAGTAGTATGCTTAAATCCTTTATAGTTTTTGACTGAGTTTGTCCCTGTATATGCATTAAATTATATTGATCATTAGCAACTCTTCACCTTAGGCAGCTCTCAAAAGTCACCCAACAACACTATAGGTCAACATTTTATTTCATTCTTGTTAGAATGAGAACCAAATGTCTTCATGTGTTTAACACTAACCAGGTGAAATTCTCCCTGCCTTCTCTGATGGATACGAGAATTCCACGGCAATCTTAAAATGTTCTGGTGAGTCAGTACCTGAGTTTTTAAGTTGGTGTTTTATTATTCTAAAGATGACAAACATCCTTTTACTCTGAATGCTATCGTAGGTTAAGAAAATATTGATGTAATCAGCAATGAGCATGGAGAATCCAAGAAGTCATTAATGACAAGTTATTTTATGCAAGAGATTACAAAGGGGTCAGATTCAGAGCTTAAGAAAAAGTATTTTCCTGTAACTTTTGTGTAAATGAGCACATTAAAGTCAGAGAAAGAACAATGCTTTCACCATAATTCATCGTTTTCTGAAAGCTAAAATGACCTTTAAAAAAAAATTCTTGGCCTCAAGATATGATAAAAACGGAAGGGATACGAATAGTTACAATGAAGCAATGAATTGTAAATGGTTTAGTAATCCACATTCAGGGCTCACAGATCCTGTCCAAAACAACATCTATTCACACATCTGAACCCTCCAACAATAGCTACTTCTACTGGTATCTGAATTCCATATCAAATTGAAAAATTATTCTGGCTTTTCTTTTTTTAAAAAAGCCTTTCCTAGAATGATCTTGGTACATTTCTTTGTTGTTCACTGTAGCTAATTTAAAATTCATTCCAACATATCAAACAGTATGTTATAGATCAAAATAAATACATTGAATTAGTCAAGCTGCTCCATTAATTTTACATTTTAAGAAAAAATATTGAACACTGCAGTCTTTCCTCTCTCCCAGCAGGAGAGTCTGATGGGTCTCGGGTTGTACTCTCAATGGAGAATCCAGACCTGTCAGCTTCTAAGATATGCAGTCTGTCACTCGCACTTCTGAGCCCCACTCCCCTGCAGACACATCCGGTGCTCAATTCCATGCTGAATCTCAGCAGCATTCCAGTGCCTGACTTCAAGTCTCACTGCAAAACAGGAATGAGTGGTGAGGCAGCCAAGGCAGGTTTAGGCAGAGGCCCTGGTTGTTCATTCTGAGATTTTAAGGCTTTCAGTTCTCCATCCTACCCTTCTCTAATGTGATAATTAAATGAAATCACTTTGGGTTGTTTTCCAACCAATTATATCCAGATCTTAGGGGACAGGACCCAGGTAACTAGAGATGTAAGATCTCTCTTGAGTTCCTTCTCTCTTGCAAAGATCTATGGATACACTGCCACAGCACAGCATGCAGTTGGGCTGGAAGCACTTCATAACCCAGTCACCTGATGTAGTAAATTCTCTTTGAGAACAACAAAGCATTGAGGTGGAACCCATGTAGTAGTGAGTAACATTGGCAATACAAATATCCCTGTAGCCTAGACAAGGGGCAGTCTTGCAATTATAAACAAAGTATAGTAGGCTGCTTGGAGCCCCATGGTTCAACAATGGTTCCAGATAACAACTGAAGCAAGGATGGGAGACGGCAGGGCTCCCCTGCTGGACAGATCACATTGTCTTACCACTTGTCAACTTGGCAGTTATCTCCCCTTGAACTGAACTGAGTAAATTTCCATGATGGGATAAAGAGAGAGATGAGAAACCTACGAGAGATACTAGGCAGAATTTAGCATTTGTTTATTACATATCATTATGTTTTATGTAGTCTGAAAATTACAATATATATTTGTAAAATATACGATCTGGAAACAAAAAGTTACTGAAATACTTGACCCTAGATGTTTCTAGGCCCAAAGCATTCAAATAACATTGGTGGGGTGGTTATGAAAAGAAAGGCCCTGGAGCATCAGTAGGCTGATAAATGAGTGAGACTCCAGGAAAGGAGTTGTTGTGTTCTGTGTTCCACCTTGTGACTGCATCGTGATTTATCATTTATCCCCTCCTAATAGACATTTTTGTTGTTTCTAACTTTTTGCTATTTCAAGTACAAACCACAAAACAAACAAATGCTAGCACTTCTATGGGCTAGATCCCAGAAAGTGAGTCTTCAGCATAATAGGACTGTGAAACACAAGGGATCCTGCTGCAATGCAGGTTCTGATTCAGTGGTCTAAGACGTGGTCAGAAATGGTACATTCCTCCTAACTCCCAGGTGCCAATGCGTTAAGCAGTGAGATTATAGGATGCATACATTTTGATAGTTGGGAGAGAGAGAAGTGAAGATTAAAAGTGAAGAGTTAAGACAATGTTTTTTTTTTTTTTTCTAATTCCATACACTATGTATCTTTGGGATTTTTTTGAATGAACAAACTACTTTAGCCATTAAAAAAACAGAAAGCTTGACACAATTTTAATAAATACCAAGTAGCTAAAAAATATTTTTGCACTTCTCAGCAGTAACCAAGTATATCTCCTTCATTCCCTCTGGTGTAAATTAGTTTTCTAATATTACTACAAAATTTCCTTTAGAGATTCTTATTCTTCAGTTTTCATGCCTCTACTTTAAAATGACTTCTTCCAGATTTTTTTCCCAACCACTTACAGGATTTTAATAATCTCTAGCCCTTGTTCTCTTTCTTTGTCTACTGGCCCAAACCTGCCCTGTGTTCAGCCAGTGCCTCTAAAATTTCTCTTTTTTTGTAAAATGCAAAAAATCCTCCAGAAGGTCATGAGCCCTTACCTGTTGTGGGATAGGGAATAAGAGTCCAATCTGAGACAATGCAGCTCCTTACAAGACACCCGAGAGTCAGATGTATCATCAAGTTACCCAGGGTGACAGTTGGTCCTCTCCATCTGCAAAACCCTTCATAACCAGCCAGTAGAAAGTGAGTCTAAGCAAATCACAGATGTTCAATTCATCTTAGGTGACTGATTAAATTTGATTCCATTTTATCTTTTGTCATAAATCTTTTTTGTATACCTGCATTCCTCTCCCTCAACAGGTCAGTGAAAACTCACATCTAACTTTTAGAAAAAATGCCTATAAGAAATATAAGAACCTAAGAAGAGATTTTTTGATGTTTTAGCAAATCCAGGTTCACCTTAATGACTACTCTGACAGAAATAAATATTGATGTCAGTAAGTAATTTGAAGATTTAATTAATGAACTGAATGGTGTCAAACAGCATAGAGAGTATCATTCCATCTAGTTTCTTGGTTTAGGTGACTCATATCATTTCTGGAAAACTAGAAACTTGCCATTCAAAAGGGACACCAACCACTCATCCATTGGATGATACAAGCACTCCCTTGGTCTCTAGCAAGCAAACAGGGAGGTAGTATTGCCAGTAACTGAGTTCCAGGCAAGGTAAAAATCAGGGATTAGCTGTTTCATTTCAAGATTGGTTGGCACTTTATTGGTTGAAACTTGGAAAACCCCAGGGAAGTTAACAGTTGTTTATAAACTAGAACACAGAAGTTTATTGGAAATATGGCACTCATTTGTTGATCTTTTTCACAAGCAGTACTTCTTTGAACTGCGAATCGGGATGATTTCCTTGCTTACAGAGGTAGATTTGTCATTTGAGGCAAAGAAGTTGGCAAAGCCCTGTTTGTGTGTGTGTGTGTGTGTGTGTGTGTGTGTGTTTGTGTGTGTGTGGTGTTACAAGCATTTGAAACATGCTTCACGGGTGTCCTTTAAGTAATTAGGGAAGAATATACCTATTGTTTCTCCTCAGGCTTTCTAAGCAGTACTGTGTAACACAATGACATCAGAATGCAAAGGAAAGTTCCAAAAAGCTAGTCAGTAGGTGCCATCATAATGCGTGTCAAAAATAGGTCATTGTGGACATTGGTGGATGTGTGGACTCAGTGGCCATGGTTAGACACTCTTGGAACTTCATGTGCCATTTGCCTCCCTGTTGTACTCGTTTCTGCCTTCTCATTACAGACTGTGCTCTTTCTGGCCAGGATCACAGTTTACAATTATTTTATAAAAGAATTATACACAGCAACCTTTTCAGATTCACTGGGAGACAATGAAATTGGAAATTGGGTTTCAACCAAAGATGCTGTATGCTAAAGTAGCTTCAATAAACTGAAACCATTAGGGCTATTTGCAAACTAAGTGGATGTATCTTTGTTAAAATTTGATGTTTATTTTTAATATGGTTGCCTACCCTTCTCTATTTGAACAGCTCATTACACCTTAAATATAAACCACATGTGCACTAGAGCATTTATGTAATTTTCTGGGGCAAAGAATTTGGGCTGTGATCCAGCACGAAAATATATTACTTTAATATTTATTTGCATCTGTTTGTTATTGTCATGATCCATACAGAACTGAATCATTTTGTGTTCCTTCAGAAAAAATAAAAAGGTAATAAAACTGTTCACAGACTACTTGTAGTCAAGTGGATTTGAAAAGCTTCATTTGAGATTCAGTTCCTCTTTGTAGACATTAGTATCGTGCACATTGATGAAGAATAATGTAATGAATGACAAGCTTTGAACAATACTATGGCTGATTTGGTAAAGCTATGTTTTTGGCTTAAACAATAGGATGTTTGATCAAATCAACCACAAAGAAGGAAATGGTATTGCAAAAGAGGAGTTTCTAATTGAGACAGACAATGAACTGTGCATCAGAAACAGCTGCAGGGAAACAGATCCAACTGCATTTTTACATGTTAATATACTGAATTTCCACATTAGATGGTCACGATTTTGGTTCCTAAGATGTCCAGGTGCCTTTACATCTGTGCGGTATATTTAGAAAGGAAGAACAATCAGACAGAAAATATTTTACATTCATAATGTGCCTTTTTGGGTTTTGCTTATTGATTTCATTATCCTTATTAGCTATGCAAATGAGGACAGTTCATTCAGCAATGACATTATTTATAAGTTTAGATGCCACAGTTCCTTTGCTATACAAAGAGGGATGCACCCTGGTTCTATGGTAAAAATCTAACTTTGGGTTTAGGAAATATGGGGGAAGAGCCAATAAACAAGTGTTATTTCTCTAACAAAGGCACTGGCATTAAAGAAAGTGATGCTAAACCCTAAAGCTCACACATCATAACGGTTAATATGGTCCTCACGTGATATGTCCAACACAGAACAGCAGGGGCATTGCTCTATATTAACTGAAGGCTGTAGGTTGAGGTCCCTCCATTGTCTTGTAATATGAGCAGGTCTATCCGCACTTGACATTCAGGATTGCCACATTAGGGGAAAACAGAATGGAGAATTCACACCCACTCTTAAATCATCAGTAAGGAAGACCACTTTCTATCACAAGGCATTGACCAGAACTGGTCATGTGACCTACGCCAACTACAAGAGGGCCAAAGAAATGCAGAGGAGTTAGCTAACATTTGGTGAGCATTAGTGTCCCTACTCTTTTAATCTTCACTTTAGTGTGCTAAAATGACCAACTCAGTTGTCTCCTTCAGCAGAATATGTTGTATTAGTAGTCAGTGTCATCTCTTCACATATTTCAAAATATTGTGAGTCTAACAACGCAGTTTGAATTTGCTATGAAACCATTACAATTTATAAGAAACTATGATGTGAAGTTGCATATTGTTAACAATAATTAATCATTTTTCAAGTGAATATCTCTCTTGGATTTGGTGGGCTATTTTTTATTTCCAAGTTCATTTTTAATATATATCCAGTAAGCCTCTTTGTGCAAAGACAAAGAAACCATAAAATGAGTGTAAGTATTGACAGTTCATATGTCGTCCATACAGACAGGCTTATTATGAACCTTCTTCATCACATTAAATAATATATGCATTGATATCCCCTCTCAGTCTAGAAATAATTGTTAGTTCTCCTTGCAGAGAACTGAAAGCAAGTTTTAATAGAGCATTCATCAGTGGACTTAGTAGAAATGGATCAACAAACCCCAACATAAAGGACATGCACATTGATCTCAGGAAAGACCTGAGTTCACGAGATTCTTGAGAAATTCTGGTGTGAAATGAGATACAGGAAACATGAGCCTGGGTGAAGTATGACCTTAGAAAAGATGCCACAAATAGGAAAGGTTAACTGAAAGCATTAGCTTATGCTCAAAATATTCCTCAAACAGAAACAAATAAAATCTTGAATTGGTAGGGGAGATATACTAGCCAAAAGAATAAAGAAAGGGAAGAATATGTCAATATTCAGAACAGAGATACACATGTCACAACTTAAATTCAAGTGTCCACATTAGTATCTATACCAGTAAATGACATTAGAATAAAGATCTTCTTTGCATGTTACTTTTCTAGGAAAATGATTATTTGTCTTAAGAGAAAGGATTTTCTTGCCTTCAAAATGTTTTGGAGAAAATATAAACTATGTATGACTTTTTATAACCTCTAAATTTTATAGCAGGCACTATTAACAGTTTTCCATTTCAACACCTGTTATCAAATCATAACATTTTAGTTAAACTGGCAAATGATTCTCTTTCATAATGAAGGTTTAAATGAACTTTGATTTAAAATCATTTTGACAATTATTTCTCCATACTGTGGATATTAATAGCTACTTAGTATTCTAACATGACCTAAGTACCTTATCATATCTTTATGGAGTACACTGAAATAAATTGCATACATTTCTATCTTTGCCACTGGGAAAAAAAATCTTCTCAAAGACAAGGTCAAGCCTTATTGTTTTCTGAATTAGCTCAGCATAACTTGAGTGAAGTTGGTCCTTAGTACATACTCAGCAAGCACATCATACACATAGCTCAAAGGTGAATACAGATTTATTTGTCTGATGTCCCAAGACTGAGTTTGGGTTCAGAATCTCTTGGTAACAGAGGACTCTCAAATACCCATCCTTGGAAGAAAAAAAAATGCTTCAAGTATTCTGAGTGTTGTTGGGAACTGCTCCTCAAAGATTTCTCAATAAAGTGAGGCTAGATTAACATGATTATTATTAAGTATTATTTTAAAAAGTTATGGTTTAATTCCTGGTTCTCTGTATTTCAGAAAGGAAGATAATGTCTAAGATACATGGTATCCTTTAAAAGATCTAAAAGTCACAAAGTCATAAGGAAAATGGTGAAGATGACCTTCCAAAGAAAGATAACCACACACCCCTTCAGGAAAAATTCCATTAAAATTCAGGAATCTAAATTTCAGAAACTTAAAGGCAACTGAACTTAAGAAATGACAGGTGCCAACCACACAACATGCTAAGAAGACACAGGCAGAAACAGAAAGACCAGTAATGAGACTTTCCAATGATACAGGTCACAGATTATGGGTGCTTGGACCAGAACAATCACACTGCTGATGGTGAGAAGTGGGTTGGCTTGAAATATATTTGAAGGTTGCTATGGTTTGAATGTTTATCTCCTCCAAAATTCATGTTGAAATTTATTTGCCAATGTACTGGTATTGGAAGGTTGGGCCTTCAAGAAGAGATTAGGCCATAAGGACTCCACCCACATGGGTGGATTTAATGACTTTACAAAGGAGATTTGAAGAGTGGGTTTTCCCTCTCAACCCTTCTGCTTCTACTATGTGATGACACACCAGGAAGGCCATCACCAGTTGCTGGAACCTTGACACTGGACTTCCCACTCTCCAAAACTATCAGCCAGTAAATTTTTGTTCATTGTAAATACTCAATCTCAAGCATTCTGTCATAGCAACACAAAATGTACCAAAACAAAGGTAGAATATAGGTTGTTAAGCAGTCAGAATATAGGATCTGAGAGAAAGTAGGGAGATCATGCTTTTGACTTATTGAAGTTCTGTTCATTCAGCTGTGAAGATCATAAAGGAAGAAGATGTACCAAGTAGATCAGGAATTCAGTTGGAATACATTAAATTTAACAGTCAAGACGCCTGTTAGACACTCAAGTAGATATGCTCACCAGGCAAACAGATGGCTTTACAAAACTATTCTTTTAATCATAGTAACCCTGAAAGAGAATGTAATTGCTCAGGAAAACAGAGGCTTGGCAAAATAGTACAATCTTTTCAAAACCATATAGCTAAAAAATGTCAGATACTATATATACATATGTAATGTGAAAATATTTATATTTACATTTGATTTGATATTCACTAACAGTCCAGTGATTTCAGGCATGCATGCCCCACATATCTAAAAGACAGCAAGATCCTTATTCACTTTATATCCCCAAAGTTGACCAATACAATCCCTTATCAATTATAGATATTCAACAGCAATTGATTTCGATAAATGACTACACACTGGACCTCAATTTCCCCTTCTGTGGTTCTGTGAAATTTGTCCTTTGAGGCTCACTTCTACAGATACACTGTTCAAAATATCTCTAGAAGGAAAGATCACATATCTCTAGAAGATAACATCACATCTGTATTGGAACAAGACACAAGAACACACACTGAAAACTGTTAAACAACACAGGATGGGAGAAAGAGCAAGGAAGTAGAGCAGAGGGGGGTTACATTGACTTAAGCACAATGCATGTACAAATATAATACTAAGGCAAAAAACGTAGTGAACACTGACCAGACATCTAAACAACAAAGACAAGAATAAAAAGCAGGTCACACTAAGGAGAGGTCACAACGGGAGGGGGAGGGCAAAAGAAGGAAGTTAAGAAGATGAATATGGTGATGTACTTTCCATACAAGAATGAATACAAATTTTTAAACCTGTCAAAATAACCGTAAGAAGGGGACTAAGGTATAAAGTAGAAAAATGGAGGGGATGAACCAATTCAGGTTATAATTCATATATACATGGCAATGTCACAATGAAACTCACTGTATAGCTATCTTAAAAAAACAAAAATGTCTGTTTTTCAAAAATGAAGGACCAGAAGGTAAAACAGATCCTTTCTGGAAACAGGTACCAGTGGGAGGGGGGAGGATATAAGAAAAGGGTATAGGAAGTTGAATATGGTGGAAATATTACGTACTAATATATTAAAATGGAAAAATGAGACCAGTTGAGACTATTCTAAGAACAGGAGGAGGGGGATAAAGGAGAATGACAGAGGGGTTAATTTAACTAAGATATAATGTAAATGTCTCTCCATGAACCCCCACAATGATATCAGTACCAAAACGATATGATAATAAAGTAAGAAGGTAGTACAACTGAGGAACTGAACTTCTGATGTTTTAAACTTTAAATACTTAAATTAAATAGTTACCTGACGTTAGTGGCTACCATATTAGATAGCACAGATGAAGAACACTTCCATCACGAAGAAACTTCCATTGTGGTGTGACTGTGCATTCAGAACATGGGCGACAGCCCTCAATTCCTGGCCAGCTGAGGATGCATCATAATAAACATCAATTCCGTTCTTCTTCGTGCTGCTCCTCAAGCCGATCATGCAAAAATGTTTGGGAGAAATTCCTTCCTATTTTTCTAAAATTTTTGTTCCTATCAGTCAGTTTAAATATATGTAAATATAATATGCATAACAGGATAGTTACAGTGTATTAATGGCTCAATATTGCTGAATCCCTATGAACCTTTCTCCAATCTTCTTCCCCTCCTTACTTCTCAAGGAGAAACCACCATCTTGACCTGATGTTTATCGTTTCCAGTCATGCTTTTAACTTTTACTGTATGTGTACCCATAAACAAAGACAAAATTCTTCAAGTGAGTCTAAGACCATAACATGCCCTTCTGATGACTGGATTCTTAACTGGTGGAGATTTTATATCCTTATAAAACATGGATGTTCCCCCAAACCAGATGGTATCTGCAAAGTGTTTCCAAGTAGCCTACCAAGCCAAGGATCATAAAGTCTGTCTCAGGAGAAAATAGCAAATGTACAATTATTTAAACTCACATATAAAGTAGGGTAGAGGAGTAGAAGGACATTGTTTGAAGAAACATACAACACAACGGTCTTCACCAGCAAAATAAATCCAAAGAAGGGAGCGAAGTATCCAATAACTAACATAGAGGTGATCCAGAGGCAAAGCTGTTACATGGCTCAATCTTTTCTTGGAGTAGAACACTCTGACAAGGGCTTTCCTGCCTCTCTTCCCCTCATGGGCTCTGTTTTAGCCACCTCAAGTGTCCAGGATATTGCAGCTCTCTTCTGCATTTCTAAGCAGCTATAAGTCATCCATGCATCAGGTTGGTTGTCCCAGAAGAAGATGCTAAGATTTGCATGTTATTACAACTGAATTCCTGGGAAATGCTCCCAGCCAAAAACAGGGAAGGATTGGAGAAGCAGGACGGGCAAAGAAGAAGGCAATCCATGGGGCATTTCTGGAAAACAATTTTCTCCTCAGAATTGTCCCCCCTGTACTTGAAGCTAGAAGGTGGCCTTTCAAAGCCACACCCTCTCAGTCATGAGATAAGGGTCACAGGGGTGGGGTGGGGACCTAAATGCTCAGGCAGTTCTACTTTCTGTACCCTCAAGGAGGAAAAGCAACCATATAAGTCAGCTTTGTGCCATTGGAGTTAAAGTCACATCAAAGTCTGAGGAAAAGACCAGAGAAAAGATGAAAGCAATCTGAAGAGGTGGGGACAGAGCACTGGCAGTGTCTGCCACATCCACTGCAGTTAGTGGATCATTGAGTTTTAATAGTGATCAAGTTATTGAGCTAAATAACTGGACTTTGGAACTTCATAAATCAGCATCTTGATTTGAAAGGTCTCTTAATATTTGCACTTTCTCAAAGCCTCCCAAAGAATACTACACAAAACAGACTTTAAACTGCCATTTAATAATTTCTGCCTTGACTCAAAAGACCACAGAGAGCTTAGGTAAAAATTATTCTGTTTCTTTCTCACTCATATGACTTCATTTCACTTGGCAAACCAATATTTATCCCATTATATCCTGAAGTAACCTTGGTGCTATACTTCAATTTGCACTTCAGAGCCATCTCTTGGTGACTGAACAGTAAACTAACAGCCTGAACTTCCTGCATCCATGGACACTTATGACAGGAGGACAGCTCAGGCCAAACTCATTGCATGTTATCAAATACTGAGCTTTCCCTTGGCATCAGAGACTTCTGTCCTAATAAGATCCAAGTTTGGTCCTGTAGAGAACAAACCTCATAGGAAATCAAATGTTTTAGGGAAGGAATATCAGATAATGAAAATGAATTGGTAAAATGAGGTCCCCATCTACTTACCATCCTTGGGTTGGCAGCTTTGGGCAGTTGCAAAATAGAGTGAGGCTAAACAAATAAGTTGAGGGAATTATGCAAACTCACAAACTGAATTACCACAAACAGGCATTTTCAACATACATAAGCAAATTGGCGTGCCGTGACTGGGAACCATCTTATGGAAACGGGAAAATATCTACTCCTTAAGAGAAATTTTGTCATGGGCCCAATAAAATACTTTATGGTATCTCAGAGAAGAGAGAAAATCCTCCAGGGGATTGAAGCAGAAGCAGCTCTTAGTCATAATTCTGTCTGTACTCAGTCCCAAACGTTCTCGGTGTGGTTAGAGCATCACGTCCTGAACTGAACTAGGAAGATGCTAGAGGCAAGTGCTTATATGTGGTATAAATAATATTGCAGCTGGGTGGGGGATGGGGAAAGAGGAACAGAGGGCTGCCAAATCAGTTTGTCTTCAGCTCTTCTGCCCCATTCTGTACATTCACAGAGTTATTTTTAATCTTTATTATGTTTAATTTTTAATGATGTCTTTTAAAAACACTTAAATATACAGAAAATTCAGTAACAGACACCTAAGAACCCACCATTGCTATTAAATCAATATGCTCAATTCTTGCTTATGATATTATAATTAGAAGACTTGGTGTGAGTGTAATTTTTATGGTTCATGTTTTTTGAATCTTATTTATGAAATCTTCCCTATCATAATATTATAAAAATCTTTCTTGTTTTTCCTTCTAAGTATTTAACAGTTTATCTTCTCACATTTTGGTGTTTAATCCATCTGGAATTTATTTCTGTACTCTAAAAAGGGACCTAACTGCATTCCGTCTATATGTGTTGTATAAGTAGTTAACATCGTCCCAATAATCTGTAATGCCACTTGCGCTGTATCTTTTATCCCATTTACTTGAGTAAGTCTGTTACTAGGTCCTCTTTTCCTGTTCCTGGTCTATTTCTGTGCCATTATCATACTATCTATATTTCTACACTTTAAGTTTCGTGTCATATAACTCAAATACTTGGCTTTCTTTGCTTCTCAAAAAAGTTGATGATGAGTTTATAAATTTCTATTGTGAATTTAGTTGGGGTTTTATTAAAATTACAGATTAAAAGGAGGGAATCACTATCCTTAAAGGATTAGTCTATCTCCAAAGAAATATTTCATTTACTTGAGTCTTTTATGTTTTACAAATATGAAACTTTAGGCTTATCATGTTATTTTTTGTTAGATTTATTCATGATGTAGTATTTTTACTGTTGTTAATTGTTAATTCTTTGTGCAATTTATATTCTACTTATTTGTTATTTATACATAGGATACCATTAATTTTTGTATAGTGATCTTATATCTGACAACCTTATTGAACTCTTTTACCAGTTTATAAAATGTCTTTGATTGCTTACATAAATAATAATAATGTAAGTGAAGAACAAAATCTTTTACTTCCTTCTCAAAAGTTTTTTGTTTTACTTTTCTTATCTTAACATACTTATCAGTCAGTATAGATTAGAAATAGTGATTAGTATATTTTTCTTAACTTTAGTAGGACACTACTTAAATTAACCACTAACTGTAATATTTGCTATAAATTTTTTTATAGGTTCCTTAAATCAAGTTATGAAAATTCACTTCCCCTCAAAATTCATTGAGTATTTTCTTATAAAGAGGTTGAATTATACCAACTCCTTTTTTAGTAATGTATAGGAATTATCATGAATTTTATGTCCTTTAAAATTTTATTGCTTAAATTTTTTTGTGTGTGTGGTTCTGGGGTTTGAACTCAGGGCCTACACCTTGGGTCACTTTACCAGCTATTCTTTTGTGATGGGTTTTTTCAAGATAAAGTCTCAGGAACTATTTACACAGTCTTTGAACCTTGATCCTCCTGATCTCTGCCTCCTCAGTAGCTAGGATTACAGGCGTGAGCCATGGGTGCTTGACTCTTAATTTTGGGGAATTGGACTATGAGCACATGATAAAAACGAGAGCACACAAGGAAGGGGTGAGGATAGGTAAGACACCTAAAAAATTAGCTAGCATTTGTTGCCCTTAACGCAGAGAAACTAAAGCAGATACCTTAAAAGCAACTGAGGCCAATAGGAAAAGGGGACCAGGAACTAGAGAAAAGGTTAGATCAAAAAGAATTAACCTAGAAGGTAACACCCACACACAGGAAATCAATGTGAGTCAACTCCCTGTATAGCTATCCTTATCTCAACCAGCAAAACCCCTTGTTCCTTCCTATTATTGCTTATACTCTCTCTACAACAAAATTAGAAATAAGGGCAAAATAGTTTCTGCTGGGTATTGAGGGGGTAGGGGGGAGAGGGAGGGGGCGGAGTGGGTGGTAAAGGAGGGGGTGGGGGCAGGGGGAAGAAATGACCCAAGCCTTGTATGCACATATGAATAATAAAAGAAAAAGGAAAAAAAAATGTTATTTTGCTGTTTTGCCTGGTAGATTTCATTGAAGTTGAAACCTTTTGTAATAATACGTTTTGTAATAAAATGATTCTACCTCATAATCATTAATTTTTGATATACACTGCTGAATTTGCCAGATTTTATGTATTATTTTTCCATTTATGTTTGCAAGCTAAATTGGTCTATATTTTTTCTTGTATTGTTCTTGACTAGTGTTGTAATAGGCAGTATTAGCTTCCTAAATTCATTGGGAAGTTTGCCCTTTTTTTCTATTTCCTGAAGGGTTTTCTTATTGCTTTTCTTGACATTTTGATAAAAGTCACCTGAAAACCATCTGGGACTAATGGGTTTGGGGGTCTAGATGTTTTTCCATCAATTTGGTATATTTAACAATTACAGATTCATTTAAGTTTTCTATTTCTACTTCATGGTAAATTGTATTTTTCTAGGAAAATGTCCATTTGGTCTACATTTCCAAATTTATTATCATGGAATCATTTTACAGTATTATTTCATAATTCCCTTGGCCACTAATTATAATTATATCTTTACTTTCATAATTAATATTTATTCATTAATATATTTGTTATCTTTCGTATTTGTTTGTATTATTATTTTTATCTATTGTTATTCTGTCACAGAACCAGCTTTTGTTTTTATTGACATTCTTGTTTCTTACTTTGATCTAGTTTTTTTTTTCTATTCTTATACTTCATTCTATTTGACTTTATTCAGTTTTGTTTTTCCCCTGGTACTTTTTTTTAAAAAACTTGTTTTTCTTTATCCATCTTTTCTTCCCTCCCTTCCTCCCTTCCTCCCCTCCTCCTCCTCCTGTTCCTCCTTCTTCTCTCTCTCTCTCTCTTTCCTTTTATTTAACATGATTTATAAATTTTGGGGGCTGTACTGGGGGGTTGAAATCAGGGCCTTGCACTTGCTAGTCAGGCACTTTACCATTTAAACCATTCTGCCAACCCTTTTTGTATTGGTTGGCTTTGATGTAGGGTCTCTCTTGATGCCCAGGCTGGCCTGGACCATGATCTTCCCATTTGTGCTTCCCTGATGTAGCTGGGATGGCAGGTGCATGCCACCACATCCAGCCATTAGTTGAGATGAGGTCTTGCAAACTTTTTGCCTAGGCTGGCCTTAAACTGTAATCCTCCCAATCTCCATCTTTCAAGTAGCTAAGATTACAGGCTTGAGCCACTGCACTGGGCTGATCTATGAAATTTTTAAAATATTTGTGGTTTTAGTATGTGTCTAATTATCATAAAAGTTCTCTGTATGCTTGCAAAGAATGTACATTATGCATGCAAAGTGCTAGATTCCATATATATGATCCATTAATGCATGGTCCATCAAACCTGATAATTGAATCAGAATGTTTGAAAATTCAGTAATTTTCTTGCATACGCAATGCCTGTTTCCATATATATGATCCATTACAGCATGGTCCATCAAACCTGATAATTGAATCAGAATGTTTGAAAATTCAATAATTTTCTTCAATGGTACAGTACCACTGGACATAGCACTTCTAAGTTTTAATGTATTAAAATGTCATATGTTGATATATTTGCTACACAGGTGTAATTCTGCTCATTTTTGGTCTACTTAACAATCCCAAACATCCCGATTGTGTCATATACTTATTAGCACTGGCAATCACATGAATATTTCCCATAGTTCCTGTGAATTCAACTACATGTTTATAAAAAGTTTTAAATATTTTATCTAACTTTTCTAAGTAGTTGTGTTAAAAAAGCTTTCAAGTATTTTTTTCTTAATGTACCATATTTCCAGAAGTAGGTAAGTAACAAGAAAGAAAGAGGGAATTTTTTTGACAGATGGGTAAATTTTTGTGTATTCCTCTGGGCTGTCTTTTGTGCAGGTGTTTTAAATGTTCCATAGCATCAGCCTCTTGTGCAGGAGGATGTAACTGAAAACTGGGAGGCTCTCCCTTCCACATATATAATGTCTCCCCCTGTAACCTGGAAAAGAGAACCATACCCACCTAGCACTGGTGGGGGGACAATTCTGTTACCCAATTAGAGCAACAAGGCTGCAGGCAAAGTGTTTTGATATAGCACATGTTGGGGGGCATCTCCTATACCTTCTAACCTAATTAGTTTGCATTTGAGGCTTTCAATAAAAGGACGCTCTTTGGGGCTTCTGCTGGGTTTTTCTTTTCATATTGCTAATTATTATACCTACAATCACATAAACAACCTCTTGGGTTGTGAGGAAAAACAAGGGTGTGAGTGGTTAATTGCAAATGCTAGTGGTCTATTGCTTGTGCAATCAGCAGACCTCCAGCATGTTAAATTTGGTGCCCAGTTGTAGTATAACTATAAGTGGCACAGGCTGTCCTTTTAAAACTGACTTCACAAATTCACTTGTAATTTTCTCAAACTCTTCCAACCTTTGTGACTCTCTTCTAAAAGGTGCTAACAAAAACTGCTAGAAAAAGATCACTGTCACTGGACCACGTGAGAAGTTCATTCCTCCCACTTTCCAAGCTGTGTGTATTGGGTCCACCAATCCAGAAGCTTTAAAATGAAAAAGAACTGGTAATAGATCAAGTTTATATTCAGTTGCAATATTTAATGCTATAGTGCAGTTCAATTACATCTTTCAGGCACAATAATGTTTTCAGTGTTATTTGCTAAATTTATCACACCAAAGCTAAAGTGGAAAACAGTAGTTAGCTGAAAACACAGAGCTAATGGTATTCTTTCCACTTGAGATCTAATGAGGCTCAAACCTTCACAATGGAAAATAATTTAGCAATGTTTACTTATATGATGAGCCTGGTTCTTGGCCCCATTTGGTGATGTGCAGCACTGTTACACAGTGGATATCTTCCAGATGGGTATTAAAGTCCCCACCCAATTCATTCCAATAGTGGAACTAACAGATGGAGGGGGTCAAAGACAGCTTATTTCTTAAATTTACTTGGATTCACAAAATGTACTTAGATTCACTAAATCAGTCTTAACCTCCTCTAAAAGAATCTTTATAGGTTGGCTATGGGAAATAACTTTCAAAAATAGGACATACCACGTCATATTTAATAGGGTTCCAAAAATAATGTGGCTAGCCAGGATTTGTGATGAGAACATTGGCATATAAGCCTAGACTCTCTTGTGTGACCTTGAGAAAGGACTAATCTTCACAAACTCTCAGTTTCTCTATCTGAAAAATGTTGTAATCCATAATCTATTTCCCTTGAAAGAGTGAGATTTTTATACTCTAAAGAGTTAGCTGGTTTGTTTTTTTTTTTTTAATTTATGGGGATGGTTCAACACTGAAACAAATCATGGATTGTTATGAAACCATTTCTATAGTTTCCGCAACAAGTTTACAATGAACTTTTGGCCTATGACTTGCCTTCACTCTTTGGTTAATGACTTCAGCAGCCTTGTGTGAAGGGTCCTCTTTTGAGTTGATATGTGAGTGTGTTTCCGTCATATTTTCTGAAAATGTTTCGACCGAGTGTCAATGACAGTCTTCATGGAGTGTGGAAAGAACCTGTCATTTTACCTGACCCAAGATCACCTGATCCAACTCTCTTTTCCTACACAACTTCAATTTCTAGGTAAAGTTCAGAGTTTCATTTAGAGTGAAGCAGCATACCCAAAGTCCAAAAAGCATTAAGTAGCCTAGGAAGGACCCCACTCATGAGTCCTGTCTTATACTAGACAGATCTTTTCATTGGCTGGAAGGCATCTTTGATCTCACATTGTTTGTAGAAAGTTCATCAAACAAATTCCAGATAATTAGGACTAGTCCAAATCTTGATTTTTGGTAATAAGTGTTGAAAATGGCTTCGTATTAAGATGAAACTCAATTAATTATTCAAATTTCTTTCATTTTCAGGGATTTCTTTCACCTTTACCACACATGTAAAACCAAGTTATTAGAAACAAACAAACAAAATTCTCATTATTAAAAAGCGACTAAGGAGTTGATAACCTTTAAGGGTATTTTAAAACTAGTCACCCAGTTTTTCTATCCAGCAAACAGTGTTAGTGAAAATGCATGTGAGGGGTCCAGACAGTCTTTGGGAAATCATACAATGTGGTTAAAAAAAAAAAGAATATGATGAATTCATATTCTTATCCCTATATTCTATGTTTAGCCCAAAAATATCAGCTCATAAACATCCCAGCATGACAAATGTCTGTTTCTGTACTTTTATTAAGTAATCTACTAAATCAGCAATTCTGTCTAGCTCCCACAAAAAATTCATGCACTGATAAACTCAAAAGAGTTTATGGTTATTAATCCTCTTGCTCTGTTTGCCCTTTGATATTGCTGTAGTGATTCTTTTTCTATTCTTAAAGAAATCACCCATTTTATTGGGTTTGCTACCATATGATCAATTTACAGAGTCAGTTTCTAAACAGGTACACTGCAGTTTAACTATTTCCTCCACAGTTCCTTACTTTCAACATAATAGGATGATACATACAGGACAGAATAACTTTTCCTTTTTCCCTTTCTACATTAAGATGCAAAAATGGAGTAAAAGGAGAAGGATTTTTACATTATGGCCTTATGTGAGAGACTGACAATGTTAATGTTTTGATGTGTTTCAAGGAAGACAGAGACCAAATGCCCTGCACCAAGTGTTTATCTACCCAGGCTACTCTGAGCAGAAATATGGGATAAGAGTTGGAAGATGGGGACAGGAGAGGTTGTTCTTCTCTTCAGAAAGGGACCAGTTCTAAGGGCAGGTAGCTAAGATGAAGTTCTATACAAGCCTGCATCATTAAGCAAGAAGTCCTCTGTGAAGGTACCTGGGAAAGACAAGTTCTAAGAAATTATGATTGGGAGTATCTAGCATGGTTAATGAAAAATGATCCTTAACCAGGCAAGTCCATGCAAAGATCAAGTCTGAGGAAGGCATGAGTCAAATGCAGGACAACTGGGCTACCTAACAGAAGATTTAGATTTTTTAGAGGAAGACAGGGAAGCATTTGATCACCAGCAGCAAGTATCCATTTGTACAGAGGAAATTGAGAGAATTTGTTGACCTGGGAAATCAGTTAAATTGGAGTTTGGTTTAAGGATGGTTTCTTTAGATAGGTTGAAAAGAGAGTCTTCTTTAAGTTTCTTTTTAAAAAATCTCTTTGTGTTATCTCTTTCTTCCATCAAAACCTCTTTTCGTCAACAGTTGTCCCAATTTCCTCTTTCCCAAGCTCTTCTGGCCACCCCTCTGTTATCACCCTTTCTCTAACCACTTTCTCTGAGTTTCTTCTCATCCCCACAAAGTTATTTATATTTTCCCAGTATGTTTTCTTTCATTTCTTATCTAGAAAATTGAGCTTAATTCAATTAAGCCTCAACTCATTTAATTTATATTCTCACGTATCACACTACTCATAAAAGAAATTCCTATGGAAACTTGAACTATGTCACAAAATGAAATACCAACTAGCTAGCCAAAACATACTATCTCCCAATGAGATTTTTAGGAACATAAACTCACTCTGCCATGGTACATCTTTTAAAGAAATTTCCTTTCATTTATTCAGTCACTCATTCACTGTCTCAAAAATTCATTTAACAAATATTTACTAAATTTTATTTTCAGAAGAACTCTGTTAGACTCATCTTCAAAAGATTACAGTCCATTGGGAAAGGCAGACATGTAAGTACATTCTACCTGAGTGTACTATAAATATGTGCAGAAGCCTATGGAGCATAGAAGAAAAGGCAAAGATTTTCCTGAAAAGACAAGAAGGCTTCAAATCAAAAAGTATATCTGGGTTGGTATTGGTGGAATAGTAGGACTTTGTCAAGCAAACAAAGGAAGAAATAAATAAAGCCAATTAACCATTATTAAACTCATATATGCAAGAGTCTGTGCTATGCCCTTTGTTCTTAGCCCTAAGAAGGAAAATAACCCTCAGAGAATGGTGACTCCTTGCCCTAATTGCCTCCCACCACCTCTCAATGGTCTCACATTGGGTACTGAGTTTGTAACATATGAACCATTTGGAGGACAAACTATACCTAAACCATAATAGTTGAGAATATGGTTTATTTCTTAATCTAGAGAACCCCATTTCTCTAAAGTCACTTGATATATTTCCAAGAAAGAACAACTTATCTATTATTCACAACATAGCTTAACCCTTTTATTCATGCATGGTATGCCCTCCAATGTGGTCAACCAAATGCTGAGCAAAAGGGATACATCATCTTCATGATGGGCCTTGATTTTGACATACAAAGACTTTTAGTGGATCTTGCCCAAAGATGTTCAAATCTTCTAGTATAGAGAGAAATTTAGGCATTCCAAACGAATATCAGGTACTCTTAATTGTCTATAATAATGAACAGAAATAATTACATATTAATTAATTCATTCATTCATTCATAATTAATTCATTATTAATGTTTAATTCTTCCACTCTGCTAGTGAGATTTATTCTTTCCTGAGCTCACATGCTTGTGTATCTTTCTCCCTGTTTTGTGTGCAGTATTCCTGTAAGTATCTTCTGCAATGCTGCCTCAATGGTAATGAATAGCTTTAGTTTATGCTTATCATGGAGGGTCTTCATTTCTCCTTTGATTTTAAAGAATAATATCAATGCTCAGTGCAAGAATATTTACAGTTGTAATATTTTCTTGGTGGGTTCTTTATCAATATGTAATTACCTTCTTTATCACTTCTCATTGACTTGAAGTTGAATACTGTAGACATGAATATACCTTGCTTGCTTTTAGATTCCATTTGCTTAGAGAATTATTTTCCATCCTTTTACTTTCAGTCTGTTGTATATTTGCCAGAAATGGGGGTTTCTAGTAGATATCAAATAATTAGGTTTTGATTTTTTAAGTTCATTCAATCATTACACATTTCTTAATTGGAGAGTTAAGACCATTTACATTTAGGGTTACTACTAACTAACTTCTTCCTTCTTCATATTGATAAAGGAAACAACTCACTGAGCATTGGTGTATGCAATTTCCTTAAAAAATACTACTGTAAACAAAGAAATATAGGTTCAGAAAAATAATAGTGAGTGACTTCAATATCCCACTCTCATAATTAGATAGCTTATCCAGACAACAAAAAAAATCAACAAAGAAACTTTAGAATTAACCTGCATCATAAATCATACATCTACAGATTTCATCCAACAACTTAGAATAAACATTCTTCTCAGAAGCCCATGGAAAGTTCTTCAGAACACATTTTAAGCCATAAAGCAACTCTTAGGAAATAAAAAATTGAAATAATTTCATGTACCTTATCAAATTATAATAGAAAACAATTAGAAATCAATAACAAAAGAAACTATAGAAACACATGGAGATTGAGCAACACTTTGCCATGCTTAGTTGTCATTGAGGACATCAGGGAGGAAATTAAGAAATTCCTAGAATCAAATGAAAATACAACTTACCAGAACCTTTGTAATATGGCTAAGGGAGTTCTAAGAGGGAAGTTCATAGCTATTAATTCCTACATTAAAATATCAGAGCAATTTTAAATAAATAACCTAATGGTATACCTTGAGGTCTTAGAAAACAAGAATAAGACAAACCCAAACTTAATAGAAGGAAATAAATAATAAAAAACAGAGCAAAAATTAATGGAAACTAAGGATCAATGAAACAAATAATTGGTTCTTGGAGAGATAAACAAGATAGACAAATCTTTAGCCAAAGACAGAGATAGAGAAGACCCAAATTAATAGATTAGAGAAAGAAGTTAGATATTATAACAGATACCCCTAAAATCCAGAGCATCATTAGAGAATGTTTTTAAAACTTAAATTCCAACAAATTGGAAAATATAAATGATATGGATAAATTTCTAAACACATATTACCTACTATGTTGAATCAAAAGAATATAAACAAACCATACAGTTCTAGAATAAATAACAAGCTTCCAAGAGCAATAGTTTCTCACCAAAATAAAATCCAGGGCTGGACAGTTCACTGCTGAATTCTACAAGACCATTAAAGAAGAGTTAACATCAATGCTCCTCAAACTATTCTGTGAAAAGGGAAGGAATATTTCCAAACTCATTCTATGAAGCCTGTATTATCCTGGTACCAAAACATGATAAGGACATAACAATAAAACCATAGATCAATTTCTTTAATGAACAAAAGACATAAAAATCCTCAATAAATACTTGCAAACTGAATTCAACAGCACATTACAAAGATCATATACCAAGATAGACTTGGTTTAACACCAGGAACACAAGGATGGTTCAATATATGCAAATTAGTAAACATAATAACACATAAATAGATAAACACAATACAACAAATAAAAAGAATCAAGGACAAAATCACATGAGCATCTGATTAGATACAGGAAAAAAAAAAACTTTGGCAACATTCAAAATTCCCTCTTGAAAAAGCCTTGAAAAAAATAGAAATAGAAGTATCATTCCTCAACATAACAAAAGCTATATACACCAAACTGACACCAACCTTACACTGAATGGGGAAAAACTGAAAGTGTTTTGTATGAAATCAGGAATGATACAAGGTTGTCCACTCTCTGCACTTATATTCAATAAAGGATTTAGGCAAGAGAAAGAAATGAAAGAAATACAATATGGAAAAAAGAACAAGATCCTATATTTAAAGCACTCTAGAGGTATCCCCACACCAGAAAAACCTAGATAAGATAAACACTTCCAGCAAGTAGCAGGACACAAAATCAGTATACAAAAATCAGTAGCTTTTTTATATACTAATAATAAAAACATTGAGAAAAAAATCAGGAAAATAATTTCATTCATAATAGACTCAAAATAAAACATCTAGCAATACTTAACTAAAGGGGTGAAATACCACTATAATGAAAACTATAAAACACAGAAAAAAGAATCAAAGAGTACACTAGAAGATGGAAAGACCATGCTTATGAATCAGCAGAATTAGTATTATAAAAATGGCTATATTATCAAATGCAATATGTGTATTCAACGTATTCCCTAACAAAATTCCAAGGGTATTCTTCACAGAAAGAGAAAAATAATCATAAAATTTATTTGGAAGCACAAAAGATCCCAAATATCCAAAGTAATTCCAAGCAAAAAGCACAATGCTGGAGGTTTTAAATACTTGACTCCAAACTACTGTGGAGTCATAGTAACAAAAACAGCATGCTGCTGGCACAAAAACAGACACTTATACTAGTGGAATAGAGTACAAGATCCAGAAATAAACCCATGCAGCCACAGCCATCTGATTCTCAGCAAAGTTGTCAAGAACATACGTTGGAAAAAAGGCAGCCTCTTCAACAAATGGTACTGGGAAAAGTGGATATCCACATGTAGAAGACTGAAACTAGATCCTATCTTTCACTGAATACAAAAATCAATTCAAATTTAAGACTTGAAACTTTGAACGTACTACAAGAAAACATTTCAAGATGTAGACATAAGCAAGGACTTTCTGAATAGGATTCCAATAGCTCAGGAAATGCAAGTAATAATCGACAAAAGGGATTGCATGAAATTAAAAAGCTTCTTCATAGCATAAGAAACAATTGCCAAAAAGAGACAGACAACTTAAGAATGGGAGAAAATATATTTATCTGATAAGTGATTAATACCCACAATATACAAAGAACTGAAAAAATTAAACACCAAAAGGACAAATAGCCCATTGAATAAGTGGACAAATGAATAGACACTTTTCAAATGACTAAGTACACATGGGTAATAAATACATGAAAAATTTCAACATCCTGAGCAATAGAAGAAATGCAAATCAAAACGACACTGAGGTTCTATCTCACGCCCATCAGAATGGCTATCATCAAGGAAACAAACAATGCTTGTGAGGATACGGGGAAAAAGGAATCTTTACACACTGTTGTAAATTAGTGTAGCCACTGTAGAAATCAGTTTCTTAAAAACTAAAAATAGAGCTAACATATGATTCTGCTATACCACTCTTGGGCATCTACTCACAGGAATATAAAGCAACACACAGTAGAAATACTGCACACTCACATCTATTCACAATTGCCAAGTTACAGAACAGCCTAGGTGCCCACTGATGGATGAATGGATAAAGGAAATGTGGCATATGTACACAATGGAATATTGTCCAGACAAAGAAAAAATGAATTTATGTCATTTTCAGGAAAATGGATGGAACTAGAGACAATCATGTTAAGCATAATAAACCAGACAAATGTTTCATGTTTCTCTCACATGCAGAATCTAGGCTTCAATTAAAAAACCATGAAAGTAGAAGGGGGACTATGTGTGGAGAGGAAACCATAGAAGGGAGACTGAAGCAAGACAGGGCAATGGGTGGGAGGAACATGACCATGGTATATATATGTATGTGTGTGTGTGTGTGTGTGTGTGCGTGTGTGTGTTATACATACATATATATGTTATACCTATATATGTATGGAAATGTCATAGTGAGACCCATTACTTTGTATAATAAATACATGCTAATAAAAAGGAACTTGAATAAAATGAACATAAAAAGAAATAATAATTTTCAGTTAATTAATGCAGCTCTGAAAGCTTTTCTTCAAAATACTAGAGAACTGATGTTAATGCCTACTGTGAGGTAGGTAGTACAAAAGAGAGAAAGGAGAGAGTCAAATAGGGAGAAAAAAATCACAAACAAGAGCACTGCCTGGTAGAAGGTGCAATGTGACACCAGAGTTGTCACATTGTTTGAGAACCTCTCTTAACTGACCTTTTTTTCTGAACTTGGTAATAAGTAGAAAACCTGAGTATTATTTAGATATTACTTCTGCTTTCTTTTAAAAAATGGAAAGTGTAAAAGGTAAGGCAAAGTAAATGAACAATGCACAAATTGAAAACTTGAGAATTGACTGCTTGCCTGCCTCCCTGTCTATTTGGACAAATAAGTGTATCACCACACTCATATCACAATAATGCTATATTTATGAACAATTTTTATTTTCCTTGTGCTTATCCCATCAGCTAAAGCAGGACCCAGAACAGAACAAAGAAATTCCAACAGTAAGGATTTCTGGGAATCCTCATGGATTGACAAATATGCTTTTTAAAAAAAATTTCGGTAAATCATATGTTGACCTTTTTTTTCTCTTCTATTCTCCTTTCTCCCCTTGAGTCCTTGGCTTGAAACCACATAGTCATTAAGTAGTAGAGTCAAGTCAAGACAAAAATCCAATTTCGTCTGACTCTGAATCTAATGCTCTTAACCAGACTGGATTCTCCTTATGTACTCCCAGAAAGAATAGGTTTGGGTTAAATTAGTGTGTTTCTAAGAAAAGTAGTCCAGAAAGTACTGACCATGTCCTAGGAGTTCTTCAACCTTAACCTGAGTATTCTGCTATTCAACTAAGAAGAGGAAGTGAAAAACCAATAGGCAGCCAAAATACCATTTTAATAACTCATATGCGTTCCATTCATTCATTTGTTAAATTATTTCCTTTCACTATCTCTCCATTCATATTTACTGTACATCTATGAAATAGATACTACTTGAAGCTGATACATATTATGACCAAGGCAACCTAGTCCCCTCTATTCTAGAAGCCAACAACAGAACAAAAATCAATGTATAGTAGAAAACTTCATTGTCCTAATCCACACTGCAAATTCCCAGCTTATGATACCAAAATCATTGGTGATTTGACAAAGACTGCACAATCCTTCTTTCTTTCAGGGACTCCAGTATGATCTAAATCAAGCAAGCTATCTGATGGGCCAATACTGAATAATAGTGCCACTTTAAATGTGACACCAAAAAAGGCACTTTAGATATGGACAAAAGAAAAACTCAAATTTAAATCTCATTTCTGTCACTTTTAACTCCATAAACTTAAATAAGTTAACTTCTTAAAGTCCCACTTATCTCATATACAGGAAAGGAATAGATTTAGATTAAATATGTTTAAGAATTATTCTTTGAGCACCTTATATGTGTTTGAATTCTACTAGGCATTTTCATATATTGCAATATATATTTTACTTAAATTTCATTCTCATAATGAGCAAACCGAAGGCAAATTATGTTACTTTGGAAAAGTTACTCACTGGCATAGATTTGGTTTTAGCATAAGTGTCCTGATTCTACTTCAAGACCAGACCAGATGACCACAAAAGACTCTTCCAGCTCAAAAATTCTGTTCCTGTTTCCTTTTCAGTTTTATCTCATTTCTGATCTACTCAAAGTCAACTCTTATCCTTCAAACATGCTTTCTTTTGCTTATGTAGCCTTTCTTCCTCTCCCTTTAAGATCTCAGGTCATTGAGCAAAATAACATTCTCTTCTATTGTTTACTGCTGGTAGATATATACCAGTATCTTTTTACTCATGGGATCTGAGATATTTCATATTTAAGTTCAATGAAAGTTGCAGATGTGGAAAGTTAACCATTAATACCAATATACTCTAGGTGTTCTATGTCAAAAATGTCAAAATCTCGTTATAGGTAAACATAGCAAAGATCCTAAGGGCTGTATTAGGGGTGGATAATATTAAGGGCATTTCTCAATAAACCTGACAAGAACAAAAACATTCTTGTGATTTAAAAAAAAAAAAGCATAGGATTTATACCTCTCCCCATCTCTGGCATCAGAAATCAGAGCATTAAGGTTGTAAAAATTTCACACAATTAATTTATTGAAAAGGAAGTGTCTCTGTTGGCTCCAGACATATACTAAGACCTGAACATGCTTGTAACAAATAATGCAGCCATACCTGTAATCCCTTGGGAGGCTGAGGCAGATCAAGAGTTCAAGGCTAGCCTAGGCTACATACTGAGAACCTATCTCAAAAAAAAAAAAAACCACAAAATGTAAGTTAAATTAAAAATAGCAATATATGATAAGACAAGATCTCAAGTTGACCTAGAATAACTGAATTCCATTGAACCCCCTTTCTCTTTTAGTGGACTTAATACCTGGAATGTAAGGGAGAAGTAGGAGGGAACAGTTTTGCCATGTTACCTTTTGTGGCCACCGTTCACCCCTAATGGGATTGTTTTGAAAGCACAATCCCATGTCACAAACATATCATTCAATTGCCTCCTCATAGGTTGAGGAGGAAAGCAGGAACCAGACACCATGATTAGAGCTAAAATCTCCTCCTTCTTCACTAGACATAGCAAAGTGTCTTCTGGAATAGTAAGCCTAAAAATCTGTTACTTTGTCAGATCCATATCAAATGTCCACTATTCATGTAGTATTTGATTACTCAGCCTTAAACAGCTTAGATCATAACCACAGCCCGTTCTCCTAACACCTTGTGTCTTTTTCTTTAATTTTAAATCATATTACATATTAATGTTCTTTCCTCACCAAAAATGCATTATTCCTAATCCCTCACCAACTTTGAGTAAAGATTAAATTGCCTGTAAACCCAAAAAATGTCTGTTGAATTTCCTAAAGATGTCCTGCCAAATAGTACCCTTTTACTCCATCTGGATTGTGGACTAAATTGATAAACATAAGTCAAAGAATCCCATAAAGAAAGCCAAAAGATTACCTACATTTCTGCTAAAAGTAAGATTGAAAGCTACTGTATAATTTAGGGTTAGACACTTAAGTGCGTCTAGGTGACCACCTGGTCACCAGTGAGTTTAAGGAGTATAGGCCACTGCCAAGGCAGAGCACCTCTGGGAAAGTAGAGCAAGATGCTTGCTACCCACAAGACATTTGTTACCAAAAGGAACAAAGAGAAAGTAAAACTAAGTGTGACAAATTTGCCAATCGGATCAGTCATTCTAATTCCCCAGAGGCAGTAAGGGAGAGGTCAAAACTTATAGCAGTAAATTTTCCTCCCCTTGGAAGGCACATCAATATTGGAGGGAGGGGTGTTCTCCATTTATACTCCCCATCTTTTGTTTTTTAAATCAGTACATTTAAATATTAAGCTAACGATCAACCAGAAGAACCTGTCCCCTTTGGAGAAGGTCTACAAGTACAGTCCCACCTCTGCTTTTCATGAGGCTATCTCTTCCATATCAATCACTGCCTCTCTGGCTATCTTTCTGGGACCACACTGTTTACCAGGTTAGATTTTGCTCCCAAATTTATTGGGGCTGAATCGGAGCAACATATTAATTAAATCAACTTCAAGACCACACTACCGTCAAGGTGGAAAATTCATTCTCTGTTCTATTTCCTACCCAAATTGCCTGGAGCCATACCACTCAACACAGTATTCAGTATCCTTGCAATGAGACTAGATGACCACACACATTAGGATATGCCAAGAATGAAATGTAAGGATGCAATCCAGACATAACATTCCAACTTTATTATTAGCATCGATACTATTATTGTGATAGATATTTTAGTAGAAACTTCTGTCTGTCTTTCCAGGGAGAGATTAATTTTTAAGTCCAAAGGCATTGAGGTTCAAAGGAATTAATATCCTGATTTAATTCTTTTACTTAGTTGAGTCAAAGTACAATAAAATTAAGTCCCCAAATCCTTCTCCTGCCCTTCTTATTCTTCTCTGCTTTGACCAGAACAGTCCCACCTATTCATTTCAACAGCTATAGCCTGTCTCCTTCGGTGCTGAATGTGATTCACTCAAAGCCTTTGAAGTTACATTAATTCAATGCTAAGCACTGATAAGCTTCATGTTTTCATGCATCCAAGGAGTTCTTAGGACTTGCAAGAAAATTTCCACCACCAAACTTGGAGAAAGCAAATCCATATGCCCAAAAGGGGCACCCCAAACCTGGAAGAGAACATTGCCAAAACCACAGCAGTGACTCAGCGGTGTCTGGTGAAGATCAAGGTATAAGGAACTTAGGTTTAGCCAGTGCTGAACTATTTCAATTACCTAAAGTCCAAGACTTGTGAAGTTAATTAAGTTAGCAGATACATGCTAGTTGAGGATTTATTCTTTGCAGTGTGTTCCTTGAATCTCACATTTTTTAATTTCCACTTGGACTGTGGTATCCTGGTGTTACCATATGTCTGGGCTCTTCCTAATCATAGCACCTTGGTGACTAGGGATGTTTTGTCTGTGCCATAGGGGTCACTTTTGTGCCTCTTTTATGGATTGTTTAGCCCCAAGAAGTCTATTCCCAGAAAAGATTTCAACCTCGTATCTATTTTGTTCCCCTGAAAGCTCCCCCAAGTGGATTTCTGCACTTAAGCTCTATTGCTCCTTGCCTGCCTTGGGTCTCAGGGGTCTGGTAGAGTCTAGATTCTTTGCCCTACACACTCCTCAAGACACTGGCTTCCTCTGACTTGAATTCCATACATTTCTCTGGGATGATTTTTCAGGATGCATGCCTACCTATAAAAGTAGAACCTCTTTGAAACTCACCCAGGAGTTCTTTGAATATTTTCCACTCACAAATCTGTAAGTGACTCATGTGAAGTCAGGGTTAGCCTTCCACTAATTCCTCTCACTCCTGAATAAAGAATGGGATCCAGGTCAGCTGACCTAGTATTGCCTAGGTTAATGCCCAGGTTCAACATTAAGCGTTTGAAGATAGAACCTTATCAGTGCGTTGTAGAACTCAGCTGCCTTGTCCTTTAAATACAGTTAGCATTGTTCTACCTACCAATGCCTAAAAGGCCAGTGGGGAGATTTTTTTCCTCTATATCAGATATTTGTCTCAACTTTACGTGCACCCACCAGACCTTTGCAAGAGTCGAGATGCAAACTCTCTGGCACCCACAAGGGCCAGCTGAAGTTCCCCATACATGTGGTTCTCTCCATGACAACATCCTCTTACTGGCAGACTTTTGTCATTCATCAATGTCAAAGTAATGTGTGACCATCTTAAAGACTCTTACTTAGGTCCCTAAAGTTAAATGCCAACTACATAACAATGAAAACTCACCTGCAGTTTTGTAAGCTTTAAAAATCACCAAAACCAAAAGCCCCTGTTCACCCACAAGTCTGTGGCCAAAAGCCATACATCTTCTTTTTTTTTATTATTCATATGTGCATACAATGTTTGGGTCATTTCTCCCCCCTTCTCCCCACCCCCTCTCTTATCCTCCCCCCCACCCCTTCCCTCTTCCCCCCTACCTCCTTGCTACCCGGCAGAAACTATTTTGCCCTTATCTCTAATTTTGTTGAAGAGAGAGTATAAGCAATAATAGGAAGGAACAAGTGTTCCGGTTGAGATAAGGATAGCTATACAGGGAGTTGACTCACATTGATTTCCTGTGTGTGTGTATTACCTTCTAAGTTAATTCTTCTTGATCTAACCTTTTCTCTAGTTCCTGGTCCCCTTCTCCTATTGGCCTCAGTTGCTTTAAAGTATCTGCTTTAGTTCTCTGCGTTGAGGGCAACAAATGCTATCTAGTTTTTTAGGTGTCTTACCTATCCTCATACCTCCCTTGTGTGCTCTCGCTTTTATCTTGTGATCAAAGTCCAATCCCCTTGTTGTGTTTTTTTTTTTTTTCATTTTTCTTTTATTATTCATATGTGCATACAAGGCTTGGTTTATTTCTCCCCCCTGCCCCCACCCCCTCCCTTACCACCCACTCCACCCCCTCCCGCTCCCCCCTTCAATACCCAGCAGAAACTATTCTGCCCTTATCTCTAATTTTGTTGTAGAGAGAGTATAAGCAATAATAGGAAGGAACAAGGGGTTTTGCTGGTTGAGATAAGGATAGCTATACAGGGCATTGACTCACATTGATTTCCTGTGCGTGGGTGTTACCTTCTAGGTTAATTCTTTTTAATCTAACCTTTTCTCTAGTTCCTGGTCCCCTTTTCCTATTGGTCTCAGTTGCTTTAAGGTATCTGCTTTAGTTTCTCTGCATTAAGAGCAACAAATGCTAGCTAGTTTTTTAGGTGTCTTACCTATCCTCACCCCTCCCTTGTGTGCTCTCGCTTTTATCATGTGCTCATAGTCCAATCCCCTTGTTGTGTTTGCCCTTGATCTAATGTCCACATATGAGGGAGAACATATGACTTTTGGTCTTTTGGGCCAGGCTAACCTCACTCAGAATGATGTTCTCCAATTACATCCATTTACCAGCGAATGATAACATTTCGTTCTTCTTCATGGCTGCATAAAATTCCATTGTGTATAGATACCACATTTCCTTAATCCATTCATCGGTGGTGGGGCATCTTGGCTGTTTCCATAACTTGGCTATTGTGAATAGTGCTGCAATAAACATGGGTGTGCAGGTGCCTCTGGAGTAACCTGTGTCACAGTCTTTTGGATATATCCCCAGGAGTGGTATTGCTGGATCAAATGGTAGATCAATGTCTAGCTTTTTAAGTAGCCTCCAAATTTTTTTCCAGAGTGGTTGTACTAGTTTACATTCCCACTAGCAGTGTAAGAGGGTTCCTTTTTCCCCACATCCTCACCAACACCTGTTGTTAGTGGTGTTGCTAATGATAAGCCATACATCTTAACCCACCAAAAGCCCGCCACAAGTATAATTTGTTTGCCTAAATTTCACTCTTTTGTCTTAATATCTCAATGTCACTGACCAATGCAAAAAAAAATTGGAAGATTTTTATAATTACCCGATAACTACAGTCTCACTCCTCCTGCCAAAAACTCAGCAGCAGAAGGTCTGTACAGGGAATGCAGCCCATAGCAAGTACTCTCTACAAGGAGGTAAGTCTCTAGAAAGAAGAGCAGAATCAACTCAGTTGTTCTCCCAAAATTCCATAAGGAATAGGTCCCCAACTTTAGTAATGGAGGGTGAGTTACAGGATAGAGGGAAACAGGATATGTGTTCAGGCAAGTAAGAAAACATCAGAAGTAGGGCAAACAATTTCCCCATTACTGTGTCCTGTTCATCTTTATAAACACCTAGCAAAGAACTTCTCATTTAATGGATGTTCAATCTGTGTAGTTTTGACATGAATTGGAATCGGAAAGAAACCTGGATGTTTTTCTTTTTCTGTTTTACTGTCACTGTAACACACAATTTTAACAAATGTGGAAGAAGCAAATCCACCTGAAATGTATATTAATTCCTAGGTCCCCAGGACACATAGTTTTTATTGAATATAAGAGTTTTAATTAAAGGGTTCTTTAAAATTAAGTTAACAGTCATCATTTCTTATTCTGGCTCAGGACATATTTTCAACCAGCTGTTTTAATCTGTTTCCCCATGTGGACTCATAGAAAAATACCAGAAGAGACTTCTACCTTGGAAGCTTCCCTATACTTACTGATTTCCCAGGTGGCTGTCCCAAGGCTTAGCCAAGGCCAGGTTTCCCTCATATCTGCATAATCGCAAAATGCTAAGCCCAAAAAGGCTAATACAAACCATCTAGGATAATAGTCTCATTGCTCAGTTTAAAAAGCAGAAGTCTAGAAAGAGCAACTGATATGTCCAGGCTCCCTCCACAGCTGCAATGGCAATGCCCAGGGAGGACCCAGGGCATTTGATCTTGTCAATGGAAATCTCACTACCCAGTGGCATCTTCATAGTTTTTGCAACAAGGACCAATAGTTTTGCACAACCATTTGGGTTGTTCTAATCTAGTGACTACAATGCCAGACACTAAAAAAAAAAAAGGGAGAATGACTTAAAACAATTATGATTCCACCAAACCATCTTGCGTTTTTCTCTTAGGGCTGGGAATGGAGAGGTACAAACATTCTCCAACCAAAGCTTGACCTCTATTTGATTGAGAGCAACATCTGGTCTCCAGGTTGCCAGTGGTGTTTCTCCTATTGAGAGGTAGCCAATTGCAGACAGATGTGACATTTCCGCAACACATTGTGTTGACATCACTGACATATACCTTATTTGAGCATTGGGCAACCAAGCTTCTCAACACCTTTAAATCCAAAGCAATCCCAGCCCAATAGAGCCCAAAAGTTATTTTCTGCACAGACTTTTCCATAGACAGATGCAGAAAGAGTCCAGATCCCATGCTAACTAGCCCCCATCCTTTTTCTGCCCCATATCCTGTCACTTAAGCCCACAACCATTCCCTTTCATACAGTAAATGTGAATCACAGAACACAGAGCTAAAGTCATTTACAGATACATGGCCTACAAAAACAATGAATACACCTTAAATTTCAGCCACCCTAAAAGCCCCTAGACAAAACACTTTCTTACAGCTGTCATACAGTGACCTAATCCTCAAAGCAGGCCTCAGCCTCTCCCTTCTCCCTTGTCTCTTAATCTCACCCTATCATGACTACTCTATCCCCTATCTGGTAGACTTATAGATACGGTTACATCCAACTGCCCAAAGAGGAACCTTCAGTACAAAACAGGGACATGGCTGACTATAGGTTACTTAAGTCCATTGTGGCACAGCAAGGATTAGAACCTGGGTCTTGATACCAATTCCTGTGATTTTTCCAATGGATCAAAAAGAAAAGTCATACAATCACTTAAAAGTTATTCATGTACCATGAAAATGCATATTGCTGTTATTATTGTTAATTGCAACAGCTGGAATTATCCTTTCCCAGAAAAGTGGCTGCAACAACTCCTTATTTTGTGAATCATGTGAACATGAAGGGCATCGCTTAGACTTCCTTCTAGACATGTTCTATGATTTAACTCTCCTCATTTCCCATTTTTGCCTAGGAATAGTATTTACCAAGTGCTTATTGTGTGCCAGGAACTATTCAAAGTGCCATATATGAATTAGTTCATTTGCTCTTCATCTGAGATGGAAACTAGTGTTACCCTCATTTTACAGATGAGCAAAAACAAGCATAACTAGTTATGACAGAGACAGGATTTGAACCCAGACAACTGCAAGAGCCCATGTTCGGAAGCATTTTGCTATTTTGCTACACGCCCACAACACACACACTAAAAGTCTCTTATCCATGTGGTTAAGTTCAATAGTTGTTTAAATAATTCAAAAAGTCACTAAAATGATAAACACATACCCACATTTATTCTAAACATTTATTTTATGTTGAAACAGTTGTTTTTCAGCAACTCATAATTTTTGAGTCTTTCAAAGCCATTCAACATAGTTTTTCAAACCACAAGTCATTTTTTGATGGGACGCATATTTCAATGACTTACATAATTATAAGAGCAAGTTTTAATGGGATTAAACAGATCTTGGAACATACACAAATTAACCAAGAGCATTCAGCAAGCCACAGGCATCGTTGAGAATGAATAGAAAGAAGGAATGGAAGCTGGAGGCATGGTTCAAGTGGTAGAGTACCTGCCTAACAAGTATGAAACTTGAGTTCAAATCCCAGTACTGTCAAAAATAGGAAAGAAAGAAGGAAAACACCAGTTAAACTAGAGAACTGAATAAATGAGACTGCTACTTTCTGCTATATCTAATACCAATATGCTATTATGCTATTAAGTATGTATTATATGGCATACAGTATTGAAATTCTACTACTTCTAAATGAAAATTAATTAAAAATTAGTTATCTTAACTAATGGCTTAGATAGAAAATGTTCCATCAAATCAGCAAAAGCGCATGACAAAGGAAGAGCAAAAAAAGGCTTAGGAACAATAATCGTGGAACAAAGAGAAGAAAGCCAGGACAATTTGGCATTTTCATGCCTAGGTGTGCTGGAGAATGAATTACAGAATGAAGCTGAGAACAACTGAGGGAGATGGATGGATTTTGTCGTACTACATAATGACTTTAATTCATTTGAAGTAAGCAGAACATCCCTGAGTAAATAATTATCAGGGAATTAAATACTTATCAGAATTAAATACTGACTCTTGGCACCAAGGTTTTAACATCTTCTGTGTACTGAGGCTATAAACTTGGGTATGTTCTCCAAGGAAAAGAAAAGAGAAAAGGAAGAACAGATTTTTTAAACAAGAGCAGAATCTTCCCAACACACCAACATGAAAAAATTAGAGACCTGAAGTAATACAGTAGAAGGGTGTCCACACTTCCCTATCATGACAGCTGGCACCCTTTAAAAAGCTCAAGATACAGCATAAAGCCATTATCCTTTAACAATTCTAGTGCCAAGTAACTCTAGAAATGCCCTTGCTCCTTGCTCTCCAGGGTCTTCCCTCCATGATTACTCTAGGACGATGAGGAATGCCTGTTCATTTCAAGGGTGTTAGTACCTTGAAAAGAGAAAGTTAAAAACAGTCACAAACAAAGGAAAACACTGCTCAGTCATCCAAAACGTCCAATTATCTTTGTACATCAAAGGCACACAATTAAAGAGTCCATGTATAAAGATTAATACAGTTTGCCTAACAGAAAGGAAAGAAGGCAAGTCAAAGAGGTATAGGCAGGATTAAAAAGAGACAATTGCCAGAGAGGGAAGACAGATGCCTTAGAGTGTTGCCATTGAACATGACAGAAAGGCTTGCATGGGCTGATGAATCATGGGTGGATTTATGCCTTGTGAGTGACTCTGCTAACCCAGCAAACTGGTTCAATCTCTCTCTAGAAAAGAGATACGCTTGGTGATCAAGGATCACTGCTACAGCCTTGCAGTAGCTTTCTCTTCACCCAGTGGCAAAAAAGGAATGTCCCTCCCCTGTAGGGTTAGACTTCACTGTCAAATCTACATTTTGCCCCGAGTCCAGTGTTTCTGGTATTGCAGCAAACCCTTCATATCTGTGTGTTTCCCACCCACAGACTCAAGTGACCTCAGATTGAAAACATTTGGAAAAAATTGCATCTGCACTGAATATGTACAAACATTTTTCTTGTCATTATTCCCTAAGCAGTATAGCATAAAACAAATTGCATAGCATTTACAAATTGTATTAGGTATTAGGCATTGTATTGTATTAGGCATTGTATTAGGTATGAAAGTAATCTAAAGTGGATTTAAAGTATACAGGAGGCTATACATAGGTTATATGCAAACTGCAACATTTTCATCTTCAGATTTTGGTATCTGTGGGGCAAAAGGGGGATCCTGTAATCAATCACAAGTTCACACATATCCATCCACCTGTAGTAATGGCAGCTTGGCAAATACCACTTGCAACTTCCCCATTCCAGCAAAGCAAGTTTCCTACATCACAGTCCCCACATCAGCTTCCATTCCTGTCTCAGAATGAGTAATTTTCTTTCAGGTGAGAACCCCACTCAGTTTTTCCATTTCCAGCTGTCTGTGCTTCAGGCAGAGAACCTTACTGAGGATATGCCAAATGTGTTACCTTTTGCACTAAAACCTTCTTGAGATTTAGCTGCATGAATCAGAGTTTTAGGTATGTAAGAAAATACAATGAAGCAAATAGTAACAGATATGTACATTCCTGTTTCTTATTTTCCCAGCAAACCTCAAAGCCCTCTGCTTAGATGGGCATCTACTGTTTACTCCAGGCTTTTTTATTTATTGCACTGTTGCTTTGCACTTCTTAGTTTTTGTACTTTTACAAAGTGAGAAGTCTAACAGAATTGCAGCAATGGAAGAAATAAGTGACCCATGCTCCCCAAAGGTTGATGTGTTTGCCGGATTCATTGGTCATCTATAAATTCATGGATGACCTTAAGATATCTGCTCAAGGTAACATGTATTTGTACCACCATGGAATCAGACATCATGTTTCCAGATTTTAAACTGTAATGTTATCTCTCCTGAGGTGTTTTACTTTTCTTATTTAATAGGAACATGAAGAAAAAAGTTGCCACTCTTACTTAAAGTAATATTGTTCATTTTATCTCTTTCGGAAAATCAGAAAGAAATTAAAAATCATCCATAATCTCATTCTTCCTTAAAGCAGCTGCCATTATCATTTAGTTGTGTTTATTTACTGATCTTTTCATGTTTTATATGAAAATGATATTAGGTATACAGCTAACTTCTTTAATAAATATCTTATTGGAAATGTTTTTCCATACCGTTTAAACTTTACCAAAGTCATTTAGGTGGCTATATGATACTCCAATTTAAAGATTTGTTATCATGCTGTTTGCCCCTCCCTTTTACAAGGCTTCTAGCTTGCTTCCATGCCTTTTTCTCATCTACCTCACTGTCATCACAACTTTGAGGATAAATGCTCGAGCAAACTCATGGTTGCTTGAGCGCAGGCAAGGTACTTGATCTATCTGCAAGGCATCTGGTCTGTCATCCACAAAATGAGGACAGTAATAGTGTTAACTCCCAGAAAAGCTTGAAGAATTAAAGGGTTCATTGTGCAAAGTTCTTAGAATAGTGCCTGGAACCTCATAAATGCAATAAAACTTTTAATGAAGAGATAAGTAAATCTTTAGTTCTTGTTGTTCACATAGGACAAACATTAACTCAGTACAAATTTTGTTTCCAGCCTTGTGCTGGAAAAAGGAAGGAAAGACAGAAAACTGTAATAAGCTCAGGTCATCTTTCTCACAATTAGTAAAGCATTTAGTAATCCTAGAGAGGTCACAAAACAGGTGTCATTTCTACCCTCAAACAAACAAACAAACAAAAAACCCATATACCTCAACTGATCTGTTCAAAAAGAAATGCTCTTCTTTCTGCAAATCAATAGCTAAATATGCAGGTAATTATTGTCTATTATGAGAACTAGAAATTCTACCTGCTAGATCATTGTAGAAAATTCTTATCTATTCTTAAGACACAGTATTCTTTAAATAAGGATTTCATAAACTTTTATCATTTTATAACATATATGGTTATAATTTATGCTATGTATTTTTTGTTGACATATATATAATGGAAAAAAGAAAAGCCACCTAAACTCTAATTATATAAGTTAAACACAATTTTTTGTTATTATTTCAGTGTATATCCTTCTAGGTTCTTCCACATTCATGCTTAACAAATATAGTTTCTGTTCAATACTACACATATTATTGTGTAACCAACATTATTACTTAATATATTTCTATAGTGATAAAGTACAACTATATCGTGTTACAGAAATCCATTTTATGAGTTTATAACTGACAATCTCTACTATTGCACAGTTATAAACTTCTTGCTATTATAAACAAATATGTAATAAATGTCTTTCCAATTCTTTCTCTTAGGATATGTTCTTCCAAACAGAATTGCTGATCCAATCATATACATATTTCAAGACTTTTGCCAAATTTCTGGTCAAAGTACCAACACCCACCATAGTATGAGAGACATCTTTGTCAACAGTGACAAGTTTATTCTTGAAATTTTCAACAGTGTGATCACTAAAATGTAATACCTCATAACAATATTTACTTTAATTACTAATAAAAATTTAAGCTTTTAAAAGATAACTTACCTTTAAAAGGCATCAGAGAGTCTAAGAACAAGGAAACAAAGCTAAAAATATTCTTAATACGGTACTTTTAAAGTTGTTTGAAATGTGGACTTCTGAGAGTCTAAAGAAAACTTTTGGCACACACACAAAATTTTGATACATGTTCTAACTTTCATAGTCTATGTATGCACAAAGGTATCTGCCCTAAATTAGAGTAAATGAGAAGTCACAAATTCACCATGCTTGCAACCTACTTCATTAGTATATATCCAGTCAGTCTTCATTTTCCAGTAGCAGTGCACAAAATTAGAACCAATCTCACCAGCAACATCTCAAGCTGTGCTGTATTTAAACAAAACCTTATTCCAGAAAGGTAAGCAAACTGGAAAAGCTCTAGCTTTGGTAATGGATGACTGGGGCAGATGAGCAATTTTTCTTCAAGACATTCGAGGTTGTGAGGTCTAAGAGGGGAGCCCAGGACACCAGCAAAGAAGCAGCAAGGTGGAGTCATTAATCCTCAGATAAGTCACATACAGCTCCAAGAGCTATTAGCCCTTACAGATTTTATAAGGCTTATGGGAGGAGGGGGAATGAGAGCAGGCAATCTCTTTTGAGAAAAACTGCTATAAAATAGCCAATCTCAAAGAAATACACTGGGGGATAGTCATTAGCTTTCCTTACAGATTTTTTCATCTGACAATAGGTTTTAACAGTACCTAAACAGTACCTAAGTGCATTTTAAAAATAATTCCAATTTTCAAAAATGCAATTTATCACCTACTATGTGAAATGTCTTGTTCTCCTGAGACTAAAGATGTTCCATCCAATAAACTACTTTAATGCCTCAGCTGTGGCGCCCTGGGACACCTGGATGTTGGATAGAAAGAAGAACTGATCCTGTGTTGTCACAAAGAATGGTCTCAGAAGGATAATCAATAGATTGGTGTCAACCTGAGGCACATTGAGAGAGCATTGCTAGTGGATTTCTTCCTGACTTTGACGTAAGAATATTGAATTCCATGCTTCCACCAGTGATCTGCATGATGAAATAGTTAGCACAATATTAAGCTTTGCAGGTAACATAAATCTAAAGTGGCTGGCATTTTGCACTGGCAGATTAAATGCCCTGGTAAATTTGAAGAGTGCCCCAAAATAAAAATGATTAAACATGAAAAGGATACAGGAAAGAGAGTTTCACTGGAGAGAAAGAAGCAAAGTGAGCAACCAACTGAAGAAACACAAAGGCCTACTAGTCTTGCAAAAACACAGCAACCAAAATGTGTAAAGAATCAGAATTGAATAGATGGTGACATTGGACCAATAATTGTGCTTCTATTTTAAAAGAAACCATCCATTCGTTAATTTAATTATACTTATCAAGCACCTAAACTGAGTTAGCCCAGGTAACACTGAGCTGTAATATGGAATCATTTTACGTGGTTTTTGTTTGTTTGTTTTGTTGTTGTTGTTGATGCTAGGGTTTGAACTCAGGGCCTCATGCTTGATGATAAATGCTCTACCACTTTATCCACCCTCCGAAACTTTTTTACTTTTTAGCTGTTTTAAAGATAGAGTTTTGTCTTTTCCCTGGGCCAGCCTGGACTACCATCCTCCTACCTGTGCCTCTCTTTTTTTTTTTTTTTTAATTATTCATATGTGCATACATTGCTTGGGTCATTTCCCACCCCGGGATTACAGGCAAGAGCCCCATGCCTATGATGTTCTGGAACCATGGTCTTTTCCATCTCCACCTCCCATGAGTCACAATGTCTTGCCACCATTATTCATCCTCCCAAGAGATCATTTGAAACAATGGAAGGTGTTTTTCTAGCAACCAAAATATAGGGAATTTCTTCTGAGGTTTGGAAAAAGCGTTAAGGCTCTGGAAGATTATCGAGGGAGAAGCACAGAACAATCAGAGTTACAAGGTAAGCCTCAATTGAAAAGATTAAGTAAGAAGGTTTTCAGCCTCAAGAGTGATCTAAGAGTGACTAATGGAGATCACCAGCTATTTTCCATTTACTCAGAGTAGAATTTCTTTTAAATGGGCCTAATCCACTACACAAGGATATATTGAGAGACAATTCTGGGGATAAAGCTAAAATAAGATTTAAGTGGATAACATGGAATCTGCTTTGTAAAATTCTGAAAATACAATAATCCCTTTTGGCTAAGGGTTCACTAGGGCCCCTTTACATAAAGGATATCCTTCCTGACCTCCATATCCCTTCTCACTGACTCTGCCTCTAAGAGCTCTAATACAAGAATGTTTTTCAGATTCTCAAGTAAGTAAATAGCCCATGTCCTTGGCAAGAGTAAACATTTTGCAGACTTCATTCTACTTGTTGCATGACAGTTTATCTCAGCTGCAAAGTGGTCCTAAAATTCTGATTGACAATATGGGGGGATACTAAATTGAAGTATTACAACAAATACGTTTTTAGAGTTTGTAAATAGTTCTTATATAGGCAAACTTTATTTTGTAGATGTTCTTCTTAATCTTGGACATTCATTTATTTCTAGTAACTATTTTTCAAATACAAAAGGCACTATGTATTTAGTAAATTTTTAGAAAATCCATTTAGAAAATGTACAAAACTCAGTGTAAGCAAAAGAAATTAAAAATTGCCCCAAACTCTATAGCTGAAAGGTAATCATCATTCACAATTTTATTTCAACTGGCCTGAGATTCCAGCATCTGTGCTTTCCCTCTGTGACACACTCTTACGCATGTAGAGTCCCAGGGGCTTAGCCAGATTTGGACAACTGGGCTGCAGCATGCAAAAAATAATCTGATTGCTATTCACAATTCCCACAGTAACTGCATTCATTTCTCACACTACAGGCAGAACGACAACATAAACAGAGTGGAAATACAGTGTAATGGGCAGGAATAGAGTATTAGAGTTTCTAAGTTTAAATCTACCCCTTTTATCAGTGTGCGATTGAGCAGGGCAGGTAATCTGTAATGCTCTTTCCTCATCATTAAAATGGCAAAGATTGTGTATCTCAAGAGTTTATTGTTTGAATTAAATAAACATTCATAAAACATGCCCAAGACAATGCCTGCCATGCAGAAGGGCTCAGTAAGTGTTGACTTTTGTTTTTAATGTTATTATTACAATATTCCACGTGAGAACCACTGTCCTGTGTGTGTATCTGTGCAGCCTCCTTATTTAGAAGCTACATACAGTGATCATCCCTTCACATTAGTAATTATTCTACAATATAACTTTTAAATGTCTGCATAAAGTCCATCATCTTCAATTACTACATGTTCTTTAATCAATTCTCTATACAGGCTAGTTAGGTTGTTTACAACTTTTTAATTACTATAAATAGTGATAGAAGTCACTTGTTGGTTTTGGATCATACATTCCATTTTAAAAGCCCTTTCTTTCTTCACTTAGCCCTCAGGGTGATAATTAAAGTATAGTTATTCCTCTTCTTCTTAATATGCACATCGCTGCTATTTCACGTTCAAGCTCTACAAAATTGAATTTAACTCCTAACTTCCTCTCTCTGTCAGTATCAACAACCCCTTCAGCAGCAGATGCTTAAAATTCGCCTTGTCCTTTGCTCTTTCCAATCTTCTGCCTTCTGTATCAGTCGAATTGCAAAGTTCTGTGACTTTTACCTCCAAAATAACTTTTCAGTCCTTTCAATTGCAACAATGACCCAAAGAACTTTTCTATATCTCAGTTCTCACCTTCTCAGTTGCCTTCCACCTTTCCATCTTATCAACCTGATCATGCCTGTCTCTGCTTAAAAAGAAAAAAAAATCCTCCAGAGGTCTATGCTCTCTGTTGAAAACAGCTCAGATCTCTTAATCTGGCACTCAGCATCTTTTTGCAGTCCGTTCCTAGGCTCTAGTCTTGCTCCTTCAGGAATACCATGGCCCTACCTAGACCTGCAATAGCTACCTACAAATGTTTGCTTAGATGGCTCTCTGGGGAGTCCTCTTTCCTCTATCCAGTTTTCAAGATTCAGCTCAATGCCATCTTCTTCATGAACCCTTCCTAAGTTCTACTCCAAAGCAACTCTCTTTCCTCTAAATTCTCACAGTGCCTCGTTCATTTGAAGAGATGTGGTAGGCATACTAAGGTACCCTCCTGACACACGGTGATGCTGGGGTTCTAATCTCCAGTATCTGTGAGTACACTATGGTATGTGTGACACAACACAATATGATTGCAAAGTAATTGAAGTTGTTAATCAGCTGAACTGATCTGAAAATAAAAGCAGCATCCTCAATTGTCAAGTAGGTAGGCCCTGTGTAATCCCAGGACTCTTTAAATCTGGAAAAGGGAGGCAGAAGAGTAGGCATCTGAGTGATGTAAGGCAAGAAAAAACGTAATCAGCCACTGCTGGCTTTGACACTGAACTGGGTCACAAGCAAAACACAGGCAAGATCTTGAAGTTGGAAAAAACAATAGAACAGATTCTTCTCCAAACTTTCAGAAAGGAGCACACTGCTGACACCATGATCTCAGCTCCATGAGGTTCATTTTGGACTTCCAATGTCCAGAAATGTAAGAGATAAATTTGTGTTGTTTTAAGTCACTAAACGTGTGCAAATTTGTGATAGCAGCAATAAGAAACTAACACAAGACTGGTCACACTGTGATGCAAAGGCTATAAATGTGAGCTAAGAAGCACCTGGGTTTCTCTCCCCGGTCTGCCAAGATAGTGTGTCTGGCATAATAGACAGTAAATATTTAACAATTAATTATTTCATTTCTTCACTATGGCCTTTAACACATTTATTCTTTATTGCTTTATGGGAAATTGGCTTATTTGCCAGTATTGAAAATTGTTCGAGTTTTTTAAACCTTTTAAAACCAGGTTCTTAGCACAGTGAGCCAGAAGGAAAGAAGAGAAGGGAAGGAGAGGGGAGAAGAGTGGAGGGAAGGGAGAGAGGGAGATAAAAAGGAAGGAAGGAAGAAAGAAAGAAAGGAAGGAAGGGAAGGAAGGAGGAAGGAAGAAAGGAAATTTCAATAAATTTACCAATTTTTGAGTCGTAGTTTCTGTGCGTCATTTGAAAACGTTCCACAAATCTAGCTATAAAAGGAAGAAAAAGGTTTCATAAAACTTCCCACAGGCTAAATAAAAGTAAATATATTTTGTCATGTTGTATAATTAAATTTTAGCTTTTAATGAATGTTCCCCATCAATCAATGATCTAATTTCAAGTTGTAAATAACGTATGATAATCAAAACAAACAGCAAAAACAGGCTAACAAATTGATACAAATAATTTTCTCTCTAAGGTGTTGATTGAATAAAATGGAACCTCATTGAGATCCAATTAAGAAGAACTCACCAGGAAACCATAAATGACCCAATGCATCTTGTGGGTTTACAGAAATAGCTCACAGAGTGGAAGAAGCTGTCTGCTGGTGTTTTTGCTTTTTGTGTTTGCCCAAAACATTGTTTTATAAAGAAGTCTTAGAAATAAGTTACACATTGACATCAAAGTTTCACATTGTAGACTCAAAGAAAGGAAGGAAAGGTAAAAACAAAGGAGAGTCATGGACATTCTCTGCTCTGTCCCATGCATCGCAGTTAATTAAGGAAATCTGAAGTTCCAGCATGTGAACTCTAAAATAATCCAACAAGCTGTGTGCACAAGATCAGGAAAGTGAGGCAATAATGACTTGATTTCAAAACGCTGGAATAAAATCCCAACTCCAGCCCAGAGTTAAGGGAATTTGTCTCTTGATGAATTAATGAAATGTTTATAGTCCAGCAGGATTTGTTTTTTTAATCTTTATTATGAAATCAATCAATTTCCTGAGATGTAACTTTCCAATTTAATTCTCAAAGAGATAAATTTTTAAAAGGAGATCCTCTTGTGAACAGTCAGCAGATCAGCCCTGATCAACAATGACACATGGTGTACTTTGAAAGTGACAGGTGGCTCTCCCCTCATCACTGGTTTTCTCACATTCAAGGAACAATTTGCTCCTCATCATCACCAAACATCCATTTTACACATAATGGGATGGAGAGTTGTGCAAAGAGAACCCCACAGCTGGTCTCTGTCCTCCTCATCTCCAAGGAGTCAAAATTTGCTCTGACTACATATTTTCAGAGGTTCCTTCTGATTCCTTGTACAAGGAGTTAGTGACTTTGAGAAAAATATAACCCCTCACAAGTCATAAGAAGAGACTATCAGGCTGCCAAAACTTGTGATTCTGGGCTTTTTTATTGTTGTTATTTCTGTTGTTATGGCTATTATTAAGAATTGTACCTAAGAACTAGTTTCTGGAATGTCAGTTTAGTTCAGCTAACTACTAAGACCATCTTTTCCCTCTCATTTCATCTCATCCATATCTCAGTACAAAATAATCAGGATTAATACAATGAGTAGAAATGGACACTTGAGAGAAAAATTCACCAATTATCTCTCTAAACTAGTAAAAGGCCTAAAGCATACATTACAGTATTTATTCAGTAACAACCACTGTGCCATATAGCACTTTGCTTAGTACACCTAATAATACTATTGAGTAATTTCTATAATTATTTTTAAAGATATTTAGATTTAGGGAGGCTAAGAAACATGACCAGAGTCACACACCTTCACCAGGGAGGCTCTTAAGCTATCCCAACTACAACCAATAACTGTATATTCCCCACACAGACTCGCTGACCTCCTCACCCATTCCTCTCTCTCTCTCTCTCTCTCTCTCTCTCTCTCTCTCATTGGAGCTTCCCGCCTATAGACATTTCACTTTCTATTCATTAACAATCACTACTTGCTCCCCACTCAACCCCGCTACACTGCTTCCCACCCCACCACCAATAGCCTCTAACCCAACCCATTCCTGTCCTGAAGCAGTGGAGAGTCTCATGACCCCCAGGCAGGATCTTACCGACTCTCCCTTACCTTCGCCTGACCTCACTATGTTTGTTGATGGGAGCTCCATCTTAGTTGACCAGGGAGGCCACCGAGCTACCTATGCCATTGTCAGCATCGACTCTCTCGGGTACTGCTCTCCTCAAAGAAGGGGGAGTTATGTCCCCCAATGGGTGGATCTTCAAAGAAAACCGTCTGATCCTCCCCTTGGGCCAGACAACAGAGGTCATCACTGCCATCCACAACTCACTATGCATAGGCCCCAAGGCCCTTCTCTCCTTCGGGGTCCGGCTGCACCGGACAAGTGGCCCAAGACATCCCTAGCAGGAAGTAGCCAGAACCGATTCTGCGCCCCTATACCAAAGAATATGGGATGTTTGGCCAGTGGGCAGCCACCCCATGGCGATCAGGGACCCTCCACTTGACTTTCCACTCCACCCCCTCCTTCCTTTCATGGTTACCATGGCAACTCCCGTGCATGGCATTAGAGACTTCCCATTTCATCCTCCTCCTTCCTCTTCCCCTCTAGTTACCATGGCAACTCCTGCTGGCGGGCAATGGGTCCTGACCTATCCTACAGATCCATATTACCCTGAGCTCCTCCCCACCAAACCTTGACCTATCCCGACGCCCCATAATACCTTAAGCTCTTGACTTCACCTAGGCTATAAAAACAGGGCAGGGCTGCCATTTCTCTGGGGAAACTTCTCTGGCCCTGTTCTTTGGGGACGGTGAACCTCACCCAAGAGCGCACGCTCAGTAAAGCTTGCTTAAAGCCTGTTTGCTTTGTTATTTGGCTCCGATTTGGCCTTCCCATCTGCGTCAACCTAACAGTAAAAGGCCTAAAGCATACATTACAGTATTTATTCAGTAACAACCACTGTGCAATATAGCACTTTGCTTAGTACACCTAGTAATACTATTGAGTAATTTCTATAATTGTTTTTAAAGATATTTATGTTTAGGGAGGCTAAAAAACATGACCAGAGTCACACACCTAGTGAGTTATTAAGTCATGATTGGAACCAAGGTTTTCTGAGTCAAACCCTTTGCTGTTCTGCCATCTCCTCACATTTCTTTAATACTGACACACTCATATAACAAATTCAGAGCCATACCACTCTCCTTACCCCCATTCCAACTCTTCTCTATTCTTTAATATCAGTTTTATCTACAAATTAAATATGTGGATTAGGTGATTGAAATTGCACCTAAAGTTAATCTTAACAGAATGAGACCTGGTTTAACTCCAAAACACTCATTGGGCACATTGAAATGTTCCAAGAAGATAGGCCCAGTAATATAAAAGTTATTCATTTGTCACAACCCTACGTAAATGTGTATCAATGATTTCCTTTACTTATTCAAGTCGTTCAGAAAAGGAAACAACTTCAAGTAGAATGAAGAAGAAACTAGCTAACTAATACATGTCTATTTCCTTCATGGTTTGTATTAGGTAGGTAAATTGCCAACTGTCTGTGCTCTTGGGAACAGTGTATCATACTGGTTAAGAACATCAGAATTTGGAAACTCTGATTCCAGCATTTATTATTCGTGAGACTTGGACACAACATAAAATCTCATAAGATCTCAGTTTCCTTATCTCTAAAATGTTAATGATAGTTGTAGTGGTCACAGTAAAGGAGAAGTATAAAGCATTAAATAATCACTTAAAAGTATTATTTTTGGTGTTTTATCTCCAGAATGCAAATAGAAGATACTAACTTGGCTCATATCAGCCAAATTGCTTAATCAGTTGGAACACTGTTCCTTGACTTCTCCAAGTCACTTTTGGACCCTTCCAATAGGTTATTCACAGGCAAAGAAATACCACTAAGAACAGTCACGATCAATTTTAAACATCTGCTGTGTTTCCAAAAGAATATTGGTGGTGGGGAAGGAATAGATCACAAAAGCTACATGTTTTCCTAGGGGACAACTTCAATCATTTTTAGGAAACGTGGGAAATGAAAAGACTTTTGTCCCCCATGGAAAAAAAAGAAAACGGAGGTTCCATAGAAATGATTCCTCTGGCATTTCTATTATAGTATGAGAAAATTACATCTGAGATTTTTATATTCAAAAATAGAAAATTTCTCAATGATTGCAAATTAAAAATGAGAATTTCTTGGGTCTTTTTAAGTCCCAGTTGCACAGTACGAGCCCCTGTGACATACGGCATCTCATCCAGGTCTCCAGGTGTCATTGCTTCGACACCACCAGAAATAAGAGAGAAATTGAAACACTGTTGCACTTACCATCACTACATATACTTCAGCACCTGTGAGAGGTATCTAGGAAGAATGAAAACTACGAACGCTAGATGTAGGGCTTGGGAATCATAACTTCCAGAATTTAACTCAACACTTTCCCACCCTAAAAATAACATCCTCTTACTGCTGTGGCATGGGAAAATCCAATTTGAATAGCTTTTTCACATCAGCAAAGGGCTTTACCACAGCCCTAAAACTGAAACACACCTATGTCAAGAGATCTCATCCCAGCATACTTTTGCATGTTTCCTATGGAAATCCAAAGGAAGTTTCTTTGCAAAGCTCCTGTTATTTTCTCTAAATCCAACAAAATTTGGCATGTTATATGCTAGAGATTGAAGGCAAACTACCCAACACCAAACACGTTAAATGCTTTAATTCCCTGGCAGAATGAGTTTCTTTTTAATGACTCTGTAGAAGCCATGTCGCGGAGTTTCCCTGTCTTTTCCAAGGTAAACAATCACCAAGCCCCCCAAGAGCAAATGCTTTGATGATCAATGTAACTGCCATGTTGTGTGCAACCCTTTACCGGGAAGTACATTTTGGGATAAGAACACCTTCTAACAGACCAGGAAGAGAAGACAAAGAACATGCCTTCCTTTATAACACATTACATCACACATAAGGTATTTCATTAACCAGAATTCCCTGTGCTACTCCTTTCAAGGTTCAAGTCAGACAGTCTGCTTTTTTCATTTTGTATCCAAAGTACTCTAGATGGTAAACAATGTATTTTCATAAGACCAGTTTGGGAGTAAATATTAGCTGAGTTTTTATTGATCCAGACTAGATAAAACCTTCCATTTGACCCAGAAAATCTATGCTCATGGAAAATTAATAAGCAAGAGAATTTAATCATAAAATTCCTGTAATATTTTCATATATTGACTACCAAAATAATACCATTTCCACGTTATAATCCTAATGGAAAAAGAGAGAAACAGAGAAAAAGAGAGAAAGAAGAAAAAAGGAGGAAAGTAAAAAAGGAGGGAAGAAGGGGGGATGGTGGCAGAAAGGGAAAAGAGAAGGGGAATTTAAATGGTAGTGAAAATGTGTATTCCAATCTCAGCTCAACTAAACAATCATGTATACTGGAGGCACTTGATATGTATTTAGTGACTGGATGAGTAAGTGGATAAAAGCTTCAGGTTACTATCAGCAATATTAGTAAAATTAGTAATAATGACCAACACATTTTAGTGCACTCATAAGACAGGCACCCTTTGAAGAACTTTACATGTGTTCATTCATTTAATCTCAGGATAACCTAGAAAGGTAGGTACTATTTTTATCTCTATTTTACAAGTGAGAAAACTGAGCAAGTTGCCAAAGACCACACATCTAGTAAGTAGCAGAAAGGTTTGGACCTGCACAAACCAGAGTCCATGCTCTAACCACCATGTTCTCTGAAAATCTTACTCCTAGTGGCTTAAACAGTTGAAGAGTGCATTGGAAGTCCAGAGGCAGAAAGAGCTCCAAGGATTGTATAACAAGTGATCAATATCCTTGCCTCAAAAGCACTCAAGTTGTTTCCATCTATCTGTTCTACCATATGCACTGCTGGTTTCATTCTAAAGCAGTTTCCTCATTGCTCACACATTGTCCTTATTTGCAGGTGGGAGAAGAGAAAACTTGTCCCTCAACATTCACTGGAGCTTAAATCTCCATTCCAATCTAATTGGGAAAACCGAGGGAACATATCCTATCTTACATATCCTATCCTAAACCAAAATATTCATCAAGACAGCGACACAAATTGATTACGTCAGATTATTCCTCTTTGATGGAATGATTTGAGAAGATTCAACCAGATTGTATTTTGGTTTAGAAACGGCTATCAATGAAGTCTACAGAAAGACCAACATATTCTGTCTCCAAATAATCTTGTTATAATGATTTCATCAAATATTTTGTGAATTACAATATCATTAGGTTTGCCTCTAATTCTGGTATCCTATAATCTTTTGAATTTATTCAAATTAACATTTCTCAAGGGGAAAATACTCCTAGGAAATATATGCACATACCTGAATTTTTCTAATAAAGCACAATTAACTTGGCAATTTAGAAGGGAAAACATGATGAAGGAAAAGGAAGACATAAGTCATTGACCTTTCTTTCATTGTCTTAAGAAGATATCATGACCTATGATATACCCATGTTTGTGTACATGATGAAAGAAGAAATAAAGGTGTGGCCTTCTCAGAGATGCTATACCAGATCTTTGATTCAGTTGGTCTTACAGCGAACATTCAAGAAGGTGCCCAGGTTGTCTTTACATTGCCATCTGGCAGGCAGGCAGGATGAGTATCCATATTATCAGCTCGGGATATGAAAATGATGCACCCCAATAAGGCAAAGAGGCACTTCTCACCAGTGGAAGAACTCTGACTCCGTGCAAGTGGCATTGACAGCTGCTGTATGTTCCTATGGAGACCTGGGGATCTGGAAAGTCTTCACTTGGGAGCTTGCTTATTGTCTTCTGCTTTCTGTAACAGTTTTCAGTTTCCATATCCTTTGCCATTAAAGAAACATAGTATAACGATAACTATGTCTACTAGCCTTTTACCATCAATCACATCACTGTCCCATGGAGACACTCATGCAGTTACACAGGAAATTGGACAAGAACAATTTGGGAGTCAATCATTTTCTGTGAAGTCTCTATGTATTGAACTGAGAAGTAGCTAAAAAGCAGTTTCTCTAAGGTGTTCTGTATGATCCTATTGCTTCTAAGAGCACCTAAATAATTGAAGGGGTTCACTTAAGAGTATAATGAGTTAAGAACACCTATGTCTTGACAGTCAGAGTAATTCCCCATTGAATCAAATCTTTAGAAACTCGCTACTCAAAAAGTAGTCCATAGACCAGCAACATCTATTGAAATTCAGCATCTAATTTTTAACAAGATCTCCAAGTATTTGTCACACACATTGAAGTTTAGGTAGCTATGTTTCTTTGAAGGATTGTCTTCTCTGGCTTTTAACAATTCATTTCCTCTCATCCCTGTCATTGCATAGAAAAATCATATTGGGTCAGACATACACCCATTTGCAAATACCTGTCCCTAGAGTCATATCTTTAGAACAATGTAGTGAAAGAGATAGACATATGTAAGTAATATTCCCCGATAAATACATGGAGTACCTCTGAAATTCTAGATATTCTCAGATTAGGAACTACTGATATTCTTATTATATGATTACCAACGAATAGAAGTAAAACTTAAAATGTTCTTTTATAAAACCATGTAAAAATACAAGGCAATATGCTATTGTTTGAACATGGTTTGTCACACATGTTGAAATTAAATCCCCACTGTGAGGTATTAAGAGGATAAAAGTTAATCCCACCCTGATGCTTAGAAGTGAGACCTTGGGGAGATGAGTAGAATTAAACAAGGTCATTGAGATCGGGCCCCATGACTGAATACTGGTGGCTTTATAAGAAGAGGGAAAGAAACTAGTAACATGTATATTAAATGTTAATATATACATATATACATGTTCTCCCTATCCCTCACCATATGGTGCCTTGTACCTACTTGGGACTATGCCAGCAAGAAGGCCACCACCGGATGTGACCCCTCAAACTTGGATCACATCTGTGAATCACAATAAACCTCCTTTCTTTATAACTTACTGAGTCTGTGGTATTGTGTTATTAGCAACAGAAAACAAACACAATCCAATTTAACTAAATGAGAGTATTTAGCCTGAAGTAAAGGGACTTGAGAAGACATTACTGCCATCCTCCAGTGCGTGCAGGTCAGTCATGTGAGAAAGGACTAATGCTCTGTAGGAGAATAGAAATAGAGCAAAAAAGGTGATGTGTCAAGAGGCAAATTTCAACCATATTTGCAGAAGTCCTTGGCAGAACTATCCATGCTGTTGAATGTGTTGCTCTGAAAATTATCCAAACTGCACTGATAATAAGATCCTTTTTGTGACTATGGCCTTCATGATCCCAGTACTCTGCATCTCTGACCATCCTTCTCCTCATCCACTGTATTAACCGCATCACAGCCTAGTGGTGCATGTGTGTAGTCCCATTACTCAGGAGTTTGAGGCTAGAAGATCCTTTGAGCCCAAGAGTTCTAGACCAGCCCGGGCAACATAATAAGACCCTATCTCAAACCAAAAAGGACAACAAAAAAAGAGAATCTAACCTCACCACATTAACTGCCTTCTCTTTCTCTGACACATACACCAAGCCCAACCCACCAAGAGGTTCTGCACCTGGTGCCACCTCAGTCTGAATGATTGTCCACTGCCATTTCCATGACTGATATCTTCACCCCAATCAAGTTCCTGCCTGAGTGTCCCATCGTCCTGTACATGAGGCTATTGCTAACTCCTCTACCTAGAGTAATCCTTCTCCCTCATCTCGCTCTCTACTAATCAGTTATGCTAAAGTAATACACAACTTCAAATTCTTAGTTGTCACAATTATGAGTTATAGAAGTAATTAAACAAGGCTGAATCACTAAGCTCTTGGTTGGCTGCAGGTTGGCTGTGGCTCTGGTCCACACTCCTGTTCATTTGACAGAGGGAAAAAGCAAGAATCCAGGCTCAATCCTGTGATCATTGTAAATGTTTCTGCCCAAATTAGGAAAACCTAATGGGTGTTGGATTTTATCAATGTGCATGTCCTACTAGTGATATTGTACCATAGCCTTGCAAGATGTTCCCACCGGGAAAAACTGCATAAAAGGCCCACGCAATTTCTGTATTAATTCTTACAACTTGCATGTGAAAATGCGCTAGCTATCTCAAAATAAAAAGACGAGTTCTTTAAAAATTACTCAAATGTAGCATGTGTCACATCTACTTTCATTTTATTAGACAACATAAGTTACCTGGGCAGGCAGGACAGTATAACTGCCACAAGAAAGCACAGCAAACTTCCTAACTATAGATGAGGATGTATAATTCATTTAATCAGATCCTATCTGGAAAATAGAAATGATGTAGGGTTTTTCAACAGAGATAATTTAATATAATGAATTATTATATTAAAATCATTCTGGAAAACTAAAGCAGCAGAAAAGAACACTGAGATAACAAAAATAGTAGCTGCAAATAAGTGCAGGGAACTAAGGAAAGAAGTTGACAGATAAGGCATTGGAAGCTTGGAGGAAGAGAGGCCCCAGTGAGATAAGACTCAGAAAAAAAAAAAAAAGAGATACTTCCCAATTGGTGACTATACTTCAGGAATTTTGAGGACTGACTACAAGCCACATTTCTGTAATTGGTCATAAGACCATTATTGGTAGCTATTACTTCTGTCTTTTATCAACTATTCCATCCCCCTTTGCCTTTAGTTAGCACTTTAGCTGGTTGGGGTTTTTACTTGATGAGGTGACCCAAACCTTCATTTCTAAAAATCCTCATTCTCAAGGGTCCTACCTTTCTACTGATTGCCATAGTTTTTCTTTAACTTTTATCAGAAGGCAGGAGAATCCTAAGAGGTACTCCAGAGACTCCAGTCATGCTGCCCCTGCCTCCAACGTACAGCAGCTCTGCAAACTCCCTTGACAACCAAGATCAATTACCCCAGCCAGCATAGATTCTATTCTTCACCAAAATGGCAAAGAGAGTCTCAGCTTCCAGCTCTTTGGAACCAACGCCATGATGCACCCAGGGAAGTATTCTTCCTTGCCATGAGGCAAACAGAACTGCTACCATTCTGAGTATAGGAAGTAAAAATTATGAAAGAGGGTTATCAAATGTGATAGCAAGAAGAAACATTTTTACTTCTGTCCTTGAGTCTGGGACCAGGTATCACAGCTATAGGAGAAAAACTGCCATGTACTGATCACTAATGAAACCCCAGAATGTTGTCTCCTGGCTGGAAAATGAACTCAGTCCTTAGTTGGTCATTCCATCATTCTGTAAGACCAACTGCTTCTTGGTAGTGACACACATGATAAATCCCTGATGATGGAGCTAATCTCCTTGATCTCCCTTCCTGCCATACTGGACCTTTCTTCTCTCCACAGGTGACTATCTCCATTCCTATTATATTTTTGGAAACTTGGGAAGTGATTTGGGCCAGAATTTTGTTTATTTCTTTACCATCACAAACCCTCAATTAGAATTGCTTTGGGCCCCCAGGAATTTGCTTCATTCCAGAGCCAGTGTCTGTTAACCCATTATCTCAGTATTTCCCTTTCTCTAGTATTTCCCTCTCCTCTTGCCCTTTCCCACAGTCACTCATAAATGGAAGTCATGTGAATAAACACAATAATACAAACCTGCCAAACTCACTCACCTCCTTTATTTTTCTTCATGTAACACTCACCACTCTTGAAATTAGATCATTTAAAAAATTTGGTTATCTTTTATCTTCTATCTTCTGATTAAAATGTAAGTTCATGAAGACTGGAAATCTTAGTCATCATTGTTTCCCCAGTGGTGCTTAGTACAGTAGCTAAGCCCAAATAAGCCTTTAATAAATAAATTTTGAACATAAATATTTCTGGACGGCAGTTTCACAATGTATATCAAAAGCCTTCAACGCCTGTATAAAGCCTATAGCCTAAAATTTTAACATCTACAAATTCATCCTTTTAAATGCCTACATCTTATTATAATTCAGTATTGAAAGACTTGTTAATTATAGCATAAAATTTGAAAACAGGAAAGATCCAAAAATACAATCAGAGATTATTGATCAAATATTTCAACAAATAATTACCAAGTCTAAATTCCAGGTGTGAGTGTAGGTAAAAGGGAGCAAGAGTTAACAACAACAACAAAAAAGATACAATCCTTTAAGTATCCCAGAGCAATTGAGAGACTATTTTACTTTTTATTTTTGTAATGTAGCAAATAAGTGAACATTAGCTTATAGGCACTCCACTAATAACAGAAATAATAATGAGGATATTTTACATTTGCATAGCACTTATAACTTTTCAAAGTAATTCTCCAGCCATTATATTTCTTAAAATTAGGTCAGATTAAACTGCACTTGAAGTTCATTATTAGAGCTTTTCTGAGAAGAGAGTTGAGAGACTGTTGGCCCTTTTACATTAATTATGGACATATAAGTTGAATTAATCAAATTCTGCTGTATTTGCTATTAAGGTCAGTTGAGTGGGAAAAAAGTCACTCTGCAGGGTTTCAAGTAGGATACAACAGAGAGAATTGCACAAAAATTAATAAATAAAAAGTTCTTGAAATGATTTTATTTTTAAATGAGTCCTAAGCCCATTGTCTGGATGAAGCATCACTAATAGTCTTTAAGAACACCACCATTCTGCAGATCAAGTTCATTGGCAGAAATAGATTTAGGGTGAAGCTAATGAGACTCCAGCTGCAAGGCCCCTTACTTGCATGAGCCCCATTCAAAGCTCTGAGAAAGCATCTGATTACCATATGTCTTTGTAAACTTTACAAAAGCCTTTATTTTTACATTCACAGTTTAGACTGGCATCTCTTTTCATCGAACTTTCTCTTATACATTTTTCTTTTGTCAGGTGGTGTTAGAGCAACCTCAGGCAGATTCCCAGAGAGTATGCATGGCCCCAGGCGAATATTTTTATGAGCCCCCTGTGTAAATAAACTTTAAATTTTATTTAAAATATATTATAAGTGGCAGAGGCCACTATGAGAAGGTGACCAGGAAGTAGTCAGGAGGTCTGGTAGAGATGAACCAATTCGGGTTGTAATACACATGTGCATGGAAAAACACAAGGAATCTCCCTGTACTGCTATCTTTATCTCAAACTAGCAAAAATGCCATGTTTTTCTTATTATCTCTTATGTTTTTTTCTTCAACAAAATTGAAGAACAAGTAAGCAAATATAAAAATGATAAAATAAAATTAAAAAACTTAATTCCACCAAAAATATATTATAAAATCAATGGGATATGCAAACTATAATGATTTAACAATAAAGATTTAGAATAATAGGTAAACAAGAGAAATTGGTGCATACATTTGTTGTCTAATCAAGGCACATAAAAATCCTTTGTAATTCCCAGGCACCAGCTCTTCCAATTTAGGTAAAAGAACCATCTCTTCCATTGCTTTGTAGTCAAATATATGATTCCAACTAATTTCAAGACACCTGCACTATTGGAAAAAAAAAAGTAGAAATGCTGTTAGCACACACAACATCATGGCTTCTCAAAATCTGTTTGTATTGCGATAATATTGATCCTCTAGCCTCTGCATTAGTCCCCGAATGCTGTATGTTCAATGTTATCGATTACTCATGATGTCACATCACCCATTGTGTCACGTAGGAATACTGACCTTCTGTGATTCTCTCAAAATTTGTTACTGGGTCTCATTGATGATAACCACAAATGAAAATCTTACCTAAAGCATGCAGGAAAGGGTGAACAATTACTCTTTTTCTCAGATCATGTTAAATTTACTATTTATTATTGTATAATTTAAATACAAAACAACACATAGGTGTATTTTTCCTCTTAAACAATTTGGGCTGGAATCATTGTGACTTTAAAATGTGGTCACTTACCATTCTGACTATACATTGGCCTTCCACACAGTGAGGAGAAATGGAAAGGGGAGAATGGTGGGAAGGAGAAAGTGGTCTCATTTTTATAAGGAATGTCCATCCCTTTTTCAGCATGGTCTAAAGAAATGACCTGGGAGAGCGTGGCATCACCCTAACTTCCACATCACATTCATAAGAGGCACGAGACAACATCCATTACTGAGCAATGGTCCTGAAAACCCTTGAAGGGTATGGACACAGCCACCCCAGAGGACAACCTGGCAAAGCCTAGATGTGGAGCCTAAAAAGGGGTCAGTGAGAGAGCCCTAGATGTTAATGGCAAGGGTCCTACAAAGCAGAATCCCACAGCCTCCCCAGCTGCCTTCAGGTCCTACATACCAGAAGCAGGACTGCAGTTCTGCTGAGATCTACCAAAACATAGACCCACACCCTCAGCTCAAGCTCAAGGTTTAACAGTAGACTGTCAGTAGCTCAGAGACCTTAACTCCTCTTCTGTCTCATGTTAGTCACCACGAAAAGTCCATTAGCACTATTCCAGCGTCTGATATCTTAGATTATTCTGAAAGAAATTCCACACTGGCTAATGGATAGAGCTCACTATGCTGATCTGAGTCCCACAAGTCTTTGGGGCATTGGGTCAATAATGGCCAAGAGGTAAAGGGTCAATATGCATCCCAAAGGTTGAAATGAGGACAAAAACACACTGTTCTAATGTAAAGAAGAGTACCCCATCCAGATAACACTGACAGTTCAAGCCAGTATCAGCAACCAGAGGGTAGCAGACAATTTTGAGGAAATCACTTCAAGGCATGTTGCCTGAAGGCATGGTGTTCAGGGTGAACACCCTGCTGGTTGGAGTCTGAGGGTAATACTAGCCACAGGCATTTTTAATATTCAGTTAAGGGGATGCCGGCTTGGAGGATTACATTTAGCTAGGGTTTAGTGAAACATATTTATTCAGTTTTATATCACTTGCTTGCATAATTAAGTTACCACCAGTCATCCTAATGCAGATTCTACTTCCAGGAATTTCTATCATCCACTGTGACAATTTACTCAGCATTATATACAAAGACCCATGTCAAGATAAGACATTAAACCATAAGAATATATGTGAGGACAGTGACAAGAAACAAGGTTTGAAAGTAGAGAGCCAGAAGCTACTCTGTAGGACATGTTTTGAATCCTCATTGTTCATACATGAAAGAAACATAATAGTTGTCCCGAATTTAACATTGAATTTAATAATTTCCATTAAATTACCATAATCAGGGCATGAAACCAAAGAAGTTTCCAATGCTAGTGGACAGACTGAATTATCTTTTTGTTTTCTATTCAGACAATGTTATAAAAGCCCAACTCCAAAATGTATACAACCAAAAATATAGGAAAAATATTATAGAATTATCACAGTGTATCTATTAATGGAGCTGTGATAGTTCTACATTTTGTGATGTTTGTGAAAACAACTTTTCAATTTTATAACTTGCTGTGATTTCCTTTCTTGTTCTAAGTAAATATTTACTTTCATACCTAGTTTTGAATTCAGTTTGTTATGGAAGGGCCAGCATTGGTGGTATAGGTGGTAAGCATAGCTGCCTTCCAGTTTGTTAGGGAAGCTCCTCAACATTGTTATTTCCTGCCTTTCAAAGCCTACATCTATCCCTGTTGATAGGGTCACCCTTCAAAATAGCTGACTTGTCAATTGAAATTTGTCATTGGCTATAAAGACTTACATATAGATTTATGAGCCTCTCTGGGTAACAAGTATACTATTTACTCCCCAGAAGGAGCCATTCACACTTAAAATAAAAAAAGCTATACATTCATACCAAATGAGACTTTCACCAGATGTAGATATGCACACAACTAATCGCTAACCTCTTCATCCTGACAGTCAGAAGACTGACAAATGCAGAGCCTGGCAGGATTCCTGTTCCTGAGAATTCATTTAATTCCTAAGCAAGGTTTACATTAATTTTATCTTTGTTTTCCTACCAGCTCCTACTTTCATGGAATTCTCTTGGGAGAAGTTCCTAAAGTATTGAGGACTATTATGGCCAGCTGTGCAGAGCTGGGCTGTGGGCCAATGTGTATAAATGTGTGGAAGGCCAGTGGGTCAGCAGATTCCTGGCGGGTTTCTGCTCAGGCTGCATCCTCTGAGGGGAGGTTCTTCATCACTGGGGAAACCAACTCCCACAACCCACTAAGCTATATATGACCAAAAGCACACCCCGGTGGAGTTTGAGCATTTGAGTTTAGGGTGGTCACTTTTAATGCAGCAGATGGAAGAGAAGAGCAGGATGCCAGAGGGAGATATAAAACTGGAGCACTCTAGCATTAATCTTATATAATCTGATTTTAAAATAAATTCCATGGGACAAGGCAGGAGTAAGATAAGATGCCTCTTGTTGTAGCCATTAAGAGTAGAGTGAGTTACTACTAGGATCTTGCTGTAGACTTAGCTTCCACAATTGAACATATTTATTCTCTGAATATGTATCAGTCAAGGTAATTAACATGAAATGTGTCAACAACAGAAAAAAAATAAAATTTCAATGGCTGACAAAATACAAACTTACTTCTAACATGTACGTAAGTCCAATACGCATTCTTGTAGCTTGTTCTCCAAATAGTGACTCAGGAATGAAGATTGCTCCAGTCATGAGGCTCTGCCATGTCCTTGCCCTGGAGCACACAGCTGTCAGATAGGAAGGTCAAAAGAAAGGAAGGCCATGCAGAACTTTGCATCTGTCAGGGCTTTGGGGTGGACATTATCATTTCTGCCTGCATTGCACTGGCCAGAATTCCACCAGATGGCTTTATCGAGCTGGGACATACCACTGCAGTGACAGGAAATAGGTATAGTGCTTCTGGCAGTTTCACCATAAACCAGCTAAACCTTCAGGTCTAATGTAGGTTTTCCATACATCAAGAAATACATTTGCATTTTGAGGAAACTTTCAACATCTCCAACAGTTGCTGGCAATAATTTTTCTTTATGCTTTAGTATATAAAGGTTTGAATCTGATTTGTATAATTCTTTTTGTGTTGAGCAAATCAATTTAACATCTCTTTTGTCTTTGGTTCTAGCTGATATTTACCACATGTACTGAAGCTGGTAGAGTAAATATTTCAAATTCAGAAATGTTCTCTCTTTTACTAATCCATTGTCTCTTCCAGGCCTCCTGACTGGCACCATTGATATTCTCTGGACCCCATTGTATTTCATTTCAGTCTGAGTTCCTTCCCTCAGGAGTTTTATAAGGCATTTACAGTTAATTTGGTAACCTAATTTGAGCTGAGGAGTTAAGTTAGTTAATGATGACTTCAAATATTATTATTTCCCTGCTGTGATTTGCATTTAGCCATCAATTTCCAGTGCTTTGATGCAACATTACCTCAATGAGGTTCTAGGGAAGATCCATTTCCTAACATGTTGGGGAGACAATGGGTAAAATACTCATTGAGAGACATATCAGTTTTCTTTGTTCCAATTTTCTCAACTTTTCAATCATGGAAGTTATTTTTTAATTTTTTTGTTTTTTCATTTTTATCATTTCTTTTAGTTTTGTGTATCTTGAACAATTCCTGAAATATTCCTGAAGTAGGGAACTTAAAACCCAGGAGAAGACCAACAAGGGCAATAGTTGACACAGGATTTTCTCATGGCTTCGTGAGACATCTTCATTCTATGGGGCCATCTTATTTTTAATTTTTCATCCTTTCATCGCTCAGCTTTGCATGTGTTTGTTGAACTCCTGATTCAGTGTTTTATTAATCAAAATCAATGCAGTTCCAGAAGTAAATATGAAAATAAGAACTTAACAATCAGTCTCTTTGGGGGAAATACTAAGGTCTCTCTCATTTAAATTAAAGAAAATTTAGCCAGCATCACTGCTTTCTTTATATCAAAAAATTAAATTTTCCCACTTTGGGCTCTGCATTTAAAGAGAAAACAACTTCATCCTCTCAGAGGGAAGGACTTTAAAAAAATAATAAACCAAACAAAAAAAATAAACCAAATAAATCCAATAAGCCCCCTACTAGCAGTCTTAGTTCTCCTCTAGCTTTTCCCTGCTGGGGAAAAAAAAGAAACTTTCCATTTGATTCTCCCTTGCTGACAGTCTCTTCTAACTGCATCACAAATTGAACTTTAAAATAAATAAATGAGTAGCACCAGCTGCTATGGGATGGGAAATGCAGAGATGTGTGAGCAAGACCTTGTGAGAAAGGAAACCCAAGCATTAACTGATCTTAAAACAACCAGTCAGTGCTGCTCAAACAGTCCTGAGACAAAAGGGGAAATAAAGGATCCTCCAGCAATAGTGTTTGATACCCACATCAGAACAAAAGCCAAGGGCTTTGCATCGATGATGTACCAAAAATAGACTGTGAAGACAAATGTAGGTTAACCTTGACCAAGTATCTCTCCTTTCCATCTTCAACTAAGAATACACACACACACACACACACACACACACACACTCTCTCTCTCTCTCTCACATCCTGTATGCACATGCATGCACACACACACACACACATAGAGCAAAACTTGGCTTCTGGAGTTATTGAAACCTGTCCTCTGATGAGCAGTAGCCCCTGACCCTCAGGTTCTTCTCATTGACCAAACATGGTACTTCAGAATGGTGAGCATCATCCATCTTTGCTTTCTATTCCCCCAAAATGTGAATATGAATTAAGAAAATGTGGTATTTATACACAATGGAATTCTACTCAGCCATGTAGAAGAATGAAATCTTATCATTCACAAGTAAATGGATGGAACTAGAGAACATCATTCTGAGAAAGGATAGCCAGGCTCAGAAGACCAAAAATCCTATGTTCTCCCTCCTATTCAAACTTTAGCTATAGGGCAAATACAGCAATGTTGTTGGACGTGGGTCAGATGCTAAGGGGAGAGCACATACGGGAGGAATGGGGATGGGTAGGAAACCCAAAACATGAAAGTGTTTGATGTCCCCACTGCAGACTAATACAGAAACCTTAAAGCAACAGAGGTCAATATGGGAAGAGGATCAGGAGCTAGTGAAAAGGTCGGGCGGAGATGAATCAACTTGGGTTGTAACATATTTGTACATGAAAGCAATGCTAGGAATCTCTCTGTATAGCTATCCTTATCTCGACTAGCAAAAACGCTTTGTCTTTCTTATTATTGTTATGTCTTCTCTTCAACAAAATTGGAGATAAGGGCAGAACAAGTTCTGCTTGGAAGTGAGGGGAGGAGTGGGGGAGAAAGGGAGGGGGTGGAGGGCAGAGGGGAGAGGGATGGGGCGGAGGGCGGGGCGGGGGGGGGAGAAACGGCCCAAACAATGTATGCACATGTGAATAATTGAATAAAAATTTTTTAATGTGAATATGTATCTCATGTTCACAAATGGATCATAAGTTCTTTATGCAACTGGGTACTTTTTATATTACTTTATGTCCCTCACAATGTTTGGAACACCGCTTCAGTCTTCATAGACATTCACTGAGAATAAGGTACAAGTTTGGGATCACAAGCCATGGCTCCCAGGGTCTTTGCCTTACTATTGATTAACTATGTCACAACCTCTCTCAGCCTATTTCTGTACCTGTGTAATTGATGCTATAAAATTCTTTAGTGTCTTCATAACTGAGTTGTTAAAGGAAGGGGGTAGTTTGCCAAGGTAAAAATTGGACAAAGTAACCTAGGCATTTGAGGGCCCCAGGACTCCTCATTTCAATTCTGGCAGCTCTTCTTTTCTCTATTTATATCTTGGAATTCTACATAAAATTTTGCTTAAAGGTAAAACTGTGATGCTTAGAAATATTTGGAAAACATTATTGTGTGAGAACGTGCTTACTAAACTGTGAGGCAGTGTAACTTATTTTTATAGTATTGTATTGAGGAAAAAAGACACTCTCACGTGTACACTCAATGGCTTTTTATATAAGTCACATATAAATGCGTACTCTTTATACACCACCTAGATAAAGATTTTGGACATTTCTTCACATACAAAATTCCGTTATTCCACTCTATTCGAAAGCCCTCCCTCTACCCACACAACACCTACCCACAGGTAAGCGTTGATCTGAGTTCTATAAACAGATTTCTCTTGATTATTCTAAAGCTCTGTATAAATGGATTCATGTAGGATGTACTCTTTTTTATTTATTTATTTTCTCTCTTTTAAGTCCACATCTGTGAGACTCATGCATATTGTTACATATAAGCGAAGTTAATGTTTTTCTTTGTCATATAGTGCTTCACCGTCATATGCACTTACCACAATTTGCTTCTCCGTTACTCATTGACGGTCTATGGAGCTGTTTTCAGTTTGAAGTGATTACAAATAAAGCTGCTGTCAATATTCATATTCAAGCCTTTTTGGTCATCTGTTTTCATTTCTCTTGGATATTAATGAGTAGAATTGTCAGGTTAAAGGGTAAGTATGTGTTTAACTTTATAATAAACTATCAATACATTTCCCCAAGTGGTTCTACCATTTTATAGTCCCAGCAGTAAAGTGAATTTTGAGTGTTCCCAGCATGTAGCAGTGCCAGACCATTTAATTTCTATAATCTTAATAGAGTCAAGCTATCTGATTGTGATTTTAATGTGTATTTTCCTGGTGTTATCATCTTATGTATACATATTAGTTATTTTAATACCTTTTTTGGACTGTTCAAAATTTTTACCCTTTTTAAAAATTGTGATTTGTCTTTTTATCTTAGGCTTATAAAGGATCTTCATATATTGTGAATAAGAATCCTTTGTTAGGTACATATATTGTGAATACCTTTTCCCTGCCTGTGGCTTATTTATTTATTCAGCCCATACTGGGGATTGAACTCAGTACTTTACTCCTTGATCCATACCCCAAGTCCTTTTGCTTTTAGGTTTTTGTTTTGTTTTGTTTTTTCATTGCAGATAGAATCTTCTTTTTGTAAGGGCTGGCCTTGGACTGCATTTTGCTAACCTACCCCTCCTGGGTAGCTGGGATTGCAGGTATGTACAACCATGTTCAGCTGCTTTTTACTTTATAGTGTCTTCGAAGTACAGAGTGATTTTAATTTTCATGAAGTCTCATCTACAAATTCTTTGCCTATGCCAAGATAGACAAAAAAGATTCCCTTGTATTTTCTTCCAGAAACTTTACAAATTTATCTTTCATCCATAAAGCCACCATATAAGAAGTAACTGTTTTCATTTGTTAGTTTCTTATTGGATCTTAAATAAGATATGTGAGTTTAAGAAATGCCACATGGGCAACTTGATTTAAGGCTTAGAATCTTGTGGTGTCTATTAAAGCTGTAGAAGTCTGTAGAGAGTATTTAAATAAAATCTCATTTTTTTTGCCTGTCTAGCAAGTGGTAAAATAGATAGAAGTAGGACACATTGACAATGAAAAGGGAGGTTCACCATTCATAATACTGCAAGAAAAGAAGTGTCAACCAGGACATTCTAGAAAACCCAGGCAAATCAAAGATATCAGATCTCCTGAGTCCTGGTTATACATCATCATGGAAACTTTCTATTAAAAGTGACTCAGTCAACTTCTTTTTTTTTATTTTCTAAGTGTAATCTTAAAAAAATTATTATGGTATATTCACTATACAGAATGGGGTTCATTATGACAATGATGGGTTTATATTGTATATTAGCTTCATTACCCCCACCATCTGTCCCACCACCCCCTCCCCACCCCATTTAAAACAATTACAAGAAGTTTATACCCTCACCTTAACCCCCCCTCCAACTAGTACCCCCCACAACACTGTACCTATTTTACAGTCTTGTTTTCCATTATTAATATTTGAGTTGATGTTCAAAGGTGTCTCAATGTATCCCTGCCATGGGCATACTTTACTTTAGTCCATTCAACCCCTTCCATTACTCTCCCCTAACCCCTTTCCCTCCCACCACCCATTTTTCAACAGCTTTCAGTACACATCCTTATATCTTCTACTTTCACAGATGTTATGCTTTACAATAGTATTGATGCTCTATCATTCCCTTTTCCTTTCCTTCTTTTCCTGTGTTCCATAGAGTAGTTCCACTATTGAAAACATGTTCTAAATCTGAGTTCGTATATGATTACATTTATTTTTGTTTATATGTTTATCTTTGGATCTATCTTCCCTGTATGAGAGGAAACATGTGGCCTTTGTTTTTTCTGAGCCTGGCCTACTTCACTTAACATGATGTCCTCCAATTGCATCCATTAACCTTCAAACCACATGTCATTATTCCTTATGAAGGGCTGACTGTGGGAGGTCCACATGTTCCCCAAAGATGGCTATTAACCAGGGAAGGAAACACCCTGTCTCCTTCCCAAGAGACACCTATTTGTGCCACAATCTTCGTGCTGAAACACACTCCTCCCACTGGCAACAAAAAGATATAAAACCTGACATCCAACCCGACTCAGGGGACTACCGGATTCCAAGTCCCACCACATGCCTGTCTGTGCAGCCTTTTCTATCGCTTCTCTGCAAATAAAATTCCTTTGATCTTTGCTTGAGTTCCTGCCTTTGATTTCTATGTAAGCACAGAACAAGGACCCTCTCACCACCTGAGAATTCCAGTGTATCACTTATGGCTGAGTAAAACTCCATCATGTATATATACCACATTTTCTTGATCGATTCATCAGTTGTAGGGCACCTACAACTTGTTTCCAAAGCTAGCTATTGTGAATAGTGTTGCAATGCATATTGGCGTACAGATGTCTCTGTTTGACTTAACTTTCCTTTGGGTAGATGCCCAAGAGCAGTTTCACTGGATCATATGGCAGTTCTATCTTTAGCTTTTTGAGGACTCTCCACACTGCTTTCCATAGTGGTTGTACTAACTTGCATTCTCACCAACAGTGTATAAGGGTTCCTATTTCACCACATTCTCACTAGCATTTGCTGCTGTCATTACCCTTGATTATGGCCATTCTAACTGGGATGAGATGAAATTTAAGCATCTCTTTTATTACCAGGGAAGTTGAACACTTCTTCATGTATTTACTGGCCATTTGTACTTCTTCCTTTGGGAATTCCCTGTTTAATTCATGTGCCCAGTTTTTCATTGGAGTGTTGATTCTTTGGGGATTGAGTTTTTTGAGTTCCTTGTAGATTCTGGATATTAGTCCCTTATTGGATGAGTAAGAGAGTCTAGTGACTGTTTCTTTAGCTGTGAGGAAGCTCTTTAGTTTGATGCAGTCCCATTTGTTCATTCTTTCCCTTAGATGTTGGGCTTTTTGAGTTCTACTTAGGAAGTCATTCCCTATACCTATATATTCCAGTATGTTTCCTACAACTTCCTGGTATTGTTTCAAGATTTCAAGCCTTATATTAAGGTCTTGATTCACTTTGAGTTGATTTTGGTACAGGGTGAAAGACAGGGATCTAGTTTCATTCTTCTACATGTGGATATCTAGTTTTCTCAGCAACATTTGTTGAAGAAGCTATCTTTTCTCCATTATATGTTTTGGTCTTTTTTGTCAAAGATCAATTGACTATAGATGCATGGGTTTACGTCTGGGTCTTCTATTCTGATCCATTGGTTTTCCTGTCTGTTTTTGTTCCGATACCATGTAGTTTTTCTTGCTATGTCTCTGCAGAATAGTTTGAAGTTGGGTATTGTGATGCCTCCAGTATTGGACTTTTTGCTCAGAACTGCTTTGGCTATTTGAGATCTTTTGTATTTCCATATGAATTTCAAGATTGATTTTTCTATTTCTGTGCAGAATGTCATTGGAATTTTGATAGAGATTGCATTGAACATGTAGATTGCTTTTGGTAATATGGCCATTTTCACAATGCTGATTCTACTAATCCCTGAGCATGGGAGATCTTTCAATCTTCTGAGATCCTTGATTTCTCTCTTCAGTGGTTTATAGTTTTCAACAATGGTCAACTTTTGTAGCAATGCCTGCATTTATTATAACTACAAAGGCAGAACCCAAGTCAGTTGAAGACTGAACTATGGGGTCTTCTCTCCTAAGTCTGGGTCAAAGGACATCAAACACAGTTTTCAGCTTAAAACCCCTTAATTTTGCATCCATGGAGTCTGACTATTGAGACACAACAAAGAATTTTCAACCCTGGTGTTCTATATCTCCTTTGGGGAGCCCTTCTAAAAAGATATATTGTTACTGTTCCAGTTTGAATCACCATTTGGTTTAATTATTATTCGTAATTGGGAAATAATTAGATAAAGTGATGATGTAAACCCCAGTGGAAAATAGACATCTCTTAAGAACTCTAATGTTTTCCGTCACTTAAAAGCAAAGGGATATGACTTACTGGAGGAAAAAACTAATTAGAAAAGCAGACACATCTTCTCTCTCTCCTCATATTTCAGGCATGCTGGCAAGTGCTCAAAAATGATCAGAGAGTGGCCTATTTCTCAAGGACCCCAGGAGAGCATGATAATTTAAATCATCATCTCAGAAAGTGCCGTGAGCACTTGTCTTGCCGTTCTATGATCTTCAGTAGAAAGAGAGAGTTTGGCTCTCCAAAATGGCATAGCCATGCAAAATATTGGCTGAAGGAAAAACTGAGGTCACACCCACACCAAAGTGAATCCAGGCAGGTTAGAATTCCTGCCAAGAGAAACACATTTGAGCAAAGTGAGGAGAAAGAAATGTTTAAGACAATGCATCCCCATCAAAATGAAAACAAGACTTTTATCCAGGGACACAAATCAGAAATGTTTGATAACATAAGGAGATGAGAGGGAAGCAAATGGATGTTCAGATGTGGGGTTAGCAACTTGCAAACCCTAAATCTAAATCCCTCTGTCCAGGACTAGACCATTTTATTTAAAGTGTTAAATTAACAACAACAAAAATCTTTCCAAGAAAGTAATTTTAACAAAAAAAGCCAATTTTATGAAAATGACATCTCGATGAAAGTCCTATTTAAACATTCCCACTTTACAACATAAATGCTTATTAATAAATTACAATGTGGTCATATGAAGATGAAAAACAAGAGGACTTGAAAAGAAAGAACTAAGATTGTAAATATGTTAAAATGCTCTTATCACTTTCTCCCAATTGGTCCAGTTAGACCTCCATCCCTCCAACACTAGACTAAAAGTAAATCTGGCTTTCCAAGACTCAATTATTAGCTAAATAAAACCTTTGTTAATGATCTTAAATCAGCCTGTCTATAGCAGAACACTAGAATGCAAACTCATCTAGGCACAAATTTTAATACTAAATAAAAACTCTGATCCTGAACAGATGTCCTCTATTCTTTCCTTTCCCCCTTTTCCCTTCACTTATGAAAACAGTGAATCCCTATTCCAAGGTGAGCAAGAATGTCTGACTTATAGGATACGTGGCACATGTGGAACTGCCATTCCAAAGGGTTCAAAATTATTCACAGAATTAGCACTCAGGCGAGTCTTTGCTCCCATTTCCTGTGTGGGGAACAGGAAATGTTTCTCTTTTTTCCTCTCCCCCCTCCTGCTTGTCTATACTTTATCCTGCTATACTAAAATAAATCCTTGCTAAAACTTAAAAAAAAATTAGCACCAAAGAAAGAGCTCTGTACTTCATAGTTTGACATGTAAATCTGTGGGTATTGCAGACACAATGAGCCACTCACAAAAGGTTTCTCTGAGATGTGACTGGAGTTGCAACTTAAAGGAGTAGTTGAGTGGGAAAGAAAAAGGAGGGCACACTCATCACAGGCACTTGGATTCACATGTACCCAACATATCCTGGAGAGTGAGAAGGAAGGAGGAGAAATGAGACCTCAGCAAAGCACAGTGTGATGCAGAATTGGGAGTGAGATGCAAAGAGATCCTGGAGACCTAGACTGTGGGAGGTCTTATACATCAGTTCATAAGCTTTCACTAAATAGTGATGATACCTAGAAAAAATAAAGGACTGCTATGGTCTGACCTAAAGAGCACCTTGATAGAACATCTATTTCTGTTGTATTTTTTTTTTTAGAAAAGACTGCAGGGAAGGGAGGGTAGATAAAGCCTTATGATTATTGGGAGCTTTATGTGAAGGGAAAAGAGTTAAATCAAAATCATTAATACAGATTCTCCCAATTTATTCAGGTTCACAGATCAAACCAGCAATTGTTTTTAACAAGGTGAATAAGTGGAAATCTTTGCCTCTACTTCCCATGACTTAATAAATCTCTATAGCAGTAACTATTTTGATTGATGTGACTTTTAAATCCATGATCCATGTCTTGCACCACCAGTAACTGGAGGTCTGGAAAACATTCCCTGATCGGTATTGTTTGAAATTGCCATGGTATAAATACTCTCACCATGACCAATTTTAACTTTCTATGACTAAGTACAATGACCATGAAGGAGATCACTGAAATGACCATGAGGGTGGTTGGAAAGAGAAACATAATCCACTCTTGCAAGTTGACATTAAACAACTCTGCCATACTATTGCACCAACTTTTAATTCTTCCATCTTTAAAATGTGCCTACCTTACACCGTTATTCTTAGGTTCAGTCTCCTTTGACTTTCCAAGGTGAGTATTGCCTTGTAAGATGAACTTGCCTGCGTTCCTATGAGATTTACTGGGTTTTTCCTTGTCCTCCCAGGAAACATTTATAAATCTTGAAATGACGCATTTAATATCTTTCCAAATCCTTACCGGTCATAAGGAGGGTGGGAAAGAAAGAATTAATTAATTTAAATCCATCTCCTCCTTCTAAGTAACAGTTGAAAACCCTATCTCAGTTAAGAGGAGGTTAATAGGTTGAAAAAGAAAGTGATGCATTGCCTTTTCTGTGGCATGCTAGAAAAAAATTAATTGAAAGTCCCATTTTGGAAATCCTTTTATTCATGATAATTCTACTTGTGGTTTTATTTATGCTATTCAGAACAGAATGTTTGGAAATAAACAATGCAACATTTGGGTTTGGTGGGGTTTTTTTGCCACTTCAATAATTCTTCTATAATTAGTGTCATGAATTCTTTCAAAATCAGGAGGAAAAATATTTTAAGAGCATTTTGTTCGTTCTTTGTTGAAACACGGTTTAATATTTATTATCATAATTTTGATTGCTAGTGCACCACCTTGAATGATGTATTTTTTTTACTCAGTGAGCTTATTATTTAGCTTACAGTCATGATTTGTGCATTAATACCATTCAAGTTTATGCAATAACAATCAGAAATTATGATAATAAACATTGAACCACATTTCAACAAAATATGATAAACTCATGTGAGTTTTTTAAATCCTTTCATTAACAAAGGATCTTATGCTTCAGTGACACTTTAATTACCAAGAAATTACCCAAGAAAAAATGTAATTATTTCTAGTAATTGACAGTAACTCTATATGTAACACCTCTTCATGTTAAAATGATTGCTAAAATGAGACCCTTTTTCCCAGACATGTGGTTTAATTGATTGCATTGTTTTTCAAATAAAAGATGATTTTAAAATATCACTAGAGTACATAAGTAATTCCAGTTCAATCGAGAACTGTTTACAGACTTCAAAATAATTTTGATAATGACCAGAATCAATGAAATTATCTTTATAAATTAAGGTTAATTATTTAGAATTCTCATTCTACTTCAACATGCTTTTACCCAGAAAGTCTCCTAGTCTTTCCTAAATCTCAAAGTGGCTATGCAAAAGACCAAAACCTTTATTTATAAGTGAACATTCAGTAAAAGAAAGGCTACTCTCTCAAAAACCAAAGCCATTTTTGGAGAAAATAATTTTGACCCATGTTATCCTTAAAAGGTTAATACTTCATGATTCTGTAGAATCTATTAATAACTTAGATGCATTCTGTAACAAAAAAGATCATGGTTTGAGCTTGTCTATTTCCCCAGCTTCTTATTTTTGTCACCTGGTAGTTTGGTCTAGCAAGAGACCTAACTCAAGATCCAGACACACAATCTCTTCTACAAATGTCTGTTTTTCTGTTACTTTACCACTGCTCCTTCTCTGAGTCACAGCAGAACATCCACCAGATAAGCCTTTGTCACCACATTCTGTTCTGTCCCTTTTGAAACTGACCAACACAGTTGTTTTTTTTTTTTACCCAACAATATAAAACCATGACCCTCACAATAACATTTTATAAAGATAGCTTAATTTAGAAAAAAACATTAATACGATTTGATAGAGAGGGTCTGAATTTTTTTTTTGCACAACACAGACAACTTCTTGTACATTCCTATTTGTTTCAGGCAACTCACCTTCAAGTGTCTCCCTCCTCCTGACATGTTAGGAGAGAGAGCATGAACGTAAAGCAGCAGTAATAAAAGCCTAAGGCTTCTGCTATGTGGACCCAGGATTAGCCCAGGCAGTTTTCTTTGGAAGCGCAGCTCTCTAAAGATTCTGTGAGGCAATTTGAAGAAAAGGTCAACATGGTGATCCCTGCACCCTGGGTCTCTCAACTTTCGTCCAACCAGAGCCTCTGAATTCATGTGCTGTTAGTATTGGACTTTCTGGTTGGTTATAATTGGAGGAAAGTGCTCATGTTTTCTATTTATAGATCAGGAAAATGGGAGTTTTGTGAGTATAACTCAGTTTCACTGAGTTGAGCACCTGCTGAATGGTGATGCTAGGGGTAGAATGTGACACATGGGACTCCCAGTCCAGTGCTCTGTTTTCTAGACTTCTCTATCCTGAAACAGAGAACTGCTCCACAGTTTAATGATCACTCTTTAAACTTATCAGTATGTTTTCTCAGGGCGATGAACTCAGCCAGGGTGAGACCTGAGGCAACAAGCATCACTGAGCAAAATATTGGGCTTGAATCTGGCATACTGCCTTACTGAAATATGCCAGAGCCTATAATAGAATCCTCTTGCCCTTACCCACGTTCCTGAGAACCAGCCAGCCATGCCCTTGGGAACCTAGAACTGGACATCTATGATGTTTACATAGAGTAAGGCACCCTGGTCATTATGGAGCTGGTCACTAGTCACCAGCTGAGGACTTAAGCATAACCTCTTTAGAACCGAGGACTCCGCAAGGATGATAACAATAACACAAACCCTCGTTTACATTTGGATCCAATCCTCCCCAAATATACTGGGTGTCTACCTTCTTCCCACCCACTCACTGCTATCCCCTCTTCTCCTACCCCTGCTGATGGAAGATAGGATTGTCAATGGAGTGGGAAGCCTGAAAGTGTCAAAGCTTTCAGAAAAATTTTCCTGTGTTTGTTTTCCACTTGTCTCAATAAATTTTAAGTTTGACAGGGGAAAAAAAAAGACATTTGATTTTTCTATGTGCTAGAGAGTCTCTCATCACTCAACGAATCCCGTGATCTTTTACGGGATTCTGAGCACTGTGTCCTTCTTCTGACCTTAAACTTTCTTACTGCCTGGAAATAAAGCTTTTCATGTGAACTGCAAAACCCTACAGGTTAAGTTTGCCAATGAGACAGGCAGTGCTCAGGACAGATTATCATCAGAGGAAAACTGCAACTCTCACATCAAACATCATTGGTTTAACGTAAAACCCAGACTTCCTCCCACCCCTCCAGCAGCCCAGGATTTCTTAGGCAGCCAGACGGCAGCAGCACTTAGAGAATGAAGTGCTTTTATTTCTTTTTCATTCGATGTCCCCCACCCCCAACCCACGTTTCTGGCTTGGAAGAATCTCAAGAGGCATGGCTTTCAGCCCCACCTCAGGGAGATCCCACTTACTGAGCAGGAACACTGTACCTCTTTCTGCTACATCTGGTTCAAATTCCATTTAAGAGGCACTAAGAAGAGTGAAAAAGAAGGTACAGTGACTGACACCAAGGACAGGGACCTGGCCTGAGCCAACTCCTGAGTCACTGATAAGACTTTGAGGGACCAGTCTCCAGGGACCACAGAAAAGGCACTGAGCCTGTCAAGCTGCCTTTTCCTCATCCTTAAAACATCTGCACCTGCCTTCTTGTAATTATTGTGACATTTAAGCAAGATAAACTGTATGAAATGAGGGCCAAGCATGGAAGCACTTGACTCTAATCCCAGTTACTCAGAAGGCAGAGGTGGGGGATCAAAGTCCAAGACCCACCAGGGGAAAAGCGCAAGACCCTATCTGAAAAACCAACCAAAACAAAAAGGGCTGGAGGGTGTGGCTCAAGTGACAGAGTACTTGCGTAGCAAGCACAAGGCCCTGAGTTCAAAACCCCAGTACTATCAAAAAACATATAGAATATGAAAAGACTGCTCCTGTGTTCACTCAAGTTCAGTGTTCAATAAATGTCATCAGTGAATATTATTCAGTGCCTTTAATCTTTTTAACAATCCTCTGAAGCAGGTGCTAATCCCATTTCGCAGAGGAGCAATATGAGGCAGAGGATGAAAAGGAGTTTGGCCAAGACCACATAAGCTTTGGGACTACAAAGTACCTGGGCCCAGCCCCAAGACTGTGCTATTTATGGCACTCTTGCAGGTAGCAGACTCCATAGAGAATTTCAGACTCCATGATGTGCTGATATACGAGCAGAGAACTGATGGAGTTAAACCTAACGCTATCCAGCTAGCCCGAGGTCTTGGGCTCCTAACCTCTTGGCAGGAGGGAAAGGTGAAAATAGGCATCAGAGACAAGTGTCAGTCTGTCCCCAAACCACCTACCCCGAGCCCTCCCCCGGCCCCATCACCAGCAAGCTTCCAAAGCCACCATAAAGGGAGTCACCGACTATAATTGCTTCTTGTGTAATTTTCCACCTAGAGAGAGCAGAGTCAAGGTTCAGGCCACCGTACTTCAAATAACACCCGAGTTATTGTCTCAGATATTGTGCTTGGGTTCTTTCAGTGAGCAAGGGCAGGCTGCCACATGTAAGTCCCAGGCTTGCTGTAAACAAAAAAAATCTATCAAAAGAAACATCTCCAGAGAAATCCTCTCCAGGCATCATTACTGACTGCAGTGGATCAACTCTCTGAGCATGCTGACTGGCGTGGTGTCCTCTGAACATGCACAGTGCGGGAATTGTTTGGTTCGAGTCCACCGCAAGCCCATCCACACACTACTTATGAAATACAGGTGTGGATCCTGGAAGCCCTTCAGTGTCACCTGGCTTAGTGTCCAGCCCCAACACAGTGCCAACGAGAGGAAATGTTGTTAAACTGTCACTCACAGACATTCAAGCTGTCTCGGCTACTGGATGGACATTTTAGCAAGCAGCTGCCCCCATTTTTAAAACTCTAGTGACTTAGTAAACCTGGGCCTTTTCTGCTTTCTTGTCTCACAAGCTCAGTGTGGTACCTTGGGTTAATTGTGGAACCTCTCTGTGCCTCTCTTCAGGTATGTGGTTTGTCTTTCTTGTCTCCCAGGATTTGTATTAGTCAGGGTTCTCTGGCAAAATAGAAGACAGAGACAGAGACAGAGAGATTTGCTTACAGTGGGCGTTGGATAGTCTGAAATCTATAAGGCAGGTCAACAGTCTGGAAATTCTAGTGACAGTTAAGGTTCTTAAATCAGAATTCCACAGACATCAAGGTAGAAACTTAGGCAAGGTTTCCATGTCACACTCTTGAGGCAGAAGTATTTTTTTCCTTAGGAATACTTTGTCTTTTGCTCTTAAGACTTTCAATTGACTGAATGAGGCCCACCATATTATTTAAAGTCAACAGATTACAAGTGAACCAAATCTATAAATCCCTTCATTGCAACATTTAGATTAGTGTTAGATCAAATAACTGAGCACCATGGCATAGTCAAGGTAACACATAAAATGAACTATCACAGGGCCATTTTAAAGTTCATATCAGTATAGGCCAATCTCCTTAACGAACATTGATGCAAAAATCCTCAATAAAATAATGGCAAACCGAATTCAACAACACATCAAAAAGATCATTCACCACGACCAAGTAGGCTTCATGCCAGGAATGCAGGGGTGGCTCAACATACGAAAATCAATAAACATAATAAACCACATTAACAGAAGCAAAGACAAAAACCACTTGATTATCTCAATAGATGCAGAAAAAGCCTTTGATAAGATCCAACACCATTTCATGATAAAAGCTCTAAGAAAACTAGGAATAGAAGGAAAGTTCCTCAACATTATAAAAGCTATATATGACAAACTTACAGGCAGCATTATACTTACCGGAGAAAAACTGAAAGCATTCCCTCTAAAATCAGGAACCAGACAAGGATGCCCACTATCTCCACTCCTATTCAACATAGTACTGGAATTCCTAGCCAGAGCAATTAGGGAAGAAGAAGGAATAAAAGGAATACAAATAGGTAAAGAAACTGTCAAAATATCCCTATTTGCAGATGATATGCTCCTATACCTTAAAGACCCAAAAAACTCTACTCAAAAGCTCCTAGACACCATCAATACCAAAGAAATGTAGCAGGGTATAAAATCAACATAGAAAAATCATTAGCATTTCTATATACTAATAATGAGCAAACTGAAAAAGAATATATGAAAACAATTCCATTTACAATAGTCTCAAAAAAAATCAAATACCTAGGTGTAAACTTAACAAAAGATGTGAATGACCTCTACAAGGAAAACTATAAACTTCTGAAGAAAGAGATTGAGGAAGACTATAGAAAGTGGAGAGATCTCCCATGCTCATGGATTGGTAGAATCAACATAGTAAAAATGTCTACACTCCCAAAAGTAATCTACATGCTTAATGCAATTCCCATCAAAATTCCAATGACATTCATTAAAGAGATTGAAAAATCTACCATTAAATTTATATGAAACACAAGAGGCCACTAGTAGCCAAGGCAATACTCAGTAAAAAGAACAACGCTGGAGGTATCAGAATACCTGACTTCAAACTATATTACAAAGCAGTAACAATAAAAACAGCATGGTACTGGCACAAAAACAGACATGAAGACCAGTGGAACAGAATAGAGGACCTGGATATGAAGCCACACAACTATAACCAACCTGTCTTTGACAAAGGCGCTAAAAATATACGATGGAGAAAAGGCAGCCTCTTCAACAAAAACTGCTGGGAAAACTGGTTAGCAGTCTGCAAAAAACTGAAGAGCCTGAGGGTCAGAGAGATTGTGAAGAAGAAACGGCTCCTCCAGCAAGGCCTTTCCAAATAGCCACTCTACCATCATCCAAATTATATTCATGTTTTCCATAACAGCCAAAAGGATCCCACATGTAGTTTCCATCATCATGGCTCCAACATTTAACCATGAACACATGCCTAGCCATGCGATGGGTGTGCACATTGCAGTTGGTGAATGTTTGAGTTAGGGAACAGGCACATCACTTCATCTGGAGTGAAATTTTATCAACTCAACGTTTTATTATACAAAATCCAAATGTACAGAAAAATGTAAAATTTTGTCATACATTCAACAATTGTTTTGTTTCGTAATTTTTTGCAAGATCTATCATCTCCCTCCTCTCTTTCTGTGTGTGCATATACCCTGTATATACATTTCTCATTTCTTTATTTCTCTAGTTTGATAACTAATCCACTTGAATGAAAGTGGCTGATGTCATACTTTCCCATTAAATATCTCAGCACACACCTAAAAATAAGGTGTATATTCTGCATAACCCCAATACCGTTAACCAGCCTCAGAAACATAGCAGCAATTCTGTATTGTATCCAGCATTTAGACCATATTCTCCCAACTGACATTTGACTCATGCCTAGTCTAGATTCCAGAACCATCTAGAACCAACACACACACAGCACCATCATTGTCACCATCACCATTATTATTTTGCATTGAAATCTTAAAGAAGTAACTCAATTGTCCTACAGAATGTTCTGCAGTCTGGATTTATCAGTATTATTCCCTATGGTGTCACTTACCTTGTTCTTCCAGCTCCCATGTATCCTGGACACTAGATATTAGACCCAACAGCTTGGTGAGAGTCAGATTAAACGTCTTCCAAAAACAATTAACAGATGGTGCTTTTTACTTTATATTGCACCTTGTCAGGAAGCATGCAATGCAGGCTTGATGACCATGGATGCCAAGGTTAACGTCATGATTGAGACAGTGACCACGTGACTGGTCTATTGGTGCATTTATCCCTTCTGGCTCACAGGAACTCATTCAAGCAAACGTTTGAAAATTTATTTATAATTGAAATTCAAGTTAAATTCCTTTCCCTAGGACTTAATGCAATCCCAAAAGCTTAGTTTATTTGTGAAAGTTCTTCACCCCTTTTCTTTTGGGGGTTGGGGGAGCGTGGTGTGTGGCTGCACAGTGTGTTCTTCAATTACCTCTAATATGCTGCCAAGCTTAAACTCAAGTCTTCATGAATTTTAAAGTAAAAGCACCCTTCCATATATTTTAAAAGACAGCATTTTGTACAAATCTTTGACTACAGCATTTTCACTCAGCATTAATTACATATATAACTATTCATCCTTCCTGTAAACTGATATTATTTATTAAACTCACAAGAAAAGATACTATTAATCTTTATGATTCATTGCTTCTCTTGCAAAGAACTAAAGCATATACAGACTTGTGTTTGGTTTGGGAGGGGTTTTTTGTTGTTGTTGCTCTTAGTGGGGTTGTACAACTGGGTTCAACCTGTGCTGTTCAAATCCCAGTAACACTGGAATTAAGCAGCAAAGTGCTGGGATACTCAATAAACAGCTTTTTTCTGAAACATCATTTTTTCTTAATGGTAAGTAATTTAAAGTATCTTTATATATGAAGATAAACTCAGATATATTAGAAAATTTGATGTGAAATTCACTTGAATTGAAAGATAAAACATGAGCCTGTTTGGTTAAGCCACCAGTCAGTACCCTCTCTGCTCCCTACTACTCCTTCCTGGTCTCCCCACAGCCCACAGGTGATCACCTGCCTCCATTCTTTGAGGTCCTTTGTTAACTACACCACCTAATGAAATTGCCAGAAAACATTTCAGTTAACAAAAGCAAATCTATCTGAAAACCCCCATTTGTAGTGCTACAGCTGAGTAAATGTTACTTACTACCCTTCCTTCCATACTCAAGTGACAGTCCCTCACACGAAGTCTGTATTTTCCTCTCCTACACCACATCAGTGTTAGTCAGCGTTCTGTCACTGTCACAAATCCCTGAGATAAGTAGCTTATAAAGAGAAAAGGTCTTGAAGTTTCAGTCCATGGTGAATTGGACCTGTTACTTTCTGCCTTTTGTAGAAAGGCACATCACAGAGGGAGTGTATAGCAGAGCAAAGCTGCTCACTTCACCTTCAAGATACATAAAAAGAGGAAGAAGCAAGGCTGAGGTCCCATTATTCCCTTCAAGAGCATGCCTCCAATGACCAGAAGACCTCCCACCAGGCCCAACCACGTAAAGGTCCCACTGCCTTCCAATGGTGCCACTCTGGGGAACAAGCCTTCAACACATGGGCATTTGAGGAGACATCTGAGATCCGAACTTCAACACCAGCTTTTCTTCAGCAACATTTATAAAGCATTGACTGTGAGAAGGTGTATTTCCCAGCACTTACTAGTCATAATTCAGTTCAGCCCACTAACCTAAGTACTAATGTTATTGCCATTTTACAAATGGAGCACAAAAAGTTAAGTGAGTTGCCTACTGACACCAGGATTTGAAATCAAGTGTCTAGCCTTTTAATGATAGCACCTGTCCCCAGGGCTCTGTTTAGAAAGAGCTCAACTATTGTGTTTAATAATTTTGTTGATTTAGCAAGAAAATGTGTTGTCATCTTTGAGTCCTCCTACTGCCTTACATTGCAGCAATTGTCAAGGTCCCTATACGTTGAATAGTCCCTTACCTTCCTTGCACTCCCACTGTCACTGCCTCAGGTCTGCACACTTCTTTGTGGACACTACAGGTCTTTAGTTCTTTCTTCCTTGAACCTATCCTACATACTCTTGCCAGAGTTGTCTCCAAAGCACAACTCTGATTTTGCCAGTCTCACCCATCCAAACCTCCAATAGCTCCTATTTGTTTACAAACTAGAACCAACACTCACCAATGAGAATCACAACCCCGACTTGCCTTTCCAGGTCTATCCCCCTCTGTACCATACACCTTGCCCACTACTCAGGGGAGGCCTGTAATTCTCAAATATTTTGGCCTCAAGACCCTTTTATACATGTAAAAGCTAAAATTCTTGCTTTTCTTTATAAGACATGAGACATGTGAAATTAACATTTAATTTAAAAATAATAATAAAGTCATTGTACACTAGCAAAAATAATGTATTTTGGGGAAAAACTGTATTTCCAAAACAAAGAAAATTAGTGATAAGAGTGGTAGTGTTTTGCATATCTGCAAATCTATCATGTAGATTTGTAGAAACCAGCTAGATTTTCATATTTGCTCCTACATTCAACCTCTTATTCACATTGCTATCTCGGAGCTTCCAGAAAACTCCACTGTACGCTCACGAGGAAATGGAAGTGAAAGGGCAAACAGCATCAGGATTATCACAAAAAGAGTTTTGATCTCATGAGTGCCCTGGAAATACTGTGTACCCCTTGAAGTTCCAGACTGAACTTTGAGAACCACTCTTTGTGCAAATTATTTTCGTTTTTACACCAACTTACCCTAGCCTTTGTCCCTTTTAGAATGTTCTTCCCCTTTCATTTCGTCCCACTAGAACTCAACAAATCCATTGATGTTCAAGGTGCACTTTTTTATGAAGTGTTCCTCCATCTCTAATTAGAATTCCTTCTGGCTGTGGCTATAGTACATTGGTAGCCCAGGATTCAATCTCCAGCACCAAAAAAAAAAAAAAAAAATTCCTTTCTCCCTTGCATTTCCTACACCTCAATTCACATTTAAAATAATTTTGTCAACAATTGTTGAGTGCCTACTATTTTCTAAGTGTCTACTCTGTTTCTACTATTCCTTCCCTACCCACTCTCCCTATCCCTATGCTAAAATTTTCTTCTGTTCTATATTCATCAAAGTGACACCAAAACAATCTATTAGCAGTAGAATTCTTGATTCACTGATACTGAGAAAGAGATTTTTTTAGACTTAGAGAGCCTCTCTATGGCTCTCAAATTACACCATATAAACTATCTGATTCTGTCATTATTTAAGATGTTTGCTGTACTTAAACCACATAAATAGGTTCAATTCTTTTAATAAGCATAAAATAAGTGCAATGCCCTTCTTGGGCATGGTAGTGACATCTGTAATAGCATCTACTCAGAACTCTGAAGCAGGAGGATCACAAGTTCGAAGGCTGCCTGGGCAACTTAGCAAGACTATTCTCAATAAAATAAAACAGGACTGGGGGTATAGCATAATGGAAAAGAGCTTGTCCAGTACTGAAAAATAAAAACAACAATACATCTGAGAAGTATTTTTTTTTCATTTTTCTTTTATTATTCATATGTGCATACAAGGCTTGGGTCATTTCTCCCCCCTGCCCCCACCCCCTCCCTTACCACCCGCTCTGCCCCCTCCCTCTCCCACCCCTCAATACCCAGCAGAAACTATTTTGCCCTTATTTCTCATTTTGTTGTAGAGAGAGTATAAGCAATAATAGGAAGGAACAAGGGTTTTTGCTGGTTGAGATAAGGATAGCTATACAGGGCATTGACTCACATTGATTTCCTGTGCGTGTGTGTTACCTTCTAGGTTAATTCTTTTTGATCTAATCTTTTCTCTAGTACCTGTTCCCCTTTTCCTATTGGCCTCAGTTGCTTTAAGGTATCTGCTTTAGTTTCTCTGCATTCAGGGCAACAAATGCTAGCTAGTTTTTTAGGTGTCTTACCTATCCTCATACCTCCCTTGTGTGCTCTCGCTTTTATCATGTGCTCAAAGTCCAATCCCCTTGTTGTGTTTGCCCTTGATCTAATGTCCACATATGAGGGAGAACATACGATTTTTGGTCTTTTGGCATCTGAGAAGTATTTATAAAAATAAACTTTTGAATTAATATACCAAGAACACACACCAATATATCCAATGCACCATGAACATTGAATTTGTCAAATGTACACAGCAATTGTTGAAGAATTTGAGTTCCAGGTGAGTGGAATCATCTACTTCCCCTTTTTTCTTCATGCTAAAATTTAAATGAACATCAGGTATTTGAGCAAGGAAAGCCAAGTCTAACACCTATCTTTGTAGCAACTTTAGTTATGATGTGTAAATTTAGATATGACAGCTGATATTCTAGAACTCTGTGTTTTCCACAATACTAGAACTCCCTTGAAGCTAGAAAGCATGTCTTTTTTTTACCTCTGCATGCCAGTGTCCATCACTTAGTATGCTCTCCACATATTTTTGATGAACAAATGGCCCTATGCAGAAGAATTATGTTAAATAAATCCCAAAGTCCTTCTCAGTTAGGAGACTCTTAACATAGGGCCAGCCTATTCTAACTACTCATATATTTGATGTACATGTGAAGAAACAATTGAACAGCCTACAATTTATGATTCTACTATAAGCAAGTTGTTGCCCTAGACACCATGGTGTCACAGTAACGACTAAGCTATGGATCCTACCATCGCAGAACTCAAAATTCAACCCAATCTTACCTGTTACAACAAACAACCAAGGAGCAAACAAAGCACTTACATTCATGATTCTTTATCTGACTTGAAACACCAGGATATTTAAAATTCCACCTCTCACTGACAAAATCACTTTTTATTTCTGCTTCTAATAGACACATAACTAAAGGCAAGGGCTAATGGGATGTCAAAGCAGTGTCATCACAGCCCCTTAATTGATATGAAGGTGCTTGCATAACTATTCAAGGCAAAATGATGTTCTCGCTGATGGGAGATATAGAATGTACAATTTGCATCTCATCAAAAAAAATTCCTTGGTTTCCTCTACAAAGCACTAATGTTCTCAATACTGCTGACTGTGCTATTTTGAGAAATGACCATCATGCCTTCCTCACAGTTAGAGAAAGAGGAAATGTTGCCTCCCCAGGTGTCAGATTTCCTTTCTATAATGGAAGGATGTGTGGGACAGCATTTCAAACACAGTCACAGAGGAAAAAGAGACTGACAAGTAAGATGGATGAATAAGAGGGAAAACATGTGTTGAGAAGGAAGCTGTCAGATGTAGATCCCATTTGTGCATCAGAAGTGTCCTAATTAAAAATGCCCATCATAAAAGCCTTTGGGGAGGAGAGAAAAATGGATGAAAAAAGTTCAGCTTTGCAATACTAGAGATCTCAGAGAAGCAGCAAGACCCTGGGGTACACTCTTATCCTAGGGTCTCGGATATTAACTGCTTCTGCTTCTCAACCCCAGGAACCTGCATCTTCATCAAAGATGCTTTTGTTCTTAAAGAATATAAAAATCACTGGACATGTCTACCTTAGAAACATTTGGGTGTTACTATGCAATTTGAGACTCAGTTCTTCCAACTATTCATCCATAGTGATTTCTTTCTTTCCTAATTAGAGTCCTGAACCTTCTGTGTTTACAGTGACAACTGTCAACGCCCAAGACGCTCTGACCAAATTAAATAAAGGATTGCAAGGAAATTTATCTATAGAACATGAAACTTTAATGAGCCTTCCTCCCTATAACTCTTATCATAGAGAGAGACTTACAGAAGCAAATCTAGTTTCTAAGTTACCCACAAAGCCTGGGTGAACTTGAATAGATGAATGAGCATCCCTGATCCTCTTCTCTTTCATGTGTAACATAAGAGAGATGCATTAGACAATCACTGAGGTCTTTCCCACTCTGACCTTCAGACTCCATCTTTCTTCTCACATTTCCCTCCTTCTTCCTAGGGAGCCCTAAGGGCCATTGTTAATATGTGGCAGGTTTGTGGTGGTTGGGAAAGGGTAGTGAAGAATATGGACTCTCATACTGCCCAGGTTCAATCTCACCTCTACCACTTATTAGCTCTGTGACCTTGGACAAGTTAGGTAACTAAGTCTCAGTTTCCTAAAGAACAATAATACACTAGTTTAAATTCATATTGTTATAAATTGTAATCCTTTGTGAGCTTATTGAAAATAAGCTTATTAAAAAGACTAATTGATGAAATAAAATAGAAGAACACAAGAATAAAGAGAGAAGCAAGAGAAAAATAAATCAATGAAAGACCAGCTTCCCTTACCTTTATGACTACTTGGTTTCACTCTCTTTCTTATAGACATTTATGGCTCCGATTTCATTTGTATGTATATAATAAAGACATTCTTCAAAATATTTTAGACTAAATTTGGAAACATTATATACAGTCTATTTCCACAATTTCGTCACATCTAAGTTTTGGTTTTATTAAAACAGCTTCCATCCTAAATCCCACGAAGAGCATTTTCATTGACACCCATCCATAGGGTTTTACATACTCCAGGACATTCCTGTTGCCAAATACAACTGAGCCATTAAGACTGTACCTGAGGAGCTGACTTCACCAGCAGCTCTACTATATCTCTGCAACCACTGGGCTCTCTCAAGAAAGACCTTAAAACTGACTATAGTGATGTATCAGGCACAAATATGTATAGATTTGGACACACTGACAAGCAAACTCAAGCTAGAATATTCTCAACTGCCTGTGAGTTGTTCAGCCACCTTATCGCTTGCTCCTCATTAAACATGACTTAGTAAAAATATACAAGGAAAAAAGGAAAAGAGAGAAAAAGAAAGAACAGATGCCCAGTTCCAAAATTAAACCAAACCAAAAGTAAGCAATCCAGGAAACAGTGAAATCGATTGACAGTTTGGAGAGTTTTTGTGTGCCTGTGCATGTTGGATTCAGTATCTATGCATGTCAGGTTTGTTCAAATGTCATTTCTTGCCTTTTCTGTAGCCTTATTGACTAAATCAGGTCAAACACACAGCCAACCACATCAATTGTTTAAAAATCACTTGCTGACCTCCTTCAGTAATACACCACATCAGGTACCAAATGACAGAGAAAACATTTTGAAAAACAGAAGTTTTAGTAAAGCTAAATGAAGCAATGTCGTCTACAAAATGACCTACAAAGTTGTTAATAGATTTAGTTATTCTAATAATAAAAAAGATGATAAAATAGTTATAGTAACACTTTTTAAATCAAAAGCCACTTATGAACTCTTCCACTTCAATAAACTTAAAAAATCTTTAGGAATATTAAGTTCTAAGAAACAGTTTGTCATTTGTAAGAAACATCCACAGGCTTTTTTTCCATTGACAGTACAAATAAGGACAAAAAAAAAAAACATTGACTATTACTGCTTTCAAGGGTATTATGGCTTTTATAAGTTCTATTAAATGACTTCCAAGAGCAATGGCAAGAAAGGGACTTACCTCCCTCCATGTTGTATATTGAAGAGTAAATGAGAATCTGCACTATTAAAATGGTCACTTTTAATCAATGTTCAATCATTTTGGATGTAGAGTAGGCACTAATGGTCCTGTCATGAATTTTACATAAGCATGGATTCTCTGGACCCTCATGTACAGAAGGAAAAAAAATCAGTCACTGGCATTTCTTGGTCAGTTTGTATGACATAGACATTCAACACTTTTGCTGGAATTAGTACATAAGGTTTATGCTATGCCTACACAGAAAATAGACATCTTCACAAAATAATAAATTCAGCATGTAGAGAATAATAAAGCCAAGTATTTCATGTAGGTTTTTTATTTTCCATTTTGTAGATTTACATGGTACCCAAAGATACCCAAATGCACTGACTACTAAAAACAAAATAGAGCTTTTGGAAAATGTTTTCAAATGTTCAAGAAACACTGCTAAAAAGAACATGAGCACCTAGGACTCTCAATGAGGAAAAGCAAGAAAAGAAAACAGGATTATTAAAAAATCATCAGACAGAAAATGATGGATTTGAAGATAGGCGGAGATACAATTTAAGCATAATTGGTGTTTTAACAGACTTGAAAATTTAGAATGGAAACCCTTTTCTCCAAAGATCTAAAAGAAGAAAATATTCCTGAAGTAAAATAGGACCAAAACCTATAGATTAAAAGACCACAAGGAGTCCCAAGGAGGTATGATAGCGAATGATAATGCAGACTTGTCCCAATTGCGTTCCGGGGCTCTGGCAGGCATCATGTCAAAAACATCAAATCAACCATGAGAATAAAAGATCATCGGGTGGAAGATGAGCTTTCCTGAAACCCAGTACCAGAAAGTGGTAACCTAGCTACCATGTTCTAGGGGAAATGAGTGTGGCTCAATAATTATAGACTCTACTAAGCTATCTTGCAACAAGGAAGACCAAAGATATACATCCCATATACTCTAAAATTCAGGTAAAAAAGTGCCTGTGGATACCAAGTGGAGAAAATGATGACTTAAAGATAAACTCCAACCAATCAAGAAATTAACAAACAAGCCATAGGAAAAGACTGGTGGTAAGAACTGAATACACTTAAATGTAGGATTAAGGCTAAAAGGTTGAGCAAAGAATTTAAATTTTATAAACTGAGGTAATGAGGAAGTACACTTAAAAGAACTGTTAGTTAAATAAGGAGGCAGAAGAACAGTATAAACATATTAATTTCTTTTTCTTTCAGAATTTGGGACAAAAGAGGAAGCTTAAAGCACATTAATCACAAATACATATGAGTACATGTATATATCTACATGCATATAAATAAATATTTCTTAATTGTCTGAAATGCACGTGTGCATGTTAGAGTGTGTAAGTATTTAAGGAAGCCTCTATCACAAACTAAAGTAGTGAATGACAAACTAGCTAGTTAATTTTGCTGGGAAAATTTAGATTAGATTTTTCACCTCAAATCAGAATAAATTCCAGGTGAATAAAAGATAAATATAAGAATTAAAACAAAATTAGAACAACTGTTAAGAATAAATGAACTGATATTCCACTGGAGAAGGATTTTTTGAACATTATAAAAAGTCAAGAAAACTGTGAGGAATAGCTGAAACAATACAGGAGTCAGGGAAGGTAATATTCTTAATACTTAAAAATTCCCTCTACATTTCTAAGAAAACACATTCCTATCAAAACCAAAAATGATCAGGAGAATAAATGCAGATAATTCTCAAAAGAATAATATAGCAAATTCTACATTTTTATTGAGTACCACCTCTTGCTGCTCATTGTGATAGGCTTTGAACTTTAGAGAGAAGCTAAAGAGCCCTGTGGAGTTTTAGTTTACTCAAAGAAAGTTATCATCTGTGTTTAGTTGCTCAGAATTGACTGACCTGACCTCATAACTGTAAAAGGATCCAAAACAGTACTTTTTCTTTTCCCTCCTTCCCTCCCGTACTCTCGTACTCTCTCCCCTTTCTTTCTTTTCTTTTCTTTTTCTTTCTTTCTTTCTTTTTTCTTCCTTCTTTCCTTCCTTCCTCCCTTCTCTCTCTCTCTCTCTCTCTCTCTCTCTCTCTCTCTCTCTCTCTCTCTCTCTCTCTCTTCTTCTTTTGGTTTATTGAGACAGGGTAACCCTGTGTAGTCCAGGGTGGCCTTGAACTTGTGATCCTGTCACCTTAGCCTCCCAAGTGCTGGGATTGCAGATGTGTGCCACCACACTAAGCAACAGTATGTTTTTATAATCATCTAAAGAATTTTCAGAATGGAGGGGAGGAAAGATAAAGGAGAATGATGGAGGGGATGAATTCAACCATGATACATTTTGTAAATGTCACAAGATGACCCTAATATGACAATCATATGATAATTAAAAAATAAAAGTTTTTTAAAAATAAAGCATTTCAAACCAGCTGTTAACTCACAACCAAAGAGATGTATTTTATAATATCAGCACATACAGTGAGTGCCTCCTTCAATCTATACTATGCCACCTGCTGTGTTGTAGAAGTGCGTCATCTCAGTTCTCATAACTGCAGGTGAGAACTACTGTTATTTTTTCCATTTTGCACATGAGAAGACTAAGGGACTTCAGGATATTTAGCAATTAATCCAAAATCATTAATAGAAGGCTAGGAGCATAATTCAAGTTCTGTCAAAATCCATGCAACAAGGTGGCAATATTTGCAAAGACAAAAATTGGTCAGAAACATACATTCACTGGATTGGATGAGAGACATAAGCTAGCTCTCTATCAAACCTGAAGGGTAGCATTTGTAACACAGAAAAGATTAATTTATTTCTTGACTTTCTATATTTTCACATTAATACACATATATAAGGTGTTTCCACTTTTGTTGGTTTCAGTTTGCCTCTAATAGTCATTGCTGACGCAGTCTGACTAAGTGACACCATCACCCTTGAACTCATTCTCTATTCCAGGGCAGCAGAGCAGGAAGAAACATATGGCACCAGTGCCGTGGCAGCACAATTTTAGGCCTCCTCAAGAATTATGTGGCCATGGTAGTGATCTGCTATCAACAATTTCATGACTCCTACTTCAGAGCACTGTATCTGTGGCCTTAAAACGTAAACATGTAGGTCACCCAGGCAGCCTCCTTCATATTCCGAGCAGCTTGGCTTTTCAGCACACAGCAGCTGCCTCTCGCTTCACTCAGGAGAATTCCTAACAACTCAGCATGCAAGGACAATAGGGCGGGCATTTGCTCTGTAAATAGAACACAGCTTGAATACTCTTAGGAGTGGCTTTGCGTGAAGAAAAGGAAGAAGAGCTACGTGTAGGTGTGCATGTATGTGTGTGCCCATACTTTCCATGCACGAAACGGGCACCTGTTCATCTTATGAATCCTATATTCAATGTTTGACCTAAAAACGACTTTTAAAGTTACAAATGTGCAAGTTTGAAAAATAGAATTTCATCTTAACATCTCAGTGTTGACATTCGAATTTCTTCCCAGTTAACATCTGAGGTGCTCACAGTTCTCCTGTGATCTGACATCTCTTTCTGGTTTGCTGGATTTATTTTTTTTCACACAGCTTTACTAAAGCAATAGATTTTTATAGTGTGAAGCTCCGCATTCCAGCAAATTTGCAGTTGATTATCCTAAGCCCCAGACCAGTTTCCACAGACAGCTTGCATGACCTTGAGGAAGCAAGCATCGGACAATGATTTTTCTTTGCAAACTCTTTAGACCTTTTATTATACTTGTATGGGGAGAAGCACAGTTAGGGACTAAAATCTATTCTCTTATCATAAAAATATGGAGTCTACTTTATATAATGCTATTAACTATAACAGTGGCTTCCCTCTTTTTTAGACATGCTGTTATGAGAGAGATTGTTAACACTTATTTTTCTATTATGACATATATATCACTTTATATGATGAGTTTATTTGGTTTCTCAATGAGTTCCTTGTCATCCATTCTGTTGCTAGTCATTTGATGGATTTCACTGCTTCAATGGGTACCCGTTAATCATTAAAGCAAGGGTGGCCAGTTTTGAGGGCACAACCTAGCATCCTCCTTCCTTACCCTGCCTCATAACTGCACACAACTCACTGTCCTGGACCACATATTACTTTATAAGCAACTGCAATGTTTTCTGCAGGCATTTTCTTATAAGCTGGGGAAAGAAAACATAAAAGGAAGATGACATAGCCTTATTTTTAGTAAGAAGGGGAGTTAGTGGCAATACTGACCTTTGTCAAACATACTGCAATTTTGAAATTTTAGAGATTGTCCTTCATCAACTCAGACTCTGTAGCCTTTGACCTTTATCACAGGAAGGAGAGATTGACTAATGGATGCCTGATTAAAAGCTTTCAATGGCTCCCTCAAGCACAGGTTAAGCACCCAAAGACTTAACAAGTCATGCAAGGTACCTGTTCAACTGTACCTTTATTTCCCACTAGTCCTTGGGGCCCATTGAGCAATAACAGGAAAATGAACTCTTCAGGGACCCCACACATCCCAAATCATATCTACTTAGGGACTTTTGCTCATATTCTCCACCTGCCTACAATCTCCTTTCCCCAACATGTCCTCCCAAAAGACTTCTTTTAATTCCCTCTGTTCCTATTATTATGGGTCTCTCACTCCAAGAGGCTAACTTTGAGGACTGTAAGGTCCTCAAAGTTATGACTATCTTTACTCAATCTACATATCCTGAAGCCCTACAGAGCCTATGACATATACTAGTAGATTAAGAAATATGGGTTGGTAGTTAATATAGAGAAAGTGGAACTCTCATACACTGTTGATGGAAATGTAAATTAGCACAGCCATTATAGAAAACAGCATGGAGTTTCCTCAAAAAACTAGAAAATGAACTACAGTGTGATTCTTACAATACCTCTACTAAGTATATAGCAAAAGGAAATGAAATTAATATGTCAAAGAGACAGTTGCACTTGCATTTTATTGCAGTACTGTCATAATAACTGAGATAAGGAATCAACTTAGGTGTCCACTAGGTTAAAAGGACAAAGAAATTGTGGTATAGATACACAAGGGACTATGATTCACCCATCATAAGGATAGACTTCTGTCATGTGCAGCAACATGGATAGAACTGAAGGACATTACATTAAGTGAAATAAATTAGGTGCAGAAAGACAAATATCACACACTCTCACTTGTGAGTAGAAGCTGAAACATTGATTTCAAACAAATAGAGAAAAAAATAATAGTTATCAGAGCCTGTGGAGGGTACAAAGAAGAAAGGAACAAAGAGAGGTTAATGGGTACAGGAGTGCAGTCAGATAGAAGGAATGGCCTTTAATGCTTCTATAGCATGGATAGTTGTGGTTGACAACAATTAATCAAGTATTTAAAAACAGCTAGTGGAAGGGATTTTGAATGCTGCTAACACAAAGCAGTGACAAATGTCTCATGTAATAGTTATGCCAGTTACCCTAATTCAATTATTATGCATCATATACATGTATTGAAATGCCACTCTGCACCCCGTAAATCTGTACAATTACTATGTCTTAATTGAAAACAAAAAGAAGAAGAAAGGAAGGAAGGGAGGGTGGGAGGGAGAAAGGAGGGAGGGAGGGAAGGAGGGAAGGGAGGGATGGAGGGAAGGGAGGGATGGAGGGAAGGGAGGGATGGAAGGAGGAAGGGAGGGAGGGAGGAAGGGAGGGAGGGAGGAAGGGAGGGAGGAAGGGAGGGAGGAAGGGAGGGAGGGAGGGGAAGAGACGGGAGGGAATGAAGCTGTTTGAATATGTGAATTATCTTTCAAATCCTTATGATTCTGTGTCATCAAATATCATTTAAAGGGAAAAACTAAGCCATATGCAATTAACTTCACTATTTCTTTTCTCTGTTACCTTGAGCAAGTTACTTTTCCTTCAAAGTCCTAATTCCTTTCCTTGTACAATGGGTGTAATACCACCTGCTTCAAAGAGTTGTTGTGGCAATTAAAGAAGAAAATGCTTAGAAAGTTGCTTAGCCAAATTCTCATTGTATTTTGAGAATTAAATAAATGTTATCTATTGTTATTAACCAAGTAATTTAAATGACTGAATTAATTTCACAATTTTTTTATTGTTTGTTAACGTTGGGTCTTGGGGGCGGGGATTGGTTTTTGTTTCTCTTTTGACCTCCTTTTGAGGGTTTTATTATGTTATGTTACTCTTTCATCTGAATTATTCTTAGCTCCCCTCAATTTTCCACCTCTCTGTGTGAGAAGAAATAGCCAATAATTCAGGTGCCCAGTAATTCTGGGTCAGGTAACTCACACACATGTTGTGTCAGCAGGAACTCCATTTTAAAACCACATCGGCAGGCATCATCCTCTGTAAATATTTCAAAAAATGATAGACATAACTGCTTTCACCACTCCAAATCCATCACTCAAGTTTGTTTCCATTCACAAATAAGCCTGGTGATGTTATTGCTGACAAAAAGAACTACCACTTCAAATTTCTATAAACCTCAGTTTTAGTCATTCTCATTCCCAGCAAGGTTCAGCCAGGGATGGGGACATTTGTAAATTGATGATAGGAGTAAATTCTGCATAGTTCCACAGGTCAACAATTTCTTAAAGTATTTTAAACACCAAAGGTCAAACCTCCAAAAGTCACAGCTATTTATCAAAGGTAACAATCTTGCTTTACTTCTTTTAAAACCACAAACATGCTTATTTCCCAAAAGGTTTTAGAGATTTGCTTGTACTCTAAGTAGAAATGGAAATTAAGTTGACTTTAGTACTCTACTAATTAAAGACACACCTAGTACTTCCAACTTTCTGCTTCTACTCAAACTGTCCCCATTCTCTAACTTATCATGCTGTGGGTTCAAATCCTGGAGTCCATCATGTATTAGCTCTGAGACCTTGGAAAATATATTTAACTTCTCTAAACTTTCATTTCCTCAACTCCAAAATGAGCTGAAATAGCATCTATTTCAAATGATTTCTGTCGGGATTAGACAGTGATTCACTTTTTAGTCCATTTCTTGGCATTGCGTAGCATACACTGAATGGTCAAAACTATCACCATGGTTGTTATTCTGCCTATACTATTCCAACCACCTGCAAGTCCCAGTTACCCTTCATCTTTCTCAGATAGCCTCTCCCTTTCCTGTTTCTACTACATGGGTTTCACTCAGCACTTGTTTTATCTATATTAATCAAATATGGATGTCAGTCGTTGCAAAGATAAGGCTATCAAGACATCACTTCATGAAATCAGTTGGTCATGAGGACATATGCCAAGGAAATGACCACTTGTTTGTTCTCCATATTTCTAACACCATTTGGTTTACATATAGAATAATTTCATTTTGCACAAGAAGATCATGTGTTTCCTGGAGAAAATTACACGACAGTAATGGAGTGAGTGGAGCAATTCAGATAATCTAGAGAACAATTCACTTTGTCTTGTTCAATTATGTCTAATGGTAAACCTGGAAATGCCCAGACTTATCAAATGCCAGTCCTGAATAGGGATAAATCATACATCAAGATTTGGAGAAAGTAAGAGGAGGTTCAGACATCTACAAACAAGATAAAAGAGGGCTGACAGCCAGGTGGGAGGAAACTGGGGATCATCCAAGTATGTTTCAAATGAATTATATGCACATGTGCGCACACACACACACACACACACACACACGAGTAAGGTACTCTTCCAAAAGTTCCCACATTTAGCTAACAGTCACAATCAACAGACACATGTTAAAGAACCCAGATTATCAGACATTTCTGACTCAGAATCTCCTAGGATAAGAGAGAGGCTGAAAATACATATTATTATTATTGTTGTTGTTGTTGTTGTTGTTGTTGAGTTTGATAATCCATCTGATCTGGGAATCTCTACCATATATTCCTAGAAAAGAAGTATTCTTATTGTAATTTGGGGTATTCTAGGTCCCAGACAGATAATCAAGTTTCTGGATGTCCTATCAAGTTACCTGGAACCCTGAGAGGGTGAGAGGAAACACTGGTAGGAACTGTTCCAACTTTTCCTAGAGACCTGAGAACTAAAAGGAAGTAGGGTCTCTCAGAAAAGGTGGGTGGTCCCTAGTATTGGTTTTAATTGCCTAACTCTATCACCAGGTGTTTTCTTGAGGGACAGAGCCCCGGTGTGGATACAAACAAACCTGAGAGGCATCCCTGAGAGTCCTTCAGTTTCTGTGTTGTCATTTTACCTACATCAAGAAAAAGTTCAAGGCAATGTAAATAATGTATATCTTTTTTTATAAAAAATTATTGTAAATATTTCATAGCTGTACAGTAAATAATAAATACATTTGGAAAAAACAATATAAATATTTGATAGCTTACAGAGCAACTGTTAAGCCTGGGATTACATATGAATGTACAAAAAATCCAATAAATCCTAAATTACATACAAACGGCTCAAAAGTGACCCACACATAGTCATGGGTTCAGTCTTTAAAATTTCTGTGATGGTTTCTTAACCAGGGGAGTGTTAAATCAAGATGTCATGGTCTGTAACAGCCTGCATGTGAATCATCCAAAATTTTGATAACTCCCAAGCGCCTATGCCTTCTGATAATATTTGGCTTGCATCTTGAAATAATAAAAACGCCCTCTGCTTATGAAAGAAATGCAGAAATACCACGCTATGCAGCTGCTGCTTTTAAATGGGAAGAATTTCCAATTCTGCAACAATTGCTCTCACAGAAAGGCTGGATAATAAGTATCAAACATCCCTTGCAAACAGAGCAGGTATGATTTTCTTAAACTCATCAGTAGGTTAAATCTTTGGGTGGGAAACTTCAACCAGATAAATGTCTTCTTTCAGGTTATCAGGGACTTGTATTCTACTCATGAAGGAATCAGCCAGTCTTTTTGCTGACTCCCAGTAGTTCATCTGCTTTGTTTTCAGCAATTCTATAATCATATAGAACTCCAGTCTCCACAACCCACATAAGTTCATTTGTGGCCTCTTCCACTTCTATTATTTCCTGTCCTGTATGCCCTTCAAGACTCAGTCCCAGTACAGCTCCCCTGGGATATCACTCTCAATGAAACTTGTACAGGCCCTTTATTGTACCATGTGTCCTAGGGAATTCAGATAGTTGCTTATATTATTTATTAACTGCCCTATTCCAGAACCTAGAAGAATCCCTGGCACATAGTCAACTCCACAAATATTTGTTGAATGAACAAATGCATGTATGCATGTCTGTCCGTCTTGGTGACCAAAGGCACTATTTTTATACATCATGTCCTCCCATAGAGTAGGTGTCCACAAAATGTACATTGAGTGGGTAAATAGACTTAATCAGGTAATGTTCCTGTATGGGGTGGAGGCGTATGCAACATACAAAAGAGAATGGGGAGAGAAGACAGAAGAAATAGATAATTGCCAAGCTGTAGCTTTGCTCTTCTCATTGAAACATATCCCTGGGAAAGATTAAAAAGTACATGTGTTAACAAATGTTCATAAAGAGAATGAAGGGTATATTTTCTCAAAAATAAATCCTCATAAGGCTTTTCAAAAGCTCCTGGTTACACCCATAGTATTTATATAGTACATACTTGTAAGAAGCTGGAGGCACAGCAATGTTCAGCACATTAAATTTTGCATTGGATCACCCCTGTGCAGTTGATAGAGGCAATTTATTCACCTCCTTTAGCCCTTGGAGGAAGCAAAGGCAAATTAAAGAATTGACTTGCCCAGAGGCACACGAAGATGCAACAACTGATCCAATTTCTTCTCCACAGTTCTGCAGATCACAATGCTCTGAAAGGTTAGATGGGTAAGTCTGGTATTAAGACACTCCAGCTGTCTGTAACCTACCAGTCTTCAAAAGTTCATGGTGTTTGAACATGAACAGAGCCTCCATGTGGATACCAACACACCTGATAGGCATCCTCGGGAGGTTTTCAGCTTCTGTATTGTCATTTTACAACACCTGGGACTTTGTCAGCAAAGGATACCCAAAGAAAAATAAGCTACAGCCTGTGGCCTCATAGTTGAAAATCTAATTAATTTATAGACTAATAGAAGACACTAGTCAACAAGACAAGCACTCAGGAAACACTCAAATCCCAATGCACAGAATTAGATGGCAGGTATAATGGAATGGAAGAAATAGGGTATCATTTAGGGTTCTTTCATTGCATGGAATAGTGATGAAGCAGAAAAGAAATGTAACACAAGCAAATAGAGAGCAAGGGGATGGAGAAGAAAGCTCCAGTGTCAGAGGAACTTCTTGAGAGCCTGGTTCAGCTTTCATGGCCAAAATGAAGGACTCAAATCCCCAGTAGAGAGAGTCTAATTGGCCAGTCCTCGTGGCCAGAGTAGAACAATAGGAAGGATCTGGTGGGAGTTGCCCCTAATGATATCTCAGTCTCTCATACAGGAAAGCAAAGCTTCTTGACTTGTCATTCCTTGTGACACCACTCATTGAAAAATTCCAGAAAAGCACTGAGGAGCTATCAGAAGGGAGGAGGCCATGAGAGTCATCAAAAGACAACAAACACTCTATACCAACAATTCCTATGAAAGAAATTCAGCAGAGGGGGAATCTGGACATGAATCAGGGAAGAGTTATGGAGGAGGTCAGACTTGAGGTCAGTCTAAAAATGTTCATAGCACTTAGAGCAGGATGAAAATTCATGACCAAAGCATAATAGATGTCACCATTGATGGAGTAAACAAAGTCCACTGGACTTAAATAATAATAATAAATACATTTTTAAAACATGAGTTTATTTGGTTGCCAGGTAAGAGAACACACACAAATTAAGAAATGCACCACATTAACTAAGCAAAAGCCAAGCATTTCAAACATTCACAAATGTATTGATAGTGGTTATGTCAAACTAGCTCTCTGAACTGTGTGGAAGGAGTCGGTAGATCTGTGCAGTGTACACAATCACTCAAACATGCCCGATTGTTTGTAGGTAAAAAAGGAGTTTTCAATTATACTCAGCAAGGACTGGTAGGACAGTCTTTCAGATTCACTGTCCTTTAATTGTGCTAGCTAGCTTTAATAAAACAGCATTCAGTTTTGATGTATCTTGCATAAGAGGGAAATTTTCCATTTAGAGCACTTGGCTACAATTTAAGCACATATTCTAATCACAATGCTTTGTGTGTGCATAATACTTTAATCTTTACTTATTCTTCCATGAATGTTAATTCAATTGAGCCTCCCAAAACTTCTGTGCTATACCTATGACTTCTGTTTCTATTTTCATTGGTAAAGAACCAATCTCAGAGAGGTAAATGACTGCCCAAGATAACAGTAGGGTCAGCCAGTTGACGGTGTATTTCTTTTTCCAAGCATGTGTAAGAAAGAGTAAGCATACAGCATAGCATGTGTAAATTTTAGTAATCCATGCTCTCCCAAGGTCCAGTCTGAATTAAATAACCTAATAAACATTTACATCTTTTTAAGGATAGTGATGAAAGTCCTCTGGTTAAAAAAATAACATCTCTTTCAATGGGAGAAAGACCTATGGAGAGCATGTGTCATCAGTTAACAAATATTTACTTGGGCTTTACTTTGTGCAAACTCACCTCCAAGACAAGCCAGGGCCTGTGGCCATAAGCCAGGAAAAAGCCATCAGAGGTGGACTGGATGAAGAAATGAGGAAGAAGCATGGCTGGCTTGTGACCAGAGTGAAGGTTCCAAAGGATTTTATCAAGGGCAAAGGTGGAAACTAGAAGAAAGCAGGGTATTGAACCAAAGCTTCTCAGCAGAAGCAGAAGGTGGGAAGACACCCAAGAGAAGTAAGACTGGATCTAGGAGCTCCAAGCAGAGGGGAGGAGGAGAGTTTTTTGGAGGGTGGGAAGTTTCCTTGAGGCTTGCTGTAAAGCACCTAGAGCCCCACCCCAGAGTAGGAGGGATGTTAAGGAAAGAGGCTGAGCAGACTCCCAGATCTGGGTAAATGGGACACATATGAAAGCCCACGAAATAATCTCGCTCATAGCTTTGGAAAGATAAAACATAAATGTTTAAAGATGCAATTGATGGCATGGCACAGAACACCAATAATAAACAAGACAGGTTGGGTCAGGGAAGGAAGAGATATTCCAGGCTGGGACGGTCTATGAAAGTTACACTAAGGAATGACATAGAACTTGAGAAATGTACTAGAGTCTATTTCTTGCAATTTGCTTTGAAATGTAATCCCAGACTTAAAAATAATTTCTCAATTTATCATTCTTAGGAAGTATAGCCCTTGATCCCTGTGCTTATTTTTTCTGTTTCTACACTGGATGATTCACTGAAAGGCAGCCATAGTACCAAATTGGTATGCTTTCATTTTATCTGATTTCTACAGATGTGTATTGAGTGCCTCTTTTCTGGGCTTGGCACTGTACAATGTATAAGACTTATGGAAATTAATAAGGGAATGGTCCTTGTCCTCAAGAAACTTAGTTTTATTTAAGAAATAGAAACACACAACAAATGCTTAGAAAACATAATAGAAAGAGCTATAAAAATAATCCTCATAAAAGCTAAGAACAATGAGTTCTATCTCTAGGAGGAAGAATTTTTTCCTTTACTTACTCACCGAATTTTTGAATGTTGGCCAAGTGCTCAGCCCTGTGATGAACACTTGGAATCAACTACTCAAAAAGTTGTATCCATCTGTTGGAATAGTTTATACTGCAAGTTAGAGAAGAAATCCATCTGAGTCAGAATTAAGAAGACACATTTTGTCATCTTGAGACTCTAGTATCAGAAGAATAAAGAGTTGTTGCAGAATGGGTCTAATTTAGTATCTGTGTCATGAAGGACTTCTTACCATGTGACCTGTTCCCCCTATCTCTGCTAAATCATACATGGGCCTCTTTAAAGATTTACCATGAGCAGAAGTACAGCTGTCACTTAAAGCAGAATGTATCACTCATCATAAGGAATACTCATCGCAAGAGGAACAGTGTATGCATGGGCAGAGATGCGGGTCCACCTGCCCGGCTTTATACCACCCACACGTGTTCTGGTGCAGGTCAAAGTCTACAGCACCTCACCCTCAAGACTGCTCCAGGTTCTTGGACTGTACCAAACTCACAGAATGTCTGAACAAATGGAAGACCGCCACTCAGAATCATCTCTAGCCACCCATTTAAGGATGTTGGGACGGTTAAAAGAATTAAAAAATTGCAGGGTTTATAACTGCTTGGTACATAGGAAGTGTTGTACAAGTAACAGTTATTGTTATTATTATTATTATAATTATTCAGTGCTCAGTCCAAATATGATATGCAAGTGCTTTTCAAATTATTAGCAAGCAAGGAAAAAATGGGAAGTGCAAGTTTTTTGACTTGAGATGCAGAGAAAGTGTGCAATCAACCGCAAAATTCTAATTTTTTTTAAACTCAGAGCCACGTTCATCTCTCAAGTTATAAAAATAGAGTGGTCAGGCTTTCCTGGTTATCAGGAATGTCAGACTCCATGTGTATATGTGTGTAGATATATATGTATATGTGTACCAACTATTTAAAGCAGGCCTGTAGACAACTATGAAAGCAACCTTCAAGTGTCTTTTATGATATGATGGGAAGTTTTTTTGTTTTCTCAAAAATGCTTATCAAACAATTCGTATCCTCATTTCTCCTATCTGCTCTCAGCTTAATCTAAGTCTTCTATTTTCTATTATTCTAAAACTATAAAATGAGAATTATATTTTGCCCATGTCTCCTGATGCATCTTCCTTTTCAATAAGCTGATCCCCCCTTAAAACTATCCTGTTATTATTGCCTAAAGAGAGTGGACAGCATAAAAATCCCTAGGCAAAACAAAGGCAAAGGCATGGGGGCAGCTCCTGTCTAGTATGAATGGAAAACTTGAAGGTCTTTTAGCACTGGATAAAAGAACCAAGAGAAGGAAAAGAAAGGCACAGTCAAGGGGTCCAAACCTAGGGTTTCTGTTCTCTCTCCCAACTTGAACCTGGGGGTTCAAGCTTGGAATGAGAAGGAAGTGGTGGGAACAGCCTGAGTGGCTCAGACGATTCCTAAAGGGATTGGGAGGTTGCTCCTCACCTTTCAAGCCACACGATATAGAAAGTGGTAGTTTTCTTAACAATATAAAATTTGGACACAGCCAAATGGGTGAGGTGATTCGCCAGGCAAGCCTTAGTGGCCAAGTGCAACATCTGGGAGGCCAAGATTCTCAGCAAGCTTTATTAGCAGGGAGAGCTATAGAGACTGGTGGCCAGCCTAGGATTATTGAAACTGAGTAAATAAATCACATCTTCAGACTCCATGATACCCCAAACCAGGTGAGTGCAGCTACCCTCAGCAGACATTAGCACAGGGCACCAATGCCCAAGGGGAATGAAGGATATTTCAAAGGAATTCAGCTGTGATCCAGCAACACCCACACACTGCCACCCTCTACAGAAATATGCTCTTGCACCATGTGCCATTGTGAAGAAAGAAGGCTATAAAATACCTCCTAAAAGGAAGAAAAAATATTGTTCTGCTTAAGAGTTGGGACTTGCAACTATTTGAAAGAAACTGTTAGAAATGCCACAGAGTGAGTCATCGTTAATTGGTGAGATCAAGTTTCTTATTCTACTACTGACAAAACTGAGCAGCCAAGGTAAGATGAGGCTCACCATAGAAAGTAAGTTACATGCTTTTACAGGTCTGATTGAACGACTGCGTGTAGAGTCCACATTTACAGGGACAGGGTATCCAGAGTTTATGGGACAGCTAGTATTATTTATAAACAATCCAGTCTATTGTCCTCAAATTTGATTTTCACTTAGAAAACAGGGATTATTGTCTAAATCTCAGAGATGGTTAATTTTTTTCAAAAAAAAAATCATGCTCTTCTCAACTAAAAGTAAATATTGTTAAATATGTAAAAAACATATAATATAGGCTTCTCATAGCAAGTTAAATGTCTCTTCCAACAAAAGGTTATTCCCAAGTGCTTTGGAGAAAGAAAGTTTTTCTTTCGGCTTCCTTTCAAATGAAGAGAAAATCTGTTATACTGTATATACATTATTCCTAATTTATAGAGCAAAGGCAAGTACCCAGTATAAATATTACAGCCAAAGAAAACCAGTGAGAAAATTAGTACGGAATCAAAAAATTAAAATCCCTACAAAAGCTACCAGAGCAGAATAAAATGGAATTTGGGGTACAATAAAGCACATTAAGGCACCCCCAGTTCGTTTACTAGACAAAAACCATCCATACTTCCCCCTCCTCAAATTTTTCCTAAATCCCAGAATATCCCAGCATTTTTCTAGGCTGAAAATAAGTCTACTTTATAATAATGCACAGCTGTAGAGATGGAACAAAAAAATAAAGAGCCCTCTGTTTACCTAAGGTCAGCATAAAGACCTGAAATTACTATTGCAAAAAACAGCAAACATGGTACAAGATAATTTCCCTTTTAATGGCAAAAATAAAAGCAAAAAGCAGAAGTGTTGTTTTATACTTTCAACATCAAGGAACAAACATTTTTAATAATATGCAATTTTGATGATGTTTCATTCATGCAAGTGCACTTATTTGGTGACCTAGACCTTTTGGTTAGCAATGTGATAATATGCAATGAAAGCCACAGAGATGTCCCCAGTCTGTAAACAGGAGCGTTATCCAAATTCTGAGACTTAACCAAGAAAATTTCAGAAAAAGCAAATGGCTTTATGCACAAAGATGTTTACTACAATCTTTTCCATACTGCCAAACTAAACAAAAAAACTCAAAAACTGGAAACAGCTAAATATCTAAAATAGTTTTATGATATATTTAACATAGTATAACATTCTGCTCCCTTGAAATTATTCCTAATGTGAACCATATGAAAACACGGGCTATGTTTATTTTATAATGTTAAACGGAAAAATAAAAGATCTCAGTATGTACCTACCCTCTGTCAAAAAGTGTGAAAACATTTGCATGCAAAATGAAAATAATAAATATAGCTTTATTCAGATACTAGTGGTATGTTTAAAAGCTCCTTAATAATATTTTTTTATTTTAATAAACAAACTCTTCTGTCTCTTCAAATGACTACTTTTTAAGAAACTCCTTTCAAGAAGCAAATGTGGCTCTGATATAAACCCATATGGCAAAATCACAATGTATTTAAAGAATTCTCTTTCAAATATAGACACTTTAGAGACTGAAACAAAAATGGAAATAAAAGAGCTAAAGAGAAGCATAATGTCTGGCACAAGCCTGTCTCACCAGGAACCATTTCTTCAAAAAGGAAAAGCCAGGTGATAGAATTTTTGTATTTTGTTTCAGTTTTCCCTTTCTGAAGGTTTCTTTCTCTTTTAACTATGGAAGGTGAGAACTTTACAGAAGGAAAAAAAAAAAGGCTCACATTGGTTACTTTACAGAACTGCCAAATCTGAGAAGAAAAGTAAACAGCATTTTTGACAAGAGTTAGCAACTAAATAAGATTCTTACATCTAAGAAATTAATGCCCCCACCAAAAATACCCATATGAATCTTTAAAATCAAAGTTAAAAGTAACTTATGGGTAGCCATGAATTGGACAGGGCCCAGTATTTGAAGGTTAAAGTGTTTTCTGAGGGGAGAATGGAAACCAAACTCAATTAAGTAGGGATGGATAGTAAATTGAACTTAGTGCTCCAAGGTGCAGTATACTTAGAAGTTGTACTTCTTTAGGCAGTCAGTATGTTAGAGCAGGAAAAACACAAAAGCAAGCATCAGACTCCACCAGTACTACCTGCTGGCCTCAAAGAGGGAAAAATCACAACTCTGCTTGTTTTTGCTTTAATTTGATCTGAAAATTGAAAGAATTAGGTTGAATTGCTTAGGTCTGCTCCTAGGACAGATCTTTTCCTGGTGGAGATGCTTAGAGACTGAAAATAGATGTTTGGGAGCTGTAAATCCCAAGTCACTTCAAGAAAGGTTCTTGTCATTGAATGAATACTTCATAGAGGTTAGCTCTCCCCTGCAGATTCTCTTCAGCCAAAAACCACCAGAAAAATACACCAATATTCAACAAAGTCAGGCACATTGGCTTATTGTAATGAGGGCAACACCACACTATGGAGAACCATGGGACATACTTACAAGTGAGAGGGTTTTGGAATGCCCCTCTGTTAGGATTTGAGCTCATCAGGAAGGCTCAAAAAGTATGGGGCTTTTTTTTAAATAGGATGCTCTAAGGAAGGCGTGCAATTCTATCATTGGGTATCTTAATGATTTTTTTTTCTAAGCAGCAGGGAATTTCTCCTGTTTAGAGTGGAGCTAAAGCCATACTTGGTAAGCAAGCAGCTATCCCTTATCTTAGCCCAGAAAGTGGAATGTTTGAGCATTTTGGTTTGACAGCATTCTTGGTTTTCGATTATGTTCAGACATATTTACAGGGCAGTTTTGTTTTTATCTTGCCCATCCATGATCACAGAGAAGAAAGGTCTGGTATTGATATTCTGTGAGATTGTTTATGTCCAACAGATCTCCCTGGTCTAGCTGTTACAGCCAGACAGCTCCAAGCTGACAGCAGACAGGGGCTGCATTTTTCTTTCTCACCATGAAGAAAATAATTAACTCCAGGGGTAAGTAATTAGCTCAAAAGCCAGAAAAGGAAGCCCCAGGCTGGAAACTATTGAAAGGTAGTCAATCCATAAAGCTGGAGCTCTAGGAAAATGAACCAGAAAATAAGCAAAAGGTATTGACTTAGGAAAAAAATGGAAGACAGACATATGAGCAGGTGACACAGGGTAGCTATGGAACTACAGAGGCTGTTCCATTTGTGCACAAAGCCTGTAGAATTCATTGCTAGAGCCGATTGTTAAAGCCAGTAATCTTGCTCAGACATACTAGTATCTCACGAATTACCCAGGTCTATGGTTTTATGAAACCTTGCTCCAAATGGTATTTTATCTTAAACACAAAATTGATTTGCATTTGAAATAATGGATGTTAGTGTATTTTAATAGCTGATTTTATTAAAACTTGAATTGGGCCATTCAGTGATATACTCTATTTAATCCTCCAATTGTCTATGTATGAGTCAGTTACCTATTGAAAGCTATCAAAAGTATAGAAATAATATTTAAAAGGAAGTAAGTTTAACCAGGTGGAGAGAATATGTATTTCAGATTATGTGGAGCCTTTCTAGTTTCAGAGAGAAAGTCCCATTTCCCAAATAATACATATGCTCATGTCAGAGCATGCAGTCTGATTTTTTTTTTCAAATTGAAAAACCAGTCTTACCAAGGCAGACCTATTTAGTGATGCTAAAATTCCCATCCCTAATGGTTAATTGGTTACACATTCTGATAAGCATCTGTAAGACAGGAGTTTGGATAACTCTGAGAAGTGTTTAAACAGCACATGCTGGGGCACAAATCCTCTCCACCCCACATCTCTGGATCTCCTGGGGTAGGCAGTTAATACAATGCTATTAGACATCACACAGCCATCAGTATCCTAGGAAGCCCTTGAACAGCTTTTGGAAGTTGCAGCAGTATTCGTGGCCTGCAGAACAACAGAATAGAGATGGGGTTCATTCTGTTTCAGTGATTAACCCTGCAACATCAGGGACAGGAAGCCCCCTGCAAGGGCTTCATAACTCCTTTCCTCAAGGGAAAGTCTCGCTGATGCCTGGGTGGATTTGTGTCCTTTGGCAGATGGAGTAGTATTTGAATATACAAAATTGAGAAAATAAAAACAATAAAAGAAAGACAATTTGCTAAATGAAATTTGCATAAATTAAACTGCCTATCACATTTCATCAAAACCTAGGAGGATCACCCCGAAGGCTTAGAACCACCTCCACAAGTACTGCAGTTCTGAAATATCCTCTGTCTAAAAAAGTTTCCTTCTTGAAATAGGTACTACAAGAGCAAATACATATGTATTTGGTACACCCAAATAGGCCTTGTTTCCTGGTCTCTGCTTTATGGTATGTGTGTACATTCATATTACATGTATATACACATGTATTTATTTATTTATTCATTTGCAATTTTACACCTATCATAATTTTTATTAGATAACAAAAACAAAAGAATTTATTTGCCTCTCAGAGAAAACCTCCATAAAATCTATCTGAACAAAGTATGAATGGGAAGGCAAAATCCTGCAGTATGGGCCAGCTGGATTCCTTAATGATTCACATTCAGCTGTTGTTGTTTGTATTTCAGTTGGGCCTGTGTCATCTCAGTCTACCATGATGATAGCATTGACCTTAGAGATACTGCCAAAGTTCATAGCCACTCTGGGAGGGTTAATGTAGGGCTCTAGTAGGATGGCCTTCATAATTCACGCTTGTACACCTGTGCACAAAGGTATACATATCACCTGAGAAGTCCTCGTGAACTGTGATTTAAGGAAGTGGTTCTCATTCTTTGCAATCACCAGAAGAGCTTTGAAAGTCACCTTGTAGGTTGAGCATGGTGGCCCAGGCCTGTCATCCCAGTGCTAAGGAGACAGAAGCCAAACCAGCCCAGGCTATGTAGAAAGACAATATATTAATAAACAAATAAAAAGTCACCAAGTAAAGTCCCTCCCCAAGACCATTTACAGCAGAACCTCTGTTACTAGACCCAGACATTAGTATTTTTTAAGGCTCCCCAGCTAATTGTATTGTGCCACTAAATCTGTGAACCAGAGGTTTATGGAACATAGCAACAAAACACAACCTAAGGTCAATAAACATCTCATTACTATGACTTGGCTGGAATGGAGTCAAGCTAACCCCAATGACATTTTAAGGCCAGTCACTCCCAAGAGCTAGGGAGGACTTGAAAGGACCCTTTGGCTGGGGATGTAGCTCAGTGATCAAGTGTTTGCCTAGCATGCACAAGGCCCTGGGTTCGATCCCTAGTACCACACACAAAAAAAGCCAGAGTTTTAAAAAAAAAGAAAGAAAGAAAGAAAGGACACTTTGCCATTTGAAAAGAGGCCCATTTACTACCACAACTTGTTTTTGCAAATGCCATGTTCTGCCGCAGTGGGACAGGCTGAAATGAACCTTTTGACTAAGCCTAGAAAAGAGAACATACTGAGGGAGATGTGGTAGTGGTCCCTATGGGGCTCTCTGCACCCATGCAGAAATAATTTCCACCATAGGCCACAACTGACATTGATCAGTATTCATAAAACCTCCTTTGGCGTGTGAGCCCAGTCCAAGGTTAGAATACTTTTTTTCTGGGCTTTCTAGGACCTTCCTATGTTCACCCTCCTCTGCTGCCTATTTGCATGTCTTTCTTGGGTACCAGGCACCTGGGAGCAAAGTCCTGGTGACAAATAAGCTTTGACTTCAGAAAACCAGGTGTGTGGATACACCCAAAATTGGGTAGCTGTGGTTTTTTCTGAAACCCAAAGAAATATTTTGCTGTCTACTGGAGCCGGCTGGTAAGATTAAATTCATAGTTGAATATTCTTAATGTTAAGTTTATCCACACAATCAAAGGAAAGTTACTACCAAGTTTGTGCTAACACCTTACTATTTAGTGACATTCTCAAGGACTAGAGAATCTCTTACTATAGGACCCCACTACTGACTCCAAAACCTAATTTTCATTTTTTCTGGCCTCTCTCGTCCTAATTGGATAATATAGGTACTGTGTATCTTTCAGGTTATCTTATATTTCCACTTCAGAAACTGTCATTGAACAGATGAATCATAACAATGACTCTTATTTAATAGGATATTTGCTATGGGCAACTGTTCTAATCACTTCACATACATTGATTCATTTAAGCTTCACTAAGCCCTAAGACACTAGTACTAGTGAGAGGCCCATTCTCCACTTCAGGTCACCAGCATGCAGAAGTTAATTCACTTGCAGAATTAAGTCCCACAGTTAGAAAGAAATCACAGAATTAGAGGAGCAAGGATTTCAGGCCAGGTCAGCAGGCTTAGCATCTGCTCTTTGGGGAGAAAAAGACATTGATGAGGACTTCCTTGCTGTGTGTATTGTCCCTTAGACCCCACACTTCCTAATTTGCTGCTTACTTTTCTGCCCAAAATTAGTTTTAAGACCCTTGCCTTAGTCCATTTTGTGTTGCTATAACAGAATACCAGAGCCTAAGTGACTTATACATAACTGAGATGTATTTCTTACAATTCTAGAGGCTGAGAAGTCCAGCATCCAGGCACCCACATTTGCTCAGGGCCTTCTTGCTGCAGCATAACATGGTACAGGGCATCACATGAGGGGGTAGTGTGGGTGGGTGAGATCTTAGCTCTCTCCTTCTCATCTTATAAAGCCACTAATCCCATCATGAGGGCCCCACCCTTGTGACATCATCTAACCCTAATTACCTCCCAAAGACCCCACCTTCTAATCCTCTCAACATATAAATTTGGGGATGAAGTTTCCAACAAATTTTCAGGGATACAGTCAAACCTTAGCAACCTCTGGTGTTGCTATAGGAAAATGTAGCACATTCATATTCCACTATAAGCTTAAGACAAAATTTACAAAGCCATATCTCTCTTGATGGAGACCCAGGTTACTTTCAGACACAACAGTCAGGGAGCATCTGTGTTTGTATTTATCTCTTGTGGATTTTGCAAGAGTTTCTGGGATGTCTGCCTAGGAGTGAAACTTTGGGGACGGAAAGCAATCACATCTTTCAGTTTAATATATATTACGTGCATTGTGCGTTTACTCTCCAGGAAGCTGTTTTCATTTCCACCAATGGTACATGAATATAATACTGCACGGGATCTGTGACCAAGCAAAACTGAATAACTAAAAACAATTTAGAGTCTTTTATTCTTTAATTACCATGGCTCCACCTAAGCCCCTCTTAGCATAAGCCAATTTTCTAAAGAACTGTTGCACTTATTTTTATTCTCACTAAATATAGAATATGTATTACTTAGCCTAGCTAATACCACATTCTAAATCCCAGTTATAATTTTAAATATGACTTCATTCTGTGAATAACTCAAATGGATAAAAGCTACTGTACGTATTCTTGTTTTCTATATAACAATAACTCAAAACTAATATAAAAGTTATGATCTACCTATCCCTACAAAATATGTACAAATATGTACTTGGCAACAGTGCACAACTCGAGGAATGACCTTAAGAAAAATCAATTCCACTAAAAAAGCATGGTGGAGTTTAAGAGGGTTCTGGGGGCAGCAGCAGGGAAGAAGAAAGAATAAAGAGAAACTATACTCAACGTTCAAGCCACCAAGACTGTGCTGGCCAGACTCAGATTGTTGGCAGGAAAAGGTTTTCATAATTTCTTTTCCATAATTTAGCCTCACTGGATAATTACATTCAGAAACATAGGAGAGTAACCACAGATGTATATGTAATGGAATTTTTTTAATGTAGATATATCCCTCATGGAAATAAAAAGGGCTATAGAAGGCTATCATTATCAACTTTAGAACAAAAGTTGCATTCACTTCAACCAAAAGAGTAATTAAAATCAGTCAAGAAGACACAGAATGCCAATCTTATCCACTTGCCGTTTCAGAAACCTTGCTTGACAGTTGTACACCCACTCTCGATGACAGTCAAATGCGTTTCCCAGGAATAGATCAGCTTCCACAGGTGTGGGGAGCAAAGTCTTTATTTCCAAACCAGTTTCAACCCAACCCAAAGAGTTCACAACTTTGTCTGAAGTAGTTTCTTCGGCTAAAATTATAATTGGTTCTCCATAAACGGTTGAAGCAGTCTGGGAAGGCAGCTTGCTGAAAATAAAAGAGTACAGTCTTTGGGTCACTTGGGTGACAATTGCATAACTCTATGACCCTGGGTGGATGATTTAGCTTCTTCTCTGGGAGTTACGGAGGAGGAGAATGTGCTCCCTCGCCTTTTCTGGCTTCTACAGGCCACTTGCACTCCTAGGCTCTTGGCTCCTTACATCAGTTCAACTTCTGCTCATTCATCTCACCTCCTTCTACACCAATTCCCCTGTTTCCTTCTGTTATTATAAGGACCCTTGTGATTGTATCAGGACCACCCAGTTAATCCAAAATAATTGTCCCAGGTCAAGACACATAATCAAATGTACTATATCCATTTTATCACATATTCAGAGGTTCCAGGAATTAAGACATGGACATCACTGTCCACTGTTCTACTGACCACATTAGCTGTGTGCCATTTGACAAAGTATAGTTTTGTTGGGCTTCAGTCTCCTTATCTAACAAATGATATTTTTCTTTATTTTGAGGATAAAAATCAAACAATGAGGGTCAAGTACTCAGCACGGAGCCTTTCTTACACAACAATTGCTCAGTTAATAACCACAGTAACACCAAAAATAAAAATATAACAAGAAGAATGGTGCAAGTAGCCTGTGGCTGTTATCAAATTATCTTAATTTTCCCATCACCCACTCTTGGAAGACATCTTCTGATTATATTGAAACAATATGTCACTTGACTTTTTTTAGGTATGATCAGAGCAGGAGTTCATGTCAAAGGCAGACGAATTGTGTAGAGCTTCAGTAATAAATTAAAGAGACCAAATAGAAAAGATTGAATAAACCACACCTAGCTCAAAAGAAAGATCAAAATTGGGGAACAGACAACAGATATCAAAAGCCTTAAAATTGTGCATGTCAAATGACCCACACAGCAAACCTTCTGCACGCATAAGCAATACTGGAAAAACTTAGCTACGTGGGCATTTGTAACAACATTCTTTACAAAAAGATAAAGGTATGAAAATTAAATTGCATAGGAAATTGATTTAATAAATTAAGCCTGAATTTAAAAAGAGAGAGAGAAAGAGAAGGAACATACCAAAATGTTAAAAACAAATGTTAAAAGTTATGGTAAATTATGGGTATTTTTTTCTCCCATTGGCCCAGCATTATGTTCTCAACTTTCTCCAGTTTTCCTCCTTTGTAATAAATTAAATTCATTCTTGTTTGTTTGTCAGGAGAGTTTGCTATTTTGACACTGCAGCACAGAATGAGCAGCCTCAGTCAGGACCTGTCTGGATGGAGACTGCCCACAGATGAGCCAGTTGGTCCTAGAATCTGAGAGTCAGGCAGAGCTTTTTCAGTTCTCAGCACTCCACACACTATACTTAAGCCAGACATAAAAGCGTGGAGGGGGCAGAGCAACACTAGAAGAGTTCTGGATAATCAAAAGGCTAAAAAAAAAAATGTTTAATCCTGAGTCTGATTCAGGCGGAACTTAAGTAGTTATAAAAAGTCTCAATTACATATTCTATGGAATGCCAAAGTTGATATTCACCCTCATTCTCCACACTTGAATTTATGTGTGTAAACTATATATTGTGGTGAAGGCAGAAGCGTTGACCTGAGGTTAGATCAGGACATGATCTTCCTCAGGTAACACAGCTGAGCCCTAGACTGGCCACTTCATTGATTATGTGACCTTGAGCAGATCAATTATCTTCTCAGAATTTATTTCCAGAGCAGATAAAACTAAAATCTTAGTTTCCTAACAATTCATGGGAAACAGCAGGGGGGAAGAGTTGGGGGAGAGAGGTGAATGGAAAATATCCTATGCCTTCCACTCTTGCTTAAAACTGGAGCAATTAAAATTTTCATCTCTTAAGCTCATTTATTTTTCCTTGTGAGATTTTGTTTAGAGAAAGTGTTCCACTGTCTAAAAAGAAGTTTGAAAATTCCTTGGTTGAATGAGTTCTAATGTATTTCTAAATTATAACTTTCCACTTTTAAGGACTTCATGGGGTGGCCAAAAATCCAGGAAACAAAGGACTCAAGGATAAAGGGCACATAACAAAAGCCTAGTGCAAGGGCACACTATGGGAGTGATAGAAAGTCAGCATATCTGGTTCTCTGTCCTGTCTTTTCACTTTTCCCGTAAACTCCTACCACCCACATTTCTTAAATGTTGGATTGGCTTTCTTGTGGTTATACAGACCAGGTCAAATTGGGTGAATATTAGACTATAACTATTGCCATATCCAAAAAGCTTTAGATGGAAAGAAAAGAACTGAAACAAATACTTCCAGCAAAAGTATAGTAAAAACAAGGTCAAAAAAAAAAAAAAAGGCAGGAAAGCGTATACACTTCCTCAGATGTGATGATGAGAAAAAAGCCAGTGCTCACTCACTGTTACCTTCTTTCCCACTCTCTGAAAACCTGTACACCTAATTCCTCCTCCATACTGGACATCAACAATAATGATTTCTACTTGTTAGCACCATCTAATGGTCAAGTGAAATATGAGCTATTCCCCATAGATCAATTTTATTTGATTCTCACCTTACTCCTAGTAGGACTTAGTGACCCATTTTAAAGATAATGAAAGAAAGATTCAAGAAATATCAACAACTTGCTCAGGATCTCAGAATTGCTCAAGAAGAATAAAGGACTTAAAACTTGACCTATCTGACTACAAAGACTGTTTTTACAAAGTGAGCAGACCACAGAATTTATTGTATTAGCCACTAGACATGCGATGCAAAACTAGGGAACTCACCTGGTGGTCAAATAACTAGTAATTTGCTCTTGCTAACTAATTATTCTTTGTAACACACACACTTTGAGTAATAACAGAGCACATAATTTCTTTCTTCAAAATGTCTTCTGAAGGTCATGACTTTTAGCAGAGGTAACTATTTTCTATTTTCGTCTGACTTTAATTTGAGTAATAGTCTGATTGAACATAGATATTTATGACATTTATTAAAAGCTTTTATTACTAATTTTGCCTAGAAAAAATTCTAATGGAGATATATTAGGGAATTTCCATAAAATTAATGTCCAGACTTAATGGATGTCTAAGGTATCATTATTAACGGGAATGTTCCATATATGAGGATTCTTTGATTAGAGATTAGATACAGTTAGATGAGAACTTATTTAAAACTGGATGCATGCCAAAATATCCAGAAATTCAATTTAAACACATTCTAAGGCTTATGTTTTATTTAGGTTGTGTCTTTATGATGCCAAATGAAAAGCTGCAGTTACAAAAAATCAATTGACTTGGTCAGCTGCTGGATGAGCTAAAGACTGTATCATGATCAGTTTGATTCCTGCTGATGCCTACATGGGGCCAGTCAGTTGAATCAAGATGAATCTTCCATGTGTAGAAATTGACAGCCACCCATCCAGCAGGGCTCATCGGACCAACAGCCTGGCCTCACACAGTTCTTGACTGTCCCAGGTTAGACTGATAGGCTCAATGGGATTTCCTGTCTTTCCTAAGACTTCAAACTCCACAACTATGAGTCTGGACAATATAGGAAAATCCCACATCTGCTTCTTCCATCCTGCAAAAGGGCATATCAAAAACACTGACTATGGGGGCTTCTTTCATAGTATACTTTCCTCCAACCTTGACATTCTGAGAGGTCATCCCCTTTCCTAGATTTCAAATCTACTTAGAGCAAACTTTAAAGTGAACCTAAAAAAATGGCACAAGGGAATTAATTCTTTCTAATGGGCCCTCTGCCATTCTCAGCACCCTAAAGCAACTAAAAACAGCTTGAAAGTGGCTGAAAATATCAGAGAAAGGAAAGAACTCAGCATTTCTAACCAAATTAGAATAGGACTGAGTTTTAGTCCTCTTACTACCTGCAGATAAATTTCTGAGTTGGTAGTCATGGGTCATCTATCCCTGTACAACATTACAAGCAAAGCAGAGGGTATTCAGTGAGTACTAGGGTGTGAGTGTGTACTCCATATTTCATGTGCTGGAAACTTAATTCCTCAAAGTCATATATTATGCTGTTTGAGAGGGTGTACCTTTTGGAGGTGATTGGGCTTGAATAGGTGAATCTGTTGGTGGATTAACAAATTAGTAAGAACTAGAGAGTGGCTTTGATACAATAGTGAGCTCTCTCTCTGACACAGGCTTGCTCTGCCTTACCATGGATTCCTTCTGTCATGTTATGAAGCAGCAAAAAGGCTATCACCATACTCTTGAATTTGCCAGTCTCCAGAACCATAAACTAACAAACTTCTACTCCTTATAAATTATCCAATCTGTGTTGTTTAGTTACAGTAACAGAAAAAAGACTAAGAGATTGAGTGATTCTGCTTTTATTAAAATTTGCCACACTTGATAGGAGGATGGTACTTCAAGGCCTATCTGAGCAAGAGTTAGTGAGACCCATCTCAAAAACAATCCAGGCATAGTGATGCATGCCTATGGTACAGCTACTTGAGAAGCAAAGGTAGTGTTGTAGGCTCTTGTTGTCTCTAATCAGAAGATTTCCAATTCTTTGTATCTGGCATGGAAGCATCCAGGCAAGACAGGTGGATGTAGTATGGAAGGTAACAGAGTTACTAAAAGTAAAGCAAAGGCATCACAGAAAGCAAAGGTGGATTTGCAACTGAAAAGGGAGTGAGGGAAGGTGTCTAATCTGAAATGCCCTAAGTGAGGTTATATAAGCTTAAGAGTTCCAATCTTTTCCTATTTTCTATACTGCCTTAGTAGGAGGGACTCCAAGGCTAGCCTAGGCAAAAATGTAAGACCTTATCTAAGTAACAAACTCAAAAGCAAAATCAAAGGGACTGGAGTGTGGCTCAAGTGATACAGCACAAGCACAAGACCCTGATTGAATCCCTACTACTACCACAAACAAACATAAGTTACTCTGAAGACTCTTACTTGTCAGATCTTAGTTCTTAATTTCCCAGACCTAATCAAAAGCCTCAAACTAGTGGTCCACAGATGTATTTTGTTTGGCTCACAAAGCAGTGACCCAAACAATATTTAAAACAAATTAACCAAAAACCAAATTACTTGTGAGCTTTCAGAAATTGTAAGACTTTATAGAAAATGTAGGTTCCCAGCTTCTTTGAAAGATTCAGAATATGTGGTACTGCTCAGCACACACTCCCTGTGACAGCATTCAGCTGCCTTACTCAGTATACCTAATCTCCACTCCTCTCAAACGTTCCTGGTGCTAAATCAAGTTTTGCTTAGACTTAGTTCACTTGGATTGTTAGTATTACCTGACTGGTCCCTATAGGCATTTGATTTTGTAATCCCTTTCTAAACTGAAAAATTTGGATACAATCTCAGAGACCATCTTCTCCAACCATCTTCTTCTACAAAATGGGACATCAGAGATCCAGAGAAAAGAACTAGCTTGCCCCAAATCACCTTTCTTGCTGATGGCAGATGGCAGATTGGAATCAATTTGAATTCTTCCTTTAATCCATTAATTTCAACTGCAAACACAAGCACTCCAGCCATTAATAGCAAAAAGAGTTCAACTGTATTAAACCCTCACTGTAAACCTGACACTGTGCTTATCTCCTTTTATAGGTGGTCTCATTTCATCCTCAGAACAATAGTGTCAAATATTCATGCTAATATTGTTAAACAGTCAAGGACGCTGAAATTTGGAAAGATTAAGAAATCAGCCCAATGACACACAGAGAAACTTTATAATGAAACTACAGTAAAGAGTGCCTCACCGTCCTCTGAACTTTGACTCATTCCTTCAGCAAATCTGTGACCCCCCTATTACCAGCCCTGAAATGATCTGTGTGCTGGGTATGAACAGTGAAGATCCAAAGGGGCTGCCCTTGTGGAGCCTGTAGTCCACGGCTGCCTCCTTATCACAAATCATTGCATTTTATGCTATCTCACATGTAAGTGCATAATATAAGTGCAACAATACTCTGCTGTAAATTCCACTAAGTTCGCAAATGTTTCTTCTCTCCTACCCAGGGATTGTTTCCCTATGGGTGTTGTGTACATATCATTGATCCAGACACAAAGACAGAACAGAACAGAAGACATTGAAGACAGAACAGAAAGGACAATACAGAAAGAGAGCTAGGTTTTCAATCTTGCAGGAATTTGGCTGGAAAGCCAGGATGTACACCTAATGTTCCAGTTTGCTCCTCCACCAAGAATTTGCCAATCTGACTGGCAAGGCTTACTTAGATACCAACACATTCACAGGCCTGACTCCCAGTGTCTCTATCTTGCCCTCCCCATTGCTGAAGATCTTGTAATTAGGCCTACGAAATCAAAGTGAAAGCAGTTTATATGCTCACAAAAGACAATTCTGTTCTTTTCCATGGGAAATGCAAGCCCCTTCCCCTTGGGCCTTTACCCAATCAACCTGCTGATGGATGCAAATAGACACCAGCTCAAAGTGATTAGAAGGACCCATATGCGATTTGATTAGAAGAGGGTGCCTGATTGCATCCTACCCAGAAGAGCGCTCTTCTTTGCCCAGGAAGTGGACAAAGTTCCAACCTCCTCTTGGTGATGAGATCATCTGATCACTTTGTGATGAGAAGTCCCTTGGGCCCTCAGCTGACAGCTGCTGTCAGCCAAAAAGCAATTGCTGAGCCCACAGACTGCAGGTGCCCTGTCATTAGCTTTGCTGGTGAGGGAGCCAAAGCAAGACCCATGGAAAGAGGGTGCACAGTCACCAACACAGACCACAGGTTTCTTCACCCAACTCACCTATTCTGTAGTACCAAGCTCATGAACATGCAAAATACATCAGAAAACAAACCAGCCTGGTTAGTTTCCTGGGTTAACAAAGACACCAAGAAATAACTCATCTTCTAAATCACTGTTTATTAATCTATCATCCATTCAAAAGCAAACAAGGAGTACCTAATGTGCTCTTGGCACATATATCCCTTAAATATTCCACATTCTGTAATACAGTCTCATGAATCTGTTATCCTTTCATATTTTCAAACTTTTCACAAATATATGCCTGAATAGAAATAGCTTAGATTTCAGGACTATGTGGACCTACATTTTATTTCATTTTGAATATTATATTTCCCTACCATTCTCTAGTCCTGTCACATTAACTGTAAACTTCCATAAAGTTCAGTAAACTCCTTTACTGGCAACTCCTGAAAAGTTCAGTTTTTCTTTAAACAACCCTGTGAAGTGATGAAATCAGAACTTTATATCCTAGTATGGTCCAGAGATAAAGTTAGATTTATATACATACATCTATATATCCTAGTACAATGCAAGCACTCATGAAAGCACTCAATCAAAGGAAGACTTGATTGTAATATATTACCTTGTTAGACATTGTTTTAAAATTGGCTTTTTTTCCCAAAGGAAAAAGTAACTAGACTTCCTTTAAATATATTTGTTAATAAAGAATTGGTATTCACCTGTTTCATTGAAGACAGAATATTAGTGGAGTTCCAGTAATATCTATATACAACCAGGAATGCAGAGGAGAAATGTTTAATTCTGTTTTCCATTATGTGATTGTTATTATGTGTCTACATATTAGAGAAAATAGTAGTTATAACCAAGATGCACTTGAAGCTGAGAAAAGTACTTAAAGTCAAGAGTAATGAGAAAATAATCTAAAGATTTCAGGATGCTATTGACACAGAAATAGTGAAATATATAGATATGCAAGAATACAGAGCTAGATAGAGACAAGAACTAAAAGTAATACTAAGTATTCATCAAGTCTAGTAAAATGACAACAAAAAGAAATCAAGAGCTAGGCTATCAATAACTGGACTAATAAAGTATAAGTACTTCTTTTTTTTTCTTTTCCTTTTTCTTGTATTATTCATATGTGCATACAAGGCTTGGTTCATTTCTCCCCCCTGCCCCCACCCCCTCCCTTACCACCCACTCTGCCCCCTCCCTCTCCCCCCCCAATACCCAGCAGAAACTATTTTGCCCTTATTTCTAATTTTGTTGTAGAGAGAGTATAAGCAATAATAGGAAGGAACAAGGGGTTTTTGCTGGTTGAGATAAGGATAGCTATACAGGGAGTTGACTCACATTGATTTCCTGTGCATGTGTGTTACCTTCTAGGTTAATTCTTTTTTGATCTAACCTTTCCTCTAGTACCTGTTCCCCTTTTCTTATTGGCCTCAGTTGCTTTAAGGTATCTGCTTTAGTTTCTCTGCGTTAAGGGCAACAAATGCTAGCTAATTTTTTAGGTGTCTTACCTATCCTCACCCCTTCCTTGTGTGCTCTCGCTTTTATCATGTGCTCATAGTCCAATCCCCTTGTTGTGTTTGCCCTTGATCTAATGTCCACATATGAGGGAGAACATATGATTTTTGGTCTTTTGGGCCAGGCTAACCTCACTCAGAATGATGTTCTCCAATTCCATCCATTTACCAGCGAATGATAACATTTCATTCTTCTTCATGGCTGCATAAAATTCCATTGTGTATAGATACCACATTTTCTTAATCCATTCGTCAGTGGTGGGGCATCTTGGCTGTTTCCATAACTTGGCTATTGTGAATAGTGCCGCAATAAACATGGATGTGCAGGTGCCTCTGGAGTAACCTGTGTCACAGTCTTTTGGGTATATCCCCAAGAGTGGTATTACTGGATCAAATGGTAGATCGATGTCTAGCTTTTTAAGTAGCCTCCAAATTTTTTTCCAGAGTGGTTGTACTAGTCTACATTCCCACCAACAGTGTAAGAGGGTTCCTTTTTCCCTGCATCCTCACCAACACCTGTTGTTGGTGGTGTTGCTGATGATGGCTATTCTAACAGGGGTGAGGTGGAATGGGACCTCATAAAGCTAAGTACTTCTTAAAAGGCTAGGTGCCAGTGGCTCGTGCCTGTAATTCTAGCTACTTGGGAGGCTAAGATCAGGAGAATTGAGTTTGGAAGCCACCCTGGGCAAATAGATCATGAGATTCCATCTCCAAAAAAATGAAAGCAAAATGGACTGGAGATGTGGCTCAAGAGGTAAAGTGCCTGCTTTGCAAGTGTAAAGCCCTGAGTTCAAAGCCCAGTCCCACCAAAAAAAAAAAAGAAAAGAAAAGAAAAGATAAAGACAAAAACATGTACATCAAATATCAAGAATAAAAGTATAATCTAAAAATCATACCCAGAGTTCTATCAAAGAAATCTTAAAACAAATCTATACATCAACATTTTTTTTAAATTTCTTCAGAGGAAACAACAGACTGCATCCTAGTTTCAAATTTGATTTGATAGTACAGTAGTGTGTGACATGAGATAGGTCTTTTTATAATCCTCTTTTAAACTTTTAAACTTCTGCACAAAATTAAATTCAGATATCAATTCTACTGTTTCATCATTTTGTGGGATAACTGATATACATGTGTAAAATGCAAATGAAAATACGTTCCCTATCTAAATTATTCAGACACAGAGGTATTTTCCATTATTCAAAGCAATTTTCTGTTGCCTTTTCCATAATGTGTAAATTTAAAAATACTATTCGGAGTGTCTTCAATTTGAATTAAAAACCAGTATCTGCCTTTTTTCCATACAAAAAGCAGATGCGATAAGAAAACACATCTGTTAGGAGGCATGATGGCATATAGTCCCTAAGGCAGTCATGTAGCTGTTTATAACATGTTGGGCTTTCTTTAAAGCCTTTACGAGTAGATATTTTTGCTTTTCTTTTTAGGTTATTTTGGTTGCAAGCAACAGAAAGTTAATGTTGCAAAAGATGAGGCAGTATTGCATAAAACTCGGCAGAGTTGAACAAACAAGATTAAAAAAATTGGGAAACAGGAATTCTCTACTTTCTCTCCAAAAATATGCATTCTGATTGGTCTATGGAGGCAAAAATTGATTCTTGGGGAGGGGACAAAAATCTGACTTATTTATAAAGCATGAGTACACACATATATGACAATAGATACATCAATAGCATTAAAATTTCACACAGATGGGAGACATTAAAAAATATTTGATAAAGCTCCTAAAAAGGCCAAAAAACACTATTGTAGCTCAATTCCCATTATTGAGACTCAGCTTAAGGATGTTCCACTTCCCATTGATGTGATTGTTAATCTTCAATTCTAAGTTCTTATAAGCCAGAAAAGGTGAATTAGCCCTAGACAGAAGGTCAGAGCTATGTATTATGCACATCAATGCTGGAGAGCTAGTTCTGTGTTCTAAAAGCAATTCACAAAGAAGGCAGAACTGGGGGAGCTGAGCAGCTACCGCCAGAGGTGTCTTGGGTCCTCCATACTCCTCTTTCTTAACACATAGCAGACATTTTTGGGGGGAGGGAAGCTGGTGTTTGAACTCAGGGCATTGTACTTGCTAGGCAAGTACTCTAGCACTTGAGCCAAGCCCCCCAGCCCTTCGTAACAGACTTTTTCATTCATGCTAGGTTTCCGTCTCTCTAATCCTTCTCAATACTTAGGGAATAAGAAGGATTTGATTTGTACATTCTTAAAAACTTTTCTATGCTATTGATCACACATGAGTAATGTGCATAAATCTTAGCTGGATGGCTCAATGAATGTTTTTTCATAGAACTACCATCCAAAATACATAGCATTACAGAACCTAGAAGCCTCCCTTGTGCCTTTTTATGTCATTACCCCTTCCCAAAGACCACCCCTCTGACAACACACTGGCTTTACCTGATTTTGAAGATTACCATATATCCTCTTTTGTATCTGGCACCCTTTTTCAATAAAACATCTGTCATGCACAGCTATAATTCATTGTTCATTGTTGCATTGTATTCCATTGACCAAGTATGCTGAATACTTTTCTATGTGCATATTGGCCTTTTGGCATTTTCTTCTGTAAATTGCCTGTGCAAATCTTTTACCCATGTTTTTTATTGTTTTGTGTGTCTTTTTAATTTAATTTTATTTTATTTTGCAGTACTGGGGTTTGAACTAGAGCCTACAACTTGAGCCACTCCACCAGACCTTTTTTGTGATGTTTTTTTTTGAGATAGGGTCTCATGAACTGTTTGCCCAGGATAGCCTCACACCATGATCTTCCTGTTCTCTGCCTCCTGAGTAGCTATAAAATTGTTTTTTAACAGTTACCATGGACTGAGTTGTGTCCCCCAAAATCATATATTGCTTCCCTAACCTCCATGTGAACGTAATGGAGGTAGGCTCTTTGAGGAGGTAATTAAGATGAGGTTGTAATGTTGGAGTCTTGATCCCACAGAACTTGTGTCCTTATAAAAGAGGAAGGAACAAAAGAAATCCCTCCCAGACAAGTGAGGACACAGCAAGAAGACTGCCATCTAACTGCAACCTCACAAGAAAGCCCTTACCAGAAATTAAACCTTGCCAAAAGGTTCATCTTGACTTCCCAGTCTCCAGTACTGTGAGAAAATAAATTTTTGTCATTTTAGCCATCCAGTTCTGACAGCCAAGTAGACTAAAATAATAGTGTTTTTGTCTTGGTTTTTGAATCCTCTCATTGTCTTTGCAAATATTTCAATGGCTCGCCTTTTCACTTTTTTAACAGTATTTTTGATGAGCAGAACTTATTAATTTTAGCATAGTACAATTTATAAATCATACACTTTGTGGTTAGTGTTTTTATATTCTGTTAGGAAATGTTGCCTACCCTGAGTGCATGAAGACAACTCAACTGTTAACTTCCAGCATATTTACTGACTTTTTATATTTAAGTTAATGGTCCCTCTTAATTTGACTTTTTGTGTACAATATGACATGTGGTAAAAATAAATTCCCTCCCCAATAGTTAAGCAATTGAAAAGCCTATTAAAAAGGCCTTCCTTTCACCACTGTGACTCAATGACACCTGTATTATATATAAGGTGACCACATTTGTGAGTCTACTTTGGGGTCCTATTCTGTTTTGTTGTTCTGTCTTTGTGACAATATCATCCTGTTTTATTTCACTCTGCTTTATAGTAAAATGATAATCTTTAGATCTCTACAATGTCTCCTTTCTTCACTCTTGATACTGGTAATTTGTGTTTACTCCCTTTACTAGGGTTTCCCAAGAGTTTCTCAGCTTTATGACAGTTTTCAAAGAATCAACTTTTGGTTTGTTGCTCCTTTCTATTGATTTCTGATTTTATATTTATACTCTTCCTTCTACTTCTTTTGCTTTTAATTTTCTCTTTTCCTCTTTTTTCTTTTTTGCTTCTTGATGTGTATTAATAAGACCTTTGATTTTCAGCCTTTCTTGTTCTCAGATATGTTCACTTAAGACCACACATTACCTTCAAATCACTTCTTTAGTTTTATCCCAGAGGTTTTATGTTTTATTTTCATTATCACTCATTGAAAAATTGTTTTTAGTTTTTATTGTGATCTCTTCTTTGACCCATGGGTTACTTAGTAGTGTACTGAATAATTTTTAAACATTTAAGAGCTTTATCTTTTGATATTTACTTCTAACTTAATTTTATGATGATTGAAGAATATACTACACACAATTTTAATCTTCTGAAATTCATTGAGACTTGCTTTATGACCCAGCATATGATCAATGTTGGTAAATAAATGTTCCATGTGTAACTAAATGATTTTATATCATAACGATGTTAAGTGTACAATTTTATGTATGACAGTTAAGTCAGTAGTAATGTTAGTTTGATATATATATTATATATATATGACAATTCTAATGATGAGGTTAGAGCTCTAACAATTCTGTTAAAATAGGTTGTATTAAAGTAATTGCTTATTCTAACTTTTTTGGTTGTTTATCCTTCAAATTCAATTACAATAATAGATTTGTCAATATCTTCTTTTACTTCAGCTTTATTCTGCTTTACATATTTTGTTATTATGTTGTTAGGTTTGTAAATATTTAGTACTAATATATTTCTTTTCAATTAATTCCTTGAACGTTATTAAACTCCATATTTATCTCCAGCAATATTTCTTATTTTTGCACCTTCTTTGTCTGATGTTGGTCTAGCTATTCCAGTTTACTTCTGGTTAATGTGTAATAGTAAATCTTCTATTATATTACTTTCAGTCTTCCTGTATCCCAGTATCTAAAGTATAGCTTTTGTGAACATCATGTAATAGTTTGAAGGATGGGTGCCAGGGGCTAAAATTAAGTTGTTTTAAAGAAAATCAATAAAAGCAACATTTCATGCACACCTAAACTTATTACATATGATCCACGCTTATTGTACCTACATTAGGTATATGTGTAGGGGTGTTGAGTCCTCACCCAAGGACAAGGAAATTGGGACTAATAACAAAAGCAAAGTGGTTAAGAGCACAGCCTTGCCTCCTGGCTCTTCCATCTTCTCACCACAGTGCCCACGACAGGTATCTTGTTACATATTTGCTAAAACCAGAGAAAGTCTCTGAATAGTGTGAGAATAAGGATAAGGGAATAGAGCTCTAGGAAATTAAAGAAATTTATTTGTCTAAACAATGTGCATAGCAGTAGCAAAGAAATATCTAGAAGGAATAAGTGCCCCTGGTAACAGTTTCTGACTGGAAACCTCGGCCATGTGGAATTTTGCATTCATAAATCTTCTTATTCCATGTTAGGTTCAAATTCAATGGGATTCCATTTATAGTCATTACACTTTGAATAAGGGAACCTGGAATTAAGTTCTGAACTTGTCTTATATTTTCCACACCATCTCTAAGGTGACCAAACCTCCTAAAATAAGTGGCACAACAAAATTCAGAAAATCCTTCTTCCTCAAAATGTAATTTGGTATAGAGACCACCAGAAAGCAACAATTGTTCAGTCATAATGGACTTAGGTCAAATGATTTAGAGAGAGCTACAGAGCTAAACAGTGACAGACACTCTTTTGTCTGCATGACAATAAAAATGACCAGGCCCATCCATGTGGATTTATTTTGCAAAATATTATACTATTTGAATGCGCTAAGTATGTCAATGCAACCGTATGGTTAAATGTTATAACCTCTGAAGTCGAGAAATTCAAATTTATAGTCACCATATTAAGTATAGATGTTAAAGCATTAAAGTTAACACCGTATAGAGTCATATAAAATATTGCATGTGTGAAGGGGCTGAGTTACGTTCATACTGGGAACCATAATTTAAATTTCCTGACTTCTGAACATGTAACACATCATAGTAATTGATCTAGCTCCTTGGATCTAATATAAAATATCTTGTTAACATGTTTTCTATCCAATTCTTTCATCATTTACCTTTTGGCTCTTGGAGAAACAATTCATCATGCTCAAATGTTTTCACACACCTGCACAAAGCTAATACAGCAATGGAAAAGCCGGTGTAACGGGCATTGAGTGAAAGGATTTGTAAATCAATTAAGAGTGCTCTTCGTGTAGATACTTTATCTGGATGGTGCAAGATGACATTTTGCCTTGGGGGTTAGTGCTGTTTTCTTTGTCTTGTCACAGTGATAGCTTCACAATTCCGTTGGATACTATGGGGTATAGGGTACCAGTATGTCTTATGCATGCAAAGTATCTATAGATATTTCACAAAGTTAGCATAGATGAGAAATGGAGGATAGCCTATTCCATGAGGAATATGCCATGTAGACTTCATGCTACTAAAAGAGAATCACACCCTTTAACCATGTGCCAGGGTTTTGTGCGCCTTCTCCCAACTCATCCCTCGCCTTATTTTTCATTAGACTGAGTCTTTAATTCATTACACTCTCCTTAGTGCAGAGGCCCTGTGTTCAATGCCAGGCTCAATGCCAGGCAGCTTACTGTAATACAGGCATCGCTTAAAACACCTTATAAGCATTGATTCCTTTAAACGAGTAGAATAGCCTTGGAAAGCCATCACCCACAGGTCAAATCTGGCCTTTTGGTAAATAAAGTATTTTAGGACCACAGCCTCACTCATTCTTCTACGGATTGTCCGTGACTGTTTTCAGGTGGAAACAACAGAGTTTAGTAGCTATGATACAGTTAGCAAGGCTGAAAATATTTACCATCTGCTGTTTATAGAAAAAGTTTGTCCACCCTGTAGTAGAAAATCCCCCTCAGTATTCAGCAAACTTGACTCTCTAAGTCACATGTGTAGAAGTTAGAATCATTTAACAGAGTTCTTGGTTTTCAGAAAGGGAAGCAGTTTCAGTGACAGCACAATTGCCCAGGCCTAATATTTATGCCATAAGACCTGCCTTTATCATTATAGAATGGGTACTAGGTATAAATGCAAGCCACCATTTTTCATCTTTTTTAGTCTGTTGATACCACATCGATCTTGCCCACACTTTACTTTTTATAATTTTCAATCACATATTCAACAGAGGCTATCAGTATCTGAGAGGAGAATGACAATAGCAAACCAGTCTTGGACTTGTTTAAATGTCATCTGTTTGCAGCTCGAAGAAGGATATATGTATCTCACAAATCTCTGTGAACCAATAGCTTACATTCAGAGTCCTAGTACCCTCTTTCCAAAAATAGGAAAATGTTTTCCCCTGGCCTGGGAAAGAAGGAAGCTTCCTCTGGCCCTCTCCCAGAGTGTCTCCCCTTTGCCCAGAAGCTACTCCTTTGGATACCACTGAACCTTCCTACAAACACATTTTAGTTACATTGTCCCATTGCCAAAACATCTGGGGTGAAAAATGCATTTAATCATTCAAATCAACTTCCCCCAAGCAATTCCAAACATCTGTCTAACAAGAAACAGTTGTATATTAGTCAGTTCTGGCTGCCATAACAAAATACAACAGGCTGGGTGGCTTAAACAACAGAAATTTACATTCTCACAGTTATGGAGGCCAGAAGTCTGAGATCAGGGTGCCAGCAGGGTCAGGCTCTGGTGAGGGCTGTCTTCCTTGCTTGCAATGTCTTCATATGGCAAGAGGGGAAAAGAAAAAGCTTCCTGCTGTCTTTCCTTTTAATGTCACTAATCCCATCATGAGGACCCCACTCTAATAAACTTATCTATCCTGATTACCACCCAAAGATCCTATCTCCAAATACCATCACATTCAGGAGCAGGGTTTCAATGTATGAATTCAGTCCATAGCAAGCTGCTGCACTTCCAGCATTACATAGGCCAGACCTTAGGTATCCAGGAGGGTCCCTTAGGCAGAGGTTCAGTGAATCAGAGCATCAGAGGCTGCATGCTTGTGGCTCTTTCATAGCCCTCCCTGCTGCTCACTATGACTTCCTATGAGGCTCTCTGAGGGATGCCACACCAGGGCAATACCCATGTGGGTGCCACAGGCTTTGTGCATTTGGAAGCTTTCCCTGGAATTAGCATAAATCCCGGCTGCTTGAGCCAGGATAGATGCATGCCAAACACTTTCTGCTGTTCAAAGCACAAAAGCTTAGGAAACATGTAACTTAGAATCTCAAAGCAAAGTCAGGATCACATGAGCAGACACCATTAGAATTGTATCTGTTGTTTGATCAAACACCACCCCAAACTCAGTGCCTAAAACAAGTAAGCATTTGTCCTTGCCCCATGGGTACATTTAGCTGACCTAAGACCCAAGCAGCTGGCTTCTTATGAACTTGCTTAGACATCTGCAGTCAGTGGCAGATAGGCTTTGGAGGGAGATTGGTGAATGACCTGGGACAGCCTCAGTCACAGGACAGACACCTGTCTATATAGCTGACTTGTGACGGCAGTGATGACTTGGTCATTTGGCTGTCTAGGCTTATTCTCGAAGTAGTAGCAAGTTCCATGATAGGTGGCAATTCTTGAGGCTTATGCTCAGAATTGGGACACTGTGATGTTGATCAACTTCTATTAGACAATAGTCAAATGGCCAGTCCAAATTCAAGGACTGCGATTTATTCTGCTTCTTGATAGGAGAAGCCACAAAGCTGCATAGAAAATGTGATGGATACAGGACAGGGTGAAGAACAGTGGCTGTCTTTGCAACCTACCAAAAAGAATCTCAATAAATGGATGCCCTCCAGTCACCCACTTTTTCCCTTCCATGCACTGCCTTTCCCTTAATAGGGAATGAACATGGAGCATTGGGTGGTAGAAAAGAAAACAGGATCTAGGAAATCAGCAATGGAATGACTGTGTTCTGTCATTTTGACATCAATCAGCTATGTCACCTTGAACAAATCACTTCCCTCCTCTGCGTCTCTGATTTTTCATTCTGAAAAGGATAGACAGGCTACTTAATCTTAAAGGCTTTTATCACTCAGAGGTCCTAGACTTAAGATTATTCCCTGTAGATCTTTTCAGTTGGAAACCTGCCTAAAACATTGTTCTGAAGGTACAGACTTAGGTACTCTCTATCAGTAGGAACAGTGCTTTGTCAATGTTGTACTGAACAAATATTGATTGATTGATTCTAGGTCTATCTCTTCCACTTAGATTGTGTGAATGGAACACAGACCTCAGAAATACAACCCTAACTGGGAGATTTAGTGAGCACCACTTTTTCAGAATCAACTCAAGATGAATCTGTACCAGCAGGGCAAGAGTCTACATTCCCACAGCCTGGAGAGTAGAGGATGAGCTGCTGAGAAAAAGCTAGCAAATTGCTGTTTTTTCCTCTTCTCACAAGCTTAGACTTGCTTCTTCTCTGACTCCATTTTCTGTCCTCTGATATATATGAAAAATGTTTTAATAAATAAGTGCAATTCTCTAAAATGTAATTGTTATATTAAATTTGCAGGTATATGAAAAATAAAATCCTCTCGGTTGAAAATATGAGTATTTGCTATAAGATGTTGGCCCCCAAACAGGCAATATCACACTTTTCACAAAAACATAAACTTCTTCATATCAGCTCCATAACTTACATTAACCTTGCATTCTCCAGTCCTCACTACAGTACCTGGCACATAGTACATGTTCATTAAATACTTTATAAATTTGTCTATTTGGGGAAAAAGAGATTTACTGACTATATTACGGTTGCATTTGCAAGTAAGTTGCCAAAACAGCTAGCTGAAAAATGAAATCTCCAATCATTCCAATGCCTAATTATGCCACACATTCAGACATCTGGGAAGCATTTGGAGCATTTTGCTTTACCCCTGAATGTTTTGGTGTCCTACAGAGGCAAGCCTCAGGAAATGGCTGTGGGCGTTTGTGGTGAGGGAGTGTGCAACATGGGAGGTAGTATTTTGAAAGTGGCTTTTGGGAGGGAATGTGCTGGTAACACTGGATTGAAAATTGGTTCGCTCCTCTATGCTGACTGCCATGTAAATTTGGGCTACCTTCTTTATCCCATTGAGGTAGTTAACAGCAAGAGTCACCAGTGTCATTCTCCTTTGCTCAACAATCCTATGTCAATAATTCAACAGGACATACAGTTAGCAACTTAACAGAAGAGTAGTTATCCATTCACACAGAAAAAATATTTATAATATGTGCCTGTCTAGAAAAAAAACAGAAGATAAAATACCCTATGCAAACTACAAATGAATAATGACTGGCATCCTCTAGGACGACCTTGTCTGATCGTGGTCATACCCTATATGACACATATGTACTGACCCCTCTCCACCCAGCATTGCAACTTCGTATGCGGGTTGTTTCATCCAGTTCATGTATTGTTCTTTTTTAAACCAAGTCTCTTCTTAATTTACTTATTGGTTTTGAGCTTGTGCCATGCCAGGTACCAGTTCATAGTGTCTGCGTTTGAAGGATTTTCACAACCTAATAGGGTAGGGAGACATGTCAATAAATAATTCATAAATATAAATTCAGTATTTTTGATTTATTATTTTTTGGTTTTTGAAAGATAATTTGACAAGATATCACAGGTCTTTTCAGCAACCTTGAGTTCCCTGAAACACAGTAGTACTCAGCTCTAATACCCCGTGGGCAAGCAAGGCAAAAGGGAACATCTGAAAACAGAGAGCAGAAAAGGACAATAAAGATAGGACTCCTTGTTTCCTAATGGGACAGTACATTTGGCTACACACTTCCTCAAAATGATTCATTTTCATTCTCCCAGCCATGCATATTTTGTTAGAGATATGGATGTCTACTATTATGAATCCAGGCAACTAATTCCATTCTCCTCTAAACTCATTTGCAGCTTATGCAATATGAGAAAATGCGATTGATGTGTTTATTTCTTCTTCAAATTAAATATTAGAATACAAAATTATTGGAACACACTGTCCTAAACTTGTGGTCTGTCATTTCATTGTTCCCTACCAGTTGAAAGTTATAAAGAACTCAGAGACCCAAGATTTTCACTTGGGAGCCTACTGCCCACTACATCTGCAGATTATAATGGCCCTGTGGCTAGGGATGACAGACAACCAATGAAAATTGCTTCTAACGTGAAGCTATCAGATATATGAGGTATGCATAGACATTAGGTTGACTTCAGCTCCCCAGATGTCATTGATAATCAAGCTCAACCTTAGAAGTTAAAAAATCAGAATCAACACATTCAGGGTGTTCAGATTCCCTCATTTTATTTTTAAGTATTTTTACATAAGGTATGTCTACCTTAGTTGTTTATCAAAGACCACCAAGAGGAATTAATTAGAAGAGGGTGTGGAAGGATTCTAGGACCGTAGGTCAGGGTAGAAACAGCCTTTTGTGATTTTGTTTATACATGAGCCCAAATACTACTTATTCCCAGTCATTCTGTGCTAACTCCTCCCCTTCTGTGCACAGAAGACCCCAATGCCAGGAGCCAAGAAGTCATCTCTATTTGTTATAGCCCAAGTTAATTTGAATCATAATTATATAATAATCTTTTTTGATGAATTTTTCAACTCAAAGATTTTTTTCCCATTTTAGGCCATAGAAAAATTTATGTGATAAGAATGGAAAAGTCATTTAAGGTCAAAAAGAAGGTAAAAAGAACCTGTGAGTAATCAATATACCATGGGCAAGAACAATTTGGCACATTACAGAGTGGAAAACGAAATAGTAATGGAGAAAAATAGAAGTTTCCATAACTTCAATTGTACTTCATTTTCCAAACGTGTACCCTCTTAAATGATTAAGGTTTTTTGTGTTTTTTTTAACAATCCAGGAATTTTTAAAAAGCAAAGAGTAAAGAAAATAAATCTTTCCTTACTCAAAATTTGTAATATTAAAACTAGCCAACAAAAACACAGGATCACTTGGACCTAGCTCTTGGCCATAATTAAATTAGAATGTGTTTAAATTCTTAATAGCATGGTATTTTACACTGGGTTTGAAACATACACCTAAACACTCAAGCCATCATGAGTTATTAGCATAAAGTGCCCAATAACTGGAGAAGTACTACAGCGTATTATCACCCCTCCCTGGCTAATGAAACCAATCATCCTCTCCAGTGTTTCAGCCGCACAAACCAAAATCACTCTCCTTGTAGCTTGAAAGGTTTCAGAAACCATCGAAGCAGGCTAAAAGAAAACCTTTTTGCCTGATGAAACAACCCTGAAATAAATGTCAGGTTGCTTTTGCTAAAGTCTATATGTGTATTTTCTTTTTAAGCTTTCTAACTGTCCACCTCTCTGCATGGAATTTTAAAAAAATCTATTCAGGTCCCAAAAGACCCAAACAGCATGGCCACTGTTAACTAATTACTGAAGGGAAGCCTCTACATGACAGAAAATATCACAGTTAAAAAAGCTTAAGTCTGCCTGTTTATTCACTGAGCTTATTTTGATATGAAATGCATGCATTAAATAACACTTGGTATCAGATTATGAAAGATTGTAGAATTCAAACCAGTAGGAAATAGTGCAGGTATGGTCAGGCTTAGTGGTACACCTCTGTAATTCCAGCACACATGAACCTGAGGCAGATGATTGAGAGTTCAAGGACAGCCTGGGTTACATAGAAAAACCATATTTCAAAAAATAATCAAAAGAAATAGTATAGGTATTGAGCAACTAACTGTATAACCCAAATTTTAATTAAAATTAGAATTCAAGGGCCAGCACTGGGACTCAGAGCTTTGGCAAGAGCTATGATCTCTGCTCTCTAGACATTTTGGCATAGACCCAGGGCACTTTTGCCAAATGTGTCTTGCTGAGCTCTACCCATTGGGCTAATGATCCTCTTAATCATTAGGCCAGGCCCTATAAAGCAATCTTCATAAAAATAGGTGCCAGAGAGTGATAGAGTCAGAATGGACAAGACTGCTAACAACAGGAGAGCAGGAGGCAGCCAGCAGCTTTCCTGCCATGGGAACAAAGTTAATTGATGTTAGGGTCCTCTTACAAGCCAAAAAATCTAAAAGAATGATCAACACCTAAAGAGTAGAATTCAGTATCCAAGATGGTATTTGGTGCCAAATAAACATTTTGAGATAATAAGAAAGCAATTTGATTGAATAAGGACTTGCTAATGACCAAACCCAGACCACAGCTAGATCTTGTCCAAGCCATTGTTGGGAAACCTAGCAGAGGCCAGGAAAAAACCCAAAGTCTATGGGAGTCAGAGAATGAAGCAAGCTATGTACAGAAGTCCTCATGTACAGGAGGATTGGGCTGAAACCTGATCCATGTTCCTCAGAGCTGAGCACAGAGCTAGGATTGTAAGACCAAGCTGAGGATTCAGAAACCAGAAGGCAAGAAAGAAAGGAGACTTTTGGAGGAGCAAAGGGAGGGTGGAAATAAGCGAGGCTGAGACCATCATGGGTATCGTGGTTGTGGGTTAAAGGCTCATCTCTACTGAATGTCAGTATCTTGGGTTTGTGTTACTAGGCTCCTTTAAAAGCACAGGGCTGGCTGGAAGATTTATGTTGATCTTTGAAAGGGTCTTATGAAAATTACATGACCACATGTTATAACTCAATGCCAATGTCCAAAAAGAACTCCCTGGCTTCAGAATTTGATTCCTTAAGATGCCAGTAGTCATCCTGGCTCTGATCATGATAATGCAAGTGGGAAACAGAATGCTTTTGCAAAGTTGCAACTCCATATTAGACATGGGTTGGTAAACACTCGTGTACCTTGTTAGTATCAAAGTCTTGTAACTAGCTCATCCAAAATTTACATGCAACACTTTAATATGAAAAGGCCAACTGAATTCCAGTTACAAATAAATCTCTCCCCTATCAAGGAAAAAAGAACCCCAGCTGTTTACCAGTGAGTGGGCATGAAGACATGGATCCAAGTAGAGCCCACAAGGAGTCTACTGAGGCTTTCCCATATTTCACTGACCTGGGCACCCTTACGCATTGACCGCCTCTCCCCACCATAATGCCTTCTTTTCAGGGTTGCAGCTGTGTTCAGGGACAGGGGCACTAATCCCTCTTGAATAGCTTGTGGCTTGGTTCCTAGTTGCTTCTGTAGAGGAGGCAGTGCCTCCAACCATCACAGCTACAAAATGTGCCTATAAATTGACTCCTTCCCTGAGATAGCACAGGAAAAGTAGGTAAAGCACATAATTGAAAAGTACAGAGTATTAATAACAGCTCATGTTTGTTTTTATTGCATTTGCCCCAACTTACCTAGATGAAGAAAGTTAAAACACTGCTCTAAAAGAGAGTACGAGTCACATTAATATTTAGAGGTGCCCTGGTGGTCTAACAAAGGCTTAGCAAATGTGCTAAACTATTCTTTGCGGAGGTATTTAAGTCATTACAGGAAACCACATCTTTTTCTTATAAACTTAAGAAAAATTTAACTATTTCACCATACGCCAGAAATAAGCTAACTATATCCTGATTTGATTACTATACCTGATTCTCCCATGATTCCTCTTAGAATCTGTTATGGGCTTCACCCCCCACAAAAAAATACCTGATATGTTGAGTTCTAAATCCTGGCACCTCAAAATGTGACTATATTTGAGATAGAGTCCTTAAAGAGATAATTACGCTAAAATGAGATTAGGATGGGCCCTGGTCCAAAATGACTGATACCCTTATAAAAAGAGGATGTTGGGACAGAGAGAGAGAGAGAGAGAGAGAGAGAGAGAGAGAGAGAGAGAAGACCATGTGAAGACAGAGAGAGAAAGATAGTCTCGAGAGAAACCAACCACACTGACACTTTGATTTCACACTTCTGGAATGCTGAGAAAATAAATTTCCATTGTTTAAATTACTGACTCTGCAATACTTTTTATGGAAATCCTAGCAAAATGATACAGACTGAAACTTCAGGTGTTCGACATAGATAAATCTACAACAGCTGAACTAAATCTTCCACATAGTTACTTATTTCCCATGGTCATTTCAATTGAGCTCTCAAGACCCCTGGTGGAGAGCACTGCAATCCTGGAACTGGGTGGAATAACACCTCCAAGCCCCTGGGTATCAGGGAGGAGATGAAGTTAGGGAAGAGAAGAGTTTGTATGTCATCTCTTCTGCCTAACACATGCCATTGGTCATAATTAAATATTCTCACATTCACAACTAATGCACCAGTCTCTAGTGGCTTCATCATGTCCATTCTTACTCCTTCCAATCCATTCTCAGAGCAGTAGAGTGGTCAGGTAGAAATTCTCTGGTTTAAAAGCCTCAGAGGTTATGCATTGCACGTAAAATAAAATCTACAACTCTTGGTATGCTTCAGGCAGCTCACTAGGATCCAGCCCGATGCTGCCTCTGTGATCAGCCTCCCCATCCCATTGCGTACACCCCGAGTTTGGGGAACTTTCTCCTTTGCCCAGAGCCTTCTGCTGTTTCCTAGTACAGGATCTCTAAACATGTCCACTCTTCTTTTCTTCCAAATTCTACACACAGCCAAGTTCTGCTGCCCTTCAGTTCTCAGCTTGACTACAAATGCCTCAGGGAGACCCTGTCCAACCTCTTTGCTAACATTCACCTTCTGCACCTATACCTGTCCTCTATCCTACCTATGCTTCATTCCTTCACAGCAAGTATTACAACTTATAAATATTTCCTTCATTCTTTTGTGTACCTGGTTTTCTCTCACCCTGAGGTCAAAAACTCTGTCTGATTTACCACTATTGTAGTTCCATGGCTGAATGAATGAATGGATAAATAATATGAAAGGTAAGAACATTTTGCAAAGTCTACAGTGTTACATAAAATGCTAGTTATAAATGTTGGATGTTTAATGACCAGTAAAGCAAGAACCCATGTCTTCTTTTCTTCCCATGTCTTATTTCCTCAGTAAAAGTTACATGAATTGATTAATTTATTCATTATTTGAAAAACACCTGATGAATGAACTGTCATACCAAACAATTTGTGATTTATAGCAATGGATGGGCTTTAAAATAGTTTCATGTATCTTAGCTCACATTAATCAGCACTGAGAGCATGAATTCTTGTTTCCGTCTTACAAAGGAGGAGACTGAGGCTGAGAAGTTAAGCCACTCAAGTCTATGCAGATGATAAGTGGTATAGCCAAGAACTTTTCTACTGCTCTTCTGCTCCTATCCCAAAGTGCTAGGAATTACCTTTCCTAGGGACCAAAGACAAGCATTGGAGGAACACCTGCTTGTGTAAATAAGGGATTATCCTGTAGGTTGGTTTGGCTTTCCTGAAATGAGTTTTGTAGAGGATGTAGTGGAGGATTTTCTATTTTTCCCATATTATCAACTCCCAATTGAATACATTCTGCTATTTTAATCTAAAATATTCATGTCCTCAATCTAAATTGAGTCAAATTTCTCCAAAAATTACTTTGTTGTTACAGTACAGTATTATACTTTTAAAAAAAAAGTCTAAAGAAAAATTGTATTGCTGTGTCTTCTAGAGTTAAGCTTTTCATTTATTGAAATAAGTAGTATTTTCCAGAACATGGACAATTCTCTGAATATTGTTTCATTCATTAAGCAGGTATCTATTTAATACTGTTATTGTTAGACCAGCCTTCACAACAGATTATATTCTCTCTTGAGATGACATTTACAAAATAATTTTGCTAGGAGAATAGATTTTGTGTTCTAAGTTGAAAGACAATGACAAAATATGTGAAAAATATTAGCAACACATACAATGGTCAAGGTTAATATCTCTATTATTAAAAAATACCATACAAATCAATAATAAAAAATCTCAGTGTAAAAATGAGCAAAAAATATGAACAGAGGTAACAGAACATGCAAAAATGTATAGCTAATAAAGCAAAGAAATGCACAAATGTAATGCCCATAAAGTAGTATTAGTCCACAATACTGGTAAAAACTTTAAAAGTTAAAGATCACTGGGGATGCAGCCCAGTGGTAGAGAGCTTGCCTACCATGTGCAAGGTGCTGGTTTGGTCCCGAGCCACAGAAAATGTTAAAAGGATCTATATAAGCAAAAGCATTTGGAAGTATAAATTACTATAATTAATAATGAGGATGTTTTTATAATATACATTTAACTATAAAATATGCATACTTGTAATTCTACTTCTAGGATTATATCTTCTTGAAGTACAAGCAGAATTATGTGAGCATAACAAATTGTCATTTGTTTTACAATGTTTACACTTGATTCAACAAATAAATGCCATTTGCATTCATATATTTGGCAGAGGTATCTGGCCAGAGTGGATACAAGTTTTCATTTGGAAAATTCACTTAATAGAATGAAATAGAGTCTAATAATAAACTCTTACTGAATGGATCTGAAAAGGTAATTGAACTGATGATGCCAGGAGAACATCTGAAGAAAACACTAGTCATCGTGTTCTACAGAAGTGCTGCTCTCCCCTTGAAATTAGGTATATGGAGTCACCCATGTCACTGATTCTCATGCTTTCTCTCTGTGTGACTTGGAGAACTTTCTCACCTTTATAAGCCTCGGTTCCCACATCAATCAATAAAATGTATGTAAAAAAAACACATCTTAAAAAAGATGTTGGCTATTGATTGGGATAAGGAAGAAAAAAGCAAAATTCATGGTGCCTAATAAATGATCAACAAATATTAGTCTGCCATGTATTTGTACTCATGTAATCTGTGAAAAAAGGATCTGTGCAGAAAGGAAGGGAAAGTTGGGCACAGATAACTTTTTGCTACTCTGGCAGTCATTCATTATTTATTTCCTTATATTCACTTTTATGATACTTTTTTCTAAGGATTCTATATATATTTGAACAAGCTTAGGATCAAAGAATTATGTTGTGTTTGCTCTGTAATAAATCCTGTCATCTAGACTGAGACAAGAGAATTCCATCTAAGTACCAATGGAAGAAAGCAAATGGCTCTATAGCAAAGATAACGGAAAACAGTACTACTAATTAAGATAATACTTAGTGCTCCGTGTGCGACAGGCACCATCATGTCCACCTCGTAAAGATTATGCCATCTAACCCTTTTAACCCTGTGGTGTAGGTTTTATTATTACCATACATGTCCTAATAGTAAATGAGAAAGAAACTTATCATTTCAGGACAACGCAATGACCCAAAGCCTTAGTTGCTGTACTGTCAAAGATGAGACCCCAGGTCAAAGAAAGCAGCCCCAATGTGGACTTAAGCCAAGTTCTATGAAGATGGGATATAAATCAATGTGATTCAGGAGCAATGCTTGATCAAGAAGCTTGAAAACTATTACCTTACTTAAAGCCAAAAATTTGAACAACTCAACATGGAGTGGGTAAATCCAAGCCTGCCCACTGAGTAGCTGACTCAGAACTTCCACATAAAAGATACCTGAGTCATATAAGCTAATGAATATCCCTGTCCAGAAATTAACATCTGTTCATTCAACAAATTTGTGTGAACAATTCCTATGTGCCAGATACTTTTCTATGCACTGTGAATATAACAGTGAGAAAAATAGACAAAAGATGTCTGTCTGTACAGTGCATATATTTTTACATGGAAACAGAGACATGAAAATATATGTATCACCTGTTGAAAACAATGCTGTGAAGGAAAATAAAGCAGGGGGAGGTACCATAGTCCATTTTTGCTACTATAACAAAATACCACAGACTGGGTAATTTATTAAGAACAGAAATTGATTTTTCACAGTTATGAAGGCTGAGAAGCCCAAGATAAGGTATCACAGGTCCAGGATCTGATGAAGGCACATTCTTCATAGATTGTACCATCTGAGTGTCCTCGGGTAGCAGAAGAGCAGAAGAGACCATAATCACCTCCTGAAGATCCCATCTCTTTCTTTTCATTTATTTTTGATCAACACATAACAATTGTATATATTTTGGGGATAAGACCTCATCTTTTAGTGCTATGACATTGTCCATTCAGTTCTGACACATGAATAGTGGGGACACATTCAGACCACAGCAGTAGAAATTAGGAGCTCTGACGGAGAGAGAACAAAGGGTGTCAACCTGTATCCACAAACTCAATAAGTTGGGAAAGCCACTACACATAAGTAAATGCACCAAATCATTCTACCAAGTATAAAATAAATACAATTAGAATTAAGGTAATGAGAAAATGAAGAGTTTATTGCCATTTTATTAGTGCTGTATACACATAAACACAGGAGCATTGTCTGCTTTCTAAAGTGTTAAAGCATTTACAAGAATACAATAAGTTACACTTGCAATTTTAATTAAATATTTAGAAATCTTAGCTTTAAGCAGTAATCATTATTTACATGTTTTGGAAAATGTAATTTGTTAAATTCATAATTCTTTTATTTGTTATTGAAGTAGTATATAAAGAATTAGAATAATGCTAAGCTTTTATACTTTTGAAGATACTCACTGATTAATGAACTCATAAAACTAATATATTGGGCACTGAAAAAGTACAAAGAGAACTGATGTTTCTCTCCACAAACAAAATCCCCATAAACATGTTACAAATGATTAAACTGAGACCCAGTAAAGTTAGGTAACTTACTCTCAAGGATGATGAGGACGTCAAGGATTTGAACATGACCACTAAACTGATAACTTCACAAGAATGACAGTGAATGTTTGAAGTGTGTAGCAAAAAACCCAGCACAAATGGATATTTAATATTCCTCTCCTTCTGACCCCAGCCCAAATCAAAGTGCAAGTGTTATCAGGGTAATTCAAGACACCACCCAAATACACACACACACACACACACACACACACACACACACACATACACACCCCACAGATACACACACATCATTAAACAGTGGGAGGTAGTCCTAACAAAAGAGAATTCTTCTCCTTTCCCTCCTTCACAATACAAACACTCATGGGATTTTTCTCATTAAAACAATCTGAGCAGGCAAATGACCCAAAGGTGGCCCTCTAGTGAACCACACATCTTCTTTTCAGACCTGTGAATACTCACCTCCCATCAAACCTGGGCTGTCCCCATGACTCATGCACAACCAACAGAATGAGGTGGCAATGCACCTTTAGAACTTTCCAAGCCATTAGAGGGAGTCTTGCAGGCCCTGAGTTAGTCTCTAAGGGGTACTTGCTCTGGGTGAAAAAAGCTGCCACGGGAGCAGAATGACTACTACTCGGGTTTTCTCACAGAATGAGACAGCCATAGTGCAGAAGCCCAAGCCAGTCACTCATTGAGAGAAATGACCATTCAGCCCTCATGTGTTCCAGTCTAAGGGGTCAATGTATGAGCAAGTCTCAGCTATCACCTGACTACAACCACACAAAGGACCCCAACAAATAAGAACTGCCCACCAAATTCATCAACCCCAGAAATGTAAGAGACTGAGATAAATCACTGTTTCTAAACCACTATGTTTTAGAATGATTTTAATGCTGTAATTGATAATCATAATTACCCTGAAAACACTCTACCTGGCATTTTCTCAATGTATTTTTTAGTTAATAAACACTACATGTCCCAAGATATTAACTGTCTTTCCCTAAATGAACAGCCAGCCATACTCTTGTCTACACTATCCATACTCAGAGTATCAATAACATACCCTTTATCTAATATTTCAAAATTATCACCTATTAAGATAGCCAGACAAAGAATATTTTCTTTCTCCTTTTTCAGGAAATGGTTGGAAACTAACTTAATAATGAACATTTTCCAAGTAACATTCCACTGTAGAACTCATGGGAGTTATAAAATAACCCCAAACTAAGAGGGTGGAATGGCTCACCCTTTAAATTCTTTAAATCTTGAAGTCTTTGATTTAAATCATTATTTTAAAAAAAAATCAAATCGCACAGTGCGCTTAATAAAGCATTATTATTTCAAGGAAAAGGATAAAACTTTACAAATGCAAATGTTTAGCTGGGGTAGTGTTGTAAAAGATTCCAGGACGTTAGTCAGGAGATGGATTGCTTTGCTATTACAAGTCTGGGTTACAATATCACTGGAACCAAATTCCCGTCAGATTAGTCTTTACTCAAAATGAATGTTTGTAATTATGAAATGAAATAAGTTTTAATTTGAATCGCCTAAAAAGGGGAAACCAAATATTGTGTAATTACAGGAGAAGAAATTTGAGATGGAAAACAAGATAGTGTTATTTACAAGTAAAAAGGCTTTTATGGGATTACGGGGCTTTAATGTGCATATTTGTAGGATTTGGGGTGGCAGAATTTGGAACTAAAATATTTTTCATCAGCGTTTATTTACAGTGTGCATGCAAGAAATGGAATCCCAGACACATCTGATATTGGGCTTATTTAAACCTTTTATATCCCTACTAAATCTGAAAAGACTCAATGTTAGCCACACATAATGGAAGTAATCATGGAGTGTGATAAAATAAGTATTTGAAAACCACATGTAACTTTTAGGCTCAAATCCAGAACCATAAAAATCCACCTAAAGACATTAATGAGCCTGCCTCTCCTTCTTGGAGTAAAAGTAGTAAGAAGGAAACATGTCCTTATTCTCTTTCTGCATACAGCTCGTGGCACCTGAGTGGAGCCCCCAAATGTCGTGGCAGTGCTTTACTGCCAAGACTGTCCACATATGCCATTTTACTCCGCTGGAGGGCAGCCATTTCTTATCCTTGGCAAAGGGTGACCTAAGTGACTTTTTATGTCTGTCTTCCATCTCTCCTGTCTTCTTTCCTTTTTAGCCTCACTTCTCACATCCGGGAATCCTGCCCTGGCCGTCTTCCCACAGCCCATACCGCTCATCTCCGGTGGCTCTGGCCTTTTTCCTCAAACTTTTCTGGGACAAAACTGTCTTATAAAGAGCATCTTTTTCCTCTAGCAAGCACAAACAAATTTACACTAAACTACCTTTTCCAAGGGTACTGTTTCCTTAAAACATGATGAAGACAGCTCATGGCTCACCATAATTTATGTTGCTCTTCATATACTGCACAGCTGTCATGAGGAAGTGGTAGGAACTACATTTCCAAAAGCCCTTGGTCCTATGATGTGGCTCTGTGCCTGAGTTCTGGCCATGATAGACACTTCTGTTAAGTTTGTTCCATAAAGACTTCCCAGCCAATATCCTCTGTGCTAGTTTCCTCATTACTGGGAGGTCACCCCAAGATGATTGGGCAAACCTTCCTTAGCCACTCTCAGTCATCATTTCTGAGCCTCAGATGATTCCATCAAGGTTTCCCACCATTAGCTTAGAAGTACACTGATCAAGAAAATTCTCCCTCTCCTACCATCATCATTCATGCGTTCAAACACTTACTAAACATCGCACATATCAAGCACTGTGCTCGGCACCGGCTGAACACAACAGCTTCCTGTTCACTGGTGCCAATAGGTAAAAGAATGGTAATGAGAACCAGTAAGAGTTATAAAATGATAAATTAGCTAACCCGTAGGTGTCAGTATTGCTAAATTTATTGAGCACATGTTATGTGCCAGACATTATGTTCAGAGCATGATATTTATTTATTTGTCACAACACTCTTATCCCTATTTTATAAATAGAGAAATTAAGACTCAACAATCCTAAGCAACATGAAGCAGTTGCACAAATTAGTACTATATTAGTCGTTTTTTAAAACTACAATGAAATGCCTGAGGCACATTAACTTTATTTTAAAAAGAAACTTATTTAGCTCACGGTTCTGGTGATTCAAGAGCATAATGCCAGCATCACCGTGACTCTGGTGAAACTCTCTTGGTATGTGGTGTCACAGCAGTGGCAGCTCATGAGGAAGAGATCACATCTTGAAACAGAAAGCTGGGGAGTGATTCAGAAGTCAGGCTTGTTCTTATAACAACTCGCTCTCAGGGGAGTTCAGGGTCACACAAGAACTACTTTAATGCCATTGACAATAGCTCCCTGAGCAATCTAAGGACCTCTTTGTTGGCCCCACCTCTTAAATTCCTCAGCACCACCACATTAGGGACCAAGCATCCAACACATGAACTCTTGGGGAACACAACCCGCATCCAATTCTAGCAACTACTGACAGGGTTGGGGATTTGAAACAAATTTCTGTCTGATTCCAAACTTGTCTAGTAACTGTATGACTTTGGGCACATTGGTTAAAATAAATCACCATTTCTAATCTGAAATACCATCTTAGTCCCAAAGAAAATAATTTCTACTAAGAATTAAATTGCAGGGCTTAAATATTTATACTCTCTGGTATACTTTATATACACTATACTCCTAGAGTACACTTTATGTCTACTATGGACAAAAATCTGGTCCCTTGAACAATTTGATTGCTTCTGAAATGGCAGTGGGGGAAAAGAAAGCTTAAATAAATATTTAGTGTTTGTATTATGAGAGAATTTTTGGATGGTGTTTCTTGACATGTTGCTTGCCTTCATACAAGCTGAGACTCTAGTGAAGACATCTCCAAACTTTATCTTTACAACACAACACAGTTGTGATAAGGTGATCACCAGTAGTCACATGACCCAGTGGACTCAAGTGTCATGAGTTCATTAGGTTTATGTGCATGGCTGTGAATCTGAAGGGCCCAGAAGACAACACCTCCTCATAAGCTTCCGAGCTATGAGATGCATTCTGACAAAAGCCCACTTGGAGGAGCCTGGCATGAAGGCACATGCCAGTTGATTGAATCCCTGCACTCCAGGTGCTCATTCAGGTTAAGTCATGGACTGAGAGCTGAATACCCCCTGGAGAAGTTAGAAATACACATTAAGAAGCAACTTTGAGACTCTGCTGGAAAGAGAGCCATGGATGAAGGTTGCTGGGCAGTCAGGGAACAAAGCTGACCACTGCCTGGGGATGAAGGACTCAGGGACTGT